>NC_084759.1:173576769-174251769 GCF_028858725.1 Colius striatus | reverse complement strand
TTGTAAAAACAGATTATGAGGAAAATACATCCCAAGATATTTTAAAACACAGTCTTGACATGAAAAAATCATTTAACAGCACTTCTCAGTTACTGTGTAATAACTAGATAAGTGGACCTGTAGAGAGGAAGTTTTTTTATTTACAAGAGGAATTTGCTCATAAGCAACTGAATATATATATATGTGTGTGTGTATAAACACAGGTATATATTGCATTTTGCAACATAATCAAAGAGCAAGCTGATCCTTTTCTGCCACAAGGCAAGCATTTTAGGGCTCTTATGCTGTCATTCATATAAGATGTGGAACCTTTGTAAAGACAGTTTCACTAAGTGTGAGGTTTGAACAATGGCATGGTTACAAACTGCTTCAAGCTGGGGTGACTTTACAGATAAAAGTGAAATGATAGGCATATGCTTACCATTTTAAAAAAAATATTATTACTACTCCAACTGTGCTAATATTCTTACTCATGCAAACACTGTGTAACTAGTGAATCTCAATTCTACATTCATTGTTGTGATGGTATGTCAAGAGTTTATTGTCATTTAACTCCCTCTTAGGTCCAAGAAATATTGTACAAAATGCAGGGATGTCACTAGATAATCGGATGACAGAAGAAAGTTACTCATGTGGTTCATAAAGTATAAAATGATGAACTATTTTTTTTAATGCTATAGAGGAGATTAGGGAAAGACAATACTACTCTTTTGTGATCAATTCATTATAGATATATTAACATATGTTAGTTGAAAAGTATGCTACTTGTAATAACTGTAGACCAGATATGTCTCAGTTAGAAAGTCAAAGATGAAGAGATGACCTTGTTCAAGCTAGAAATAAATATTCTCAAGGACTTTAGTGAAGCCTAATAATTCACTTTAAATAGGAATAACAATATACCAATTTCATGTTAGAAAATAATCACAGTTCTCATATGTTAGAGTAATACATAAGATAGTAAAAAAAGTAATTTAAGATACATATCCAGCAATTGTACTTTACTTCACTTTTCCCCACAAAACTGATATTTATATCCTCTATAAATCCATATCTTATTCTGAGGATAATTAATGTCTTTAATATCCTTCACTCTCACTGTGAGAAACTCTTCTAAGATATCATTTGCAAACTGTGTTTCTACTACTACCTTCAAATATTTTCATTAGTAAAAAAAATAAATTAAACCCCTAGATCATTCTTCTGGGAGAGTGAGGGAACATAATTCATATTTAAGCAAAATGTCTCATTACTGGCATTGGCTTGTGCATGTTTTTGGTCTTGGAAAAAATATTGCCACTTCTCTGGTATCAAAGAGATATTTATACATAAGATTTTATTTCTGAGTTTCAAATCAATAGCATAATGTCACCATTTTTTAAGCTGTCCTTTATTATATGTACCTTTTCTTTTATATGCAGGCATGAGTGCAGGTGCACACACTCTCTCTCTCATCCACACACAGATGGATAAATATATCCATATATGTTCTTTATAATATTGAATTGGGAGTTACACTGAAGCTTTAACTAGCAACACTAATGTGGCAAGATTTTGAGCAAGTGTGTTTGAATTTTGTAATTTTAATATGAAACAGAAGTTTTTGTTGATAGTTTGAATGGGGAAAAATGGAATAATGTTTCTATGTCTGATACATAGGACTCTGGTCTGAGTAAATTGCTAATGTATTATAAGCATCTGACTAAATGCTCAGTGAAGTTGACACCATCTCCTTGAAATCTGAATATATTCAGGCAGTATGCCAAGAATATTTGTTTTGGTTCCATCGCAATTATTGTCATATACTATAGCTAACTTCTTGATGTTAATTTTGCCTTCGAGGGAAGTAATACAGGAAAATCAGCCGAAAGCTTCTAAAGACTCTGCTAGTTTTGGGTCTGAGTTCCTAAAATTATTAACCACTAAGGCTCATCATCCATGGTAATAAAACTAATTATTAATTGCAAAATAATTCCATAATTTTGTTCCACTTATCCCTTTATTATCTGAGCACAGAAATCCTAATTCTTAGTCATCTAATTTACTGGAATATATAGCTAAACTAGAAATAATAAGGTCAGTGATTCTATATTGATTATAAATTGAATGGAATGGAGCTCAAGCATCAATTAAAGTGGAGGCTTAAAAAACCAAAGTGTTGGGGCTTTTTGGTAGGGGAACAAATAGGCTGTGTGGTTCATAAAGCCTGATCTGACACCGGTACAAGACAGCAAATGTAAGATCTACATTCCAGGTAACAGTGACTTTGAATCTTAAAACCTCTGCTACATGCAGAGGTGACACATAATTGCAACATATTTTATAATCCTTTAATTCTCAGATATTTTTCTCATCCTAGGAAATTGAATATTAGATCAATCTCTAGTATATACTTGCTCAAATATTGTTTAGTTGACCTTTCTTTCACACATTACTTATTTGAAGATTACGCTGAATGTGTGTTCTTGACAAGGAATAGCAACAGATAGTCTTTTAATGGCCAGATATCCCAGATATCTTGTCATTTTCCACATAAAATGTAAAATTCAACAAGCATTGAGGTAGAGCTACTCCTTTGTCTTCAGTGTGGTATTTCAAGGTCAGAAAAAGTCATGTTAATGGGGCAATTTAGCGCATAATAAATAGTGTATTGCCACTGCTTGTGTTATATTTCTTCTACTATCTGGATTTCTGTTTGCTGTATATTCAATCCCACCTTTCCATGAATAATAATGTTCAGGTTTTTAAAATGAAGATGACTGTATAGCTATATTTTCACTTCAATGCTACAATCATGTAAAGTATAATGTTATATGTCTCATACTGTTTTGGATTGGGTTTTTTTGTTATAACATCTGAAAGCGGAATATATCAAGACAGATTTTCAAACACTAGAAAAAAAATATATATTCACAATATTTGCAGATGTAAAAATTTTCTGAGGTAGTTACACAGCATTTGATGACAAAAATATTGCTGACTGAAACACAGAGGACTGAACTTTGCAACTAAGGATTTAATCTAAACTTGTAGCCTTTATCTTGAGAAAATGGAGTGATATTCAGCTGTAGAACTGGGCTGAAGGATTGCACCCTTTAGAGGTTCAGTACTTGTCAAGTTAGCTAACTGCAGATGTCCTGTGTATGAATACTTACAGGTAAAAATTGCTAATAGGATATATCTCCTAAACCCGATAACCCTGTCTGCAATTAGTTAACTTGTGGATGGCAAGCAGAACCTGTTCTGCAAATTTGATGTTAAACAGGAGTAGACCCAGTATTGATTCCTGAGGTACACTGCTAATGACTGATCTCCAACTAGATTTTATGTCACTGATCATTGTCCATTCAGCTGGTTCTCAACCTACTATCTGCTTACAAGCACATACATCAATAGCCTCCCTATGAGGATCTTCTGGGAGACAGCATCAAAGACCTTACTGATTCTCAGATTTCTCTCCCTTCATCTACCAGGCCAGTCTTTTCATCTTAGAAGATTATCAAGTTGGTCAAATATGACTCTCCTTGGTGAAGTCATGTGGATTACTTCTGATGTTTTTCTGCATCTTAATGTGCCTGGAAATGATTTCCAGGATTAGCTGCTTCATCAAGTCCCAGAATTATGTCCTAATAACAAAACCTACAATGTTCAAATAATAAATAGACTTAATTTTGCTTCTTGAAGCTAAACTTCTGTGTTATCACAAGTGAAAAAAACACAGGCCTAGAAATAAGTGAAAGAGGGCATATTTCTCAGTAAGTGGTTTACAAATTCACTAGAGATAGAACAGAACTGGGATTCTGTTCCTCTATATGGAACTCGGTTTAATTTTTTTCTATAGTTTCTCTTCCAGGCAGCCCGTAACTGGCAGATTAAGATTACAAGTGTGCTGAACTTCTCCATGGAGGTGAATGGATATTGATTGCAAGGGAATATTAGGGACACTTATTTCCTGAGCTGGTTCCATTGATTTATACGGCTAAGTCAAGTGAGACAACTCTGGCTCCAGGAATTGTGTTTGCAGTTTTGAAAATTTGGCACTCTCTTCTGCCTGTTTTGAGCAGATAATTACTAACAACATCTTTAAGGTGATTTTTATGTGTCTCATCAATTATTTGCAAAATCACATCTGATGTTTTTTGTTTGGTTTTGGGAACCAAGCCTCCAGTCTCCAACACTACTGAGATATGTCTGGATAGCAACAAAGGAAAGATGAGATGTACTTTGCATGGCAGATGTGTGAGCCACAGGCAGAGCGCAACGTGCTCTTGCAGACCCAGATGTGTTGTTGACTTTAGTGTAGACTACCATTATTTACCCTGGGCAGCACCAACTAACTCTTGCTGCTTCTCAGTGACCTGCTACCCTTCACTCTGTGTTTAGTAGATAACAACTCAGTTTGACACTGTTTTTGGCATCCATGGCACAGCTAATAGTAAGCTCCCAGGGGCTCTCCTAGTCAATATAAAGATGCACACTTTCTTTTTTTCCTTTATGGAATACACTGTGAATAGTTTATAACGTTTGCATATTTTTATTTTCTGACATAGTTTGCAATTTTATGCTGGGCAATCATTCTGTCACATTCCAGAATAATACTGAGATTTTCTACATAAAGAAACCTTTGATCCAAAATTTGACCTGCAAAATGAAAAAGAAAAGTTACTCCTAACCACACTTGCACATTACTTCCCATCTTGCCTGAGATTTGTTGCATTTACTATTGCAAAGACTTTCCAAAACACATTAGTTAAATGGAGTTGAAAATCATTCATGCACACTTTATGGAAAAAAACACAGATATATCTCAAGTTGTAAGTTATAAAATGTGTTTTATTGGATTATTAAAATATTCTGGCCCATGTAAAACAAGCTACATAATGAAACTGACGTGCAGCAATAGTTTTACTTAATATTATAAAGCACTTTAGCACAAAATACATTTTTAGAAGTTTTATGCACAAATTCTAGCATTTCCATTCTATTTTGCTCAGTAAATACTGTAAGAAAATGATATGCAGATACTATGTAAAAGTGGGAGAAACTGAGAGAAATTTAACTTTTTAACAACCATGAAGACTTTTGTCATACTTTCAAAAATTAAAGAGGATAAACTGGGCTGCCTGAGAGAAGCCAGACAGAATCATATAATGAAAAATACTACACTCAAACTCTACTTAACACAGAATTTTCACATTTATATTACAGAGAGAAGGAAGATTTTAATGTATTTACTGTGTCTTAGACTGCCAGCTTACATGATTCAGATAAGTTTACTGACACTGAAGAGATGCTTCATTTGTAGAAATGAAATTAGGAAAGTCTGTGCAAACACCAGAAGGAGAGCAATTGAAAGACTGAAAGAATGGCCTATGTTGACACTGAGAAACCTTGACCTCAGATACAATTGCCAGCACCTCATTCCCAGCAGCTGGATTGAGGAAAGTGATATCTATGTTAAGGCCACACAGCTTGCACTGTGATAAAACATCAGCATAGATGTCTTGCCAACAGAAGTCCCTGTGCTCTCACACCAAGAGAATGGTGACAAAGTGGCAGCATATTCTATTTAGTCTTCCTTATTCCCTCTAGCCTAACATGACAATTAACCATGGGCAGATACTATAAACATACATTCCAAACAAGAGAAAGCAGACAATGTGCCTCAACACAGTTTATTTATGATTTATTATTTATTTAGATTTATGAACTAAGTAAAATTTTTAAGGGAAATCCCATCACAGCCAACAATATCCAAAGGAAGTTAAATTCTGTCCAAAAACTAGTTCACAGAATCATGGAACCACAGTATGGTAGAGGTTGGAAGGGATCACTAAAGACTAGTCATTGCCAATCAAGGAGTTCCTCATTACTAATAAAGAAGAGCTTTGACAATCAAGAGACATCTTGACGGCCGCTCTCCCCTATTCTCTGAGGGTAAACCACCTGGGAGTACACACATCATGCCTGGGAATAAGTGGATGTGAGTGAATAAAGCCTATGAGCAAATGAGTGAACACATAAAATCAACTTGCTTAATAATTTTGGAAGTAAATAACTTTCCTCTTCCTATGTAGGGGACTCAGAAACATTGCAGCACAGTAGTATTGACATAGATGAAAATTATGCATTCATAGGTAGAATTCTCAACTTTCAGTTTATATCTACTTGATATGAATCAACTGAATTTACTGGGCTTTTGGTCAGGATGCATGACTGTGCACACAGTACTTATTGAAAATATAAATTGTTTTCCTCAAAAATGGAATTGTTTACATCAAAATCTGTTTATGAAGATATTATTACAATTTTTATTAATTAATATGTATCAAAAGCAGGGCTTTCTTCCTATGCAAGGAATTGTAGTCTCTTTACATTCTTTGAGTACTGAAAAAAGCACAAATTAAATTGAGCAGTTCTGCTCCAGACTCAATGTTGTTTCTTCCTTTGTGTTATTTGAAATGAATGCTGTTCACTAAAATCAAAGTTCCTCTCTCACTACATCAAGTTTCTCTTGCAGAGGAAAAATAGTTTCTCTATTGTTTTTGAATGAGCTGAAGGAAAGGTTTGTCATCTGCATGTCACTTGAAGTTGCACACTTACAACCAAAAGTTCAGTCCTAGGTTTTTAACATCTCCCTAAAGGTAGAAGTTATACCTGTAGATAATAATAATAAAAAATAGTTGTGAGTTTCATTATTATTATTATTATTATTATTATTATTATTATTGTTGTTGTTGTTGTTGTTGTTGTTGTTATTATTATTGTTATTATTTATTCAGCTGGGGTAACAAAAGCTGTGGCACAGTAAGATTAAGAGCAATAAGTATTAATGAAGTAGGAGTGTGCAGTAAATTGAAGGGATCTGTCTTTAGTTCAGAAAGGTTTACTAACCCAGCCTTCATAGCAGGACATGGAATGCAATGAATTTTATTGATATGCAATGAAGTTTATTGATATTTGCTGAATTCATCCAACTCTTTCAAAGTATCCTTCGCTAACCCACTGATTATCATTCCCTGCTTTGCCAAATCCCTCGTGTTGCTTCATTGAAGCTGGAGCCTTTTAAACCTTCTCATACTGTGTCCATAGAACGGCTGGTACATGAAAGATATGGTCTATACATTACTTGCTAGATTCTATTTCATTTTAACCCTGTGCTGACCGGCCTTCACAAATTTAACACTGAAATGTCTCCATAGAAAATTTTCTACTAATACAGAAGCTGAAAGTTAGGAAAACAAGGCTTTTTTTAATCATAAAAAGCTGAATTGCGTCTTTGGATCATTTCCCAGCCATGCTGGTTAATATGCCATGGAATTTTTATAGTCTGAATTAAAAATAATTACTAGAATCCTGGAAATCATATGGTTTCAAGTCATATATCTGGCAAATCAAAGCCTAACTAATTATGTTATTAAGCAATTTTTATTGTCTAGTGACTAGCAAATATATGTTTTGAAAATGAAAAGAAAATGTGATGTAAAATGATCTTAAATTACACTAATTGAATCAAACAATGAATGATAAACTGAAAACTGAGTTTTTAGCTAGTTGCTACGAGTAGTACTCAAAAACTGGAAGTATAAACCAGCAAGCTAGCTGGCTTGGGATGGCTCCATAAAACAGTATTCAGGCAAAACCCTTTCCTCAAAACTAAATGAATTTCTGCTTTGAAACAAGAATTTAAAATATATGCAAATAGGCTTCAGATACTGGAGACAATCTGTAAAGAGATGATGGAAAAAGCTATAGAAAGAAGCAATGTACAGTCCCTATCACTGGTTTAATATGTATTTTGTAAAAACCTACACAGTCCCAGAAACCTTTGTCAGCCCTGGAAGTTTCCCAGTGACTGTTCTGAAAACACTTTCTCCTGACCACAGTGAAGATATCTCTGTGAGGACTAACCTGTGTATCATTTATCAGGCAGGAGTTTGCATGACTAGTTTCCTACAAATAATAAGAGATTTCCTGAGCCCATTCTATGTGAATCTGAAGCTTCATTTTGACATTTAATACACATAGACAAAGGTAGCATGGAGTATTATGACAAAATGCTTTTGTACAAAAATGTTGCACTTAAAAAACCCTTACTCAGGCTTATCAGTCTGAAGCAACTGTTGAGAGATAGATCATTACCATCACAATTTAAGATTATTATTCTCTGCCCAATTGTATGGGCAGTTAATATATCCCTACAATAACTGGCTAAGAAAGACATGTTAATTCTTTTCAATGCTTTGTTCAGAAATTCCATCATTTCTTTCTTTCATTACTATTAATTTGAGTGGTTGGTTAAGAAGCCAGGACTGTGGCTTAAGTTCTGGTTGGAAATTCCTTTCCTTCTCCTTCAGGTATTATTAAGAAGTTTTTAAAAGTCTGCTTTGGATAGAGAGAATGAGGATGGAGAACCTCTGATACAGCGTGGAAATGGAGCAGTGTGATGAACAGTATCCTGTGTTGGACTGTTACCAAATATGTGGAAATAAAGAAAGGTCTTTAGGAACACAAGTACTACACAATGGTTGTGGTACCCTATAGAAAATAGATGTTTTCTGCAGAAAGATATATAGAATCTACAGATAAGATGCCCGTTGCTGATCTTTCCTTAAGGTTCTCTTACCTGTATGAATTTTGTACTCCCCACTGAGAGAAGGGAAAGTGAACAAACGTCTGTGTGGTGCTTAGTTGCTGTCTGGGGTTAAAATATTACTGTGGTGTTTAAAATTGAAGAAAAGAAAGATAAGAAAGTATTACTGCCTAGCTTGGAGATCCCTTAGTGCCTCTGGTCACGCTATGTCCTTAGGAAGAAACACATCAGTCTGTGGACCAATATTCCAACTTCTTGCATATAAACTGTAAGTGCAGAAGTTTAATGAAGGGGTACATAGAATTAGTTTTTGGGAAATGTAGCCATCATGGATTTTCTTAGCACTTCAGAGAAAATATGACCTCTGTGAATGTCCTCAACACTTACCAGGTCACACTCATCCACATATCCACATTTTTATATATCACTTATTCTTTGGGCCAGAGCAGGTTCTTCAAATGCAGAGCTGCTACCTGCATGGTAAGTGGTGTGCTGGTGGAATGATGATGTCTCATGTGTACCCCACTCATCTGCAGGAGCCTTCATCCTAGAATGACTCCCTTCTGTTAATCCAATAGGTGCCTGATCACTGTGATGAAGAAAAATAATATTGTAGATTATTTAATGGTAAGACATTTTAGCTGGGTGAAACATAACATGTAGGTAAATTAATTTAAAAAGTGAAATGTGCTTTCCTTCACAACCTCTGCTTACCACACTAGTAGATCCAGATTAGTTCCATGCATGGACAGAAAGAAAAAAAACTACCTTTGTTGTCTGACAGAGGCTTGTCTTGAACAGTTGAGCTAGAGTTTGATGCTCCCTTGCCACATTCTCCGAACCAGCACACTAAAGAACCTCTCTGATACAGCTGGATATAAATCCAGTAATTTCTTCATGGGAAATCATCTGGTTCCTGCATCAATTCATTTACTGGGAGGCTCCACAGAGAGGTCACCATTCAGCTGCTCCTCTATCAGTGTTCTCTGATTTCCTTCTTTGCCTCTCAGCAAGACAGTATCTCACAAACAGAAAATATTTTATTTTTCACACCAGTATAATGTGCGCATAAATATGTATAAGTATGTCCTCCCCAGTGCCCAAACCATCTGTACAAGTGTCACCACAAGAGCTATTGATGACTTTTCTACATGACTCTACTTATTTACAGACTGATTAAAGCATTAAGCTCCAACTTGACTTTTAATTAGCAGAGCAGCAGTTACTCAGGATTGCTTTACTAAGGCCTTCTATCTGCTTGGTTCTAAGATAGCAAAACATCTGTGGACCTTTTGAGTTGCCAAGATATTTCAGCTCATCTTTAAGGAGCCTGGCCAAACTTAGCCGATCTTTGGTGGTCTTCAATTTACGAGCAACATTGACAATGGGGAGTTTGTAATGGGAGGACTTGACAGGAAGCAGGAGGAGACCACACACAATTCCCAGAGACATTTGTAAGCTTTAATCTGGCATGATTTGTGGTGGGTATTCATTGGGTTAAGTCTGCTTCATTTGGTTTTAGATCCTCTGCTGAAACTATCCCTCGTATGAAGTCTATTTCTGTCACAGACTGGGCTTTTCTTAATCACATTTTAAACTTTACCCATTTATTGTCTTTTTTTCATCATTTGGTGCTCTTACAGATGATTTTTTTCCTTCAATTTTTTTTTTTCTCCCTGAAGATGCTTATTTGAAGAGCAGGACATCAGCAATGATGGAATAACTGTCTGATTGATGAAGATCTCCACATTGACTCATCCATAAGTGGGGCCTAAATGAAATCAAGTATTGCAAAAGAAATAGTGAATATATAGCAAGAGTTTATTTGACAGGAAAAAGACCACATTCATTTCAAGCTGTAGTATGTGGGACGTCTGCAGGCTTCCAAATGACTTTTGCAATATCTTATCTTTATAAATTACTTAAATGGACTATAAACAAGTCAGATAGGCTAGCAATGCAATAAAAAAAAGAGTAATGACTGCACATCAAGTGGCAAGAAAGATTCAGATCAGCTTTATAATGTGTCTGACACCTAGGAATTATAAATTATTTTTCATAAACATTTAGCTTTATTCAAAAGAAAAAAAGTAACAGAATAAAATTAACTAAAGAAAAAAGACTTTCCAAAGAGGATCTTAGAGAATGAAATGGTGATTTTCTTGTAGATAGTATTTCAATTATCTGGAAAGATAATTCACTGATATGACAATATATTGTATCTTCCACTATATTAAGCAACATGCATAATTCTATGCATCTATGTCAGTCTTGTTTCTCTTAAAATACACATATGGGCTTTCTTTCCCCAAAGTTATCTGTTGCAATACAATGTGACTGGAACTTAAAATCATATGGACATGCATGCACACCTATAATATTTCAAAACCAATGTTTCTTTTGTCATTCAGTAGAACCATTCCCCTGAATTCCTAACAGTAAAATACCAAGTTTTGCAGATATTTCAGACATATAGAAATTGATTCCTTGACTAGAGGAAAAAAATAAGATTGATCAAGCAAACACTGATGAAACTTTATCCTAATTAGTCAAATACACAATACCTATAACTCAAACTCTATCAACATAGAATATTTTTCAAGTTAATGCGGCCATTCCTGAAGGGATTTCAAATAGAAGAGAAAAAAAACCCAAACTCCAGACCCACTTTGATATGTAAAAAGAGATGACAACACAAAAGCATTCAGCATTTTTTTTAAAACAAAGCATTGGAATCAGTTGTGAGATTCCTCTTGGTTGACAATAGAACTACTGCTAGCATCTAAAGGAGCAAGATTTCATCTCTGAACACTGTATATACTGCAAGTAAATAGCACAAGTGACAAATAAACAAATACATTCTCATTGTAAAAATAGCTTTACAGTCTACAAAGATAAAACAACGCTTATGTCAATGAAACAAACTCACAGATATTTCTATCTCCTTCATATTTTTCTCACATATTTTATAAGTTCAGGCATAAAAATCAGCTTAGACATGTACTTGTTTTCTTTCCCTTATTCCTAATATTTTACAGGAAGAATAATCCAGTAATATTTGAAGGATTTATGAAAAGAGAATATTTCATTGTGATGCTGATAGAATTAATAAAACATGTTTTCTATTAGGTTGTTGATGTCAAACGTGGTAGGAGAGTTACTGAACATGAGAAGTCATGAAAACCAGAGAAGAGAAGGCTGGGAAGCATGTAAAGAGTTTTTCAACAACTAGAATTAGTTTTTTGAGAAGATGAAACTAATCTATTCACGTGAAAGAAGAATAAGACATAGGGATCAAAATTCAATTCTGACTTGACATAATGTGAGAAGGAAATTGCCATAAGAACTGTCAGGGATGGAGATAGGCTGCTCAGAGAGGCAGTGCAGTCTCTTTCCCTAAAGGTTTGCAAGATCCAGATGCGAAAGCACTGAGTAACCTGGTCAACACTCAGATGTGACTCTGTTTAAAGCAGGACATTGGACTAGAAGCCTTCTCAGGTGGTGTGAACTTCAGGAGTTGGACAATTTGGTTTTTACAAAGAAAACAAGAAATATTGTAAGAGAAAAGAAATTCAATATAATATATGAGTGTTGCGTGTCAAGATTATTTAAAGAACCATAACATCTATTTCTTTAACCTCTCAGTACTTGGAAGTATCATGTAATGCTGAAAGCATCTAAATGCTGTTGCAATGCACTTAGCAACTGGGATTTATGATCATCTTTATTGCTTAATCTATGCTGGATCTCAGCATAGTTCTGTAGTTTGGATTTGGATTTGACACTGTAAGATATATATTTTCATAGCAAACCCTATTTACCTTGACCACAGCAAGAGCAAGAATTTTAAGCTCTCCCAGACTATGCAAAAGACAGAATAAGGGTTAGTTTATCCAAAGAGAATTGTATCTTGTCAGGAAGGGAATACTGAATCCTCAGGACAAGGAGTGAAAATTAAGCTTTGGAAGTAAATCATGAACAGAAATCCTTCCTCCCCACCCCCCACCCTCCCTGAAACATGTTATTCAGTCAATTGTTCTCAAATCCCTAATTATAGTGCTCCCTGGAGACAGACTCTTGGGCCTGACTAATTCCAGGGTGTTCTGCAGTAAAGGTCCCAGAGCCAGACTTCACAAAACTTTCAGCTTACTGCAAATTCTAGAAAAAAGCTATTTCCAATCTCCAACTGCTGTGTTCCACTATGGCTTTTAAACAATTGGGAAAATGTTCTGTAATTTTTTTGTTTTGTTTTGTTTTGTTTTCTAGAGACAATTCAAAATCCCCGTATCATAGAGGAAAGCGAAAGAAAAGATTTTGTTCTTTTTGTTTCAGAACATATTAGAAAATCAATTGGAATTTCCAGTCAAAAACTATTTCCAGTTTACAGCCAGTTCCTAGCAGGAACTGGTTATTAGCTTTCATTAGGTGTGTGTGCCTTCACATCCTTGGAAGTATTTTTTCCTCTGACACATTCAACTGTCAGGAAAGTTGTCATTTAGCCCATGGCCATGATATATTTTGTTTCAGTGTTATAACCTGCTTTGGTTTTGTGAACTTTAAAGACTTCTGCTACCATTTTAATAAAGAGTTATCACATTTATCATATTTTTATGGAACTTCCACAGAATTCTTTGTGTGTTTTCATGCAAACTGCATTATGCTATTATGACTATAGAGTTCAGATTTTACCTTTTGAAAGAATTGTAAAAATATATTTGTTTTTTGTTTTTATTTTATATCTTCTGCACCTCAACTCTGCTCTTTGTAATAGTACATTCTATCAGTTAAACAATTGCTGAGGTGGGAGGTTTTTTTGCATTTATACATCTCCAATTTACTGAAAAAATGAAGTCATACTCTTGAACTGTATCATTTGGGTATGTCACAACAAGTACAAAAGGTACATAAATTTCTACAGGGTAAGTATTCAGACATTGATTTCATTCTCCCTGTTAAGTGCTTTGGTGATTAACAATACGATTCTCCATCTGCTGAAATTTGTGTTGGCTTGGGCTCTAATTTAAAATCTATCCACCATTTTAAGGATGGATTCGTCTATAAAGCCATAGGACATTATGTTAGTAACATATAAACTGTTCAATGAATTTGAAGCTAATTCTCTAAATTAAAGCTATTTACAAACTGGAAATTATATAACATAATTAGATTTTTCATTCCAGTTTCAATTCAGCCAAACAATATTTTTTTCATCTTTTCATTATATCTTGATAAAGTTTTGGGGTTTTTTGTTTGATTTAAACTCATTTAAATTATGCTTTCCTTTCCATAAAAGCATGTAGGATAAAAGATTTTTTTCTTTTCACTTTCTTTGTCTGTCACTCCCACCAAGACTCTTATTATTAGTAAAATCTGAACTTTTCTACTGATGTTGAAGTAAACTAGAAGTGGTTTTTTTCCCTGGTGTTGAACAGCTATTAGTCCATAAAGGACATCAAGGTACTACAGAATTACTTTTGAAGCAAAGTGCTTTAGAACACAGGTAAGGAGTTATGATCTATCCCAAACATTAAAGTAACATGGTATGTAAAAGTTATTATCATGGTAATTTTGCTTGTATGCTATGCAACTTTCTGAAACTTTTCTATCTTTTTTTCATTTTGGTTTTGGTTTTTTTTTTTTTTAGGAGATAAGCTTTTGATTATAGACATTGTGTTTTTGTGTATGTTTTTACAGTGTCTGGTCCACTGGAGACCAATCCCAATTTCAGCCTCAGACTTGTATTAAAATAAAAATGTGATAAAACAAATGATGGGAGTACTGGTGTGTTACTGACTCTCAGTGGGGATTGAAACACTGATCAGTGGTACAGCTATTTGAAGAGATTTTGCGTGATATGCTATTGTGAATTTTCCACAAAATTAGTTTTCCAGCCCAGTTGCCCAGTAAATATGGAATGTGAGGAGGAGCTGATAGCTGAATTTACAAGGATAAATTTCTACACTTTTGTTTCCTCAATGTGAGCCCTCTGAAAGTTCAGGTATTGTAAATTAGAGACTTAATGGAAACATTGACCATGATGAACATGATAAGATGAAAAGGAAACTATATAAGTAAATAAGTACACATTCATTTTCCAATATTTTCCTCATTGTGTGTTACCACATCCAGGATGAGTTGTTCTATCACCTTTCCAGTGATGGAGGTGAGGCTGAATGGCCTGGGTTGTCCTTCTTCCCTTTTTTGAAAACTAGATATTGGCCTTTCTCCAATCCTCAGACTCATTACCTGTCCTCTATGATCATTCAAAAATGACAGAGAGTACCTTAGCAATAACATCAGCCAACTCCTTCAGCACTCATGGGTATGTCCCATCAGGTTCCATAGGTTTATGGATTCTAAGCTTGCTTAAGAGGTCTCTAACCCCATCCTCATCCACCAAGGGAAAGTCTTCTGTTCTCCAGACTATCCTACTATCTTCCAGGGACTGGGTTTCCCAAGTGCCACCCTTAGCAGTAAAGACTAAGGCAAAGCAGGCATTCAGTAGTTCTGCCTTCTCTGCATCCTCCATCACCAGAATACACTCCTTGTTCATCACATTTCTGTCTATGTTTAATTTGCTGTGCACCAGGACTCCCAGGTGTCTCTCTGCAGAGCTGCTCTCCAGCAGGTCAGCCCCAGCCTTTATTAATACATGCGGTTATTTCTACTCAGGTAAAGGACTCTGCACTTGCCTTTCTTGAGCCTTGAACGTTAAATATATGAAAGTAACTCAATAACTTCCCAAACAGAGCCTCTGTCTCCAAGAAATCGCCCAGCATGAGCTTGCCTATGCATTGCTTTGGACCTGCCAGGGAAGCGCCATAGTCTGTGATGTGGATCATATCCACAGGGAGACTTTGTCAATCACCGATGAGCTCCATTCCTGGGATTAGTTTAATGGATGGTACTAGTAATACTTTGAATGAAATATATATATAGGCACAGATAGAAGTATTTAAGCAATTTATTAGCAGTGATAATTTGCAATAACTTTAAAATATGTATATATATTTGTGTATGTATATACATGCTTGCCTTACTAATCATGAGTATAGTTATCTTACTAAAAGTAGTTTGTAACAGCTAAATTTGTGGAAACAAAAACCCCATGTGCTTGTGTATCATGGAATCTTACAAACCCATTATGATGACCAATTTGTGGCTTGATTAACCCTTGTATGCCATTGTTGTGATAGATACATAATCCCAAAGAAACCAACTTGAATAATTAGGTTTTAACGTTAGGAAACAGTCAATTTTGTATTTTCTTTTATTTATTTTTCTTCACTTTTTTTGCTAATTTTACTCTTTGTATTAGTTATATGGCTAACACATAAGGGCCCTCACTACAGTAAAGACCTTGAGGTGCTGGATCATGTCCAGAGGTGGGCAACGGATCTGGTGAAGGGTCTGGAGTGGCTGAGGAAAGTGAGGTTCTTTAGCCTGGAGGAGGCTGAGGGGAGACATGATCACTCTCTACAACTTGAAAGGAGGCTCCAGTGAAATGGAGGTCGGTCTCTTCTCTCAAGTGACAAGTGACAGGACAAGACAAAATAGCCTCAAGTTGGTCCAGGGGAGGTTTAGATTGGATAGTAGGATGAGGATTGTTAGACACTGGAACAGACTGCCCAGGGAGGTGGTAGAGATATTCAAATGCCAGGTAGATGAGGTGCTGAGAGACACAGTGATGAGCTTGTCAGTGTTAGGTTTGTGATCTACTCAATGACCTTAAAGGTCTTTTCCAATCAAACCAATTCTCTGATTTTATAATAACACAATATCAGGATCTTATCCCCTCACTCTAAGAGAACAGAAAGCATCTTGGTTAGTCCTAATCTCTCATAAATTTGCATTGTCCTGATTTTGAACAAAGATGACACAGAAACTAATGCTCTTTACTTTCTGATGATACAATAGAGTGGAATGTAGTACTCCACCTATAACTAGCAATATTTGCATTTCTCTAGTGCTGTCATCTGTGTGTGTACATGAAGATGCACAAATACAATATTTACTACCATATTCTTTTTCTTTCTGCTAGTCCCTGTGAAAGGTATTTGGATTTATGTTAACATGTTTCTTGAAAATATTCCAGGTTATGTATTTATTTGATCTTTGTTTTGTCTGATGTACATAAAATTCTTTTAAAAATTTGGTTTGTATACTCATAAAGACTTTTGACAAATATATTAAATCAGTATGAATGAAGTATAAATTGAAAAGAGAGTCCACTTTTTTTGTACAAGATAAAGATCTGAGTTTCCAGTCCTTCCTGTAGCCTTTCAGGGATATAAAAGAAAAAAAATCAGCTATAACTGCTCTGTAACATACTTTCATTAATCACATACACAACTTGCTTTTCTTCAGTGGGATTTTTTCATGTGAATTTTGGAGTTAGATTTGGCCTTTGATGTGAGTTGTATAAAGTGTAGCTCTGTAATTTTTGGTTTGACAGAGAGTTAAAAATGTTTAAAGAACAATAAGATTATTAGCAAAATCTCCCATTACTACCACAGTCACAGCTCTTTAGAAGATGATAATCATATGTCTAACAAAATAGCTAAGAGTGCAAAAATCTGAGGGAGATAAATGAAGCTATTAACATGAATATCCTATGATATCATACCTGTTGGATCACTTTCTGTCAAGCAGAAAAAGTCTTTCTCATGGTAATTTGTCATTTGAACAAGAATTCTACCTCAGATGCAATTTAATTTTAAACTCAGATTCAGGATTAAAGGTAATTACATTTAGAATTCCTCTGGCATCACTTTTGAAGAGATACATATCTGAAAAGAATTCAATAACACAATTGATCTGACTTAGATGACACTGAAGTGTGTATAAATGATAGTGAGGAACATCACAATCTGAATGCTTCTGTAATTCTATGATCAGGGAAGTATGTGTTTTCTCCATACAATTCAGGGAAGGTAAACCTAGGAAACATTCTGGATGAACCCTGTGCCAGCTTGAGTCCTTTCAGCTGTGAATTAAATAATTCCAAATTTTATTCTAGCAGTTCCAATGACTTATGAAGAAAAGCAGACCAGAGCAAAAACAAAGGTTCAACACAAAACTGGTGCAAGTAAGCAAATTGTAATGTAAAATATCACAGATAATATTCCAGGTGGCAATTCAGAAGATCTGCTTCTGCTATGATTTTACATTGTAGTTGGCTTTAGACCAACCAAGTTTATTTTGACTGAACTAAGAGATACAGTTATTGAGTTCAGTGAGTGTGCTATTGGGCTCTGTAGCACAGATGAAGTGTTTGTTTCATACAAAGGAAATAAGGGTTTTTTAAGGGCAAGACCAGATTGAACTTCCACATGACACTGTTATGAACATATTTTTCCACAGGAATGGATTTTTCTAAGCGTGAGTGGGGGGTAAAATCTTCACAGCCTTTAGACAAGGTTTTTCTCTGTAGGTGAAGTTATTTTCTATTACCTTTTTTATGAGGTCAAAATTGAACAAAAGAGGCTGAAGCACTTCTTTTGCATAGAGAAAAAAACTTTATGTTCTTGCCTTTTCACACCATAAAGGGTTTCAGAAGCTATCTTTGCATACCTTGGAAGAGTTCATATACGTAAATCTGTATCTACAAGGAAGAGTCTTCATGTAGAGCTGTGCAGGCTTCAAGTTCCATAGAGATAGGGAAGCAGAGCAAAAAGGAATGAAACTATGGGTTACTAGCGAGGAGCTGGTCCTGCTTTCTAGTTTGTGCCGTTTTTACAGGAAACAATGACTGTATAGTATGCACAACCTCTTTCTACATACGGATGGGCTAGCAAGCGTACAAAAACCTTGAGAAGATACAGAAAAGAGAAAGTCCAGCAAAGGTGCTTTTTTAGACAAAAAAAAATGATAGTGTAAAAAAACCAATTCAAAATGTCCAGAGGTGTCCCAGAGTTTTGAGTACTGGCAGAGTTAGTATGCAAAAAAAAAGATAGGAGACTAATTTTCTTGGATTTCAGTGTTTCTCCTTAATCTATTTTATCCTACTTTCCAGATTAAAATTGTTTTGTGAATCGGTTTTAGATTTGTAATGAAGCTAGTTCCTGATGTATTTTAACCCATGAATGATAGTTAAAATCTGATGTTTGATAGCAAAATTAAAAACTTTTATTTCATTTTTATTGAATATTTGTCTTTCTAAATCTTTCATCTTGCGATAATATCTTATTTTATTCTAAAATAGGGTAACAAGAAGCAAACTTATTTGAGGTATGGCCAGAAGGTGACTGGCTATTAAAAGCAAGATGTCAGTTAAGGAAGACAGGTTGCAAGAGAGAACTACAAGAAATATGCTGAAGAGAGCAGCAGAAAAGTCATGAAGAAACATGGGAATGGAAGCAGTACTAAGATTTCAAGTTGCAGATTTTCAGTACCCCATAATCACAGATCTTAAGGGTTAGAAGAGACCTTGAAAGATTATCTAGTCCAACCCTCCTGCCAGAGCAGAACCACCTAGGGTAGGTCACACAAGAACTCATCCAGGTATCACTGAAGTCTTCAAGCCATGTCAAATGAAGTGTCCCTGTATTGTGAAAGCAAGACACATTCTGAGGCCACATATGACAAAGAAGATTTTGTAGGACTGTAGTGTTCAACCTGTTATAAAGAGGATTCCATTTAGTATATATGCATTTTCATAGTTTTCACAAACCACTTTAGATAAAGGAGTATCCTTCTGAAGTGTTTGAATACTGCAAAAAAGTAGCAATGGCCTGTTTGCATGGCTGTCAGTTTTCTCTAATGGTTCATAACTTTCAGACGCCGGAAGAGCTTTTTGCCATCAAACATCTTGACACTACTTCCCTTTCATGAAAAAATGTAAATATTATATATTCGATAAGAAAAAATGCATAAGAGACGGTTTTAAGTGTGGAAAAAGTGAGTAGTTTCTGGTACAGCTGTCTGCATGAGGTGGCTATGACTTACCTTTGATCTCTGGAGGTCCTTTTGAACCTGTTGAACCTTTTGAACCTTTGACTATGAATTCTCCTCCAGGAGGAGAGAAAGGGAAATGATTCCTTTTCAATCATCTCTGGACTTGCTGGAGCAGAAGTGGGTTTGAAAACTACCTAATTCCTTTCTTTTCCCTCATTTTCACCTTACTAAATGCAGGGCTGACAATGTGGAGGACCCTCCAGTAGATGGAGCAGAGATGAGCCTTGTGGGAGCTACTGGTACCTCAGCTGGCTTTATAAGTCTCTGAGGGTTACCTTGATGAAAAAGCAAATCCTATGTTATGGAGACAGAAGACAGACAGGGATTGATGAATCCAAAAGGGCTGCAAATAGGATGGAACCTGACTATTTGTGTCCCAGGTATTTTTTCTGTTCTTGGTCTTTGAACTTTGTGCTAACATCAAGAACAGCACAGAAACTCCCAGTCGTTGTTCTGATAATCTGTAAATGCTTACTAACTCCATTGTCTTACTGCTTCCAGCCCTTACCACTGTGCTTTGAAACTCTGTCTATTCTTCACAGTTGCCCAAATCTCTCACATCTCATCCCTTTGAATTGCCTTTTCACTGTCACAAAAAATTAAAAGTTCGTGATATTAGTATTAAAGAAAAATAAAATTAAGGCCTGTGTCCTGCTAGATGCAGGAAAATTCAGTTCTGCTTACATAACTGAGAGGTGCTGATTGATTTCAGATTTTCATGCGCTTTACACTGTGTAACTTTAAGGTATTGACCAGTGTCCACACAGAGTCAGTTTCAAGACATTTTCTACTTTAACTAGAAATGAAATGATAAGGAAGTTAGTTCAATGTCATCCAGGGCAATCACAATTCCTTCTTGCTGATAATCCTTTGAGTCCTCTGATCCTCCAACAATTTCTTCTTAATACAAGTGCTCAAAGTGACATTTCTGCATTATACATGACAGTATTTTGCTTTAAATTGAAATGGAATCTCACAGTCTATCTGAATGTTAGTTTGACTGTAAATCATAATCTGAATTATACTGTTCCCATAAATTTTTTCAACCACAGAATCGAATTAAAATCTCTCAGATATCTCTTATTAGACATAATTGGTTGCCATATTTTTTAGTTCAGTGTTGAACTGATCCCCTCTTTGTGGAATTGCCACCTCAAACTTTCAAAATAATACTTGCTCTTAAGGAAAGAGCTGCAACCATTCAGATTCTCAGCATAGCAATTTTGACAAGATGGCAGAATTCTTGAGGTTGGAAGAGATCTCCTGGTGTCCCTAGTCCAAGCCAAGCTCAGAGCTGGTACAGCTACAGTAGGTTGCTCATGGTTGTGTCAGGTGAGGTTTTAGATATCTCTATGAGAGGAGACTCTACAATCTCTCTGGGCAAGCTATTCCAATAGTAGACCTACCTCACAGTAAGGAAAAAATGTTTCTTTGTGTTCAGAAGGAATTTCACGTTTTTAATTTACGCCTTTTACCTCTTGTCCTGTCGGTGGGCACCACTGAAAAGAGTTTGTCTCCATCT
Source organism: Colius striatus (assembly GCF_028858725.1). Lineage (NCBI taxonomy): Eukaryota > Metazoa > Chordata > Aves > Coliiformes > Coliidae > Colius > Colius striatus. Next base: position 174,230,698 of record NC_084759.1, on the reverse strand, counting down.
TCTTTGCTTCTTTCCACTAGGTATTTATTACACATTTATAAGATCATCCTGGAGCCTTCTCCACATTGAACAATAACAGCTTTCTCAGCCGTTTCTCCTATGAGAGATATTCCAGTCCTATTTCTTCTTTGTGACCTTTCACTGGAGCACAGCACATTGCTCCAGTATGTCCCTGTCTGTCTTGTACTGAGAGCTCAGAATTGAACTCACTAGTGCTGAGCAGAGGTGAATGATCACCCCCCTTTGACCTACAGGCAATATTCTTTCTAACAGACCTGAGGAGGCTGTTAGCCTTGTTTGCTCCAAGGGTACTATGCTGGCTCATGTACAGCTTGGTCTCTATCAGGATCACTGGGGACTTTTCTGCCAAACAATTTTCCAGCTGATTGGGCCCAGGCTGTACTGGTACCTGAGGTTATTTCTCCTCAAGTGCAGGAGTCAGCATTTCCCTTTTTTTTGTTCTTAATGAAATTCCTCTACTCATTTCTCCAGCCTGGCATGATCCTTCTACATGGAAGTATGACCCTCTGGTGTATCAGCCAGTTCTCTCACTGTTGCATCATCTGAAAAGTCACTGAGGATTTGCTTAGTCCCGTATTCCAGATTGTTAATTAAGAGTTTAAACAGTATTAGTATTCCTGTCATTGGTACTGCTGGGGAACACCATTAGTGTCTGGCCTCCAACTTGACTTTGTGCCACCGATTACAACCCTCTGTACCTGCAGAGCCAGCAGGTTTCACTCTTTTTTTATTTTCCTTTTAACCTTCTTATACCAGTTAGGTCTTCTATCTCCTTCTTCCTTTATTACAGTTAGAGTATAAGCTTATGAAATAAGAAGCCTGAAAATTTGCTTTGTATGTATTTTTATTGTTAGGAGTTGCAATTCTAAATGAAAATAATACCTACATTGCTTTTCCAGTTAGAGAACCAAAGTGAAAGAAGTCTAATAGTTTATTGGTCCTGGTAGCCAAAATACAAATCCAGCATTGAATTGGATTGTCTAGAATGTTTAAGTCCATGAGCAGCAGTCATGCTTTCTATTTGTTCAGGCAGGTTTAGGTTAGAGATGAGTGTCCTCATTAAACTCTTCAAAAGATGGCAGTCTACAGTTATACTTTGTGATTCCTTCTGTCTTTTGGGGAGCAAAACAAGATAATGCATTCTGCATGAAAACTGTAGTTCAGTGTATAAGTAAACAGGCCCACTGCTGTGCAGATCAGGATAACTCTCATGATACATGGAACTAACACAATGGAAATCACAGTTTAGAAATCCAATTTATCTTGCTGTGAATAGAATTGCATTCACTACAGATAGCAATTAGTTTTGTTCTGTAACACCGTTATAGAAATGTGACATTGAAAAACTATTTGGAAACTACTAAGCATCCATACAACTTGAGTTCATGGAGTTCAGAAAAATGGTAATTTCTGGTATGAGAAGGAGAACAAAGGATTTTTTTACCAGCTGCAAAAAGGTCAAATCAGAACTGCTGAGGTAAAGGAGCAAAAGCTTCCTCCAACTTTAGTTGCTGGTATCATTTATAAAAACATGATATTCTGTGGACATCTTTCTTGCAGCACTGAATTTCTATCACAGCTGAATTATAGATACCTCCATTTTAACTCTATGCCTTCATACCATTGTCTATAGCCAAATGGCTGACAAATAAATGACACTGGGTATTAAAAAATTGATTTTTTTCACTGTGCTTTTGCAAATGTCATATAGAAAGTTAATTCATAAAGTAAATATATACCATCACTTCTGTAGAAGCTTTGCATGTTAATGTTTAGGCAGATATTTCCTGCTTACATTTAAGACAATGATTGATGGATTTATATATCAGGTCTTATGAGCTGATTACCTACAATAGAAGGAGATAGGACTGAATACCGTAAAAAGTTCCTCATTCTCCCATATTTTATCTGCATATGAACCATCCTTTTAGCAGAGTTTAACTTCTTTTTAAAAGAAAGAGTGTAAATATTTTTCACTGCTTTCTCTCTTCCTAAATTCATGCTCAGTGTTATTCCTCAAGGCAGCCAGAAATGTCTAACGAGCATTGTAGAGCTCAGCAAATACAGCTGCTGGGAAGTGCAGGAGCTTATGCATTCCTCTCATAACAGTTAGAAATTATCATTGGTCTTCCCTGGAAAATTTCTTTACCAGAAATTGGTGTCAGAGTTCCTCTGCACTTTTACCATTGCACTACCACTCATTTGAGAAGAAATATTTTCTTTTATATTTTTTTCTTTCTATTGAAAAGTCTTAGTTTGATTTAGATATCATTTCTTTCGCCCTGACAACTTTCCTACATAATGTTCAGATCCAATGTTTTGAGGATTATGTCCTGTAATTTTCTACCCCAAATGAAGGCGTAGAAAAAGCAACCTTCATCTGAAAGATGGATGGAAGCAACTGTATAGATATTTGCCCGAATTCATGAGACATGACTCAGGAGTATGCACTTAACCAGCCAACGTCAATGCAGGATTCCCTTTGCTCCTCCTAACTTCACTTCAATTTAAACCTGCCAAGATTCCCTGCTGCACAAAGTTGCCCTATTCGAGAATAAAAGGTATTGTAACATGGAAGGTAGCTTTAGCTTAAAATATTGTGCCAAAATTTTTAATCCAGCTCAATTTCTTTGTGTAGAGAAAGTTGACTACATGTTTTTTTACTGTAGTTTAGTCAGTCTACTGACTACAAATATGAACAAGTCTGTACTAATACTTAGCTTGTGCATATCTTTTCTAGTCATAAGTCTTAAAGGAGGATGTTGGTTCCTTTTTTTGTATAAAAGGAGGAACTCTTAGCAGGGAAACAGAGAAAGAGTGAGTGAGATAGGCTGCATCAGGATTTTGTCTATATCCTGAGGTTATATTCCCACTGGTTTAAGAGCTTATGATTTTTTTCCTAAATTCCAATTGCAACAAAAGCAGATCTAAAAGTAAAATTACTCATAAATAATTAGAAAAACAAAAGATTTGCACAAATCTCATCCTAGAAACATTAAGAGAAATAACCTTATCTTTATAAGCTGTCTGAATGTCACCTAGAAGAAGAAAACCAACTGCAGTCAATAACAAGAAACAGTCACCTCAGAAGGGTGATTTACTTAATCTATTACAGATAAAGACACGGCATTAATTCCCCAGTGGATGAATCTGGTCTGGTCATTTAAAAGTAAAGATTTAGTAACTTTTGAAGTAGATGCTTTGTATAGGAGAGACATCCATGTAAGTCTGGCACATATAACTGCAAACCAAAGTTATTTATACTTCTCGCTATCCAAGTGGGATAACCTAAGACATCTAGAGTGACGTTAGAGACCTGTGCATGGACAAACAAATAAAGCCTGAGACGTTTGTTATTTTTTCCTGGCTAGTAAAAGCCTTGTTAATATCCTAAAAATAAGTCTTGGGTGACTAAAGATGGACTCAATCCACTTAGATCTGTCAGATTTATCACGTAGGTTTCTAATGTGCCAGAGCCCCTGTTCTGCCATGCATCATTACCACAGAGAACGTAGTTCCACAGCTGCTTAACTACTTTGAAAGAGTGCAGCCTGCTTTGCAGATTAATTTGTTGAAGAGTCTAATCCAGCACCTTTCCCAAACCAGCCAAAAATGTGTCCGTAATTTAAGACAAAGCAACTGTAACGGCTGAGGCATTGGAAGAAGCTTAAAATTAGATGTAGTAAAAGATATTGTTTTACTTCTGGTTTACTTGACAGGCAGGTAAAATACTTGAGAGTGATGAGTCTCTCTCAGGACTAAGGATTTAATTGGATAATGAGATGAACTAATGGTCTGGTATGTGTTAGTCTGGCCAATAGTTCACAATGCTGAGCTCAACATTAGCCATGCTTCACTCACTGATAAAGTAAAAAAAACTGGAAAGCTAAGACCAGCAGGCAGCATTTCAAGACTGTGTCTGTAGAAAAAAATGTTTCCCATCCATACCTCACAGATTGTCTACTGAGAAATCAATGGAGTTAAATAACTCATGTCAATTTTGGACACTGTTTACATTTTATAGGCTTAGATGTTGATTTTTATATTGATTTTAGGCTGATATAAATCCTTCATTTCAAAGGACATACTTGATTTAAATTTGTAACAGAACAGAACAGGACCCATTTGCTTTCATTAAAGATCTTTTAACTTCACTGGTACCAGTATTAAACAGCAATGGTTAGAGGACTTGAACATAAATTGTAAGAGTACTTAATTTCTTTTTAAGGACATGCCACCTGATTACATTGCTAAGACAAATTCATTCCGCAGGCTATGTTGGTGTTAACTGCAAATAAAAAGAATGGAAACAGAAGAAAGTCCAAAAAAGATGTAAATCTTGAAAGTGAGAAAAAACCCCCGTAATTTTGGTAATTCAGTAAATATATAAAAGGGAAAACATAAGTCAATACTTACGATCAGATATTCCAACTGTTCTTTTTATGTCCTTTAGAGCAATAACTGTGTCTGTGGTTCCGTGTGCATATGGAAATAAAAAATGTATATGCTTATGTATGTATGTATGTAGACACATGATATATATTATGGTTAAGGAAGGCTAGTGGATTTAGGCAGGAAAAAATGTCTGTGTCTCCATCTGAACACAAGAGTATGAATGAAGCTCAGTCGGTTTACCATTTGGTAATATCATTAGCACTTCTCTTAGGTGAAAAGGACATTTTACCTCTAGGGACTGGGAGTGAGAAATGCCTGTTAAAAACTTAGAAATGTTTTAATGTAGAATTTTTCAGTTTAAGTCTTCTGAAAGTAAATTCCAGTTTTGTGATTTCAAAAGCATTCAGAGACTGTATCTTTCTCCATATCAGATTTTGCATAAGAACTCACTGGGCTTCAGGAACATGCAGCTGTTTGACAGCTTTGCCATGCACAGTTGTCAGAAGCTGGTGAGTGCACACACTGCCGAGTTCTGAAGTGAGGAGAGGACCCTTTTGTTACGACGAGCTGCCTGTTCTTCAAGGATCTATTCCTTTCATCCATATATCCATACTTGGAAAATTTTGACATTGCACTTTGTAAATGGATTAAAACCACAGTAAAATTGTAGAAAATTCCAGTGAGACAGTTTATTTAATCTCTTTCTGGTTTAAATAGTATTTCTCCTGCTGTTTCCTCTTCTTTCACCAAGCCCTGCTTTCTTTCCATGTTGTGTGGCCAAAACATTTTTTTCTGATCCTGCTCTTGAACAAGCTTATTTTCTTTTACAGCTAATGCTTGTACATTACTTATTTATTTTTCATCTTTATCTATCACACGATATAGGTTTGTACTTAATCTTTTCTCTTAAAGATGAGCCCTGGTAAGACATAGAGCCCATGAGGACAATTAGTCTGTAAAACTCCCCTTCAAAATCTCTTTGCACAACTCACCCCATTCAGCTGTGTCTGCTTTTGGTTAGACAGTTTGTGACAAAACCTTAAAGCGGATTGTCTTGCAGAAAAAAACCATAATTTATAGCTGTGTCCTTAAGGAGGAAATAAAGAGAAAATAGAGAATATATAAGAAACATCAAATATTATTTTAGACATCTCTTGTACTTACAATATCATTCTGTGCAGCTTCCATTTAACAATTCATTACCACAACTTAATGAATTCACAGAATCGTAGAATCACAAGGGGTTGGAAGGGACCATCTTTAGAGATCATCTAGTCCAATTCCCCTGCTGAAGCAGGTCCATCTAGATCAGGTCACACAGGAATGCAACCAGATGGGTTTTGAAAACCTCCAGAGAAGGAGACTCCATGACCTTCCCGGGCAGCCTGTGCCAGGGATCTGTCACTCTCACAGTGAAATAGCTTTTCCTTATATTTAAATGGAACTTTTTGTGTTCCAATTTCTTTCCATTACCCTTGTCCTGTCACTAGATACAATAGAAAAGAGAGACACCCCAACTTCCTGACATCTACCATATAGATCATTGTAAATATTAATGAGATCCCCCCTCAGTCTTCTCTTCTCTGGACTAAACAGCCTCAGTTCCCGCAGCCTTTCCTCATAAGGAAGATGTTCCAATCCCCTGATCATCTTGGTGGCCCTGCGCTGGACTCTTTCCAGAAGTTCCCTGTCCTTCTTGAGCTGAGGAGCCCAGAACTGGACACAGTAATCCAGATGAGTCCTCACCAGGGCATAGTAGCTCATCGATCCAACCTGTTCAAGCTCCTCTGAAAAGCTTTTCTGCTCTCAAGCAGATCTATGCATCCACCCAGCTTTGTATCATGTACAAACTTACGGAGAATGCACTCAATCACGTCTTCCAGATCATTGACAAAAATGTCAAACAGAACAAGCCTCAGCACTGACTCCTGGGGAACAGATTTAACTCCATTTAACAGATTTACCACCACTCTCTGGGCCCAGACATACAGACAGATTTCCACCCATGTTAAAACTGTAAATGGAGTTTTTCAGACCCATCAGATCTTTAAACTTAAACAATTAGCAGGAATGAGAACTGTGATTCAGAAGTACAAGGTTCTACTAGCATGGACCTGAAGGATGTCCAAGAGCCTGGACTGTGCAACGTGAGTGTAGCTTTCTGGGCGACTCTTTTGTTTAGCAGTGGGTGGGTAGTCTTAGAGGCTTTACATATTTCTACATTATAATGTTTATTGAAATGCTAAACTGTTTAGTAGATATTTTTCTTCTCTCTTTTCCTTCAGCGTCTGGGTAATTACACTATTTTATTATTTGTCTTCTAATGTCAGTTGTTGCATATGTATGTGTACAGCTTTAGGTAATCTTTAGGTGTAAACATTCTTGAAAATTGCATTTTACTGTCAATAGATATAAGAACTGATTTTTACATTCCTTTTTTTTCCACCTACACATTCCTTATTCTATTCTCAACAAACACAGTGCTGACATTTTAACTATAGTATCTGTTTTATCATTTTCCTCTTTCTATGTTGACTGTACTTTGAATATCACTGTCACATATCCTAGCAGTTCCTTCTCTGTTTCTGGAGAAAAGACATTATGATACCTCAGATGTTGACACTCAACTTTTTGTTGGCTTTAATCTTTGCAGAGACCACATTATAGTAGTTCCCTCCAACATAACTTTTCCTTCCAGGATGAGAAATCTAACTCTGATTGGACTGGTAGCTTCTCTGAGCTTTAGCCTTTCAGCTCAGAAAAAGTCATTAGCAGCGCTTTAAGATAAAAAAAAGAAAAAGGTCTTTTCATTTGGAAGAATATCTCCTGACTACTACGCCCTTATTTGCCAACAAGTGATCCTCAGGAACTAAGCTGCATTACCATACCTATAAAAAGAGTAATCATAGGAGTGCAAGCAGCCTTGACTGCCAATATGTCTTAGTAACCTTTTATATTATAGCAGTGTTGTTACTGCCACAATAGGTTAGGTTATGTCACTATTTCTATTATATTTTAAACCACATTTTTCAGGGCTTTATAACTTTTGTACTGTGATAAACATTGAGCTGAATCTTTGTATATGGCTTGTCAGATAAAATAGATGAAGACATAGTGGCTGGAACTTGGGTGGTATATTACAGTAAAATGACAAAAAAAAGGGACAAGAACAAGTGAATTTCTCTCATTTTTGATAGTATAATAGTTAAACATTCTTAAAAGGGAACATAAACTCTACTCTGAATGTAAGTTTTCTGGTTTTGATCCTCAAAAGAAGATTCGCCAGTTATCTGAGTGTAGAACTAACATTCAAGACCCAGGATGGTATTACATTTTTACCACTTCTATAGATTAAACAAGGAAGCTACTCTCTACCGGGGAATACCTCTTGCAAGAGCTGACAGAACAACATGATCAAAGTATGTGAAGGTGTTTCTGAGGGTTGTCTGGCAATATCGACAGGAATGCTAACAGGCAGACTGTCAAAGAAATGGAAAAACTGCATATCTGATCAAATAATTTGAATATGCTCTTGTAAGAGGGTCATGGCTTTCTCCTTTCCCATGGGTACTTTTCTGCAGTTTTCTGTGCAGTGCATGAACTGATACAATACGCCAAGACTACAAAAATGTAACCTTCCTCATCAAAGATGGTAAAGCAAGTGCTTCCAGATAAAGTATTAATTTTCATTCATAAATCTAAGCAATAATTGAAGAGGGGGGGAAAAAAGACACTCAAATAGGATTATCAGTTTCCAGTAGCATATCTGGATAGCAACATCATGTCACCAAGTTAGTTACCCATGTTGAACCATTAAGAAGGCCAGTCTTGCAATTAACACACTGATGGACAGATTCTTCCTTCTGCTAGAAGCTCCTGCCACCATTTCCATCTTGTCACTGTGCATTCGCAGATCTCTATGCCAATTCCTAGCTGAGAGGAGGAGCACTCGGTTTGCCACCTCTGTGAGTGGATGTACTCACACCCACACCCCAAGCATCCATCAATATGTCTGAGTATCTTCAAGACAGAAAATGAGTTCCAGTATTAAAGTGAAAAAATATCTGTCTGCTCACAAGACCTGTGCAATGCAAATCTTAAAATGACACTTTTTTTTCCAAGATTTGTGTTCGTTTGCTTGCGTTTTTCTAAAGTTAGATAGATAAGAACAAGGAACAGGTGACTATGAACACCATCCTTTAAACACACTAATAACATTATAAAGGAACAAGCATTGAAAAAGTCTGTGAGGAGATGTCCTTCCCAACTGAGATGAAAATCCTAACCTGATTTAGAGATTTTCCGACATTCACAGGCATCATCATGTAGAAATAAGCAGCAAATATTAGTACTAAACTTTAAAAATGTGTTTTATCTATACTCATCCTTCACCTTATTCACTTGCCTTGAATATTTAACAATTTGAATTTATTCCTGCAAGTCATTGTGTAAATTCAACTTTACATTTAAGAAGTGCACACTGTTTTTAAAACTTGAATATTTACACCAGAAATATTGAATATTTATGCAAGAAAAGAGAAAAATCATGGTGTTACCTTGAGCAATTACAGCTAAGCAGTATAAATCATGTCTGACCCAGCAGTCTTTTCTAAGTCTTGAACTCTCATGCACTATCCAGTCCTGAGTCTATGCTGAGGCATACACTCTTCTTTCTCTTCCGTGTTTTGGTTTTAGTGGAAAAGGTACTTGCATGGATGAGCTACGTGAAAACTAAAATAAGCTCCAGGACTACATGATGTGCTGGAAAGCACATCTACTTTGCTGGTCAACATACACAGATTTTTCTATTTCTTATTTAAACAACCACAGGAAAAGCTTAGCAAGAAATCAGTAGATTTATAAGCCATCAATTTATTTTTTTTCAATAATGAATAAGATTTATGAAATGTAATCTGCTCATAGATATTCTACAATGCAATTATGTTAGATGCATTATATATACATAAAAGTTTATCTCCAACTTAGTGGAAATGATTTCTAGAAAATAATTTTTGAATTTAAAAAAAATGCATTTGCAATGGAAAAACAAATGCAGAAGTAAAATTAATCAAATCAAATGGCAGAAATAAGCCTTATGGATGGTATCAACAAAAAATTCTTGGATTTATAATACTTTTAAAAGGCCATTTAAAAATGAATATCATTACATGCATTTTGCAGCCTACTACAGACAATGTATGAACTGAGAGGCAAACTTTAATATAGCTTTTGAAAATTATTCATAGATTCTAGCAGCAATATGAATTTGAAGTTATCTTTGTGCAAAAAAATCAATCTATCTATGCAGGAAGAAAACAGTGTAATAACAATATAAAAGAAAAAAAAGCTTTGATGTGCTCAAAACATAATTTTGCATAACATTAATGAGAAATGATAGTTGACAAAAATCTAATCATTAAGGGAATAACTCAACACAGAAACAAAGAAACGATAAAGTATTTGAGAAAATTAGTGATGTGGGTTTATAAGATTTGTGTGATTATGTTTGGTTTAATTACAAGGTAAAATATTAGTATAGATAATTTTTATTGCGATGTAAGGAAACCTTTGCTATCATATTGTACAAAAGAATAAATTGTTCTTGAATTTCTGTATGTTTGTCAGTCATTAGGAAAATATAAACATGAGGTTACTACTGTGATTTACAGTAAACAAATGTGATCAGATTATTTCTTGAAAAGTTATACTGTGCCTTTTAATATTTATAAAAGAAATAAAGCATGCTCTACATTTTTGTGGTGAAGAGAAATAAAATGTTCATATCCCTAACACAAAAAAAAGTCTGGATTGATCACAATAAATTACGATATGCTTATACACACTACATGAGATGACAACATGCTAAAATAATAAAACTGTATTACAGAATCACAGTATCACAGAATCTTAAGGGTTGGAAGGGACCTCAACAGATCTAGTCCAACCCCTCCTGCCAGAGTAGGACCGTCAAGAGTAGGTGACACAGGAACTTGTCCTGGTGGGTTTTGAATGTCCCCAGAGAAGGAGATTTTAGAGCCCATCTAGGCAGCCTATTCCAGTGACCCATCACCATCACAGTGAAGAAGTTCTTCCTTGTATGTTTTTGGAATCTCTTATGTTCCAGCTTATTCCCATTGCCCCTTATCCTATCATTGGACATCACTGAAAAGAGCCTGGCTCTTTCCTCCTGACACACACCCTTTACCTATTTGTAAACATTAATGAGGTATCCCTCAGTCTCCTCCAAGCTGAAGAGCCTCAGCTCCCTCAGCCTTTCATCATAAGGGAGATGCTCCACTCCCTTCACCATCTTTGTGGTCCTGTGCTGAACTCTCTCCAGCACTTCCTTGTCCTTCAACTGAGGGGCCCCGAACTGGACACAATATTTCAGATGTGGTCTCACAAGGACAGAGTAGAGGGGGAGGAGAATCTCTCTTGACCTACTACTCACAGCCCTTGTCATACACCCCAGGATGTCATTGACCTTCTTGGCCATGAGGGCATATTGCTGGCTTGTGCGCATCCCGCTGTCCACCAAGACCCCCAGGTCCCTTTCCCCTACACTACTCTCTAACAGTTCATTCCAAACCTGTGCTGGTACATGGGGTTCTTCTTTCCCAGATGCAAGACTCTACACTTGCCCTGGTTGAATTTCATTAGATTTCTCCCTACCCAACTCTCCAGTCTGTCCAGGTCTCGTTGGATGGCAGCACAGCTTTCTGGTGTGTCAGCCACTCCTCTCAGTTTAGTATCATCAGCAAACTTGCTGACAGTGCCCTCTGTTCCCTCATCAAGATCATTAATTAATATATTGAATGGTACTGGTCACAGCACTGACCCCTGATGGACTCCAATAGATACTTTTATGAGGTTACATCCTCATAAAATGCTATCATAGAATCATAGAATGGTAGAGTTGGAAGGGAACTTTAGAGGTCATCTAGTCCAACTCCCCTCCAGAAGCAGGTTCACCTAGATCAGGTCACATAGGAACATGTCCAGGTGGGTCTTGAAGACTCCGTCATCCTCATAGTAAAATAGTTTTTTCATATATTTAAATGGAACTTTTTGTGTTCCAGCTTCATCCCATTACCCCTTGACCTCTTGCTAGATACCATGGAAAAAAGGGATGCACCAAGCTCCTGACAGTCACCATTTATATATTTATAAATATTAATAAGATCCCCCCTCAGTCTCCTCTTTTCTAGACTAAACAGATTGGTCAAACATTACTTCCTCTTGGTAAAACCATATTGACTGCTCCTGTCCCTCTTTTCCTTTAAAGACAGCACCCAGGATAAGTTGTTCCATCATCTTTCCAGGGATGGAAGTGAGGCTGATTTGTCTGTGGTTACCTGGCTCCTCCCTCTTAGCCCTTTTTGAAGACTGGAGTGACATTTGCTTTCCTCCAGTCCTCTGGCAGCTCTCCTGTTTTACATGAATTTCCATGAAGATGATGGAGAGTGGTTTAGCAATGACTTCCACCAGCTTCCTCAGCACCTATGGATGCATCCCATCGGAGCCCATGGTTTTATGTACATCCAGATTGCTCAATTGACCCCTAACCCAGTCTTCATCAACCCAACAAAACTCCCTTTAACCTAACCTGACTTCCTCTGGAGTCTGGGGCTCCTGAGGACAATCTCCAGCAGTATAGAGAGAGGTAAAGAAGGCATTAATTAACTGCCTTGTCTGTCTCCTCTGTCACTTGGGCACCCACCTCATTCAACATTGGGCCTACATTGCCTCTAGCATTAGTTTTGTCTGCAATGTATTTGAAGAAGCCCTTCTTGTTGTCTTTGACCTCCCTTGCAAGGTACCACTCCAATGAGGCTTTAGCTTTCCTAGTTGCCTCCCTATATCCTCTAACAACAGCCTTATATTCAACCCAAGTGGCCATCCCTTCCTTCCATGATCTATAGACTCTTTTCTTCCACTTGAGTTTGTCCAAGAGTTCTCTGTTTAAACATGCAGGTCTCCTGCCTCCCTTTCTTGATTTCCTACCTGCTGGGATGATCTGATTCTGAGCCTGGAAAAAGTGTTCTTTGAACAGAGAGCAACTATCTTGGGCCCCTTTATCCTCTAATACCCTGTCCCACAAGATATCCCCTAGTAATTGCTTGAAAAGGCCAAAGCTGGCCCTGCTGAAGTCCCGGGTTGTGATCCTGTTTGGTATTCTGCTCCTACTGCACAAGATCCTAAACTCCACCATCTCGTGGTTGCTGCAGCCAAGGCTGCCCTCAGCCTCCACCACTTCAACCAGACCCTGTTTGTTTGTGAGTATGAGATCCAGTAGTGCTCCTTTCCTAGTTAGCACATCCACCACTTGCATCATGAAGTTATCATTGATGCACTGAAGGAACCTCCTGGACTATAAGTGACTAGTCTTGTAGGTTTTCCAGCAAATGTTTGAGTAGTTAAAATCCCCTATGAGAACCAGGGCCTGTAATTTTGAGGCTACTCCCAGCTGCCTGTAGAAGGCCTCATCAACTTCTCCATCCTGATCAGGTGGCCTGTAATAGACACACACAACATTGTCACACATGCTAGTCTGCCCCTTAATTCTAACCTACAATTATTACCGTTCCTCATTTCCTCAGTCCTTTCCACTATTAGTTTAGCACCGAAGGTAGTGGTAGTCTGTACTCTTACTGACTCATGTTTCATTTCCAGACTAATGGTGTGTTTGTTCTAAACCTATTAAAGAGTTTTTAATTACAAAACCCAAGATTTTATTGCAATATTATTGGTAGTGTTTTTAAATGAAGTCTGAAACATTATGTGAATATTGCGGCCTTGGATAGTTATTGTATTTTTTTTTTCTGGAGACCAAGCACTAGAAGAATCAGAAGATGAATATTTTTAAAGAGAAAATTTTCTCAAATATATATTATCTTTGATTATTACAGTGTTTATTGAGAAATATGGATTCTAAATCCAAGCAATGCAAGATCTAGAATGCCGCTTACTACACTACACTACATATTTAGCATCAGCTATAATGTATTTACATATTCTAGACACAAAAGCAAATGTGAATTAAAAAAATTAGATAAAATAGATGAATATATTTTATGAAATATTGGCCTAAATTTAACAAAGTGTTTTCCTTATAGTTTTATTTGAAAAAAAAAAATGGAAGACCTAATTTTTTTCCTGTATTGCATTTTCTGAACATCACATTTGCCTTGGGCATCAATGCTTGAACATTTAAAATGAATTCATACATAAAATGAGAAACCATTACAGCATTCTATGTAGATCAGAAGATACTTGTAACATGCACACTTTTTATTTTATCCTCAGAAGTCTCTTTCGAAGACTTCATTTTTTTTGTCCCAGCCTAGGTGTTTATTCATTTCAGTCATTAATTTGCAAAGGTTTGTATTTCTTGCATTAACAGACTCTATGTGCTTTGCAAGTTTGACATGTTACTTAATGTTCCCAGACAATAAATTATTATATGTGTGGCAGGGTCTGGCACATTATATGTGCTGCTATGTGCTAGGGGATCCTGAGGGTGATGCCAGCTGTGTGCTTCATTGTTATTGGGCACCTCTAACCTTCACAGACTAACATTAGGTTCTTCCAGTCTATTTATTTGATTAAAAAAATGCAGTTTAGTATCAAACTTCCAAGTGTCAAATATTTTTATATCAACTATGCAGAAAAGCATGTTTTTAGCTTAAACAGCTGTTGGTGATGTGTGCTACCCCAGTAGCAACTGGAAGTCAAGTCCTGAAGATGTTCAAAGCTCTTAGCTGCTGATAATGTCAATTATCAGAGTTTTTTATCTGACATGTAGGCTTCCATAAAAGTTCCCTGAAGTTCTGATTTTAGCTGTAAGAACTAGACCTGTACAATGTTGGTCTTAATAAATACTTTATTTAATATAGATATTAAAAAAATCAGAATCCTACAGAAAGACTATATTGATATAATTGCTTGGCTATTAAAGGTTCAGAGCTGTATTGAATCCCATAGCTGCTAAGCTTCTTTCTGAGCTTACTATTTAATAAATCTTTGGGTTTGTTTCAGAACATGAGGTATACCTGGGAACAAGGGTGACCTACTATAACCTGACATAACACTGGCCAGAAGACAGGTACTGCTGTGTTGAGTACATTTGTGAGCACTTGTTTTGGCTGATTGCAAATATCCAGCCTTTGTGCACCTTGTGGTGCAGATAGAGGCGACAGGTAGAGGCTTTTTGGAGAAACCAAATAAACAGATAAGAAGCCTACCATGTTGATCACTTTGACTGAGAGCTGAGAGAGAGACTTGTCACTGTGTTTATTTTCTGCACAGCAGTACAGTAACATCAGTGGATAAAGAATCCTTTTTTGTTCTAGTAGATACTGTGGTTGGATAATTCTTGAAGAAAGTTTTCTCCTTGATGTCACAAGCAATTTTCACAAGAAAGTTTAAGGAAAGGTGTACTTAAGTTGGGAAAACTACTACCTTTGGAAAATGAAAACGCAATCTACCACAGAATGTTAACAGTATTCAAGTGACAGACGATTCCCGTGCTTCTATCTGATGGGAAATTTTGTGCAAAGATATTTTTTAATGATATATTTCAGAAAGACCAAATTACTTTTTCAGTATGTGTAGTCCAAGAAAGGCTCCAAGTGTTTTATAAATAATTAAAACTTACATAAAAGATGAGAACTTGGAGATACAATTGATTCCTTAAGAAATGTTTTATTAAATGAAATGCTAGCCAAATTGTCAGACTGTATGAACGTCTGTATGAAGACTAGAACATCTGTTTAAGATGCTGTATGGATGATTAAGCACTTGCTTTTCATGCTCCACCACATCAAGGTCAAAGCCCTTGTCCTCAGTCCCAAGGCCTGTCGCAACCGTTTTAGGATTTTGTTCCTTTTTTTTTTTTTAATTAGTAAATCTGGTTGGCCTGCCTTGGCCCTCCCAATTTAGTTACTTGTGCCTCTGAGGTATCATCTGCTCCCTCCTTTTTGCATTGTCAGCAGTAATCCTGGTAAGAGATCCACTGCCCTGTAAAGCTCCCCTGACAGCTGCCAGCTGGCCAATACTTTAAAAGTGGTGAAGAAAGGGGTTATCAGCATGTTCTTGACTTCTAGTTTTGTGATACAGTGCAAGACTACATCACAGAATCTCAAGGGCTAGAACGGACCTCGAAATATCATCTAGTCCAACCCCTAGTACCAGTAGTTGTCTTTTTATGTTGTAAACACTTGGGGGCTTCTGGAGTAACACATATATTTAACTTCAGACAATACATCTCCCACAAAGAAAATAATTTATTAAGGTTGTGAAGGGAAGAATTCCAAAGGTATAAAACTCCTTAGCTTCATTTTCTTATCAGAATATATACATGAGAATGCAGCCTTTTATGACACCATAATTACAAATTATTTTTTGCACACTTGTTCCTTTAATTAGTGCACTGAATGGCTGGAGCTCTGAGCATTACATAGTTGTTCTCTAAAATATTCTCATTTCTTCTTTAGCAGAAGTTAGAAGTCAAGTACAAAATAAAGTAAGAATTTTGGAAAGATTAACCGGAGGAGGGCAGATGCATCCTGCCATGCAAACTTGGGTGTTTTTCTTCCACCAGTTACAGGGCTCCTGTATGACATGAAGTGAATGACTTAAGGATCAGATTAAAAACTCTTATTTTTATTTATTTTCTGAGTTTCTGGCTTGAGATTGGTAGCTTCACTTGCATGCAGTTAATGCTTGTAACTTCCTGCTATGTCAGAGCTTCAGCTATCCAGTTACTCTCATTCCTCATTTCCCTTGTGCTCCTTGTTTCATTTTTGTTTCACTTCCAGTTCCCAGCTCCTGTCTTCTTAAAAACTCCCTATTCTGGCCTCCAGTTCCTCCTGTCTGCCTGATTCCCGTTCTAGGCTCAGATCCTATTTCTTTCCCTCATCTAAATCTCTCTCCAATCTCTCCTCTCTCTCTACTCCTTTACTTCCTCTTATTTTCCCTCTCTGCTGTCAGCCCAGCAGCTTCATTGGCTATGTTTTCTGGGCACCCGGTAGGGACTTGCAAGTAGAACAGCAGAGCTGCAGGTTTGTGACTTTGTCTTGACCTAGCTTTTATCAGGAAGCACTCTCCTACAAGTTACAAAGAAATGAAAAATGATCACTCTGCCTAGGAATACTGAAAATGACAGGTGGAACTTGGTTAATATGTGAATTTGCTTACAACTGTCATTGAAGAGGGAGATGACCCAAAAGAATGAGAAAGGGGCCACTTGGCTATGGCCCTGTTTTGTTTAAGTCTGAATGATCCAGACAGAGTATCAGAGGGAAAAGACATGCCTGGCTACTTGAAGAGTCACCCTATTGAAAATATCAAAGACCTATCAAGGATCTATTCTTATTCAGCACTGATTTCTTTCAATGTGGGAGAAATCACTATCATTTATGACATTCAGCAGACTATAATACAGCCTTGAATTATCTGTGTATATATAATTTGTATACAGCCAAGTGTACGGTAGAGGGAAGAAGACTTTCTGTCTGAATTAACAGAGAAATAATGTCTTGAAGTTAAATACACGTATATGTATTGCACAGGATATCAGGATATGACTCCATCTGGCTTCATTACTTTTCTGAAGATGTCTTTTTCAGTGTTAAAGCATGTAATGACCCCAAAATTATGTTTATTTAGCCTCACAAGCTGCATATGGGCCTAATTCATTTCTCCTCTGGGTATAGAAGAACAACAATGAATCCACAGTGATTACTAACAAGTCAGCAGTTTTACAAACTCTTGCCGTAATGAGTAGTTTAAGTAAGAACTGAGGAGAAAGCTGTATTGGAGAGTTGAGCTCCTGCCCTAGCTAGGAACCATTTATTTCTTCAAAATAAGTAAGGAGCAAGATGCAGCTGGTCTGCTAATCACAAATACCAGGTGACTGTCTTAGGCAAAAACTGCTCAGACGACATAGTATAAACCAAATCAGAATTTAAGTAGTTTATTGATTTATTAACAACATATAATTAATCAGCAATCAGTGAACTATGTAAGCAAGATCAGTACTTGCAGTGCAGCAGATAAACCACAATATAAGCACTAAAACATAATGCTAAATGCTTACAAAGATTAATATGCACCTATGAATTTCTAAATGCTCTTCTGTAATACATCCCAGAATGTTCTAGTTCCAATAAACAGTCACAATTATCCTTTCCAGCAATGTGAGTTACAAGCCCATCTCCTCCCTGCTGTGCATGTTCACTCTTTACACACCCCTCCTGGGGCAGAGGTGAGTGCTCTGGGTCTGAGTATGCCCTCGCAGTGATCTGCAAATAGTGTGGATGCACACCCCAAGTCACAGCCACATCCCCAAGGTGTGTGTCCTTATATCCCTCTCTCTGTCCTGTCACCCCTAACTGGATGCAGGTTCCTCACCCTATCCCTCTAGCTCTGATCCTGGCAAGGCAACTTCTCACAGTTTCAGATTAGGGGATTTGATCATTTGCAGTGATGAGAAGACAGGGACACTCTTTGCAGATAAAGAAATACCCTACAAAAATAAAATAATTACACAAAATCCAATTTGTTTTCTGTGTAATGAAATTGCAGAAATGTCTGCTGTTTTTCACATCATGAAACCAAATGATTTTGTCTCCCATGAATACTTTAACATTTTTCATCTAACAAAAAAATCAGTTTTCAAATAAGGTCTGAAATATGTACCTATATGTGGTTATTCCAACCCTTACAATTCTGTGATTGTATGATTTAGAGATCATATAGATAGGGAAGTGAGGATATAGCAACTTTGTGAATGAATTTACAATGCACTAATGTCTTTCCTAGTAGGTACAGGGAGTGGTGCTGTCTGGCTCTATAAGGCACAATAGCAAGAGCACTTCCTGTTCACACCTTAGCGTACCACTGTAAATGTTTCAGTAGTTAAATCCCACTGGCAACGTGTGATTCCTTTGTATCTTGCTGCAGAGAAGAAAGCTACAACTGTGATAAGATTTTTATTTAGAAATACTGGGAAAAAATTTATGAATCTGCAAAGTACAAGCTGAACACTAGAAGTGAAGAAGTAAAAATTATTCTTTGATAGCCCAATGAAGGACAGGATTTTCCGTGACTGGAGCCTACACTGTGTAACTGCTATTAGTGTAACTAGTGAGCAAAAAGCTCTGGTTTTGTGACATCCAATAGGAGATAAAACTCACACTCAGTTTGGTAATTTTGTAGATTTTTATTTTAGGTACCTAGAGAAAGGAATAACTGACATGGGAGCATCTTACAGAATAACTTCCTGCCAAAGCAACTGATGATTTTGACTTTTTTGAAATGAAAATGTGAAACCTTTTCTGAGAATGTAGCTAAAATAAATAAATAAATAAAACACTGTTAGTTCACAGAATACTTAAATGATGTACTAATAGACAGAGTGTACTTTATTTGCAAAATAAAAGAATTTAAAGACTACTACTGACAGACAGAATAGAGTTTGTTATTTTAATGATGACTGCTGTTGGTAATAGCAAGTGGAACCACAATCTTCATACAACCTAAACTACTTATGTAAAACACGTACAGATGATATATGGCACAACCTGGACAATAGATTAGCTTCAATCAGGTACAGCGGTCAACAATGCCTGTGTGCTTTCATCATGAGAAACAATCTCTCATGCATGGCTTGAAGATCAATCTTTTAAGAAGCTGGAGGAAGAGGGAAGTGAAAATCAGTGCAGAAACCACAGCGAATAAATTATGATCTTGGTTCAAACCATAGATTACAGCACAGGGTTTGCAAAGAATCTATAAATATTTAATTGACCAGGCAACAAATTTAGTGTTAAAACTGCATTTCCTAGCAAGTGGGGGAAAAAAATATTGAAGCAACAACATGATATGGGTTCTACTGTTCCTGACATAATCACTAGAAATGAAGGGGAATGTTCCAGAAAGTTTGACTGATATGAGAAACATGATCCTGAACTTGGAATATGATAGGATGGGAAGCTGTAAGAGTACAAATGACATATGCTAAATCTCTACATGGAAAAACAGAAGGATTCTGTATTATTTGAGAAAGAGAATGAGAGAGAGACTTAGAAGGAATAGCAAAGTACAAAGTACCTACTAGTTAAAACAACAGTATTATTATTATTTACAATATGATTATACTAATATGAACTCAAAGATACCTAAAACTGCATAAAGCCCTCCCAATACAGTCCCCCATGTGACAAAAAGCCTCACATTCCTCAAACAGATGGTAACATTCTTGCCAATGCAAGTCTGTTAGGGAACGTGACACCTTTCAAGGACAAAGAAGATACAGGAATGTCAGTGATGATTAAGTTATACTATAAAACTAATCAGAAGGATAGGCCTAGAAACCCCCTTGCTGAGGAGACCATGTGAATTTGCTTTATGACTAGAAGGGAAAAGGATTCTGCAAGAGTATCTTTATCCCATTTTAGCTCTGGAAAAGGTTGTAGTATACCTTGCATTCACTGATGGGAAAAGTCCATCAGTATTTGAAGCCTTGGATTATAGAGCTTGAGTTCAGCCCTCTGGGAGTATTTGCCATCTAGCAACATATATGTGAAGAAAAAAGAGCCAGAGCTCAATTTCTGTATAACAGTGTCTCCAAATCATCTGTCCTGAAATAGTAGTAAGTCACAGAAGACAAATTTGTGTTGCCAGCAGATTGAGAGAGGTTCTCCTCCCTCTCTACTCTGCCCTGGTGAGACTTCATCTGGAGTACTGTGTCCAGTCTTGGGCTCTGCAGCTCAAGAGGGACAGGGAACTCTAACATAAAGCCACCAAGATGATCAGGGGACTGGAACATCTTTCTTATGAGGAAAGGCTGCAGGATCTGGGACTGGGACTGTTCAGCCTGGAGAAGACTAAAGGAGGATCTCATTAACAAAAGTATTTAAAAGATGTATGTCAGGAGGTTGAGGCATCACTTTTTTTTCTGTTGTCTCCAGTGACAGGACAAGGGCTGATTCTCAAAGCTGGAACACAAAAACTTCCAGTTAAACATAAGGAAAATCTTCCTCACTGTAAGGATGACAGAGCACTGGCACAGGCTGCCCAGGGAAGTTATGGAATCTCTTTCTTTGGAGATTTTCAAAACCCACCTGGTTGCATTCCTGTGTGACCTGATCTAGGCAGATCTGCTTTAGCAGGGAGGTTGGACTAGATGATCTCTAGAGATCTCTTTCAATCCCTACCATTCTGTTATTCTGTGATTGTGTATATAATTTATTTCGTAAGTTTTCCTACCAGTCTTATAAATCAAATGAATTCTAAACTCCACTTTCAAGAGATCTATTTTCTTTTCACTCAATTTGTCCCTAGCTTTACATATATGGGCAATTAGTTTTGTTTTTTTCACCTATAAGAGATGGGAACTAAAATTTCAATGTCGTTTCATGGGTGGACCTAATAACTCGTTGTTCATTTTCTTTGCAGTGACATGTAAAAAAGACAAGGGAAGTGGGAGATTTATGCCCTTACACACTGACTACAATGCCTGCTGAAGACATAGCATGTTCTCATATGTGTTGCCAGTCATCTTCAAATAGGCAGTGAAGTGATTTTACACCTAACTGTGGTGGATTGACTTAGCTGGCTGCTAGGTACCTATCAAGCTTCTCTCTCACTCCCCTTCCTCAGCAGTACACGGGAAGAAAACTAAATTTAAAACCCGTGGGTATGAAATACAGGCAGTTTAGTAAATAAAAGCAAAGTCTGCACATGGAAGCAGAGGAAAACAAAAACTTATTCTCTACTTCTCATTAGCAGGTAATATACAGCCACTCCCTGGGAAGGAAGGCCTTTGCAGGTGTAGTAGTTTTTTTGGAATACAGATGCTGCTGCATTTATCGTCTTAGCTTTTGTTGCTAAGCATGATACCATAGGGTATGAAATATCCCTTCAATCAGTTTGGGTCAACTGTCCTGGCTATGTTCTCTCCCAACTCTTGCCCATCCCCCAGCCTACAGGTCTTTGGAGACAAAGGCTGGAGAGACATCCTTGATCTTGTGTGAGCACTGCTTACCAGTAGCCAAAACATTGATGTATTATCAACATCGTTCTAGCTACAAATACAAAACACAGCACTATGAGGGTGCACAAACTGTGGGATACATATGAAGATAGTACATGTCTGAAAATCAAAGCTAAGCTTAAAATTTGCTTGGCATGCTGATGTGGAAACCACATCATACACAATAACTCTCCAGAGAAGTGGGATAGAGTTTAGAAGAGCACCTAGGCCTGTTCTTTGGTACAGAGCTCTAGACAAGATATTATTGGAAGTAATTTATTTTTCTTGGATAAAGACTGTCTGTGGGAGTAGTTGACAAGAGCACTTGAAATTCTCCTAAAAGATATTCATGGACGTGGTCTTGGAATATTGATTTTGTGGCTCATCTGTAGATGATGACAAAGCATGTTTGCCTTGAGGGGATGGAGGTGTTCTGGACTAAACTAGATCCCAAGAGAACCTGCAACTTCTACCAACATCCAATCGGTGTGAACTTTAAAGGAATCATAGGCAGTCCCTGATATCTTCCCTTGGGCTATCGTGAAACTTCTGCAACCAATTTTATTTTGAGTAAGACATTTTGGAAGGCTTGGATAACTGATATTTTTCACTGAATCTTTGGTCTACTGAAAAACTTTTTACATTCAAAAGAGATAAAATGTGCAGTTGCTTGGATACAATTTCTTAATATAAAAGTTTTGTGTAAACTTCCAACCAACATTCGAGATATGTAACCAAGCCATGTAGGGCACGATGGGCTATCACTCTTTCAAGATCAGCTATCCAGCTGTGTATCACTTCCCATCCATCTCTAAGCTGCAGGTACCGATACAGCTGAAACACTACTAATCACTCCATCTAACTGAAACAAACAGTAGCTTTTCTATTTTGCACACTCATCTTAAACTCATATCTCTGCTCAGTTTGTAAACATTACCTGGAAATCAAGCCAAAACCTTCCCACCAGGAAAAATAAATCTATTATCAATGACAAACTTTTGATCCTCTGGGGCAGTTGACCTTTTGAACTACTGTAAAGGTACTAAAAATAAGTCTTAGGGGAATTAGGTCATTTATAGTCTCTGAGAATTCAACTAATTTAACAGTTTGTAAGACCTTCAACAATCACACATTGGAATAAGTAATCTAGTATGCAAAAAAGATGTTCATTTTACTTTGACACCTCTTCTTTATCTCAGAAATTATTATCTGTGCCCTGGGCTATCAAACATCAATGCACAAAAGTATTCACAAAGGGTTTATGGTTCAAGTGGTAAATCCAATCATTTGCAAAATGTTGACCCAAGTGAGTCAGCACGGAAAGCTTGATCTTTCAGTTTGATGAAAATGCAATTTTATGGATGTCAAGTCGAAGTTCAAAAGTGACATATAGTGTCACACAGATAAATAGTTTTGCCGACAGCAATGCCATACTTCATAAGTACTCGTCTGGCCAGTAGTAACTACTATGATGATTAAGAAGGCTGCTAGTAAATGCATATTTCATTTCATTTCATTTTAAATATCGTGTAAGTCTCTAGAATTAGAAATTCTGACAAGTCTGTTTAAGAACTCCATTTAACACTTCAACTTTGTATTTTATTTACTTATAATGAAGATCTATGGAGATATTTTTAAAGTATAAGTTATTATTTTCACTACCACTATTTTATATGTACCACTTTCAGAAGGTTAAACATAATTTACAGTCACTACAGTTTTGAAACAGTGACAAATTAGAGTGAAGATGCTGTGTAGAATTATGACATTATTTATATTGTATTTCTTAACAATGAACTGAAGCAACAGATCATTTTTATTACCAAAAAAACCCCTTTCCTGTAGGTTCCTGTAATTTGAGAAAACATTATTACTCCTTACATATGCCTTCTTTCTTATCTTTCAAATAATTTCATATATAATGAAAAAACATATAAAAATTAGTATGCAGAGCTTTTTGGAAAGAACAGAATAATGCAACTGCCCTGCCACTGTTTTATATATGACAGAGAAGTAATGTGCAGCAGTTAGCTCTGTTAATTACTTGCTCCTATTTAAAGCAACTAGGTAAAGTCAGTCTTTCAGTTCATATATAAGCTTTCTAGATCATTTTTAAAGTATCTTGACTCCACACAGAGAAAAGGAAGAATACAGAGGTCCAATTATTATTTACTACTCAGTTCTGTATTTACTCAAATATGGTTTTACCCTTTAAGTGGAACCACTGAAGAGATTTGTGTTCAAATGCCTCAAACTCATACTGAGTTTCCATATACTTTAAACAGAGACACACAGACCTGTTACTTAATCTAGTCCTTTCTGTACACCTTTCATAAATGCTGTAAAATAGGAATACAGGTGATATGTTAATTGCTGTTACATTATTTATTATAAATTGCACTTGTGCTGAAGCCAAATTGCTGTTGGTTCCTGTTGTACAGCACGCAGGATCAGTCCCCAAAGGTAATATTCCATGTCAAGCACTTCATGGTTGAGTAAATCTATGTTATGATGTACTAAAAATGTTTAAAAAATTATAAAAGTTTAATAAATCTTATGTTCTTTTGTTCAATTCTTTTATCTGATGAATGGGGAAGGAGACTCAGCAAGCATATATGCTCAAGATGAGCCAGTGTAAGGAGGTTGATTGCATCTGCCTTTTCAATGGAGCTTCTCTATTTAGCCCATCTTAGCAGGTTATAAATCCAGATATGTGATTTCAGGTTGCACCTTACATAACTATTTAGAGGGAAGGTTTGCTATTCTTTTTCTATCCATCATCACAACTTGCATGCTGTTCACACATAGAAGAGAGCACTATCCTGTCTCTTTGTTCCTTTCCCCAAAACATTGATCTTGTTCTTTTTTTCCTCAGATTCCTACCATCTGTGACTTTTTTTATTAAAAAAAAGAGAAAATAATGGAAATTAAGGGGTGGGGGGGGAAGGAAAAGAGAAGTATATTTTACGTCAGGACAAAACTGAGTTTAGTCCTTATATATATGCTGAAAGAAACCTAATCATTATAATTATGAAAATAGATAATGAAATATTGCCAATGATGTTCAGTAGTTGTGTTATTCTCATGCCTTTGGCAGCACAGGAATCTTGTTCAAGACTGTTATACCTATGTAAAATCAATGACTTTCAGGAACCATGACATGTGAACTACTGTCTGCTTCTCACTCCTAAACCTCTGCCTTTTGTACTGCCTCCATTTCTACACCAAAATTTTCAGTATCCTATGTCTGCCAGAAACTGCACATAGTTTTGTAGTTATTCCTTTCCAGTTTTGGGGGAAAGTAACTTTAAATTCTTGAGACTTAAATGCTTTTTCTACATAAGCAAAGTAAGAAGTGCAGAATGTAAATGCCATTGGGGAATATTCTCTAGGCTAGCATTCACACTGGAGATAAAGCTGATTATTCACAAACAGATTCTACTTCTTCTGCAGTGAAGTTTGTTTCCCAACTTATCATAAAGACTTCCACTAGCACTTCAGCAATGTTCTTACTTCACTCATCAGTTTAGTTTGTTATCTTTCAGCTCTTTCCTCACAACTGTAACAGCAAATTTAAAGATATTTGTAAGCCATGTCAAGCACTTGAGTCAATATGATTTCCTTCCTACATCTTCAGTTATTTCATGCCTGTCCTATGAACTTCTGGTTGTAATAACCTGTGATGAAATCTTTCAAATGCTCAGCTAACTGTAAGATTAAACTAAAGAACAGGAATTGAAGTGAGATGCAAACATTGCAATTTATATGACCTTACAAAGTTTACAAACTCAAACATATCCTTTGTGTACTTCTGGGTCTCTAAATCCCATCAGCCCTGCACCAAGTATCCTCTGAAATGTTTGCAGGGTAATCCAAAACAGCTGATTTAATATTTCTGGGTGCAGTAAACTTAGCTGACATATTCTTCAAATGTTCCATCTATGAGTGAAGTTTGCTTACCAGACTATATTTTTAATTAAAAAAACTCACCAAACTTCTCTAAATTACTCTGGTATACTGTCCTAGAGAGTCCACAGGACTCAAAAATATCAGTGTTAGTTAAGAAGCACTGGATTTTTTTAACCAGTTTTTTGTTCTTTCACGCCAGTTAAAGATATTTTTTCAGCAATTTAGAACAAGCCCTTTTGTGTTTCCAAGAAGATTTCAAGATGAAAAAGACAAAGAAACTCTCATAAGCTGTCTTAATAAATCCAATTATTGTTTCATGTATTCAGCTTGCAAAAGGTTTAGAGGCTTAAATTAGAGTCTATTACAGATTCCTAGCATTGAAGAGCATTATTTTTATCACTTTTTAAGCACATTTTAGCAGTAAAATATATTTGTAACTGTTTTTCCAGCATTGAGTTTGCTAACAGCAGTCTCTTGTTTTTCAGTCTATGAAAAGCATCAGTCTCAAGGGAGTTCATTAGCTGGATGCTCTACTGTCTCTGTCTCCCAGGTTATCCGCCTGCAGCATGAAGCAACAACAGCAGATGCGGTAGACTTGACCTTGTCTTTGTTATTTATATCTATAGTATTATTAAAGGCTAAGGCTAAGGACATATATGTCATGAGCTGACTTGTATATCATGAAAACTGATTCACCACTATAACTTCGAATATTTACCTTACCTAGAGATGCAAGTAATTACAAGCTTGTTTTGTTGGAGCTCAAGCAATGTGGGCTAAGAATTCCACTTAATTACTAGGTTGTGATAAAAAATGTGATTTGCCCACTCCCAAAAATATCATGTGCACATGATTTCTCAGTACCAAGGAAAACTTCCATTGGTATGAACATATTCAATTGCTGCAAGGAGTGACTTCAAATGTATCAACTAGAAGTAATTACCAATCCAGGAAAGTGATTAAAATGGCTTAAAACTAAGATTTCAGCTTGCCATGGTTATTTCTATGCAAATATGCTATATTTTTTTTCAACTAACATCCAAGTCTTAATTAAAAGCAGGCTAAAGTTTTGAATAACAAGAAAATTTTAGAATTCATGCTGTAAACATAATTACTTGAGCCTCAGTTACAAATGAAAGTCATATTTTTTGCTTGCTGTACTTGTTTTCCCTCCTCTTTTCTAATGAAGAAAGACATTGCACAATGCCCTATTAAATTGTCTGCTGAATGGGTGCCTGGAAGGATTAGTCGATTTCCTTTATACTGACTAGCTGTAGCAGCTCAGAGTGGTATGCTATATTGCAGATTTATTTTTATATCTAATATATATGTCTTTCAATATATGAGTTGAGTGATTCAGTCCTCAGAATATGACATGAAAATTTTGCTGCAATTTCCAATAGGAAACGAGAATCATAATAAATACTTTTGTTGACTGTATCTGCTCAGGCATTTTTGATTGACAGTTTGAGCCCTTCTGAAACCTGGGTTAATATCCAGTATTCAGTCTGCTAGTTGTGAATAGTGTCCTCTGCTAAACTGATCCATTTCACCTATGTCTCCTATTGTATGCCAGCCTCATCAAAATAGCGCATATCTGAGAAGTTTTTAGCTGAGAAGATGTATTAATTCACTGAGAAGAAAGAGCTCACCTGGCACCCAAAGAGTTCATTGGGAGAGCACTTCTTGGAACACAGAGCTGAATTTAAAGTTTGACTTTATTCTTTGCTGCTATCTGCCTGCCTCTTTGTGACACCTCAGTACAGCTGCTTTTTCATGAACAAAAGCAATCAGTGACAGAGATGGCTTGCCAAAGAGTAGGTGCTGGAATTTGTTGGCAGCTGCTCCCCAGAGATGAAATCTACCCTCTGGAAGAGTTTTGCCATCCTAGGCTAACATTACAATATTCAGTTTCAGCAATAGTTTTCCTGTGTAATTCCAAAGCTATTGTGTAGAAGCAGGAGATGTTCAGGCGCTGTCACCAGTACCTTTCACCATTTCATTGGACATGAGTGTTGCAAGTTAATATATAAACTAAAATAAAAGAAGTATTAAGGTTTTATTGCTTACAACCTATGATCAAAGCCACAGGGAAGCAGAAGAAGCCTCAACTCCTTTTGTTGTCCATCAAGAAGATTTCTTTCCTGTTCATCAGCTCATGACACCTGTAGAGCTATTAATGAGAAGACTTTTTTGTTGCTTCATTTCAGAGAAACACAGAGGATAAACAGAATTTCTTGATGCATGGAGTAGCTTAAAAATATTGACTGTACCTTTAGATATGACAATGCTTAATTAAAAAAAAAAAAGAAAATTGAAGAGTTCTGGCTAAACAGACAGGCTGATATTTGGTTTAGTGAATTTTAATGTTTGGTATTTTTTAGTGCTCCTTTACTACATGGGATTTCTCATGTGCCTGAGTTCACTCACAACAAAGCCTTGTCAATGCTTTGGTTCCTGTATATTGCTGTCACCAGACCAAACAGAAATATGGTAAGGATGAGAGACTAGGAATTGCACTGATTAAAAGTATCTGGCTGGTCAGTGCTGTGAGTGTTCCAAAAAATGTATTCTTTCCCTCATCCATACAGACTCTGCTGATGCTGCCCAACAACCTCTCCTGGGATTAGAGTGTGCAAAAGAGAAATCATAGGGAAAAATATTTCCCCAGCTGACAGTTATAGGTATGCCTGCATTCAGTGATACAGAAACTACATCATCTTCTTAGTATAGACTGAGTCTGACAAAGACTGATCATTTTAAACCTTCATAAAAATTTCTGAGATAGGAATGCAAAAATAAATTGGAACTTTTACTTAATTAAAGTATTTTTTTCCCATACTCATAAAACGATTACTTGAGTAGACAATGGTCAAATATGTAAAACATATCTCTTCTTGTGCAAGAGTAGGTGTGACATATCTCAGTATAAAAATTTTAATCACTGCAATACTGAATCAGGGAATGGAGAAGGCTGAGGCACTCAGTACTAACTTTTACACTGTGACTGCACAGTGTAAGGCTGTTTGGACTAAAAGAAATAGCAGCTAAAGAAATCGATGTCAAGCAAAACATTATACGGTGAATGCAGTGAAAGCTTCTGACTTACGTACAACAAAGTGGCTGTGACTTTTTGTACGATATTATATAAATAAAAAATCTATTTTTAGCCAACTAAGTGGCCTAGTTCTTTTTCCTCATTCCTAAACTCAGCTACAAAAATGAAATTTCTTTCTTAATATGCGAGACTATTATCAAGTCTGGCAAGTATACTGTTCATTAAGTATTTCAAACTCATTCAGTGTGATTTTCTCGTTAGTATAGTAGATGACTTGTAGGAATTTTCCAGATGTAAAATTAAGAATTTATCTTGTCTAGTCTAAACTAACGAGCTTACACTGTGCAATATTTATCTTTGCAGTTGTATGAAACAGTGATAATACAGAAGGCATAAAATGCATGCTAATCCATGGGTCTAGATTTGATTATTCTATTAAAAATAGCAATATAGATAATTGCCTGAGGAAAACAAATTTTCTTGGATATATTAACAGAGAGTGAGAGAGAAAATATTACCAGTACAATCTAATATACTTTTCTGCAAAGTTAAGATAAGATGGAAAGGATTGTGAAGTCTTGGCAATACTTTCTCACATACCCACATAGAGGAAGTTTCTACTTAGTTTTATGACCCTTTAATCACTGAGACTGT
This sequence comes from Colius striatus, assembly GCF_028858725.1. Classification (NCBI taxonomy): domain Eukaryota; kingdom Metazoa; phylum Chordata; class Aves; order Coliiformes; family Coliidae; genus Colius; species Colius striatus. Next base: position 174,201,623 of record NC_084759.1, on the reverse strand, counting down.
TGTACGGTCTCATCTTTGTCATGCTCCTCTTTTATACTTCTGGTTGTCACCCTAATGAATCACAGTCTCCAGAGCTGAAATAACTTAAAAGTAGAAAATAAACTTTACTGAAGTGCATATTTAAAATAGTTTCTGGACTCTGAGTTTATTCTTCTGGAAATTAAACATACAAATAACAAGAGAGTGATAAAAAGAAATAACAAAATTGTGTCTGAAAATTTCTAAGTAAGTAAATTTGGGAAAAAATACTCAAGAAGTAATGTAACCAGAGTTTATTGCACAAGGTTTATTTTTGCCTTTTGTTATGAAGATATTCCAATTGTAACAAGGATTTGAACGTTCTGCCTTTGTTCAATGTGTAGAATGAAATATTAATTAAGTTTATTTTTAGAATAAACATTAGAAAGGTGCCAGTGTTAACTGCTCTGTCAAAATAATATTGTAATTTTGGCTTTCACATACTGTGTGTTTTGGCAGATAATAAAGTTTTTGGACAGTGTAGAATAGAAAAAAAGAGGAATATACCAACTATTTATAGCAGGTGCATTTTCTCAGCCACTGACACCTTTTACTGCCATAGTTGTAGATGGTATGTGGATCAGACAAATTTATCGAGTCAGGAAGAGTACCAGTGGAATTGTGAAAATGATGAACACCATGAAACATGCCAAGTATAATAAAGAAAGGTGAAAAAAGGAACTTAAGGATTCTATGCATTCAAAAAATTGCCTCAGTGTAAACACAAGTTATATATTAATATAGGCCCAAGAGGAAAATATATCCTCAAGCTATTATAAGTAAATGATTAATATCTTCTAATCTGTATTTCGACTTATGTGATAATACCTTCTTACATGCTAGTTCTCACATTTAGAAGTGATGCTGTTTGCATTTAATTTAGTAACGTCTGGTAATACTCAATGCATTAAGAAGTTTATCAAGAGAGGCCTGGGGAGCATTACTACCAGGAACAGGTTATCAAGGAATCAGAGCTATTTCTTATTAAGTCAGGTGGTGAGCTGATTTTTATTTCTTTTATTGCTGTATTCTTTGTTTTCTTGGGATTTCTCTATTTTTCTACACAGGTTGGGACTGAAGCTGAAAGATTTCTGTCTTCTGTAGAAGAAATCCATAGATTTCTTTGTTTACTGGTTTAGTACTTATGCATTACAGGTTATTTCAAGTGATATAATAAAGGAATATTTCTTCAATCACGTGTCATAACACTGCAGAAACATGAACACGGTGTCAGATTTCTATGAAATATGATGAGCTTGAAACACTATCTACACATTGTGAGAGAAACATCAAGCAGACTTAAGGGACACATAAGATTCATTATTTGAATATCCCTTTTTTTTTCCTTATATCATTATAGTTAACCTCTAGATAGCTGTTAAACCAAATAATTTAGAGTTTTTGAATGAGCAAAAAGGAGTTTTTGATTAGGACACTGCAGTAGAAGGAACAGTGTGATACGACTTCCAAGTATCTGACTGTTGTTGAATGGCCGAGGATGTTCCATTTCAAGGATAAGCTATCTAGAAGCATGTGAGAGTAGGAAATTTCCTCATCTTTTGTCAAAGATGACAAAAAATAAATGATTCTAAAGATCCACAAAAAGAAGACAGATATTTTGAACACGAGGGTAACTCTGGGGATATCTAAAACACCCCCAAACAGAAATATAATTATACAGGAATGGCAGACATTTTAGGGAGAAGTGATAGGTGTCATATCAGATAATCATTCCCACACATTTACCAAGATTTAAGTTAAAACCAAGAGGCTGCTCTTTGAAAAGTATTTGCTTCTCTCATAATTAGGAATCTTTTAGTAACAAGGTGATACTTATTCCTGATTTTTTTTATTAAAGCCTGCTTATCACTTCCACTCTTCACCTGTAATTACTCTCCTTCACTAATGGGTAACTGTAGGGTAAGCATCTGTAGGGTGCACTCATATCTCTCCTTTGCTTATTTTATGAAATGAGACAGGCTTACCTATCTGACCTGCTCTTGTTAAAATAGACACTGTCTTCTGACCATTTTAGCACACTATCTGTGGCAAATAAAAAGGGGTTTTTTTTTTTGGTTTTTTTGAGCTTTCACATCTAGCAGTGTACATACTATAATAGGCTAATTTTTACCAATGGCTGCTACAACAGTCTTCTATACCTCCGTATCCCTTCTAGAAATATGGCCTTGTTAGGATAACTCGTGCTGAAAATAAAATCCTTATTATAAACAGAAAAAGAATTCTAGACCCACATAGAACTGCTGATTGACATGTTGCTCAATCTAAGAAGTATGATAGGGAAAAGTAAGAATGTGTGCCATCAAAGCTGTAACAGTATATTTTCTATTTGGTCAAATTTTGGACTTCAAGAGAAACTATCTAGCCACTGAAGAATATGTTTAAATAGATTAGACAACCATGAGTTTATAATCTACATAACATATGACAGGTAGTTTTAAAAGGCAAAATCCAACTTGACTCACAGTTTAAGCTTTTGAGTTTCATTCTGAAAAGTAAATAAGACTGCTGAATAATACCCAGACAATATTCAAGTACCAGAGAACAAAATACATACAATGTGAATTTGCATAGTGTCATGTTTGTCTTAAAATTATGTTAAACTGTGTTTTTAGTGAGAGAAAAAAAAGTCTGAATTTTGTTAATTCTTATTTCAAATTAAAATAATCACTTCACATTCAACATGTTTAGCTCTAACAAAATTAGTTACAGAGGCTAGAATATTATGAACATCACACTGTAGATAAAAAGGTTTTAGCTCATCTAAATGACAAATTTCATTAATGATTGCAAAGATCTCTGCTAAAAGCTCAGAAGGCATTAACAGAATATATTGCTTTCAAGTAAAGCATTAATATCTTGAGAAACACAACTGAGATGAACATTTTGTGCTCATAGAGTAGCACAGAGAGCTGACAGCAGTGACAGAGAGCACGAACCGAATACTCTAAGTAGGCACGAGATCAGTTGCTTGAATAAAGGATGTTTTTACACACAATATCTAGACAGTTTTTATAAACATAACACCAGTTAGTTCAGATAGATTTTGAAACTTGTATTTAGTTGATGCCTGTACAACTCAGACATTCCTAAAACATGCTACACAGTTTGGATGAAGGTCATGATGAATCATGAAGAGGAGATTTAAGACAATGACTTTTTCTTGGAACAGCAAGTGGAAGAGACACAATAGTCCTGCATGTAGCCATGAATAATGCACAGGACATGTTCTAAGATGTAACTATGAGAAAACAAATAGATAAATGTTGTCTTGTATGGGCATAGTAAACACGTTCAATAGTCTTATAAGAATGAAAACACAGGAAAAAAAAATCATAATAGCATCTGAAGAATAAAAGTGAGGATTACAGTTAACAAAGAATTAAAAGTCAGTTGAAAGGATATTGTCTTTAGGTAAGCCTAAGGCTTCTAGGAAGGTACACACTAAGAAACAAACAGTCTGCTAAGATTTTGATGAGAACAAGAGTTAATACAGGTATTACTGGAAAGAAAGTGGTTTCAAAGAAAAACTGGATCAATTATTAACATTCATGAAGTGAAGGGAGCAGAAAAATTCACAAACTGGAATATGTCTATGATGTGAATCTCAGGAAAGTATATGAACGTGGGTGGAAGAGAGTTTTTGAGAGAGCCGATACAACGGATGGTAGCCAGTCACTAAGATCTGATTACAGATTCTTGGGAGCTCTAGGGAAATGCTGATGGTGTAATTTATCATCTACTACATGCAGTGATATATTGTTGCTTAGTCACTCTTGATTCACATGTAGACTGGGAGTTTGAGGAATAGACAGCAGAAAATCCAACAACCTTTGAAGAAAACATTGGATAAAATAAAGAAACTATAGGCCAAGTCTCAGGCACTGAGTGTCAGAAAGAGGGGTGAAATGAATGGGCTCTAGCAGTCAACTCAGTTCACAGAGTGCGAAGGTATATTCTTGGAAAGGTTAATTTACATTTTTCATAGTTCTGTGAATGACGGCATAAAATCAGAGAAGTTAGTCAAATTTCTCTCACTCAAAACCCAATGTAAGCTCTCCAGAAGACTGATTATTTTGAAGAGAAAAAGCTATTCAAACTAAGGGTTTAAATATATTCTTTAAAATAAGGAAATCAGTCTTTTAAAAGATTATCTTAAGTCCACCTTCCAGATGCAAATGCAATAATTTACATTTTCTACTAGACTTCTTGGAATTTGAAAATGAAGTGATTTTTTCTCTTAACTTGTTAGAATTCTATAAAGAAAGTCTCTGTCTTTTTTTTTTTTTTTTTCTTTTTTGTCCTTCTGTCTTTTATCTTGACTGCAGATCATATGTAGAAGATCTATTTGTGCACTTGGTGTCACGTTATGGACACAGTCAGAAATTCTGCACATTTAAATAAATACTCAGACTGTTAAACACTGAGAGTAACTGTTCATATATATTATCTTTAAAAACTGATACTGTTAAAAATCTGGGTTTTTTTTTTTTGTATAAAACAGACATGTACTTGCCATTCAACCAATTATACTTGATTTTGATTCTACTGAATTCAATTTTACTGGCAAGCCTGGGAAAGCCTTTGTCTAGTTTAAATACCTATTCCTCATTCAGTAGGTTTGTCTGAATCTTAACGTCTATACTTATTACTTTTGGAGGCTTCACTGTTGGTTTAATAGTAGAATAATACAAGAAAAATTAGTTTTCCACAGCAATAATATTTGGATCTATCTGAAAAAAATCATATTTTCAATATATGTCCTCTTGTTTTTACACTTCAAGCTATTTCTGTGATGCTAAAGAACTATCAAAATAATGATAATTCTGTTTATCTCACCAATATCATCTTAACAGGTATTTTACATTATTTTTTTTTTTACATTTTAATTAAATACTGTTAAAAAAATAGTGTGTTTGGTTTTTATTATATTTGTCTTTTGATCAAAAACTCCAGAAAAAATCTTAACAGGAAAGGTTTATTATTTCTGTCACCTTTTATATTAGACTGATTTGGCAAAATGTGCACAGACACATCAGCCTCTCAGTCAGTTGCAAATTTAACCATTAGTGGAGTGATCAGCTTGGTGTTTAATTGAATGCTCAGGAGCAGAACAGCAAGAGTTATTGAATGTCCTTTTCTGTCCAAGTGATGGACAGTTCAGGAACCACCTTTCCTTTTAACATCTGATCCCCTATGTTTGCAAAAGTAGAATGGGACTGCAAGAGCAGCTATTTCTACTGATTAAAATCAGGTTTGAACTGTACTGTTACACACTGGAAAAGAAGGTGACAGATGGGGTCAGGTATATAAAAATATAATTAAGCCACTGGATACGTAGGGAAGTGTCTAGCCTAATGTTAGGCTGCAAAAGATCAGCACTTATAAAAAAAAGAGTAAGCAAATGCAAATGCTGTAACTGTGGGATTCAGTCTGTCTGTATTCCCTGCTCTGAGGAAGCAATACACAAGTTTCATCTTTCTACGTTCTCCGACATGGGCCTGACTAGCTTTTTTTGAATGTGTCAGCTTAACACTAAATGAAAAAGTACAATCCATTTAAATTCCTTCTGCATAAATAAGGATTTGTTTTATTAGTAGGTACACAGTAAATATCAGACAGACCAGAGGAAACAAACAAAACAAGTAATACACAATAATTACAAAATTAAAAGTGAAAACACAACTTGCAGGTATTCAGATGATGGAGTCTAAAGGGAAAAAGGTTAATAATTGAAAAATGTTTTGCTTACTCCAAAAAGAAACCTAGATCATAGGCAACATATTCACAAAAAGTCAAATCTTCAGCCCAGTGCATGCAACTGAGTGCAGTAGTTACACTGAATTCATGTTGTCTTGTAAAACTTCACTGGTCCTTATTTATGACTTAGAACAAAGAATCTCACTATAGTTAATAAAATAGTTCACCCAGTAAAGTTGAATTATCATATTTTCTGTGTAAAAGGATTGGATCTGTGAGCAGAAAATCCAACAAAATCTGATTTGCTTTAGATTTTCATCTAAGAGTTCTCTTCTGCAGAGCTTTGTTCTTCACACCTGTAATATTTGCTCTACTATACACTAAGTTCCCAAATCATGCTCCTTCTGCAATCATCTTTAGGTTATCCAGTCATCCAGTGTCCTTGATTTGTGTGATGGAATGAGGATTGTTTCATAACTGAGTCAAACTAACTGGCCAGTTGGTTGTTGCCTTTTGAAAGAGAACAACTGTGATTTAGCTTCTTTTATTTCCTTGCAACATTTATTTGGGCTGCTCTTTCTCCAGTCAACTGCCACCTTGAAGAAACTTGTGTGTTAGTTGAAGTTCTCTCCAGATACAAAGGAATGAAGAAGGTAAACATTTGAACTGAAAGATGTCCTTTTAACTTTATTTTTTTATGACACATACAATAATCCCAATACGTAAGAGTTCAGACCAACATTTGCCCCCTAAGAACACAGCATGTTAAAGGTATTTGGAGTTTGGAAGTAAAGACTACTTAAAAGTAGTAAAGCTAGTAAAGAGTAACTGAAAGATAAATAATACGTGACAAAGGCACATATCTTTTCTAGGAAACATGACAAAATACTCCCAAATGAGAAAATCATAAAGTTAATCTAGAAAAAAATCCAAGATGAAGCTTTTTGTCTTGTCTTGCACTCTGTGGGAGTACAGGACTATATGTATGTGTTCCTAAAGGTCAGGGAAAAATAGGACCTGACAACTGTATTAGAAGTAATTTATAAACAGTGTATATTTAAAGAGAAAATTCTAAGTGTTTCCACCTGTTTAACATGGGTATGAGCAAACCATCCAGTTGCAGCTTCTGAGGGAGTGAGCCTGCTGTAGCTGTTTGTTCACAGCTCCAACCAGTACCTAGGCTGAGCATGTATTCCCAGTAAGAATGAGCACAAACGTGCAAACAGCATATATATATCTCAAAATATATGGCCAGCCACACAGATCAGCACAAACAGACATACTCAGCACTCACACAACACAACACAAACAGTGCCAATGGGCTCATCCCGCTCCCCTCTCTGGATGAGCAGGATGAAAAATCACTAGTGAAAAGTAGGTACATGCAAATACATACATACATAAATATATATGGGCTGAGTTTAAACTGATCTGCCCAATAACTAGCCCCTGGATCCCCTTGGTTCAGCCTAGAGGAGAGGTGGCTTTAGAGGGGCCTCACAGCAGCTCCCAAGTACTTATCAATAAACAGGAGCCATAATCTTTACAGGGATGAGAAATGGTGAGGATACATTGAAAAAAGGGAGGTTTAAATTAGACATTAGGAAAAGCTTTTTCAACAGTGAAGACAGGCAAACAGTGGGACGGAATACAGACAGGCTGTGTGGTCTCCATCATTGAAGGTTTTCAGGACCTGACTGGATAAAACCCTGAACAACCTGGTTTGAGCTCAGATGGGACTCTGTTTTGAGCAGGGAGCTGAATTAGAGACCTTTCAAAGCCCTCTTCCAGATGGAATCATCACCATGTCATCATGTGATCCCATGCCAATTGACATGCCTTATTGACTCTGGTTTCTCTGACAATTCCTCCCTTTCAAGCTGTGTATTTCCATACACTGAAGCGACTGACAAACAATTCCCTCAGCAGGCTGAGCTATGACTGGTGACCCAGCTTCTTCCCCCATCCTCTGTATGGATGAGTCTAGGTCAAAACAATGGCTCTGAGGCTTTTGCAGAGTGCATGGGTCAGGACTCAGTGTAGGGCCCCTAGCACTCCTACCATAGGCAGAGTGGGCAAAGCCAGACATGGAGAAACAAAGATAATAAGCTGTGGAAAGACAGGACAAATGCGATAAAATGCAGTACTTGTACTTAGAAACTGCAGTGTAGCTGCTGATCAGTCTCCAGACAATAAACTGCTGGAGGGAAGAAAGAAGATGGGGGCAGCATGCCTCTGTATGTACAAGGTGTTTTCAAAATGGCACTCTTGCATGTTAAACTGTTGCAGAGCAATCCCTGAGGAGATCCAAGCTGCTGAAATGCCAAGGATGAACTACTGTACTGACCAGAGCCACCATCTCTATTTCTAAAATGTTTTACTTGTCTGCATTCAAAATTCAGCCAGCTCCTGGGAAAACAAAGTCACAGGTGTTCTGCGATTCAGTTACGTTTATAAAAGAAACTTTATATAGTCTAATGAGAAATACTGAAAATAAAGCAGGAAAAGAAAACCAAGCTCAGAACATGACTCACCTTTCAACCCCAACTTTATAATCGTTACTATAATTAAATCCTCATAATATAAGCTATGCTTCACACAACAGAAAATTGATGACTCTCATGTTTTAATGGGAATTTTACTTTATTCCAGTAATCTGTTCAGTATAAATTAGGTCTCTAGGGTAAAATAATCATTTTGAAGCATACATTTGTTTGGATTTCCTTTCAGCTTTTATTCTAAAAGTGGATAATGTTCTTGCAATTTGGAAACAAGGCAATGATTTACTGTCTGTGGTATTAATTAAAGAAGCAGCACACTGACAACAGGAACCTTTTAAAAAAAAAGGAGTGCTTTTTAACACTAATCCCCTGCACTCAGAGCTTATGCTTGAAAAATAGTCAATTATACTAGTCTAAACTCCTTTACTACCCACACTCCAAATCTTTTTCTTTTATCCTACGTATATTTGAGTGTCAGCTTGTTTATCTGGCATTCAGAGGAGAGCAGTAGTATCTGGCTTGTTGCTGAGAACCGCAACCTACTATGAATGCCTCTGATACTGTCCATACTCATCAGAAAGAACAAAGTTGACAGTAAAGTTGCTGTTGCTGCAGTCCAGCCAGAGCAGAACAGCAAACAGTAAAGGCCTGCAAAGAAGGTAGAGATGATGGGCTTGCAGTATTCTACAATAAAAGCTGGGTAGTTTACCCATTTTACCTCTCAGGAACATCCTCGTGGGCTGTTTCGTTGAGTGTCAAGCACTTTACCCTGCAGTGTGAACTGAGACCTGGAGCTTTCATTGCATAAACAAATATTATGTTTGCACACATAAATCCATTTTTGATAAATATTTATATTTTCTCAAAAATTTTGTGTAGTCATACTTGCTCTCAAGCTATCTTATACAACACAAAGTAGCTACCTTCTTAAAAACCACTTGGGGCATTTTATTTTCTTTGTCTTCTTTAAGCCCTTTAGAGGTGTTGTCTGAACATACTGACTGATGAGAAACTGACTCCCTGAGTGTCAGAGGCTTCCTGCAAAGGTCTATGGTGTCTGTGATTTTAAGAAATCTCCTCACTGAAAATATATCCAAGAGAATGACAGAGGAGAAAAATAAGAGGTCATCAATGCAGAGAGAGAATAAAAAATGGACAATTTGGGCCAGGATTTGCTTGCACAAATGTAGATGGCAAGTCATAGAATCATGGAAGTTTAGAATTACAGAATCATTTAGGTTGGAAAAGACCCTTAAGATCGTGAAGTCCAACCATAAACCTAATACTGTCAAGTCCACCACTAAACCCTGTTCCTAAGCATCATGTCTACATGTCTTTTAACAGTGAGATAATACTCCCTGTGCTTTACAAGACATGAACAAGGTGTGGTTGATACAGGGTTTGAGGTAACCATGGCCTGCCTTCTATGTGGCTAGAGAAGAGGTGGCATATTCCAGGGCACTGGAATGGCACTGGAGTCCTACTTCTGTTAAAATTAGTGCAGTCCTTTTACTCTGAATATAAGCAGTTGCTTGCCTTTTCATCAGGCTTCATGGCCTCTGCCAAGGGAATTACTTGTGATGAATTAAAACTCAGTACAGTACATGACTACTGGACAAGGTTCTTTACGTGTTCTAGTCAATGCCCAATTTCATTTATGCAACTCTGTAAAGTTGAGGTACCTGTCATTTTGCCTGGGGTAATGGTGGTCAAGTTCAAAAAGAATGTAGTAAAGTTTCAGATAAAGAAGACATGTTTGTGTCCACTGAAGAGGAGATTACAGAATGGCAGCTTAGAAGATATCTGGATTCAGAAGTTCTTTGTGCTTGCAAAGACTTCAGGCACCTAAGTCTTCTTCTAGACCTGCTCTCTGAGGAATATTTGTATGTCATTCAATTGAATAGATCCTGTTTCCACATTTAAGTGGCAAAATCTTTGTTGAAGATTCAGTTTCATTGTGAACAGCTGCACCTACTAGCAGTAGCCAGCTAATGTTCAAGGTCTTCTGAATGGTAATTCATAAACTCTTTGTGTAATTATTTCCTAATATGTTATTTAAAAAAAGAAAATTACTGGAAATGCATATGTCTTCTCAGAAACTGACATTTCCTGATAACATCCTTTGACTCTCTGTGGCTTGTATATAATTGCTGCTGCTCCTCCTGGGAAGAAAAAGATAGCCGTTCCAGCCCTAGGAAGCTCTCTGAAAAGGGGGAATAACTGACCTAGGGTACTTAAAGAGAAGATTTGCTTCTGTGTGACATGGTCTAGGTGAAGTTGCTGTAGCAGAGAGGTTGGACTAGATTATCTCTAGAGGTCTGTTCAAACCTCTACCACTCTGTGATTCTATGGTTGACTGCAAAAATACACAGCTATAAATCCCCAAGCCAAAAATCCATCATTCTGCAGAAAAAAGGGGTTAAAAAAAAAAAAGAAAAAAGCAAATAAAAAGCTCGGTTATTTCCCTTAAAAAACATAGAAAGACTTTGAGAAGCTTGGAGTATAAAAAAGAGCAAAGCAGAGAAACAAGTGAAATGATACAATGTAGTAGGGAAAAATAGTTTGTTGAAAAGTTTGGTTGGTTCCTCTGATTCTTATTTCCTTTCTTATGAGTTTTGTCCCATATTTTTTGAAACAAAGAAATGTCTGACATTCTGAACTATAGCAAGATTATAAAAACCTATCTAGTAGAGCCACCTGAGACTGTCTAGTTCACCTTTGTGATGGAAACTTTTATACTCAGCACCAGTAACACTGAAGAGGTAACACCTACATTTAACAGAAAAAGGAGACACATATATCTTCAGTAAGAGCTACAGCCAAAGGTAACATATTGCAGGATTCAGCTGTCACTAAGCCTGGGGGACTTGAGCTTTTTCATAATAAAGTCTGCCTGCAAATTCTCTGTAGGCAAGCAAACCAACTGCTTCTTTACTTTCAAATTGCTGGTTTAGTCATTTAAAGTTTCCTTAATTGGATTCTCAAGTCTTTTCACTGTTTGTGAGTACATTCAGTCTGAAACATGGCTTGAGTTAGCATGCTAGACGTCAGGTCATAATCAATGGCAAAGGATTTTGATTTTTTTTCAGTCATGTTAATAGCTTAGGGACATCATTTGAGAAAAATATTGCAAAACAGATCCTCAGCTGAGGTAAAATGCCTTTGGCTGTCAGTGAGTTATGTCTTTTTCCATCAGTAAAGACTCTCATTTTAGACTGATAACTGCATCTAAGCTAGTCACTATTTTGATTTCAGTGGCTCAAGAAGCAGTTAAAAATAAATTCACCTCCCTTGCATATTACTTATTTTGCCTTTTCTAATTTTAGTTTGCTTGAACAGAAAAACCTGTGCTCAATGACTTGGTTGTGCTTCTGACATATTGGGAGAAAATGACTGTGTTTGTAAGTGTAACCGTATCATGAAGCATCAGTCCCATGAATGTCCCATGCTGGTGCAAGAAGACACAACTAGCTACATGATGAGAGGAAACAATGACCCCTGAATATGCTGGGAGTTACTCAAGCAAACACAGCATTTTCCTACTGAGATGGCAAAAATACAGAAATAGTCCCCAAGGATAAGAATAATCCAGAGCATCTGTCTGTTGTAACATCTCAGTAATGAATGGTATGAAACAAAGCCATTTTAATACTTTTGGAAAATAAAAAGGTAACCTCAAAACCTCTTTCCAGAGCTTTGCTATGTTTCTTTTTTTTTTTTCTGAAATAGGACAATGGAACCTTTAATGAAAACATACAGCATCGCTTGCACAAAGCAGTTGTATAATGTCGCTTTATGCAAAAAAATGCAGTCTAAATACCTGTTTTTTCTCATTATTCAAGATATGTCTAAAGTTAATTAATACTTCTTTTTTTTTTTTTTTAAGGTTATTGATCAGTGAATTTGCTTGCAAATGCCTATGATTGAAGTGGACACCCTCCTAAACTTACCACCTGCTTTTCCAGTAGTCACATGGCTGAAAACTACTTCTCCGAGATCCCCTTATCAGATTCCATGAACGTTTCTTTCCCATGGCATGACACTAATGATTGCAAGTCCCTGAACTCATTCATTGACAAAATCACAAATGAAATCAAATTCTAAAATTACCTGCCTTTTGCATAAAATGTCAAGTACTTTTTATTCACAGAGCTTATAGCAAAATTCTTCATCTCTTTGGTAGCTTGTATTGTCACCTAAATTAGATAACAATACTGTGTTTTCCACAGTAGATTTTCACATATACAATGCAGAACATCTATTTGAAAACCTCTTCTTTCTATTCTTTCTGCCAGTTACCTACCATCTGTATTTTGCATTGTCATAAAATATCAACCCAGTTACCTTTTTTAAAAAATCATATCTACAATTTGGTTATTAACCAGATCTAAGTAAGATTGCATTGATCTACATCTTTGTGATTGACTGTATTTGTCTTAAGATCTTTTGAATGACTAAATTTGCATATGAAAATGCTATTTATGGGAAAAATTATTGTTCAATATCTTTGTACATTAAGATCCATAGAGTTAGATGGTTGATGGTTAGAAAGCCCGGAATGCTTATATGCTTTGCTCTACACATAGTCATGCAAGAAGAGACGGATTTTATTCTGTTAACCTCTTCTCCAAGATCACTGAGGAGTGAAGAGCTATAGGAAATACATCTCTTGTTAAGATGCAAACTGCAGGTATATGATCAGCAGATTCTGGAGAAGGTTCCTCAGTATCCTCATACTTCTTCCTTGGTATTACTTACATGGTTACTGTGAGCCTGCCTTTCAGTCTGAAGGCAATTAGTATTAACACTCACAGATCTAGACATACCCACATATTACTCATGGTACAACATGGATTTTGCTAGTCATTCCTAAATGCAAAAATTCTTGGTTTGCTGTGCAAGAGTTCTAAGGAGGTTTAGAAGATTATTAAAATGTTACTCTCAGGCTTGACTAAGGATTTGTAGCTCCTTAAAAACCTGTGACTAAAACACATATTGTAAGACTAATACTGAGTGAATGACAGAAGAACTTTTAACAGTCATGTTTTGGTCTCTAGATGTAAATCTTTGAGCAAGCATAAAAGTCCTCAAAAAATTGTAAGTATAGACAGCAATGCTTGTAGAGGGAACAAACCTCTGTGTTAATACACTTTCAGAAAATTTCTCCAAACTTAAAACGTGAGTGTCAAGTAATTTATTAAACATTTCATTGGGAAATATAACAAGTATTATTCTTATGTAAATGATTTTCACTTACACATTGCTTAATAGAAGTTGTATAAAATTACTGAAAGTGTAAGACAGACATTAAAATAGCTTTTAGGGAAGGATACAGCAATCTACTATTATTGGTAAATTTGGATTATTCAGAAAGTAAGATTTGATATAGATAAGATGAAATGGTCAAGAAAAAGTGGAATTAACGATACTGATGAACTGAAGTAAGGATACAGCTTTGGTAATGACAGGGATGTTACTTTCTACATTTTATAGAACGTATGCAGGATCACACATAAGTCAACTGAGTTGCAGATTCAACCGCTAGTTAATGCACATGATAGTAATCATCTCTCCATGGCAAACTTAATCAGGAGATAATTTTTGAGCTGGTAGAAGCATGTATAAGTAAATGGAACATCCAAGACCCCTCAAAAGATTGGAAGGTACTCGTTCCTACTCATATGACTTCTACTAAGCCTTTTTCCACTTTTGTGAAAGTCCGTGCATATGTACTCTGGCTTTCAACACTCATTCTCAAGTATGAGATGCCTCTGCTTGAGAGGTCTTGTCCAGACTAAACACATTATCCTGAGCTCTATAAAACTGGGGATAGAACAATTAAAAACCTGCTCATTGGTATTCATCAGCTACTGCCTCTGAGCCATCAGAGCCTGCCTACCAGATTGAGTACTACTCAGATAGTGTCCTTGGAGAGGACACACTCCTTTTCTGATATGGATCACTCACTTGGCAGATGGGAAACCTTGGTTAAATCCACTCTTTTTCTTCCTGCTCAGTTGCTGGAAGTATCCTTCTAGTATCTACAAAGATATACAGCAGAGGAAGGACATATAGATACCAGGTATGTGAGGAAATCTGGTTTGTGAGGGTATATGGTTAAAGGCTATTCAACATTAAAAAAAAACAAGGAAAGAAAGAAAGAAAAAAAGAGGTGGGAAAAGTAGTGTATTGAACACCACATACATAAACAGGAAAAAATGGTGACACAAGCAAAGGCAGAGCTCTCAAGTCAGCATCTGATGAGCTACTGGAGCAAATGTTCAAAGCATTGAGAAGATTCAGCCCCGGCTGTATAACTGATGAGGGGAAAAAATATCAATGAGACTCTTGGGAAAGAGCAAACTATGAGATATTTTAAGGAGAATGTTCTAGGGAAACAAGGAACTGAAGAGTGGAAGGAGCATAGGAAAGTGGAGATAATGAGGAAAAAGTGGCCAGTAACATGTAGTCCAGTCAGCAGCATCTTTGTCTGGCTGATCTCTGTGCCTGCTCACTACAGTCTGTCCTTTTTATTTATAAGATCTGTTGATAATCTTGTTCTCTGTTGTGTGTGTTTGTGAATGGGGAGAGTGAATGGTGTATCTCACTAGTGAACTTTGGTCCTGGTCAACCAGGAAGAAGAAACAGGATCAGGTTGCTCATGCTCATGCTTATGTGAGGTCTGTTTGCATCTGTGTGGCCTTAGCAAAGGCATGGCTGCCTGCCTGTGTTGGCCAGGGTGGTTGCCTCTGTGTGTGCGTGTGCATATATGGCATGTGCACTGGCATCACTGGGATAGATATTCAGCCTTGCTACTGGCTGCAGATGCAAAGGGGGACGGCTGCAAAGTGTCCAAGAGGATAAATTTGCCAACCCATTGGATTTGGCTTCCTTTAATATTGTCTGCTTCCCTTACTAAGTTTCAAGATAAGTAAAGC
Source organism: Colius striatus (assembly GCF_028858725.1). Taxonomy (NCBI): domain Eukaryota; kingdom Metazoa; phylum Chordata; class Aves; order Coliiformes; family Coliidae; genus Colius; species Colius striatus. Next base: position 174,186,448 of record NC_084759.1, on the reverse strand, counting down.
TTCATCCTCAGACAGTTATTTCCACCATTGCTTCTACAATGTAGAGTGATACTAAAGGAATTCTTTTGGTAAGAGAATTATTCAGACAAATCTTTTATGTTTTGGAGGTAGGACTATATCATTACTACATTGATTCCTTTGCTGATTCATCTGTGGAGAAAACAGTTATACTAATATAATTGTAGGGGCGTCTGTCTATGTTAACCTAATGTGGAAAGTTTTGAAACTGGGCCTCAAATGCTTTGATGTCTGACTGATCCTGCAGTTGAGATGGATAGTTACCAGAAATTCACTCTCCTTTTATGCTTTCAGAAGATCTCATTTACTTATTTACATAAATTTATTTGTTTAAGTAAATGAAAGAGATTAAATGTGATGTTCACTAAAGATCTTGTTCTCTCATTAGCCAGCAAGTGTTGGACTATTTCCCATTATCACTATGTACAGTAAACATCTTCATCAAGGGAAGCAGAGAACACAGAATATCTCTGACTTTTTGAAATAATGCCTAGCAAGTAAAAGGGAAGTCCTGGTTTCATGTCAAGTGCCACAAACCTCCAAATATCTTGGTTGTGTGGAAGACAATAGCTATTTAACTCACTAAAACAGTCGCAGAAGTTATAACTACAAAGCTTTCAACTGTAAGAGATGCATGTATTTGTATGATAACAGAGAGTTGCTCTAAGTGCCAGAAAGGGATATAAAATAGAATTATGAAGTACAAGATTCTATAAATTATTTTTCTAGCTGATGCCACACGTTATATGCCTGGAAAGACTCAGAAAAACAAAACAAAACAAAAAAAACCCCAACAAAAACAGATATGAGAGCATATTGGAAATCTGAAAGCAAAGAGATCTGAAATAATTTACTCATGTAACAGCATAATCTGAGAAATAAGAATGCATACATCTAGACCTACTTTGATTTCAATCTAAAAATGCAATGTACAATCAGTAATCACCTAGATATAGTTTGAATTCTCTACGTGATTATAAAATGATTCACACACACAAAGGAAATTACTGCTCAGATCTTTAAGATTGAGTATGGAAATATATTATTTGCCTCTTATTTTTAACTTTATAATGCTATTGTCTCTTTCATATTATGTAAATAAATGTTTGGGGGGGTTGGGGTGAGATTTTTTTCCCTGTTTATTTGTTATTTATCACTCTTTCCTGGTGTGAAAAAGTGGTTTACGATAATTATTTGAACCCACTACTCTGGTGTGTGATGCTAAAATACAGACTACTAGATCACACCAAGATGACCAATGCACACCTGTATACTGTAGAAGAGATCTAAATGATAACAAGGAGAGACTATTCTGAACTATACAGTTCAGGTGAGAATTAATAACAAACAAACCTAGTAAGAAAAGGGGTTTTTTTTCAGAAAGGCTTAATCTACCTGAGTGCTGACCTCCAGATTTCAGCTCATCACTAAAGAGGTGTCACTAACAGGCACATAAATTACAGTTGAAGTGCTTATTTTTATTCATTAATTAGAATGGCGACTAGTGTGATTACCTCAGTATGGATGTCCTGTTGAAATTTTCTAACATTAAGGAAGTACTCTGTGGAATATGATGAAGTAGAGGGGAATGTGACTGAACCAGAAAGTTTAGAAGTTCCTTCTTTGGAGAGTACCAAGGGAAATGCAACATTGGTGATTATCTCAGTTGAAGTAGGAGTTTAGGAATGGATGACAGTGATGAAGCAGTCCATATGGATTTCTCCAGGTGCAGTCATTCCCAGGACACTGGATTGCATTACTCTTACAGCAAATGTAAATCCATATTGTTCTTGCCCATCAGGAGAAAGAATAGGGAAGTCAGAGAACAAGTCTTTCCAAATAGCAAGTAGGAGATTAACAATGGTCCTGCACATTAGGCAAAAGCCTCCAACTGAAAGAATAGACCCTTACCAGGAGCAGTCCCAAGGACTGTGGATGTGGGGTTGGAGTTGGACACTTGAATTTATTAACTTTTAAAACATGCTTAACAAGTGAAGGGCTGATAAAGATTGCCCTTTTCTACATGAACATACAGTAAGACTTTGGACTCACACTGGCACAAGCAGGGCAAAGACGAGTTGGTTGTTAACCACTGATTGTAGACAAACTGACTATGTCCATGCTATGTGGCAAGTCTCCCTCCTGATGGACTGTCTGCAAAGGCATGAGAAGAGACATTAAGGATAAAGATTCTTCATTGCAGATATTAGAAAGTACTTAAGAAAGAACAAAGTCTTCAAGTGGCATCAGAGTAAGAGAGAAAGACAAATGACATGGAAAAAAGGGAAGAAAAACAACAGAGATGCTTCAAATGTAACACAGTGAAATCTGATAGGGTGTAGAAAAGAACAAAAGTGTGTGTGAAGGAATGAAATTAAAATGTAAGATGTGCAGAAGCTTGTTTATATGGACACAAGGATCAATACTAGCAATGTTTTAAATGATGTGTTTTGGCTCTGTGTTTTTAACAGTCACAGTTGTAAATAGGAATGCTGCTCAGCCAGAAGGAGACCTTGATCCACTACAAATAATTAAGTGTATAGGAAGGTGTACCAGATATATAGCAATAACAACTGTTTCTTAATGACTAGAAAGTTTGGCAACACTGTGGAAATTTATTTCAGCAGTTACTTAGAAGTTATTTTAGGACTGAAGAGACAAGTTCTAGTTAAGATTTAACATTTTATTGAAAATCAACATTTTATAAAATTAACCATACATATGAATTAAATATGGATTAATAAATAACGTGATTTTGACAAAAACTGAATAACTGAATTAAGAAAAAGTGTCTTGATAACTTAGAGAAAAAAAACTATGTGAATGTCAAGCATAGAAATACTTAAGAGTGCCATGTGTGAGTTCTTGTGAGTCAGCCTGGTAAATGTTATGTGCTTAAATTTGAACAGAGACACATGTAAAATCTTTGATTGACATCTGCACTGATGATTCACTTGGACAGACAGATCATGTCATGGTCACTGCTCTAGGCCATGAGGCAGGAATGCCTGGAGGAGGAGTTCTGACACCCCCTCATTTCTCAGACCCACTCAGAGTTCCAAGGGGACTACATTGAATTTTAATTGCCCAGAGAAAGATGCAAAGGTTTAAAGACTCAGATCTTTAACTCAAGAAAACGCATAAGAAAAGTATAAACTGCCTAAGTCCACTGATGTACAGGAGCTGAGGATCTGGACTCTTATTTTCATACTGATGTTTGTCTATTTCTTTTGCCTCCTAGCAGCAAAAATAAAGCATTTTTTTTTCCCACAGAAATAATATCTTTTTAGACTTTATATATAGACTAACTTGAACATTACCTTTTTCAGATGTAGAAAATAATAGTATTCTGGAGCCTCTTTTCATCTTTAAACCAGCAGATTAAGTGTAAGTATGCAACGCAACATTTTTATATTCCCTTCTGCTTCCAAAAAACCAGTGTGTTTGACCATTTTATTTCTATTCTTTATACTGTGTTAGCAACCTTTTTTTTATATATAAAATCCCCATCTCTATTCCTTATAGAAGTTTTAAAGTAATTTCACAGCTGAGTGGAACCCTAAACAGAGCTATCTTAGTGTAATGAAGCAGAAAACGATTGCTCCTTAACAAGACTGGTATATAGTGACAAACAGCTCATAAAAATCCCATCTGCCACAAAATACTTCTATTTTAGTTGCTTTCAAAGCTAAATGCTATGTTTCCTGTTTCTTTTCAGAACAAAAAGAGGATATAGAAAGACTAACCCATCAAATCATCCTTTGATAAAAAAGAAAGGAAAAAAAACCCACGGCTGCAAAATACTCATCTTGTAATACACTGACACTAGCCATTCCAAATACTACAAAACTATAATGGCACTTTTGGATCCATTTCTAGTACATAGATTTGTTTTTTCTTAAAATAAAATAAAAAAAAGTCAACCACTTGTCCTATAAAGAAAAAAAATTCTCATGATTCAACAGCTGTAGAGTACATGTAAAAAATGTTGCCGATTTTGTATTTAGAAACAGTCCTTGACTGCCTGCAATCAAATAGAAGATAGCTGCAACTTGATCAGTAGTTATCCTGTTTAAATGACAGAGTAATGGCCACTGATAAAAGTTCCTCATGTTATTTATGAAAAACTGAAAGAAAGTACTGTAAAGTCTCCCTGTTTTCCAAAAACTATCAGGAATTGCTGCATTTCACTTGGATTTGCAGTTAAGATGCTGTAACAAATATGCTATGTTTTAGACATTGCTCATTGCAGTCATGTGGGACCAGAATCACTTGTGTTCAGTCTTGCCCAAGGAAGCTGTGCTTCAGTTTTAAAAAAGACATTAAGTCACCTATTTCTTTGAAGTGAGACACACTGCATTCTCAGAGTAGCAATGAAACTTTTTTGTGATGCTAATATACAGCCTATGATGCACAACTATAAGCCCCTGAATAGTGATAGTTCTTACCTGAACTGACATTTGTATATTTTTCTTCACCCTTACAGAAAAATAATTGCTTAGCGGAGTCCTCACTATACTTAGACATAAACTTTTGCTGTTGTCTTGAAATCCGTTGTTTTTAGTGTATTTTGATGATTAATGATTTGGGTGGGGTTTTTTTTTTTCCTAGAAGACAAAACTTTATCTAGCTAAAGATTAAAATTTTGAGCAGTAGTATCACCTTTCTAGAGATGTAATTTCACACTGGATGCACAGAGACTGAACACTGTACCTCAATAAGCAAGTCAAGATACAGAGTTCAAAGCTAACTTCTAATTCTTTGCTCAAGACTTGGATAGCTTTTGACTTAGGAGTTGCCCTAACAATGGCAAGACAGACAAGGATATAAGCCACCAAGACATCTAACTGAAGAGACGAAAAAATCAGTAGTATAAATTTCAGCTGTTGGAAATGCAGCAGAAATTATCATATTTCACTCATAACAACAATACATGCTGCTTCTTATACACAGACAAGACGCATCATATTCAAGAAAATATGTCATATGGCATTCAAAGGTTCTAAGTATCTGTTGGAATTTTACTTCAGCTAGAAAGATTAGCTGGAAAATCTTACAGCATTTGATACTCAAAGGCATTTTCGTACTCACTGAAATGATGTTTCGACAAAGTTGACTGTAGGTTGTTTTAAGCTATGTGGAAAAGACATACCCAGAAGGCTTCTTTTTCGCTACCTCGCATCTGTGGAAGTGACATGATGACAGGAACATCTCTGAGGGTGCCTAGAGGTTATTCAATAGAGTGCCCTAAGGCTAGGAGAAGTAGAAAACACTAGAGGGATTGGGTAGAGAGTACTTGCTTTCCACAGGTGTAAATCTACCCAGTGGCACTGAACCTGCTGTAGATTCATTGTGGTTTAAAAGGGTTGAGTCTGGCCTGTGATTATTATCTTGCTAAATGAGAGGGATGGGCTGTGCCACAACTTCTTTTCTCACCATCCCTAGAAAGCTCAGTGAAAAGTTGCAAACAATTTTGCTATTTGAAAACACAGTGTCACTGCTTTTCTGGACAAGGGCATTGCTGTCAGTATGTGATCCAACACTCTGCTAAAGTGTTATAAGAGGTTAAAGATTAAATTTCTTCCTCTTTCTTGCTCCTCCACCATTTTGTCAGCTTTTATGGAAGCTTAGATGAGCCTGTCCTAAGAGTAATAGTGGAGTATTTTCTGTATGCATGCACTGTCCATGGGTAAACTGTGAATAATTCAGTATAAGGCAGTATTCTCAGTCTACACTGAGAGCGCTCCGTAGCCTTTATGTCATTATCATGTATAGAATCAAATTCAGTTGTGCTGGGACCTATACAAAGGAAGTAATACTGCTATTCAGCAAATTCAAAACTGACAATATGAAACACATTGCTACTAATATTGAGTAACTAATAAAGCATGTTTCTTGGCTTTTATTAGAAATCTTTTGTGATGAGAGCATAAAGAGTCACCTTCAAATGGAACTGAAGAGCTGGTGTTTCCTAGCTGGAAAGATCGTTGGGAGCCATAAGGCCATAAATTTTAATTATTTCCAAGAGTGGTTTCAGGGAAGCTGTGACTGACTAGACAACAGGTAACATCCTAATTACCCACAGTTTCATCACAAAACTATTTTGGCTTTTAATGAGTTCTGTATTAGACCACAGAAATGAGTCTCAAATCCAGTTGATAATTTATTGTTCTAGGCCATATTTAGGTTCCAAATTGTTTAAATTAATAATTAAAGAACTAAATAGGTGCTAGGAGTTTAAATGCTTTATTGGACTGGACCTAGTCACTATGAGTTTTGATATGAAACTAAACAATGTTCAGTAATTTACATTGGATTGTAGTTTCTTTCCTGGATTGGAGCTAGTTGTGTAATAGGTCAGAGGCATTTGATATACAAACATGGTAAAGCAGAAGTGTCCCTGTACCAAGAGCATTATGTTCTACTTTGTAGACAAAACGGCTTGATGTCATAATTCTAATGGGATCTCAATGGTTAACTCAGGAGTAACAAGACCAGAAATAAGTTATTCTAATGTAAGAACAGAACAAGCATTCACAAAAGTCTGTATTCCATCTTTGATGTCTGCTGTCAGCAGATGCTTGCAGAAAAAGCAAAAGATCAGTACAAGAATAAAATAACACTTCCATGGGTAGAACTTTCAACACCTGCAAATCAGAATTATTAATTTCTGCAGTCTTTTATTATCTGTCATTTAATCTGGTTGGAATTTTTTTTCCCAGGGGTATATTTTTAACAAAATATCTGCAGTCAACCATTAAGAAGTAATAATTTTCTTTATTTTAGCTTAACCTATGAAATCATCCATTTTTCTTCATTTTTAACTTTTTCTAAATTTTGACAGATGGGAACTATCACCACTTTCTGAGAGTTTTTCTGTTGGAGAAAGGTCAAATAATTGCTTTGGTTTGCTTTCTCTTTTTTTTCTTCATTTTTCTATCAGATGGTGTGATAAACGACATACATTCACCAAAGACTTCAACATCTAAATTTAAAAATAGACTCCTGTCATGGTTTTGTATGGAGCCATTTCTGGTAATGGAGATGGGTATATAAAGATGGCTCCTGTAAGAAGCTGCTCAAAACTCTCCTCAGCTCTGGGTCAGACCTGCCAGAGATTGTTGTGGTGCTTCCTTGCTGGCTGCACAAAACCATGATAACTACCCAAAATCAAAAGATGCCAGATATGTTTGCATCAGTCTTTCTAATACTATTTGTTACAACTTTTCTTTTTTTAAAAAGACCAGTTATAATAAACTTAAATGCAATACACAAGGTAGAAATGACAATGTTTTTCTGACCCATTTTATTTGCACCTCCATTTTCTGATGTTTACTCCTCCATCACCTCTCCCAATCTTTTCCTTTCCCTTCTTTTGATATTTCCCCTAAACACCTAGTAACAAAGTTTACATAACTTCACAAGTTCCTCCTGATATCCCAAAATACTCATGACTATCATCTTGAACTCTTATTTCCAGTAACAAAGCGCAGTCTGACCCTCTACAAAGCTGTGCCTGGGCAGATCTTTAAACAGCCCAGCAATCAGGAACCAAAGAGTTCTGGTCTTCTCTACTGTCTCCTGTACCACCTACCCATTACTGATCACGTCTGGGTACTTAATCTTTCACTTTCTCTGTTATCTGTTATTTCTTTTAAACAAATACACTCATAGTCTGTTACCAGGTAACAATGAATCCTATGTTATTTCAATCCATTCACCCTTACATTAAGGAAATAACAATTTGTAGTTGTCGTGTCCCACATCCACAAGTAAATGTATTTGAACCAATACATTCTTCTAAAATAAAAGGAAAATACATTGATTAAGGAGTAATTAAGATTTTACTTGAACTAGGTGTTTCCTACATATTTGACAATTTTTAAAAGTCTATGTTAAAAGCATCTGTTACAGATAAACAATAAAATATCGTAACTATTGTGGTGCTCATCAATGAACCGATAAGTAAAATTCAAGTAGCACACAATTCAAAACAGATAGATTGTGCTATGCATATGGCTAACAGAAAATTGTGAGCATATATAGGCTTTATGAACATTGTGTATTTTCAATCCAAGGGAAAGTGATTCCCTTTGTTGGAAATTATAGTCTTTTTTTCTATCCACTGGTTAATGATAGAGTAGTATTAGGACTGTGAGAAGAGTCTTCATGCAAAAATCAAGGTTTTTAAAAGACACGTTTAAAAATGCACATCTTTATGAGCAATGCATTCTCAATTTTTCATTTACTTTACTATTAGATATACAAATCCCATAAAAAATTTAAAGCTCTCAGATACTGTCAACTAATCCGCTCTCCCTTACTTGATATAACAGAATGAGAATTTAAAATTCAGAGGATTATTAACAAATCCTGATCCTGAAGGTATAAATGCTGTTCCAGTTGACTTCAGTGGAAGATTCACATGTGCACCAAAGGGAAGGATACAGCATTCTGCTGAAACTCACTTTTTAGTAACAGCTTCTTTCTCTATTTCAAGCACTTTCAATTTTCCAGGAAACTTAAACATAAATGAGACTTAAATCATTCAGTTGCAACTCTACTTCTCTCTATCAGAATATAATAGGATTCAAAATAATTACAAGATTTCTCACTAAACTAATGAATTCAAGAAAAATACAAGCTACAGAAGCTTACCTGTCTACACCAGTGATTTCAATCAATGAATAGAGCTGCAGTGTTAGCTGGATTAAGGCAGAGATTACTTCCAAACATGCAGGACTCAATTTTTGTCAGAACACTCAAGAGTAAGCAGAACATCCTACTAGTATTTGATAACACTGACAAGTTTTAAAAGTCATACATAAATGAGTGAAAGCCCATACCACTTTTTCTCTTCAATTGTTGACATCCAGCATAGTCACACAAACGTGCAAAGGTTTCTGAGTTAGGCAGGAGTCTGACAGAGACTGAGGTGAGATACAACTGAAAAGTGATTTTAAAATTACATTTTAGTCTCTAACATCTGGAATTCACGTCACCTTTCCTTTCAATGTCTTGCAGACATGGGATTTTCTATCTAAATTTAGATGTCTACAGTGTCATTGTATATACTTATACAGGGTGTCTCAGCTTCCATGGTAGTCTCTTGCGTCTCATCATGATTAGTACAGTAAGTGAACACTTCAGAATTACTCATCTCATGAAAAAGTGGAAATGAAAGGTGTAAGTCATTTTTCTAAACATCAGTAGTTAACATCTCTTGAGATTTGATGTTCATAGTTGGACATGGGAAAGCCTCTCTAGACTTCATTGTCTTTATTGTCAATGGTTTAGATCCAGTCACCCACATCTGTGCCTGGGACCATTTAGGATGCCCTGGGATATAAAATCCAGCCTTCAGCTACCATTTCACAGAAGCATGGTTCTCTGTTAAGTCTATGCACAAAGCTGTCTCAAATGATTTTAGGTGTCTTATATGACACTAAGCTTCCACATCCAGGCCACAGATTGTGTCCTGCATCACCACTGAGTGTGCTGGAGTTAACTAACTCTAACAAAGACAACACAGAGATCAACAATGAAGTGTCCGAATCTTAGTCTAAATGTCATTTTACATGCTGAATTCAGATGTGTAATCACAAATGCTTAGTATGCTTTAAAATTCCCTATTGGATATCCTGATTCCACCTGCCAGTTCTCAATGGTATTGTTCTCAAGCCATGTCTGCAGAGTCTGAGGCATCTCCAGTGACATTATATGCTCTACATGTTGAAGTGGAAGCTGGTCATCCACACCCTATCTACAATTAAAGGTAAAGGATGGACATCTGCCCTATCTTGTACTTCTGCTTTAGGAAAAGACAAACTGCCTTACAGAAGTGTCTATGGCTTTCATTTAATCACACAGGATGCCTGGCCAACTAGCTAACTAGTAAAAACTCATAAAAAAATAGTAAAAACTAGATGGCTAGCAAGCACTCTATGAAACTAAGTGTAGACATCTACCACAACTCCAGATATCCTAAACAATCTGAGATATGCACAGAGCTGGCAAGAACAGACCTATGAGACATGAAGTCCCTTCTTGTAGTGGTATCTTCAGGCCAGGTGGGGTATCCCTGGGATATCTAAAATGATAATGTAATATGACACTGAAGGGACCGAGAAAACATTTCGGTTTTGGTCTGATTTTTTTATTACAAACAAAATAGTAGGCTGCTCTGCCAACCAAACCAGAGCATCTGTGAGACAACTGCTTTCAAATTTTTAAGCATCTTAAAAATACTGAGTGAGGAATTAGGTAAAGCATATATAGTTAATGAAAGTTTCCTATTAAATAGGTAATTAAAATTTTAGCATTTTCTTCAGCATTCTAGAAGAGAGTCACTGAATTTCATCTTGCTGCCAACAAAAATTATAGCTTCTTTCTTACTATGTTGAATAGCAACTTATAAATGATATAAAACCACTCACTTCCAAATAAACTGTATATATATTTTAAAATCTAACACATAGTTGCTACATTTCAGGTCTGACAGTGATAATTATAAAAAATTGGATATGCTACTATGAGTCAGGAAGTACAACACTCCCATATACAATGTAGTATTTATTAACTAATGACAAGTTAACTATAATGATGCATTAAGTGAAATTAGTGAGTGAAACATATTGCTTCATAGAATTTCATGCCTAACTTTTCTTTGCATGGTATTCATAGTTAAACTGTGTCCTTTGATATGCATTAATAATGTTCCATGGGATCAGACAAAAGAAAATTCATAAATATGCTTGCAAAGCAGTAAGACACCATAATTAAATAATAATAATTAATGTGGGTATCAGATTAATTTGAATACCTGACCTGGATAACTCATATTCTGAAATTTACAGATGGACATGTTTAAGGACAATTCAGTTCCTGCTACAAAGGTAGGTCACTTTTATTTTCTTTAGCTATTTTGTTTTGTTTTGAATTAATTAAGGATCTACAAGAAATTTTAAAATGGAATAGTACAAGTTTCAACTTTTGTCATGCTGTGTAGCCTAGGAGAGGAACAGCTAATCCTAGAGGTGGAGTTAGCACCCAATGGGCAAAACACTCTCTCAGCTGTGCAGTCTGGGAGGTGAATTGGTACTGCAATTGGGTATTCTGCTCCTCGAGGCTCATGTTTATGTAGAGAAGGGGAAAAAGAGGGAAGGAAGAAGAGGCAACACTCAAAACATCTGCCACCGTCATCCAAATGCCCACTGTCCCATCCAGGCCCATGGACTGGAAGTGAAAGAGCAAAGGACGCACCCAGCCTTGTTCTGTAACAGCTCTAGGGAGGAAAGCAGCAACTTGGAGCTCTCAATCAAGATCATAGAGAACACGTTAATGAAAAATTTTATTCCAACCTCTGCTCTCTCTTCCAGACTTCCTCTTTACAACTGTCACTTTCTAGCTTTCTTTCCCCTGCTTTCTTCCCTTGACAATTAATCACCTTTTCTGCACTCTAAATAGGATCCTCTGCCTCTCACATTTCACAATATCCTCAGAAGGATCTTTGGCTTCCTATTCTTTGGGAAAAAAACAACAGAGCTCACTGGCTAATTGTAATGCTAAATAAAGTGTTTTCAATTCCTGAAGGCAAGTGATATGGGAAATATGGCAAATTGTACACTCTCTCCTGCCTCAGCACAGAGTTGTTGTGTCTGAGTTGCCTGTTGAGGGAATAGTTTTGGCATGGACTTACCCATGAGATGTATTCCAACTTTGGCTGGGAATGGGCTAGTTGGCCTGGGACAAACAATACCAAGGGTGTTTAAATAATTTAACAGTTTGGAGAGCAAGAGATCAGCACTCAAATGCATGGTTTAACCCTGTCTATTTACTAGTGCAGAGATAGCTAATGAATTTACAACAAAAAAAAAACCCTCTCAGGATCTGTAAATGGTCACATTGAAGTTGTTGCTCATGTTCTCTTTCATACAAAAGATAGGCATATTTGATGAGATATCAACATTATTATATTCAGTTTGACTAGTATTTTAATTTGTCTTTTAAAAATTTATTATTATTATTTTAATTAAGATTTTCCTTTTCACCTGTTTAAGCCTGGGTACTGGCAAGAGAACAAAGATTCTCTGGTATCCAAGAGGATTTTACAAAAACTCATTGTCATGTTAATTCTTGTGATTTCTCCAAATTTCTTAATCTTTAAAAAAAGAGAATACTTCTATCACAATCTCTGTTAATAACTCCCTGTGTCTGTTACCTTGTTAAAATATATCTAATGGCTTTTTCAGTAAAGGTAAATATAAGAAATACGCACCACCTGTGTTACCATTAAGGATGGAAAAATTTAGCTAATAGGATATGACGATAATTCTGAATATCAAAGGTATTTGGTTAAATCTTAATAACTATTTATTAAATAATGATACCATTTTTGTTAAATCAACACTGAAAAATGATAATTTAAATATATTGACAGGAAAATAATAAAACCCAGAACCTGAGAAACTGACATTCAGTTCATGAACAATTCACAGAGAAGTAAAAAGGGAAATTAATCTAATCCATTATTCATTCTTAGTGGTGATTGTAATACAGTTGGACATCTGATAAGCACCTTCAGCATCAAACTTGCTTGACTAATTTATTTGGTTTTGTATATGGAATATTTTTCTACCTGAAAATAGTTTTATGATGTTTGTAAAATAATTGTTGACTCAATATATATTTTAATCAGTGTTTTATATTACATATAGATAAATAAAGAAGTCTCATCATGCAGGCATAGAAATAAAACTAACAGCAGGGAATGAGGATAGAGAGGAATAGGAGACAATATGACTAACATCTAACTCTAAATTTCAGAGACATTATAATCAGATTTTAAGTATCTTCTTAATATTTCAACAATGTATCTTCTGCGCTCCATAAGCACTAGGATTTTGATGCTGACACAAATAGGGATTTGCAAAGAAATGATCATCAGCACAAAATTTAGATGAACACCCTTCAGTAGAAGGAGGATGACTATGGTATGTCATTTGGTGACTGCACAAGAAGGAAGAACATCCCTATTTGCTTTCTTGCATAGCTTCTTTTGTATTTCATCTATCTTGTTTGATAAGTACTTGTGGCCCAGTACTTGCCTTGTCCAATACCATCTTATTCTCAATTGTATCTACCAGCAGAGTGATTGTACTGGATATTATCTATAGCTTGGATGCTTAAATTATCTACCCACTCTCCTACCTTTCTTATGAAATCAATAAAGAAATCAACTACTCTAGAGGGCACTTCTGAGTAATTAATTAATTTTCTATATTACTTTCCCATCTAGAACCTATATGAGACTCCAATAATCCTGACCCTTAATCTGGCACCCTAGAATAAAGTAATGGGGTTATATGCAAATACTCTATTTCTTTCCCCATTCCTCATATATATCAGCTGATATTTATCCTATGTTATTTATTTTCATTTTATAATAGCAAGCAATCCTTGCTGAAACAACTAAGAAAGCTTTTTTTTTCACATTTGGAACCTATCACTAAAAATCTTTCCTGAAAATAGTGACTGGCTCCAGTGTGTTATGTATAGGACTTAGTACTCTTAAAATTTCTCAGCTAAACCAACGGGAGCAAAAACTGCAACACATTCCATTTCCCTTTCAGAAGTGTTTAGAAAGGTTTGGAAACTTTGAAGGAGGAAAAATGTTACCATTTAACTCAAGATGATCTGACCTGTGCCATTGGAATTCCTGCCACCAACATCTTCTCTTGTATTCAAGTATTTTTAAATTGAATTGAGGCCAAGTTGATCTTTATAAAAAAATTCTCAAATTCCAAACACTTTTGCTTAAGAAAGATCAAGACTGAAGTAACTTTTGTCTTGCCAATGACCACTCCAACCTGCCCAAATTTTCCTTCTGTGTTGATGAAAGGGTTTCAACAAATCTTTTTAGAATAAACTAATGAAGCTTTGTTGCCTTTACATGATATTTCAAAAGATTCTTCAGGAAAATGAAGTTTAATATTTTTTTTTTCTGTGTGGCAAGATATATCGTGAGCTGTGTCAGATAATCTAAACATCTCTCTTAGCTTTGTATTTACAATAAGAGTGTCCAAGAGTGTCCTCAGTAGTTTGTTCACATAAATGTATAGACTAGAAGATACAGACTTGGAGACTGGAAAAGTTTAGGGATGAATTCTTTTTGTATTAGGCAAATATTCAAATTACTAAATGACTATGACTTGGGGGAAATGGCAACACCATACTCTGGTTACCAAGACAAATATTCGTACTGTGAAGAGAGAGTTAAGTATCAAATCTGCCACTATTTAAAATGCCAATGAAATTAACAGAGTTATACACCTGTGAACTGGACCAGGGACAGCTTCCAGTAATGATTTTCTAATGATACATCTCCAGATGGTTTATCATACATAGGGTTTTCTGCTTGGGGGTCTTAAAACTCAAAATGGGCATATACAGTGGTTTTAAAACTAAACGGATCCATTCCAAATGTAAATCTTCCTTAAGTTGTCTAACAGAAAAAACCTCTCTATTGGCACCTTTTGGAAAATTGTATTTAGGTGTTTGTCACACAGACTGAGTATGTCCTTGAGACACCTCGAGAATTGCATTTCCAGTTTGTACTGCGGCAATGTAAATTCATCTTATTATCACTTGTTTAATATTAGCTCCATATACTTACAAGTATTTTCTAGCTCAATTACCATGTGAAATTACCACGAATAAGAGGTTTCTGATGACAACAGAATAGCACTGTGTGCACACATTATTTTCACTCTTTCCCCTTCCTCTGTAGCACTTCAGAATATACTTGGAGTTTACTTAGACCTTAAAATGAAACATGCTAATTATGGAAACAATTACAGCAAATTTACATAATTACAATGCCGACCTGCTATGGCATGCAACCAAAATGGTTGGCAACATACTGCAAAACCTCAAGAAGTGTTATTCAGGCTTGTTACCAACAAAAATGTTTGGTTGCAATGGAAGGCAGGTCAGATGCTGACAGGGGTATAGCAGGAGGTAGAGAAAATGAAAGAAGAGACTGTGGAATCAGCTTTTAAAAGAGACAGCATGAATCAGATTCTTACAAATCTCCTTGCTGAGTGGTTTTGCGCATTTCTGACACCGCATGGCTGCAGCTGTGTTTTGCTGCGTGTGAATTAAACATTGGACTGCAGGGAGGTGTAAAGGGGAGGTGCAGGTTTCACGCTCTTTATTGATTAAGCTCCTTATTTTGTGCCCTTTAGATTTCCAGACAAAGTTCTTCTATATTTCCCCATTTTGCACTGTAAATTACTTCCAGGTAGTAGTGTACCTTGTGCATAATCATGGGAAGGTACATAGCTGCCAGCTGTCTGTTGCACAGTGTCTCAGAAGCACTATGATGCCAACCCAGTCCTGGATGGAAGGATTTTTCACCTTGCCAGGAATGTGTAATTCTCATTGACAGTAAAACCATCAAATCTGTCTGTTCCAGAATAGAAACTTATATTTATCTGACATCTGTCCAAAGGACATCAGAAAATGCTGTTTGCTACATATTAAGACTGCTAATCAGAATATCCCATCCGCTAATAATTTAATTTCACCTACTGACTCTACTTCATTAGCAAAAATATTTCTAGAGCATAAATATAACAGATGGCTCGTCAGGTCTATACCCAGTTCTCAAGATACAGCTGTGCTAACACTGATCAAAGGCTAAATTCATTGCTGTAAGGTTTCCTTACTCCTATTCAAGGAGGTAGACTGCCTTGCACAGAAAAAAAATTAAAGTCAGAAACACTTGAGCATGATGGTTCCTGAAGGACACAGCTGCTTGCAGCAGTGCTTTTGAAATGGAGGTCCACAGATTCCTGAGATTTTAAAGGACCACTTCTGCAGCTGAGGTGAAAACTCACCAACTAAGACAAGCCTGTTAACAGCAGGCTCAAGTTTGGTATAATAGTAAGAAACTGACAAAATAGCTGCTTTCCTCTTAACATACTGACTTAAGAAAGGTATAATCATCTCCTTTACAATCCATCTCCAATAGATCAGTCAGAGGTAGGTTATGGCACCCATGGAGGCTGTTCTGGCATCCACAGCACCAAGCTTTCATATTACCAACCTCACCTCTTTCCCAGTTTCTTTCACCATCCCTGTGTGTATGTACAACTTTGCTCTTGAAATTAGGAAATCTTAAGTATTTTTGTCATTTTTTTTCCTTTTTGTTCTGTCTCTATCACAGGACATATTGAGTCAACAGTTATTTTAATGCAAACTTTTCAGATTAAATATTTTTTCTTGCATTATGATGGCACTGGAGTATTCTACATATTGGCAGATTTTGTTTTAGGAACCATGATCTGAAGCCAAAACATACGACTCATTTTTCTTCTGAAAATGGATTTTTCAGCTCTTGAAATCTAATGAAAACTTTGCACCTTGTTGTTCTGAAGAAAGATCAAAATAATTTCACAATTCCAAAATTTCCAGCAAAATTGATATTCTATTTTTAGCACAATTATCTTTTGAAACTGATCTTCCCACTGCTGACAGCGGATTTTAAATGGTGTCACCCCCTCAAGCCATAATTAGTTTGTGAACTGGAATCTTTGTCTGAAGAGCAAAGTGATAGGATATGTGAGCATATTGAAGAGATGTGTTCTGAAGTCAAAGGGTTGTATGCTGCAAGATCAGAGAAAAAAAATGTCCTGTCTCATGCTAACAGACCAATAGTTGTTTACTGTTTACTGTAAAAACACATTGAGAAGTCCAAACTTTTTACAAATTGCTTATAAATTGATCTTTTAGATAAACTGTGACTTAAACCATTTCCAAACACATCCTTTCATCACACAGGAAACAATAACATTGCAGACAGAAACTATATGACTTCCTGTAGGAAGGCAGCAGCTGAGAGCAAATAATTTAAAAGGAAGATCGTCTTTTTACTTGAATGTTTATAGAGATAAAAAGACACAAGAAACAGTTCAAAATATATGTGATGGACTATATATGCTATAGAAGCTATATATCTTCTTCCTGTTGAAGTCAATGCTGAGGATTGCTATGAATTTTCCTAGCATATGTACACAGATTCCTCAGGTATCTCTAACCATAGGAGTTTCAAAATTCAGTTTTATTTCCAGACCTTTTATCTATATTTATGATCTGGAAACATCACTTTCTGTTAACATAGTTCTAGATTTATCAAAAGAATTACCTTTCTGAAAATAATTGGCTTCTGCCAATAAGACAAAATAAAGATACCTTCTAATTGACAACAGCTTTAAAAGATTCTTTCTTTTTGTGGAAGAATGCTAGAACAATACTTCAGTGTTTATTTTATGTTTTTCAGGTTAAAATCTCCCCAAAACTCCCCCTGAATTTTTTCAAAGTGAATGATTAGTTTTTCAAAACCCATCAGTGTATTATACTTGCTGTTTCCAAGAAAGCAGCACAAAATAGTAGCATTCAGATGATGACAGTAATTGTATGATGATAATAATTTGTATCCCAAGGTGATAGAAACCCCAGTCCAAATGAAACAAACAATAGAAGTTCTTAGTAGGTCCTTCAGGCCATAATTATGAGTTTTGTTTTAAAATCTGAGTATCTCAAGATTTCCTTCACTTAATTTTTTTTTCTCTCTCTGCTTTCTGCTACAGACTAAGATTAATTCCTTAGAGACTTCAAATCTAAATCTTGAGATGCTGAATTCCTATCATTCTTTGCACTCACTGAAACTTGTGAACACCTGAAGTCACTCAAACTATCTGTTACTGAAGAAAAACTGATACGAATTTAATAAAAAGCTCCCTTTGAGATTATTCATGGATCCTAGAGTAGAAGTCTGTGATGGATCACCACATCATTTTAAGATGACAAATACAAACCTTAAGAAGGGGAGGATGCAGACTCTCTCTTTGAGTAGAATTATTACTGCATTCCAGAAGACAAACTATGATTTTTCTGCATGGATATCCTTGGCAACACATCAATATATCCTTATATAGTGTACTCAAATCTATGTCTAGATATGAGAACAGAAAAAAATGAATTAGTTGTTTCTTATGCAGAGAAGCAGATACAGCTAAAAAAGTCATTAATCCAAAATTAAATGCAACAGAGTAAATAACATTCCTATTCTCTTTTCTTCGAAGGAAAGAATGCCTTCTATAATGACCTGTGTCTCTGAGATAAATGAATGTATTGAAGCTCTTAACTATTCTTTGATGGACTACAAATGGACACAATGCAGGACAATATTTGAACAGTAATGATTTGTCCTTTTTTTCTTCAAGTGTAAGCTGATTGCAAAGGCTTCAGGACCGTAGATTAAATAGCTAAAGGGGTCATGAATCTTAATAGCTTCTAAATCGGAGATCTGCAACTTACATGCTCTGACTGGAGTGTGTATGGAATGTATAAATATTAATAGGCCTGGAAAGGGTTCAGCACATGAGCTGTCTAAAATTTCTCAGTAAGAAGACTAGAGACTGGGGCTGCTGTGTAGATATGCACTGAGAAGCTTCTACCTGAAAACAAACTGTCAATATACAAACTGTGTAAATATAATTTTCCTCAAGCCATATTTAACATTCTGAGCTGCCCTGATCCATAGGCACTGTATACATCAGTGTCTAATGTCACAAGGCTATTTAATATGATGAACGTACATAGTAGGTCAGCTCTCAGTATTGGGGAAGGGAAGAATATTGTGTGCCATGTATCTGAAGTTGTCTCTGATGATTATACTGCTAAAACAACTTGCTTGCAGGAACCATCATGAAGCTCATTGCTGTGACTGCATTGGAATAGAAAAATAAAAAGCTGAGATATAGCTCAAAAAAAGTTAAGACCTCAAAAGTAAATGGCAGAAGAAAAAAATGTCACTGGTCTTTAGCTTGGACTTATCTCATGTATGCACAATTACAACAATTACAAAAATGTACTCATGTTTTAATTCTCATGACACAGAGCATTTCTTGGTAAAAACCCAAAATATTTCTTGGAGGATTTTCTGTTTCCATATAACATAGGTTTCATTTTTGTGATTATAATTACTTTATTTCTACTGAAACAAAAGTTTCAGAAAGTTTATTTTCTGCTTCATTGCTGTACATTGCTATGTACAAGTCTGCATGAAGTTAAACATGAGAATGAGGGCAGAGTACATAAAATATATGGATCGGGGATGTGATTCTGAACTACAACAGGATCAATAACATATTAGGTTTGTTGTTTTGTGGAGTTTTTTATTTTTCCTGTTCCTTTGTGGAATATACTGAGTCTCAGGCACTTTCCAGCTGTCACTAAAACACAGGAAACTTAAACCAAGACCACTGCAAACACAGGAGATTCCCTTAATTTAGTAGTTCTTGCTCCCATTTATCCCTTTCCCTTATACTCCTTTGAATACTTGTTCAAACTGTCTCATGCTAATAACTCAATCAGCAACAATGGTAAGAGGTGTTCTCATAGCCTTCCTCTTGCCTTCCGTAACACCTGCTCACAATTTCACGGTGATCTGCTAACATCTCTTGTCCTCTCTATGTGCCCTGAATACCTCCCCTACATTTTTCTCTTTCTCAAGGACTCTCATGAACCTGGCCCTGTTTGGAATAAGGACACAGCATTACCATCACTCCTGTGAAACAGATTCTGGATAAGCAACCAAACACTCAAACTGTTAGTTATCTCTTTGATTCTTTTCTCAGGAGACAGGAAAAATAAAAATTTTAGTTTTCTCAATAAATTTGTGTACTATCAGATGTTGTTTTGTGTTGACAAAACTGTCAGATTTGTACTTTGTGTTGATGTGGCTGATAGTTCTCAAGGGAATGGAGTCACTATGTCATCTGATCTTCTTGAGCCTTCTATTCTATTGTTTCCTCTATTCTCCTGCTATTGCTCCTTGATTCTTCAGTCTTCCCTTTTGTCATCATCTTTTCACATTCATTTCTCATTTCCTCCAGCTCTTCAATACTTAACTTTACTCTTTTCTGTTTCCTGGATGTTTCACAATTCCTACTCCAAAGTGGAGTAGGGGGGTAGTTCATGACATCAATTTCTTGTCTGTGTCCACAGCTATAGAAACAAAGTGGCATCTACTTCCACTATTGTCAAATTGTCTCTGTCTAACTGGGAACAGTGGCATTTCTATTATGACTAGTCCCTCTAAGATTGAAAAAATGTAAAGGAAAAAAGGGCAGCATGTGATTTCAATCTTAATAATCTGATAAAATAGAGACTATGATGAGTTGCTGAATGAAGGCAAAAGTGTTTTAGACATGAAAAAGGCTAAATTACATCAGAAAAGTATTAAATTAAAACATTTTCAAAATTGTTTATCTTTCATACTACAGTAGGAATCTTGACAAAGACAGCAAACATGAATGCTCCACTAATTAAAAAAATAAACAAGAG
Source organism: Colius striatus (assembly GCF_028858725.1). Taxonomy (NCBI): domain Eukaryota; kingdom Metazoa; phylum Chordata; class Aves; order Coliiformes; family Coliidae; genus Colius; species Colius striatus. Next base: position 174,166,018 of record NC_084759.1, on the reverse strand, counting down.
CAACACCAGGAATCTTCTAAGTGCTGTGAAAGACTCTTTATTCTAAATGCATAAAATACGAGATGAAGTACAGTGAGGTTATAGAAGACAGTGAGTACTGTCAACCACTTCAATTGAGTAATAAAACATTTCAAAAAGCACAAACGAAAATTCTCATTCCCAAGAAGTCATAGATAGTGGATATAAATAGTCAGTCTAGATACTATCACGGTTAGATCTAATCCTAATTTCTATGACTGGAAATGTTGTGATTATATTCTCTTCGTTATTCTATCACTTTCACTTCTAAATATTTTCATGATGCAGATCTTGTTTTGCAAACAGTTTTGATTTATCTCTTGTTTTTGAAATCCTTAATTTAATTCCTGAGAAGTATTAGCATTACATGCTGTTCTTCCCAGCTTTTGAGGAAGATCTACCAAGGAACGACTGAATTAATTTTAAACTCACTCAGAAATCTATATGCAAATGTCAATATGCTTAGGGTTTGTTGTTGGATTTTTTTGGGGGAGGATGAGCTTTTTAAGGTATAAAAAGTAATACTTAATTTGAAAATTTAAAAAAATCTTTATTGAACTCTCCAACTGGTGTTGATTTGTGTAGACAATGAATTTATTCTTCTGTATGCAATCTGATAGGGTTATTCTCAAGCATCTTCTTACATTAACATGTGAAGTACTTTCCATCCAAAAGATTTTAATCTTCAAATTGAACAAATTTAATGAATCAAAGATACATGGATCACGTGGTGAAACCAAATTCAAAGAATGGTCAAATCCATCAAGAAAGAATATAACTGTGTTTCCATTTAAAAAGTATTCCTATTTTTTCAGTGTCTGTGAAGATAAATAGTGTAATTTGCAATTCACTGTGATTAAGAGACATAAGTTCTCGCAACAAGGTCTTCACAGTAGAATATGCACAAGAATAAGTGAATAAACAATGTCATAAATGTTTAAAATATTCAAATTTCCATTGCTAACATGAATAACTTTTTTTCCTTTGGATTTTGGGGTTTTTTTTGAGACTTTAAGCATGATATGAGTGCAACTTAACTAGTTTTTCCTCAGCTTTTAATAATCTCCTACAGGTAAATATGAATAATTAGTTAGTACTGGTCCGAAGTTTTTCTTTACCTGTTTGCAACATAGAAAAGGAAGGGAGCACAGTCTCCTGTGATGTGGCCAGTGATGTCCACGGTGGATGTTCTCATGTCTTTTTAGGAGAGGAGTTTGTCTAGTCCATATACTGCTCCCTATTTAAAAGGAAAGAAAGCTCCATGGTAAAAAAAAATTATCTTCTGCTTGGCAGGCTGTAAATATTCCCATAGGCACAAATTTGTGATACCTTTTTAATAAGAGTAAAGAAGTGGGAAGAAGAGATACACTGATTATCCCTCAATGTGCTAAATTAGGTAGACTTGGTACCTAAGGACATATTATTCAACTCCTCACCACTGATTCCCTTTAAATCTGTTCAATTAAGTGTGCATCCCTTATTTTTGTCTTGCCACTGGCACATCTCACAAGATCAGATCAATAGCATACATCCATTTTTTAAGGGGAAACTTGGTTTTAGGAAAACATATTTAGAAATAACGGATTAGCTGCAGGGTAGAGTTATCGATGTTCTGAACTGAGGCAGGTCACAGGCAAAACATTAATCACTCTCAACTGTTTAGGTTCAAACCCCATTTTACACTCGAGTTTTGAAGCATACATGGAAAAACTTGTGAATTTTACTACACTTGCAAATACATGGGACACAGCAATGGAACAGTGCTGACAGTGTCTTTGATGTTTTGACTTCTATGTCAGTCTAACAAAGAAGTTAATGAAGTTTCCATGATTCATGTTTGAAATCCAACAAGAAAAGCACTAAAATGTTGAACATTGTTAATTGTGAACTTAGATCTCCAGTTTGGATTAGTGCCCAATATAAAACAGTGTATGAACCTACTGCATTTCTTCTTCTCCAAACAATTGTCTTTTCAATCCTTTTCTAATTAAACTAAAAAGTACAAGTTGAGTATCATTAAATTTCACCAATATTTATTTGTATTAGACATAATTTCATGGTGTGTCTTCCAGTGGCTAGAAATGGGTTTGATTTTTAAGTATCAGCATTATGTTTGCAACAGCATGTCTGTTTTCAGTGTCTATTCAGATTAGTTTATTTCTCCTAAGTACTGATTACTTATCAATATGCTTAAGAAGAAACATGCCTATGAAACCATCCTGTCAATAAGGAGAGAAAGCATCTTGTTAAAATTAGAAGACTCAATAACTGACATGGAAAACTGAAGTCAAACACAAATTATAATATATAATCCAAGTAACAACCAAGAGAGACAGGATTTTCTTCTTTCAAGTGAAGGATAATGATAAAAAGAAACTTAATGTGATGTAATAAAAAGAGAGGATTTGTTTTTTAATAATCAAGAGAGCTTCAGAACTAAAGATCCAGTTTTTCATTTGATCGCACAGCTCCTCTGTACAAATGCACTTTGCTAATCCCCAGGTTCCGAACAAACTTTCCCCCAGCTACTAGAAATCATAAGCCAGGTAAAAATCTTTGCCACCCTCATTTTGTTACCTGCAATGACATTTGTTTAGATATAAAATGTTGGAATGCAATAGTAAAGCAAAAAAATGGGCTTGAACTAGCCCAAAGGAAACAGCTAAATTTAATTCTTCTGTATATAAAGTATACCTAGAGAGTGGATATATTTTCTTCAGAAAATGTAATGTCATAGCAGTACTAAGAAAGATAGACAAGTAGAAATGTTTATATCCCATTGAGTAACTCATGATGCTTCAGAACAAGAAGCAACAGGAATACTCAAATCTCTTCACACTAACAATACACTGAGTCAACATCAGAACCACTGGATATTTCTGATATTCACTTTAAAAAGGAAAAATATGATCAATTACCTCAGTTATCCCTTTATAACAAGAGCTATTGGAGTTACTGTTCTTAAGAATGAGCACAAAACCTGTACGTTTGCCACACCTTCACAATTTTCCTCACTCTAGATGTACATGAACTACAGTTGGATGTTGATAATCAAAAGTGACTTCACGTAATGCCAGCGAGCAGACACAGGAATAGTATGTCAGAGACAGTCCTATTCTAGACACCACAGTCATTGCTATGTACCTCTAAGTCATGGCACTTTTTCCCACTACATTTACTTAGAGTGTATTTCAATACAAGGAGATAAAGCAGCTCTTTTTTAGTATATGGTATTATTAATTCGGTCACCAAGGAACTCACTGTATTTATAATAAATGTGGGAATAAGATTACTTAGCAGTAGTTGTTGGCAGTGCACAGAACATCTTAGGCACTGTACAGAGGTTGGCTAAACACTGTTAACTTTCCTGAAAAGAAATCATGATAGCAAAAAAGACTGAATAAACATAAAGAATCATAACTGTTTCTAGAAAGAAATCTGTCAAGTTTGTGTCAGGCTTGCATTTGTCAATGTTCAGTAGTTTTTGGACAAGTATCAGTTTATTAATGAAAACATTTGCAAAACTTGTTAAATACAAAGCATTTACAATAAATAGCAACCTATGGGAAGATTCAAACTGACTTTAACATCCAGTTTTCACAAAGCTAATTGTGGAAAGGCAAGACATTTTTAGATAAGAAAAGGAAAGCTTTTTAAAAATTCTCTCACCAAAAGTACTGATTTTCAGAAAATTTCTGTTGCTTAGAGTTGACAAATGGAAAACCACTGTAACCTAAGGAAGCATGTCAGCCATCAAAGTGAAAAACTTGTATACTATCTATAAACTAGAATAGTTTTTTTGTCTTTCAACAGCACAACAGTTTATCCACACTCTGAGATTAGCTGTCTTTGTCTAATTTAAAATTCCTGGTAGTTAGATTTTTCCTCCATTAACTATTGAGCATGCCTCTGAATATATTCCTCTTTCTTTTGCTTGCTTACTGGGAAAGAAGAGTGTGCTAATTACCTACATTCTCTCCAAAATCCTTATACTTATCCAGATCACCTTTCCCCCACAACTTCTGCCCTCACAATTTTCGGTACACCTTGTTTCAAAAGGAGTTTGGAGTTCTTAAAAAAGGCTATAATCTCAAGAAGTTGAAGGTTTTTGCCATGCATGTGACTATGTATCAATTATGGATTGCATGATGCTAGCTTGAAAGTAGCAAATGCTACCATTAGCAATTGGAATTGTAATGGTTAGCAAATTATACATAACACAAATTTTCATTCAATTTCATTATTATATATAAAACAGTAACACTTTTTCTAATTGATCAGTTATTTAACCCTTCTTGCAGCAGGCCAGCAGTCTCTACTTTGCTCATTTCTCTTCCAAAACAACTCAAGCATAAGACATTCTTGACCAATCTCTACCTGGGACTGAGTAATCAGATGGAGATTACTACCTCTCCACAGGAAAAAAAAATAGTCTTTAATAAAAGACTAAGAATTTTCTGGCTCGAAAGATCAAAGTTTATCAACAGTTTTTGAGAAACAGATCTTCAAAGCTTAAATTGTACTGAAAGTAAAGGCAGAGAGTTCCCAGTTGTGCCCAGTACACTCACTTTTTTTTTTTCTTAGTTATTTTGGTTTAGAGGTCATACAGATTGACACTTAAAGGAATGGAATATTAGCCTGAAACGGTACTGTGAAACTGTTTTGTGGGATTCTCCTGTGAGAAAAGTATTTTGTGATAAAATTTATGCTTTCAAATTAGAACAGCACAGGCTTTCAGAAGCATCTTTTGGAAGATGTGGACCTTCTGGGTACAGCAAATCTCTGTGGGGCAAACTAACTTGCTCGAAGCCTTGAGTACAAGCCAAGAAAGGTGCCAGATGTTTTAAGAATATTTTGATTCTGAGTTGTGAGCTCCTATAGTAGTTTATAGACAAGTGTATAGCTTGGACTACTGTTTGTAGCAATGAATTTTTGCTGAAATTTATTTTACTAGAAATAAAAACTTTTTTTACATATACCAAGTGGCTTAGGTATGTGAAGCAAGGAGTGGCTTAGTGTGTACAAGCTTTCAAGAAAAAAAAAAACAGAGATGATGCTGAGGAACTTAATGCATCGGTGTCAATTTTTGCTTAGTTTTTCATTGCTACAAAAATACAAACAGATGCAATTTTATCCACCACGCTCCCGTTTGGCAGACTAGTACATGAGTTTCTGCTGTTTGAAGACTCTAAAATGGCTGTGATCATAAGCTTATGTTGATAAAACTAGAATCAATACTGTTGAACAAAATGGTATTACTTCCAGAGAAGGGAATAAGAGAGCTGAGAGAAGAAATAGATGGGGGAGGGGGAGAAGAAGATGGCAATTCATCTCTCAATCTTACTTTGCTTTTTCAAAGCCAGGAGTGCAGTGTGTTGCTAAGCAAGCCTACTTTGTTAGGAACACCTTTTTTCAAAGAAACCTGATAAAAAGTAACATGCTATTTCATTCAACAATTAACTGCAATTTCCAGCATCCAGATTTTAGTCTATTACTTTCCTTCTCCATTCTCCTCCTGTTTACTGAACACATTTTCAAACCTCTAGACTTTATTGACCATTTTTTTGTTTGTGCTAATTCTTCCCTCGCCTTTTTATACTTTTTGTGATAATGATAAAAAACCAAAGCCAAACAATGCTACTGCAGTCTGAGTAGTTTTGATACTTTGGTTAATGGAGATAAAATAGAAGATAAACAAGTAATAGTTACTAATAGAATTGTACCTAATGCCTCCAAATGGACCTTTGTCTGCAAAGAACCTATGTGAAACATTCAGAAATGGATTATGAATCACTTAGTGATCTTCTAGGTTTGTGTTTATAACACATATGGCCACATTTACTCAGCTCAATGACAGATACTGAATGTTGGCTCTGAGAACACTAGATCAAAACTTAGTTGAATTTTTTTCAGAACTCAACAAGCTGTGTTTTCATTTTCCACATCTGCCCTCTGTCATGCTTCTAAGATCCGATAAAATCATGAGAATGATAATCTAAGACCAGCACTGTTTGCTAGAAGCATCAGTTCTCCTTGACATATAACTTCTTTCACAACTATTATGCTTATTATTAGTTCAATAATTTAATTTAAATAATAAGTATTTATTTAAAATTTAAATAAGTACTATTAATACAGAATTGTTACCCTGACCCATAACTTAACTCTGAAAAAATACTTTTATCTGAAATGCTAAGATCTTTAATACTGATAAAATAAATACATGCAGCTTAGATGCAAATAGACCTTCTGCTTCCACTTTTTCGCCCTATATGGACATGTAGGTATGTTCCCTTATGGCTTTACAGGCTTGTTCTTTGTGACTTGGAGCTTATCTAGTGAACAAAGGAATTTTTCAGCTTACTTTAGGACCTTAATTGGTCAGGGAACTGTGGAGCCTCTCCTTCCTTCATGCCAACATAGAACCATATTTTTCCCTACTACTGTCTAGAACTTGCTGAGTGGGTTTTTTTTTCCTAGCCTCAGTAGATTTTGTGTGAAGTATTTCCTTTTTATTATTCTCTTGGGTTTTTTTTTTTTCCCAAAGCTCTCTTCATGGGGACAATTCAACCTCCAAACTGCTCTTTCAACTACAGTTAATGTTATAACATACAAGTTACCTTGTCAAACACCCAGTGATTAAGATTGAATGCTTTCTGTTTATAGATGGGGGAGGCCTTGTCAGGAACGGTTGATAAACAGAGAAATTTTCCCACCACATTTTTTCCTATAATAATGTCCCTATTTAATTATTGAATGTCCTGCTTTTTGTTACGGCATTTTGTTGATATTTTTGTTCTTGTCTGCAAAGGGCTACTGTTAATGTAGTAAAAAATTAACCAAAAGAATGATTCTCTCTGAAAAGCTAACCTATTTGAATCATGTTCTTACTGCCTGAAATTTTGATAGGTGATTTATTCATAAGGGAGAAAAATATTTTTAAAAAGCCTTTAGTAAGAAATGAAAAGCCTTTTCAGAATTCAACATGAAAAAATTAACAGGATACTATATTCCTGAAGTTGCTGAAAAATCATAAAAGATTGCACAAAAAAGTACCTTTTAGGCATCATAAGATGCCTAAATTCTTGCTTTTTGTATGTACAGGCAATGAATTTAGCCTTTAGAAGACCATCTAGACTCAGAAATATTAAATGGATTTGTCTGTGAAGGATATTTTGGCAATAGTCTCAAGGAGTAGGAAATCATCCTCCTTTTGAGATTCCTAGGAATTGGTCACCTACAATTATTTTGCCTTGGGCATTTTGAGAAGTGCAAGAGGAGAGAAGAATAAAGTGTTTTGTTACCCAAAAGTTCAAATGTAGAAATTTCAAGGAGTGAGCTGTCTCATACTATTTTAATATACATTGTATAGAGGAAAGGTAACAAAGGATGAATGAAATATTTTTTTCTCTAACTTGGAAACTTAGCAAGAGATTCTAAGTATTTTTGTGATTTTAATTTTACAGTTTCATGTTGGCGTAGGTCAAGAAAATCTTGAGCAAGAAAATGCCCTCAGAAGGAAAAAAAACATAGAAACCAAAACACTTATAAAACAGTTGTTTGCAAAAAAAAAAAAAAATCCAATCTGAAACAAATCTATAATATTGTTTTGGAAAAGTAAGGGTTGGCTTTTCTGGTGTGATGTAGCATCACTGTTCTTATTAAAAATTGTGGAGCAGTGCAGGTGTGCACCTTGGGTTGATCACTGTGAATCATCTTCTCAGAGGTAAGAGTGAACTATGCAAAATTATGTTTACAAGTGTGTTTGTCCTTCCTTTTTTTCCTTAAAAACTGGCTTAGATATCCTTAGGCTGCTGTGAAGCTCAAGCTAAATGAAAACCTGTCCCCAGTGTGGCTGAAATACTGGTCTCAAAATTTGACTTTGACTTCTGGGTTGGATATCTGTGCACTGCTGACTGTCACAGTATCTAAATGCCCCACTAGGTCTGCATAACTGATTAATATGCTCTATTCTACCAGGTCTAAATAGGTCTACCAGGTCTAACATGGGTTCAAATTTCCACTCAATGTTTTCAGTTCTTATTCTTTTCTGTAAAATCTATACCTTTTCTGTAAAACCTATACCTTTTCTATAACCTATTGAGTTAGTTGATTTTTATGCAAGTCCTTTGAATGACCTGGTCTACTTAATATGCCACTTCACAAATATTTAGTCGACAACATGCAGGAGACCAATATCTTAGTGCCTAAAAAGCCCACAAAATGTTCCACAAATCTGTTCATAAAAATTACATCGACACAAAGTGTTTGAAAGAATGTTTTGTGCAAAATATGGATCCAAGAAGGAAATAGTTCACTGAGAATATATTTATAATAGGGTATGTCTTTACCAAATTTAGATTTGATTTGGAAGTTCAAGATCCCTGAAGAAGTGTCTCCCAGATTTCATACAGAACCGCACAATTGTCTGTGTAAGCACTGCTGTCCTGTATCTCACTTGGAAAGTGTCCCCTGTATGTCCTCTGCACCATCAGAACCCACACAGAGTTAAATTCTGGCATAAAATCTAGACACTGAATTATGTAATTTTTATTTCTGCTGCTGAATATCAGCTCCCTAACCCAACCCAACCCAACCCAACCCAAACCAAACCAACCCAGCTCAGCGTAACCTAACCTAACCTAACCTAACCTAACCTAACCTAACCTAACCTAACCTAACGTAGCCTAGCCTAGCCTAGCCTAGTCTAGTCTAATCTATGTTTTTTCTGCAGCCTGAGGCTTTGGGCTTACATAAAGAGCTTGTTGAAGGAATTCAGTGATGCTTAAACTGTAATTAAATGTTTCTGATAAAACCAAAGATTTTGCATTGAAAAACTTGAAGCTGGAGTACATGCTAAATTTCACTTGCAGAGCTGTGGCTGAGGGACAAAGCACTGTAAGAAATAATTTCTTAAATGTCTGCAAATTATGTCACTTGGGCTCATTTATCATCACTCTTAGTAAATTATTTAAATGAGCTTTATTAGAAATAGGGGTTTTTTTTATTGAATAGTTTCTTGGAGAGCCAAAACTGTTGTCAAGGAAGACAGGGTTGAATTTAAGACTGTGGGCAGATGTGCAGTTCTGTAGGATGGTTCTTCAAGCATTACTCCCTTCTCAGCAAGACAGTAAAAACCATAAAACACAAGCACATAACACTCTATAAACAATTACCAGAGTTCAAACCACACATAATCTCCAGAATGAAAAATAAGGGGATATTCATAATGAAGAAAGTTCAGAAAATGTTTAGAGGGGAAGAACAAATGCAATTGCTGTTAGATTTCAAATGAACTCTATGATGAATACAAAATTATATTTAAGTAATATCTTTAATATTATGTAAACCAACAAACATGAAGACATTTTAATTGGGTTCATAATGAAAAGACTAACTGCCCTTAAACTACCTTCAGAATTTGCCAAGATAGAATCTTTTCTCATAAACATAACAGCTAGACATTTCCAATCCCATTCAGGAACCATTAACTGTAACACTGCTGCTAACTAGTAACAAACAAACAAAAACATTTCAATGGCTTCCTGTTAGCCTAAGAATTCTTTTCCCAAATTTCTGTCAAAGAAGCTGTTGTAAAACTATCAGAGAGATTAATTTATCTCTAAAGCTTGCTAAGAATATTTTCAGATAATTTTGTAATGATTACAGAATTCTATCTGACATGTAGCCATGCAGAATTCAAACGTTAGTCTGGCATCAGTCTAGGAAAATTCAAGTGATAGTCATCTAATAGGAAGTAATCAGTCTGAAATGATTTGCACAGGCTATGTGCAAGCAGGTAAGGCTGTAGGAGCATATGAGTGCCAAGGTTCTCTTTGTGGAATATTATGTACTATTTCAGTGAAAAAGATAGTGTAGTTTTAAAAGGTAGTGAAAAAAAAAAAGTTGGACTCTTTTAAAAGGGTGCTGATTTGGTTTTGGGGTTTTTTTTTTACAGAAAAATATGCAATGTTATGAAATGGTCATGCTTTCCTTAGTTATATGTTTGGATATTTCTTAGGTGGTGGTAGAGACAAAGTTCAGTGTATCTAAGTACTCTTACAAATAAATAAATCTACATTTGCCAGAACAAAGAAGTTTCTAGGGGTAGACTTCTGCTTTCAGTAACAGGTGATATGAAGAATCTTTTTGTATTATTTGAAATATCATTGTTTCTAGTTTACTTCGCTACATCCCCTTTGCATGAATTTAAGTTTTCAACTACCTTATGCAATGCATGAATTACTTCTTTCCACCATCAGCTGTACCGTTTCACTAACCTTCTCTTATTCCTTACATCTTTTCCATTTTGCTCTCACTTCCATATGGCCTTGCTCTATTCCATTCTTTCCTCCTCTAAATGCCAAGTTTTAAATGGTAGATGTAGGAATTTTTCAGATTGGAAACTGTTTGTCCAGAAAAGTTATGGAAACCTGTCTTTGAAGTTACTGAACACATCACCAGATATGGCCCTGAGCAACCTGCTCTGACTGTGAAGTTGAATTCAGTTTTTTAATTGCCCTGTCCAGGCAGTTGGACCATGTGGTCTCCAGACTTTCTTTCTGATAGACAGCTTCCTTAGATTTGTGATGAATTCTGATCAAGACTGAAGAGGTAACAGGAGTGACAGCTGCTTTCCAGAGGGTCAGTTGGTGTGATCACTTCAATGAAATAGAAGACACCAATCTTCGTTCATAACCATGACACAATGGTCACGTTTGGCCTACTAGTTTGTACTAAAAATGTATCCACAGTTACTACTACATATTCATTCCTGTAATATGGCTGGCTGTTTTGGAAGTGAATAGGCTTCAATATGTTTATAATCTACACTTTTTAATGGAAACTAAAAAAAAGATTTCGTTTATTAGGTTTTTTTGGTACAGTCAACTTTAGTGTTCTGTTAGACATTTGCTTTTTTGTTCTGTCTATAAAAGTTGGCTATGTAATATTGTTTACAGGATGTATTTAAAAGTACACAAATTGAGTTACATCTTATGATGCAGCATAAATATGAATTATGCAACTGGTATCCCTCCTTAAAAATTCTAATTTAGCATTAGGAAGTTAGCTGTGAATTGTAATTTACCATCTGCTCACCATATACCTAGCATTTTTGGAGAAGATAAACTGAATAATTTGCCTTAACTAATGCAGTAATAAACCCTCATTCAAAGCCCTAGTTACGATTATTAAGAAAGATTTGCTAACTCTTTAGAAAAGATTAATGAGTAACTTTAAATTATCAATACAATATATACAGAAATGCTTAAAAAACTGTTCTGACACTTTTATTTCTGATAAGAAATCAAATGGTTTCTTGTTTCCAGAGGAAAAAAATCTTACAAATTATAAACTCTACTTCTAATTAGTAGAGGGATGGAATTAGGAAAAAAAAAAGAGCATCAATTTTACTGAAAAAAAAAATTAGTACTAGAAAGTGAGCAGATAGATAGAATCTATTCATTAATGAAAGCTACCTTTTTTTGAAAATTCTTTGTCTCAGAGATCAGAGGATGTAGCAAAGCACTAATAAAGCTTTAACTCACAAGGTCCCTACATTGTAGTATAACAGTGGGCTACAGATGGCTCTCCACGCAAATAGTTTTACTCAAATATATAAGTAGAAACTTCAGCAAAAGCTGAACAGTCTTAATGCTTTGTCTAGTAAATCTCAGGGGCCTCAATTTCTGTACAAATTACTCAAATTACAAATTACAGGTGACTAGATGCAAACAGAACTGAAATTAAGGAGCAAGAAGGTTGCAGAATGAAGTCCCATTTGAATGAAACTCATAGTCTACAGCCTTCATGGAGCTGTTACAACCTTCTGGAGCCTTTTGCCACTCAAGTTTGATGTTCCACAGACTTCATGAGGATTTTAAAGTCCCAGAGACTCTCAACAGCCCTTATTATTTACCCTCAGAAATGACCATGTAACTGGATTTAATGATATATGGATAGCTTACTTGAGGAAAACCTCAAATAGACAGTAGAGTGCACAAAACCACATAACTCTGTGCAAACGGATTCCACTCCAGCCAATCCCACCTCCACTTGACAAAATTACATGACCAGTTTTAAACAAATATCATAAGCAGATTTTTTTTCTTACAGAGGTCCTGATTTTGCTAGGACAAGATGATGTTCCAATGAAGCTCTTTGCATGACTATTTGGAAAAAAACCTAGGTCTGAGAAGTAAGGACAATTCCCAAACTCAGATAGCTGATGTATGACATAGACTTGGGGTTCTGTGCATGGATTTAGTGCAGAGTGAGCTCCTCAGTACCTCTATTCCTTCAAAGTCTGGTGGGACTCAGGAAAAGCAATTTGTCTGCCTCACTCTCCTGATGGGCCTACACCTCCAGGACTGGACACTGCTGGCAGTACCAATCTTTAAAATCCTCGCTTTTTGGCTTGTTTACTCATTTAACATGTAAGAAGAGCTGAATGAAACTTTCCTCATGGGGATGTTGAACATGACTTCTGTTATCTCCTGGGAAAATACCTTAGTCATTAGACTTTTGGTTAATGGCAGAGGGGAGACCACTGTATGTGATTGAAAATAATATGCTGCAGAACTAGTTTTTTTACTCTTCTTTTCCTTATTTTCAGACATGTATCTGGCTTGTTGCCTTGCCAATTAGCTGCTGATCTCATCCCATTTCATAATGATGCTTGGGAAGCCTAAATAAGATTGCTCTGTCCACTCTTTGTATTCAACACAAAATAAAACACAACTCTAGCTTCAAGTAGATTGCAAAATATTAAGCTAGCTAGAAGACAAGAGCTTGCATGAAAGGGAGTAGAGAGAAGTGGTGCAGTGTGCACTGTGAAATTTGAAAATATCTCTTGATTTCCTAGCATTTCTAGTCCTTTATTCTCTTTTAGTAGAACTTATGTTGAGAAAGTATTACTTGGAATGACAGAGTGAAGAAGGAGGGAAAGAAAAAGGAACAAGTTTAATGGCAGCAGAAGGAGAGAACATGTCCCAGCAAAATCTATGAAAGGCTGTCAGACATTGACAACTTTATCACTAGAGCTGGCGTGGATTTTTCAAGCAGAAACCAGTTTAATCAGGAAATGTCAATTTCTTGAACAAGGAATTTTCTCCATGCATTTTTTTTCTTTTACATGACTTCCATCAACCCTAGTTTGAACAATCTAGCAAGGCACTTGGCAACCTGAGGGCTTTTGGCTCCAGAGAAAGGATTAGCAGCTGGTCCTGTCTTTCAGCAGCCAGCTTGATGACTCACTCTGCCTCTTGAGACACTCAGGGTAAGAAGCAATGCTTGAAGTTTCTCAGTAGAGCTTATTTGATTGTTCTCAGCTTTACTGCTTCACATCACTGAAAGACAGTGGGAAGACTTGGAAGACTATTAATCTTTGCCCAGTTCTGTGTAAAAAGACAGGAGTCAACAGGGCCCTCTCCTGTTAGGACACTTTCTGGGGACTCGTCCCAGGTGTTAACACTCAAGTTTACCTGTCATGACATCACATCAGTCAAACATTTGTGTATGTTTAATTTCTGGTTCCACTTCAATGTAATAAAACACTTTACATGCATTATCCCATATCAGATAGAATAAACCAAATAGTTTCCCTCCCAGCCCTCTCCAATGTGTTGCAGGCTGTATTTTGACTGCAAATCCACTGAATGTGTGGATATGCTACAGCTTGATTGTCACACAAATAGCTTTTCTTTTTAAAGACCAGATTAGGTTAAATGATTTTTTTTCTGTGTCATTTTAACATTCTGCTGAATACCGTGCCTTGCTAGTAAAAAGAAATTACCTTTTGGGGGTTCTTTTTGTGAGTCCCGGCATGCTTGAACCCTAGGAGCTCTTATCACTGTCCGCCGTTGCTGGGGGAGTGTTTTGTCCTCTGGAAAGCCAGAGCACCGAGTACTCCAGGGCAGGAGCAACACCTTCGTTTTTGCTTGGGAGAAAACACTCCGTGCGCCACCAGGGGGCACTGTTGCCCTGCATTTAGCGCGCCCCCGCTGGCGGCCGAGGCGCAGCGCGTCCCCTCATTCCGGGCAAACTTAGCATTCCGCGTTAAAAACGGTGTCGTTAATATACCAACAAAACCCCAAACTACTCTTCCTCGGCATCTATAGTAATGTCACAATGCATGCCCTCCTTTCAAACCTTTCGAATATTTCTATTTTAAAGAACAATCAGGACCAGAGCTTTATTACTGTGAAACTCACCTTATTGAGGCACAGTTAAATGTAAAATTATATTAAGTATTCACTCCTATTTCAGCACAAGGAAAGTAGTTGTCTGTATCTTTCGGGTTCGGTTTTTTTGGTTGGGTTTTTAATTTTTTTTTTTTTTTTTTGCTTTCCCTTTGGGATAAAAAAGTGTTTGAAGAGCCCATTGGCAAAGAGGAAATAAGATCAATTAATAACGCCGTCAGATGCGCACATACAATGCATGAACCATTTCTCTCTGTGCCCTGCTCTGAGGCACTAATTTATTGCTGAAGCTCCAACGTGCATAGAGTTACAGAAATGCATATTTTCTGCTTAAGAGACAGGAGAATTTGAAAAGAATATGTGATGGTTCTAAGAAAAAAAAATCTGAGAAACCAGCAGGTATATAGAATTATTTTGCTTTTAATATTAGTAATTTTCCAAATATGTGTAATTACCAAGGCAAGCAGCTTACTCCAACAGAGAAAAATTTTATGAAATCTCAACAGATAATTAAAAAGCAAATTAAAATCCCAAATCTAATTATTAACTCTCTCTTTTTTTTTCTTCCACTATCGTCAATCTTATTTTACTGCTATATTTTACGTAAAACACATCCACAGTTTTCAGCTGGCTCAACAGTGTTGAAAGAGAATACTTAGTGCAGCTGAGTCACATAATAATAATTCCACTTGCAGCAAATGTTTTATGGGTCATAATTAGTGGCTGTTTCATTATTCCTTATGTCAAGAATATGAGTATTTTTATCATCCTCAACTTTAAAAATCTTAATTGTCAAATATTTGCCTGGTTTCCCTGATTACATTTCTGTATACTAACATCATTTAGATCTGCAGCAAGTCATTAGGAGTACAGATCAGTGTGGTTCTGATTTGAAATGCACCTCATCAGCAGGATTGCCCTGCAGTTTCTCTGTATTTTTCCTCAGGAGTGTTGAGCCTTTGAGCAGACAGTCACCACTTAGCTGTAGTGAAGAGGTCTTGAATGTGTCTCAAGGGATGCTCAGAATAGATAGATCCTCTGATGTAGATACCCAGTCTCCTAAGCAGCCTGGATCTAAGAGCTGTCAAAAATCAGTACAGCTGGCCAAACTTCTCCAGACAAAAAGATAATGTTCAGAAGATATTAACTTAACCAAGTTAAAGGTAACAGGTTTCTGTTGGCTTTGATGATAGGTTTTTCTTAAATCAGGGTAAGATTTAGATCAAAATAAGGCTATGAAACTAGGGATAATCATCAACCCAATTGTCATGTTGGGACACTCAAGGCAAAGTACAAGGCTCTGAAATAAAACAAGCATCACAGTGATTAAAGTCAGGCATAGTGTTTATCAGTACCTCATCTGTGTGTGTTTACATTTGTTACCAAAGTCTTTGAGAGCACTTGTTTTTAGTTGTATTTAGTTATTTTAGTGTGTGGAGAAAACTCATTATCTTAGTAATAAAGGGGAACAATGGCATCGAGATTAAGCAATTTCTGAAACACACAGAAATTGTGCAATAGAGCTTGAGAACAACACAGAACACCAAAAAAACAATCTGCTTTTACATCCACTAATCCAAAGCAAAGTAAAACTACATCTTTAAAAAGCAGCCTGCTGCTAATTGAGATGTTGATAACCTATATTCAAGCACAGATCCTAGTCTTCTGTCTGTATGAATCTGCTTGATGCCATCATCGGTCGAATTCTGCTGTTTTACGCCATTTTTCTGCAGCACTTTCTGAATCTGACCGCAAGATGATTAATAGAATAACAAAATGATTATTTGTGACATACATAACCAGTAATTCAGAGTCAATTGCAATTGATGAGATGAGTATCAGTGTGCTTGATGATACTCCTTTAAAAGCCCCACAGCTTCTCAGGCACCTGTTTTGCTTTTTACCTATAAAATGCTGCTTCCAAGATCACCAACATATGGAGACAGCCTTTACTTATATTAATAGTGACTACATTCTATAATTGCAGAAAACATTTTGGTTTACTCTTGAAGTCCATCTAAAACACTGCATGCTTAACAAACAAACAAACTAGAGAAGTTCAGCTCTTACTACTCTAAGTACCATTTGTCAACACTAATACTAGGAGTGAATCACAGTTTTTAATTCTCCCCCATTTGAAATAAAATGATCGTTGATGATAAAAAGGTTAATTTGAAAGATGGAGAAGATCCTTTGCTTAAACTGAAATGGGACAATTTCAGTTGTAAACATGGTAGAACACTGATCAAATAATTTGGGAAGGAATCATTTTAACATCTGACCAACATAAACCAGTGCCTTTCAGAAAAAGGAGCAGACAGCACTCTTGCCAACAGTAGCTGATGGGGAAGTTACTGGTGATTTGGGACTCAGGGGAGGAAGATGTTTGACATTTCAAACATACTGTCTGTAAAGCTGTCAAAGAGCATGGGTATGAAATGTGAGCAGGAGCTCTGGCAGGTGGAATTCATGTTGCTACAATCAAGGCCATTGAGAAACTGGGCAACTTTTTGTGTAGCTTTCAGAACAGAAATAAGCTAATACATCTTTGTGAGTAGTGATAAAGAAGAATGTCTGTATGTGGGGGCACAGTTCAGTCTCATCTGTTTACATCACACAAAATGCGTTCAGATTAGTCTGAAATGCAAGATAATGAAAATTAGCAAGGAACAAGATACAAAAGCAGGATATTCGATTGATTCTACCTTGCGTGTGATATCTGCACATAAATGCAACATTGCAATGTGCCTCTTTAGACTCTAATATCAGTTAAAGTTACATCTGTCATTTTATTTTTTCATATCTGTTTTGCCAGTTATGAAAATAAAAGAGGGTGTGGTTGTCATTAACACAAAATGAATCATAATTTGACCTCCAGCAAGCTCTGCATATGAGCACAGATGATAACTTAGCAGCAGCTGATTGCAACTGTTGCAAAAGGGATATGGAAGAACAAGCAGTACTCGGCCATTATAACTCATAAATTGTCTTTTCAATCAAAATTCTTCCTGGGTCGTTTCCTAAAAAGGAGCTTCATATTGTGGCCTGCTAATAAAAGAAGTGCATGCAGAGGCAAGTAAGGTGTCAGTTACAAAACAAATTAACTGAATGTTGACAAAATTTGCATGAGCAGAGAGTTCAGTGTTAAAGATTAGAAACTGTTTACATCCAAAGATAAATCCCATAATTTACATGAAAATGAGAATCCAAAGTATGTCTATTAACAATTTGCATTCTGAAATCATAAAGTTCAGTTTTGCCCATGGTTTGACTCTTTAAAAAGTGAAAGGCCTTTAAAATTGCTTCTGATAGTGCCTGAAGTCACTCCAATTCTGAGCAGGTCGGGACTTGGCTCTTGTTTAAGCCTGGTCAGATTAGAGATAAAAGTCATATCCTCTAAGTTTAGATGTCTCCAATGTACAGACAAATATGTGTAAGCCAGTGGAAAGAATGCTTTATAAGAGAATACATTTTATAATCTCTTCAGAACCAATGGAAAGAAATAGGCATTTCAGCTGCAGGATTCAGCTGATCTGTTTTCAATGTCTATATCAGAAGATGAATCACATCCTAGATGTGCCAAAGTGGCTGCCTGCACTGTAGACATATAAAATAGATTAGATTAATCTTGCCAAATAAGTTTTTGCTGAATATCCCTAATGATTTTGATCTGATAAATGATGTCTCTGTATGTCTAATACACAACTAAAGAAACAAGGACCCTAAAAACATTTATAGGTGGCTTCTTTTTGCATAATGGCCAAAGAATTTGATTGTTCATTCAGGGAACTGGAAATCAGCCCAAAACCCAACTCAGCTCTCAGATGTTTAGCTACCTCTGTGTTCTTACAAGAATGTCTAAATCTTCATGATAGTATTCATAGTCCTGACTGATGGAAAGACACGTAATTCCTGTTCTTAAGGAAAGTCTCAATACATAAAAGTCTTTGAACTTCATTTTTTCCACAAAATGTGCAAAAGTCTGTAATTTGTGGTTGAGGTAATTTTCATATTGTGGTACCTTTCAAGTTTTTTTGTAACATGTGGCTGGGACACTTCACACTTATTCTGTTTTTTGTTGTCAAGAGTGTTTCTGCATTTTATACTAAAAGAGTCATTGTGTGAGATGTATGAAACTGCCATGGGAGTATTTATCAGACCCCAGGCTTTGGGTATCTGCCAAGTTTTGCTCTACTTCCAGTTTCAGGAAACTTGTCTTGCTTTCCTGAGTGATGGCACTCCTTTCAACAGACAAAGTGTAAAGCTGGACCCCAGCCCTAAGTCCAGACAGTGATGATTACACAAAGCTACCTGGAGACAGGAATTGCATTCCCTTCAGACATGTGCATTGTGTATCTACATCTTTTAACGCTTATGTCTTGGCCTGGTCTTGTTCCTAGCTTATTGGAGTTTTTTTGTTTTCAAACAGATAACTTACATGTAACAGAGGAACACTTATTAAATGCCTGTACTGCCAAGTTTAATTTTCACTGCAGTGATCTGCAGAACTCCATGCACATTACACCATATGAGTCTCACTAAAGAAAAGACAGCTATTTCTCAGCAACACCACCAAAACAGATTTACCTTTCCACACCAGCTTATATACTAGTATTTCATTTTTTCTTCATGATTTCAACCAGTGCATCTACATTGAGTTCCAAGTGCACACTCAAACTCAAAACAGTCTTATGTTCACGAGACTTAGGTTATCCTTAAGCCTACCAGGAGTGAAGATCCTCTTGAGAACTGACCTGAATGTTTCCAGGCTTTGATGCAATGGATCAGGCAATCTGTCTGTCCCATGTCACACCTGCTCTTGTGGTCCCATCATAAGGCAAACATTCGTCAGATCTATCCCACAAGCTTTAGCAAGCTACATGGTCTAAGCACAGGTGAGATTTTTCAGAACTCTGTCTCAAGATATCACTACGATTGTACTGTATTCCCAGTGATCAGAGAGCACTTTGGCTTCAGTCTGCTCCTTTGCTTAGCCAGGTGATTAGTTTTCCTTAGCAGAAAAAATGGAAGACATGAGACTTCCTCCTATTCTAGTGCATACCACAGACCCTCAGTAAGAAAGGACTTGAGCCCACATCCGCACCCTGAATACAATATTTTGAAACTGTGGAGGTCTATCTCTTTGCTTCCTTTTCAAGCACCCATTCTCCTTCACGTGGGACCAGCAAAATCATATAAAGTCATTATAACAGTTACATTATAACCAGATATGTTTCATTCATTATATTACAATCAGGTGCATCAAGAAGAGTGTGGCCAGCAGGTCAAGGGAGGTTCTTCTCTACTCTGCCCTGGTGAGGCCTCATCTGGAGTCCTGTGTCCAGTTCTGGGCTCCTCAGCTCAAGAGGAACAGGGAAGTGCTGGAAAGAGTCCAGTGCGGGGCCACCAAGATGATCAGGGGACTGGAACGTCTTTCACACGAGGAAAAGCTGTGGGAACTGGGGCTGTTTAGTCTGAAGAAGAGGAGATTGAGGGGAGATCTTATTAACATTTATAAATATCTAAAGGGTGGATGTCAGGAGATTGGGACATCCCTTTTTTCTATAGTAGCTAGCAACACCACAAGGGGCAATGGGATGAAGCTGGAACACAAAAAGTTCCACTTAAATATAAGAAAAACCTATTTCACTGTTCAGGTGAGGGAGTAGTGGCACAGGCTGCCCAGAGGGGTTGTGGAGTCTCCTTCCTTGGAGGTCTTCAAGACCCGCCTGGACATGTTCCTATGTGTCCTGATCTAGGTGAACCTGCTTCTGCAGGGGGGTTGGACTAGATGATCTCTAAAGGTCCCTTCCAACCCCTACCAATTTTTGATTCTATGATTCTATGTTGGGCCTCATTCGATTTACTCTTCCCCCAGTACCTATCTCTTGAAGATCTTCCTTTTCTTCTTTCGGCAGTCTGATTATATATGCTCTATTTAAATGCAAGTCTCACCCACTCTCTTTCACTTGTAACATTTTTCTCTTTTGAAAAGGTCCTAGCCTTTTTTTCTACAAAAACCTAGTGTTTCCAGATGTCATAGAAGTCTTTGAAAGGAAAGATTTGCAGTTGTACCAATTCCAGAAAGTCTGATGTAAAAAAACACCTTAAATAACAGGAGCAGTAGAGAAGTGAGTTACAACTGGTCCCAACTTTGTCCAAGCAGGACATCACTTGGCAGCTATTTACATAAAGGTGAAAATAAACACAAGAAATTATTTCTTGCCTGACCTTTGCCTCATTTAAAACTGTTTTTTATTCTGCCATAAGAAATTAAGTGGTGCTGAAATATTAAAATAAAATCAGTCATTTGTATGAATAATTGTTTAGATTGTAATCTTCAATTATTCAGTTCTATTCTTTCAATTTAATATTTAAATTCAAGCCATTTGGACAAGGAGGTTAGCATAGATACAGTATTTTCCATTTTGCTTTTTCACTTCCTAAAGCAAGCCTTAGAGGAGAAATGAAAGCGATTCCATGATTAAAATGTAGGGGTCTGACTTTTGCTAGAAAAAAGGTTTTTTAAAATAGACACTAGTTAGAGGAACAGCAATCAACATTTTTTCCTGTGGCAAATGCTTTTTAAAGTTACTGATTTTTTTTTAATTAATCCCAAAATAATGTTTTTTAGGAAAAATTTAATTAGAAATTCTATAGAAAAACTTAGTTTGGAAATAATGATGCTTTTTATATGGGAATGGACAACTAAAAATTGAGTATTAAAGATATTTTGATCTTTCCTTTTCCCAATAAATACGTTAAAAGTGTTTTTTTACAAACTTTTGAGCCCTTCCCTTCCCTTCCCTTCCCTTCCCTTCCCTTCCCTTCCCTTCCCTGCCCTGCCCTGCCCTGCCCTGCCCTGCCCTGCCCTGCCCTGCCCTTCCCCTCCCTTCCCGCACATGTATTTCTGTGAGCTCATAACTCTTTTATAATATGATAATTCCTAATTCAATTAATTCACCACAACTTTCCAGTGCTACCTCACAATTCATATTTAAATTTCATACCATGAGAAAACATGTATTATTTAAGTGTATAATATATTTAGTCTCTTCACTGCAGTATAAAGTTCATATGACTTATAGCTGAACATGTTTCTTTAAGGATGTGTTTGGTATTGTTACAGTAACCTCATTTTTTATTGAATACTGAAGTGAGTAACTATGTAAGACCTGCATGATTTGTTGGCATTAAAACTAAGGCTGCCTCTAGGCACTGTTAACTTATGCATCATCCTTTACTTAATTTCTCTGTTTTGCTTTAATTTGTAAACTGTCTCTGAGCTGGAATGCACATTTTTCATGTAGATTTGCTTCACTGATATTAAGAACTCGTCTTACTCTTCTGGGTATATGGCTTACTTTATGATAGGTGGAGAGGAACAGAGTTTATTAAATTGCAGCAATACACTTTGCATGTTTCATAAGTGTGCAAGAACTTAATTTAAATGAGGTTTTTGTGTATTTCATGCCTTAAATTATATTTGTGCTGATTTACCCAATATAAAATGATTGTTGTGTTGGTCAGCTTTCTTGTATCTCTTGATTTTCTTTCAAGACTTTGCCATCTTAAGAGCCTTGTACAGAACCAGATCAACACTTAAGTCCATGAACTCTCCTTGAAACTAAACTGTTTTCATTGGTAGTTTTTTAGCTCAATCAGTCTATCAGATGTCTTCTTTGCTATTTAGTCAGGTTATAAGTGTTGTCCAAGTTTTCTCTTTGGCCCTCCAATTCTAGTTTGTGAATGACAAAAACAAAACAGGCTGACGCAGCATGGAGATCCTGAAAGTTAGTCTGAAAGTATCTGTCCTGGATGAAGATTAAGACTGCATTAGGGGATAGTCATATCCATTTTCTCTACAAGGAGTTTAATTTTCTTGCTAAGGGAGGCAGTTGGTTTGTGTGAAGCCTGAGTGCAAATGATCTACAAAGATAGTGTGATTCACTAAGAAGTTTGGACATCAGTGGTATTTTCACACTGAACACATATGATCATTACAAGGCCCTTAAATGAGCTCGAGATCTGCTAGAAACTGTACCACTGACACAAGCTTATTACTACAAGCATAGTCTTAGCAAGTTGAATTACCTTTCACTCTCTTTTATGCCCACTAAATGGTAAGTGATAGCAACACAGCTGTCAATGTGTCCTACCACTTACTCACTAGAAGCATTAAGTCCTTAAAAATTGTGTGGTATCCATAAAAGGATGGGTTTCATTTGGGAAAACAAGACAAAACAAAATAAAACACACAAACCAAAACAAAACCAAAATAAAACCCAATGAACTAGGCTCAGAGTGTGTCATTAATGTTGAGTCTCATTCTTGTCACTGAAGAAGAGTTATGTGCAGTCTTTTGGTATCTGATAAAGAGAGATATCTTGTCTTCTCTGTTAAGAGAGGAATATAAATATTTTTGGTAGAATTTAGTGATGCCTATTCTCATGTCTCTGTCACTGAGCATCTAAATGACAGAGTAGAAAGGTGTCTTCTTCTATCACAAATTTGCTGAGACACTTGATGCAAATTCACATTTGTTTATAAATAGGGGCAAAAGGACAGTGAAGGTGGGTGTGAAAGAACAAGATTATCATTATTAGAAGTCTAATAGCATCTTACTAGACAAAAAAGTTCTGTTAAAGTATCTTCCTAGAACAAGTTCCTTCTCATTTGCAGGTATAAAATGGTCAGTTTGCTGGTCACCATAATTAATCCTGAGCTTTTACTTCATTTCAAGATTTTATTACATTAAACATTCTCATGCACAACTGTCTCATTCCATGAACGCCCCTGAAAATTAAACTGACTGTCTAGTACTTTGAATTATACAGAATTATAGTATTGTAGCAAAAGTAATGTATGAGATGAGGCTATAATTTTGAACTGCACCCCAGAGTAATAAGTTAGGCTTACACAAACACATACATTCAGAAATTTTTATTCTTCATTGATTGTGTAGTAGGCTGTCCAGCTAGTTTAAGAAGGATAATTTCAAAATTGAAGGAAAATCTAGATGAAGTTGGCTGAGGGAGATTTTGAAAAAAGCTGGAATAAGAATTAGGATTTTTTGTTCAAATGTGTACAAAAACTTAGAGGTTTGTAGTCAAAAAGGGGGAAAATTCCCCACCTCTAACTAAATAAAAAAACAATTAGAAAAAATAAATTATGGGAAAGTAATAAGTACCAATCAGTCTGCAGGGGAGTTGGACTAGATGATCTCTAAAGGTCCCTTCCAAACCCTACCATTCTATGATTCAATGAGGACAATAGAAAGATATGCCTTTAAACAAAATCAGATGCATATGCCGTGCACATGCATACTACATGGAGAAAATAAAAATGATGGTGTTTTGTGTTCAGGAAAAAAAATAGAGTAAATTACTTATATCATAAAGCATAAACTGTTTTCTCTCCCTTATAACTTCACAAGGTGTTAAACAGGCACTTCCGAAATCAAACTTTTTTAAAAATCAGTAGGCCTAGGTGTCTTGCACCCAGGAGTCTTAGAAGAGTTGGCTGAGCTCTCTTACTTCCTAATATTCCTCTTTTCAAGATAAAATTTCATGTATCAGAAAACTCTGGAAATTTTGTGGTAATAATCATTCATATAACAGTATACTACTTAATGACATGAAACTAAGATACGGTAATATATCAGATATCAGTTTAAGTTAATAAGAATTACTGTCAGCAGTGTGATAGTTTTCTAAAGAAAACACACCTTATCAAATATTTAATTTTCTGATAAAGATGCAAGTTTGCTTGCTAAAAGTAACGCCATAACCATAATAGATTTTTTTATGTACTGCCTAGGATTCTAATTAATTACTGCTATATAGCATCAATAAAGCATGTGTTAACATTGATTTAAACATGGAAGACTGATATATATCAGGAAATTGTTCTTAATGAGAAATTGTTAATGGAAATAATATATCCAGGGAGGTACCACAACAATTGGCAATACGTCTAGCTTTTCATAATTTTTCTCAATATAGCAGTAAACACATAAATCACTGCTGAGGGAAGAGTGGGATCCTTGCTTGGATCATCTGGGTTTTAAATCGGGCCTCTCTACTCACAGCTCCAAACAGCCACATTCTCTATTTCTACTCATGTAGCACTTTTCATCTGCTATTCCATCTGGATTTTTCATCACTGTTAAAGGTGGATTTTGTCAATCATCCTGGCTATTTGAAAGAATAATCATTATTTGTTCCACATGCTAACTGAATCCCAGCCTTTAGATGTTCTTAAATTTTATTAGGTCTTCACTGAGTTGTACTACAATGTGACACTATATACTCAATAAACACATATAGCAATTTCTTGCCTTTAAGCACCTTTATCAGAGCCTAAGGAATTCTGTCTATATGATCTTATATTTCATTACAAATGTGTGCTTAGATGTACTGAATCGAGATCTTAATAACTTGTAAATAACATGCTTTTAGCTTTTGACACTATACTATTAAGATCTAAATTTAATATCCACTACTTTGTCACTTCTTTTTTAAAACCAGTTTAATCTCTGAATACATATTAGCATGTCTTTTACACCTTAACAGTTCAGCCTATATTTTTCATAACAAATTTAAACAAAGATTTTTCCTCAGAAGGCTGTGCTGCCATTCAGCGGGATCTCGACCGGCTTGAAAGTTGGGCAGAGAGGAACCTCATGTGGTTCAACAAGTGCAAGTGCAGAGTCCTGCATCTGGGAAGGAACAACCCCATGCACCAGTACAGGCTGGGGGATTGACCTGCTGGAGAGCAGCTCTGCATAGAGATACCTGAGACTTCTGGTTGACAGTAAATTAACCATGAGCCAGCAATGTATTGTCATGGCCAAGAAGGCCAATGACATTCTGGGATGTATCAAGAAGAGTGTGGCCAGCAGGTCAAGGGAGGTTCTCCTTCCCCTCCATTCTGCCCTGGTGAGGCCTCATCTGAAGTCTTGTGTCCAGTTCTGGGCTCCTCAGCTCAAGAGGGACAAGAAATGTCTGGAGAGAGTGCAGCACAGGGCCACCAAGATGATCAGGGGACTGGAGCATCTTCCTTATGAGGAAAGGCTGCAGGAACTGGGACTATTTAGTCTGGAGAAGAGGAAACTGAGGGGAGATCTCATTAATAAATATATAAATGGTGGATGTCAGGAGATTGGGGCACCCCTTTTTGCAATGGTATCTAACAACAGGACAAGGAGTAATGGGATGAAGCTGGAACACAAAAAAGTTCCATTTAAACATAAGAAAAAACTATTTTACTGTGGGAGTGATGGGGCACTGGTTGTGGAGTCTCCTTCCTTGGAGGTCTTCAAGACCCATCTGGATGCATTCCTGTGTGACCTGATCTAGGTGGACCTGCTTCTGCAGGGGGATTGGACTAGATGATCTCTAAAGGTCCCTTCCAACCCCTACCATTCTATGATTCTACGATTCTATGAAAAAAATAATTAATTGCATACTTCTTTCTAAATCCACATTCCACTTTCAAATTGCAAGTAGAGATTAGTGACTAATGCCACATTATAGTCTTTAAACAAGAAACATCTTATAACTGAAAAATATGAAATTCAGGTTATATTTTCTTGTTGATGAATTATGCATACAAATTCCTTTCAGAGGGATTATATGAGTATATCCACAGGAGAACTGATGTGTTGTTGTTATTCAAGTCCATCTTCAGTCATCCTTCTGTGTACACTAGTAACAGTTCAATATTTGGTTTATCTTGCACTTGGAAAGTACTCCTTTTACTTTGGACTCCAACTCTAATCCATGCTGTTGAACCAAGAAAGATTTGCTAGAAACTCAGTGTTATGACAGTAATCTCTCTGTAACTTGAAAGGTTCTGTCTTCTATAGGATGTTTGTAACATTCTGTAGAATTAGGACATTCTCCTTTTAAAAGCAAAGATGAGAAGTTGAATTTCTCATCATTCATATGTGAGTCTGGGCTCTACCAATTAAAATTCCAAATTGAAACTGGTTTATAAAACTTCCATAGACTGAAAAATACAATAGCATTCAATCAGGGATGGATTTAGGTGGAGAGGGAGCAGAGGAACTTTCCTTTCTTCACTTCCACTGTTTTGTGTGAAATATGATCCAGCTCACATGAGAGGGAAACATCAGGTAATCATCTCCACTTCTGTCTCATTAAGCGCCTCAAATAGCAGTATGGATGCAAATGCAATCTTTATTAAAGGCACAGTAATAATTCTGAGATATTTGCTTGAAATCTGAAAGTACCTAATCGGTTCTGACTTTCTTATTTACTAAAATATTAAACTTCATGAAAGAGTAGCACATAAGGCATATTGCAAATAGATTTGCAGCGCTTTCAGGTAAGAAGCAGCAGACAAGAAGATGTATCTTCCTTGCATTGCTTTTGTTTTCCACTATATTTTCTTATTTCAGCAATCACAATCCTGCAGATATAATCCTTAGTGAAACTTGTGTCAATTTAATCAATGTAATTAATAGAAATCTTACAAATGAGTATGAAATTTTTACTGGTGATAGGAACTTTAAAACCAAGGTCAGTTGCAAATTTTGTTATAATTTTGGAATGACAAATGGTTTGACAGTAAGTCTATGCCATTAACCATTTAACTAAAGTTTCCAGGGAGAGGCTGTTCTGACTGCTGGAAAGGCTCAGGAAACAAGGAACACATTCCTTGGCCTATATGGGCAAGCTGATTTCCATGCCTCTGTAAAAAAAAAATAAACCCTGTTAAACTAATTTCAAGGCAAGACTGTAATCCCAAAGCTGGGTAGAAAGGATGTTTTTGTGAAGAGTTGCTGTAAAAGTATGAAACTTAAATTTGTTTATTCAATCAGAAAAGCCATATAAAAATCTCATGAAATTGATACTCAGTTTCTCTGGTCAAACACTGCTTTCCGTTACTACATCTGTCAGTAACCATTTAGGGCCTCATCCTCTTTCTGTGAAGACAGGAACTACATTTCTGACCTGACAGCAGCACTGAGTCACAAGGAATTGCAGCTGGTGTCCTCAGTGCATTGTTGTGATAGAGGAAATACAAACTTTGCTGTACCGAGGGCAGAAGGCAACTAGTGCAACAGCTAGCTAGCCATCTTACTGCCAGGCCAGTTTTAAAACTCTTCCGAAACTACTAAAAATAATGAAAAAGACAGTTTTACATGTCAGCTCTCAGTTGACTACATATGGCTTTGGGATTTTTTTAAAATGTTTTCAATGACGCAAAGCAATTCCACTGAAATGTACAGAGAAATTGTGTGCGTATATACAAAAAATAGATTTGAACCTGGATCTTCTATGTGGATAGGGAATAAATAAAACATAATTCTGAGTTGAGTTTTTCTATTTCTTTTGTTAGAAAGAACCTCAAGAACACTTTGCTTTCATCTGTGCATGGAACAGGAAACACAGAAACTGGAAAAGCTTTGTGACAGAGGCAAGCGTTACTTGATGACTTCTCCATATGCCACTTTCATCTTTCCAGATGGCTTTGTCTGTTTGTACTTGCTCTATACAGATACTTAGCTGAATTTTAATGTCCTGTAAATCAGCAGTGTCTTGGAGTGCAGGCTAGATGGACTAATAGATATTGTTTTTCTCATAAATGGCAGAAAAATATTCTGAACTTCTTCTTTCTCTGCTGTGTTAAACTGTACCATGTCTTAGAATAACACAGCACAGTATGAAGGATTACACTTTGACTGGACATCATTCAGTATCTATCAAGATGGTATACTATCCACTTCCCTTTCAGCTCCACTCTCCTCACCCAGACACACATCGCCTTTTGTCTTCCTTCTGCCAGAACCTCTATCATGGGAATCTTTTTCATAGAATCGTGGAATGCTAGGGGTTGGAAGAGACCTCTAAAGATCATCCAGTTCAACCTACTTGCTCAAGCAGGTCTACCTAGATCAGACCAATAAGGAACACATCCAGATGGGTTTTGAAAACCTCCAGAAAATGAGACTCCACACCCTCCCTGGGCAGCCTGTGCCAGGGCTCCCTCAAGCTCATGGTAAAAAAGTTTTTCCTTAAGTGGAACTTTTTATGTTCCAGCTTTTTTCCATTACCCCTGTCACTGGTCACTACAGAAAGCGTTGCCCCATGTTCTTTACATGAACTTTTCAAATACTTGTAAGTATTAATGTGGTCCCCACTCAATCTTCTCCAGGTTTAACAGTCCCAGATCCCACAGCCTTTCCTCATAAGAAAGATTTTCATTTCTGTTATCTCCGTTATTTTTCTCATCTCCTACTCACTTCCACCCTCCCAGTTTCTATTACATTAGTCACTCATCAGTTTTACTTCAAGCCAGCCTTCACATAATAGTCTTATTTCTTTTGTCTTTAATATAGCACTGCATAGTTCAGTTCTGACTGTGATGTCTCTTGTCTTTCAGAGGCTGCTGCTTCCTCCTGGAGGTTGCAGCCCATCCACATTCCACTTGCCTTAACCATTCTGGCTCCCTCCCTGTTACATCTTCCCTCAGTTCCCCTAAATTGTTCTGTGCCATTTCCACTCCACTGAAACAGCCCTTACCAAGGTCAACTGTGACCTCCTCCTTTCTACTCTCATCCATTTCAATCTATTGGCTACATTCAGCAAAACCTATCATTTTCCCTGCCTTAATCCTGCATGGCACTTTGGTTTCCTAGCTCCTCTCTAAACACCCTTCAACTGCATTTTACAATTGCTTTCTCCTCCCCTCTCCTGTACTTAACACTGAAGTCCCATGGGGCTCCACTTCCACTCATTATATTTCTCTTTCACTTTTATATATTACTCCCAATCCTGGGTGATGACATTTTTTTAAAAATCAGCCTCCCTAGCCCCATTTTTCTTATACTTCAGTTCATGTCAATATATGCATGCATATAGATGTTTATGTAACAGTTATAAAACCATTGTTCCAATCCCACATTGAAAAGTGAGATCTCTCTTTCCCTGCATTCATTCTTCACTCTCCTTTACAGTCTCCATTCTCAGATAAGGCTTCAAATATTTGGAATTGATTTCTAACCCCTTGTTAATCCTTCTAGTTTTTCAGCAGGACTTATGGCTGAGATCTCTCTTTTCTCTTCTGACATTCCTTACCAAAAACATCTGGGTATCCCAGTGTAGTAATCTCTTACATCAATTGCCACAATGTTCTTCCACCTTGTACCTTCACCAAGGATGCTACTGTAAAATTTCTGTGATTACCTATTTCCATTTTGTCCATCTCCTCCATTTTCTCCCACTTCTCACGTCATATTCTCTTCAGGCTTGTTGAATACCTTGCTACTGCTGTTGCTGATTTCAGTTCACTGGCTCTTTAAGTAATAACACTAACTGCATATTTTGTTCTTGGGTGCCTTTTTTTTTGATGAATCTTGAACTCTCTGAAATGGGTAGTGCGCCTGAACATCTATATGCGTCTGTAAGTGCATCTCTAATGCACTTCTGGTGTACATCAGTGCTCTCAAGAAAGATTCTGGGAGACATAAGGACTGATGTAAGCCTTTACAACTTATTTTTCTTTGTCAGCAGTGAGCTGCTGTACAGTAGTGGTAAAATTCATACATGTCTATTATTTATACATATTTGATTTCCCTAGGTCAACTTACTTTTTACCTCTACCACGTATGAAACCAAGAATATTGGCATATCTTAGATCTTAGAAAATAAAATAAGACAATACAATGAAAAATGGAATACAATCAGAATTCCTAGTTTTTCTCAAAGTGTACAGTGACAAAGAAAAGGTCTGTTCCAGTTTTTTCCTATTCATGAGAATATGCAGCTTGATTACTTCCTCAATTAACCAAAGAAATGGAAGGTTATATTTCACTTTGTGCTGGGTAAAAGAGCAGCAGTCAGAGGCACTGCTTCTCAGGGGGTGCACAATGCAATGAGCACTGAGGCAGTATTTTGACTGTACTGAAGAGAAGAACACCAAGTGAAAGAAAGAAAACACTGCAACATCACTGACAGTGAATAAAGCTGAGTATGCAAATTAGTAAAATTCCCTTCTTAGTCATATGCAGAGGTATGAGACTCCTTCCTATTGTTTTTTTCAAATTTTTCAAGTTTATTATGAAACACAGCACGGTGGTAGCCATGGGAACACTATTAAAGTTGTATCTAGTTTGCCAGGGAATGATAGGACTTCACAGTCTCGCAAGATGCTATTCAAAGCATTTTATAGATTTTTTTTGTCCACATTTCAGTGTTGCCAACACATGCATTGTTAAATAATTGATAGTGGTTATTTTGTGATACCTTAATATTTTTCCCTAAATTTACAGGTTTCTCTAAAAATACAGGTGTTAAAGAAAAGCTATAATACAACAAAAATGCAACATACTTTATCAGTTTTACTCCCCTGGCAATTTGTTCCATTTAAAGTTTTTATATATATTCCTTATCCTCAATCATCTCTTACAAGTGTAAAATGTCTTACACTTGTAAAATGTGTGAGACCAGCAGTGAGACCAATAACACATTTTTTGTTTTCGCAGCTGAAATCTGCAGTTCAGAACGAAACATGATTCACTTTATCCTCCAAGATTAGTGTACATCATTTTGTGAACTGGCAAGCTCATCTTGCCCAGATAATCCCTACACATTTGGATTACTTCATGCCAAGGATGCTGAAAAGAGAAGAAGGTGTGTGTGAGCAAGCAAGGAGGGCAAAATACATGCAGATGAACCAGATTCCAACCTCAAACCCAGATCAGAGGGGTTGTGCAGCAGATGTTATCCAAAATGCCAATGTTATGGAATGTGAGAAGCCAGAATCTCCTTGTATTCCTTGCATTCTGGTTGCATACATATCACCAGGAGATTGAATTTCCTCCACAGTTTTGGTCCTGATTTAAGAATGTAATATCTTTCAGGGCAATTTGATTTTGTCTCTCTCACAGGTTTGCTTATACTATGAATTCAGGGAGGGGAAAAGCTTTTGCTGAAAACAAATGAACAGGTCCGTCAGCCATTAAAATACAAACACAAACAGGAACACATCGGAACATAAATAAATATTGATGAAAAAAATCAACTGTCAGTACTTGGTTTTATTTCTTATTTCCTGACTCATGCTAAACTAATGGTTTTCATTTCAACCTGTGGTAAATTAGGCCACAATTTCCAGAATGCATAATAGTAATTAGAAATTGCTTGATACTATGTACCATTATTGTACCAGATGTTGTTGTCTGTAATGGCAAAAAAATTAGGTGTTTAACTGTCAGCATTGCTGTAACTTTGAAGTGTTCTTTGATGCTTTTTCTAGCTTTGAGAGACAAAACTATAAAAATATCATGAAGAAAATGCCTGTGTGTCAATCTGTAGTGGTATCAGCAAGAAGTGGTAATGCAGAATGTGGGACCTGAATATGGGAATATGTGATCCTTCTGTCATTGTCGTGGTTTAGGCCCATCCAGGGACAAAAGACCACGATTAGACTCAAGTACCAGATATTTGAGAATTACCAAAGGGCAGGGAGAGCTTAATTGCCGCTTATGGTCCTGAACAAAATAGATCAGGCTACTCGGCTTGAGGAAGAAAACAGAAAAGAATTTAATCCAACACCAACTAAAATATAACCATAAAACCCCAAAACATAACCAACACAAAACAACACAGAATAGTACAATGATGAAGAGCACAACCAGCCCTTTAAGATCACCTTCGCCCCACCCCTCCCCTCTTCCCAGGCTCAGAGCCCTGTTCTTGGTGTCTCCTCTCCCACTGAACGGCTCAGGGGGGCAGGGAACGGGGATTTCAGTCAGTCTGTTTTCAATGGCTTCTGTCATTTGTGTCTTCTCAAGTCAGGTGGGCTCCTCACCGGTCCTTCCTACTCCTTCATGGGGCACCTCACACACTTGGCAGCCCTACACAGGCCGCTCCAACATGTGTTCATCCTGAGGGCTGCAGCTCCTCTCTGCCTCCTGTGTGTGTCTGTGGGTCCCACAGGCTCTCCAGCATGGTCTGTGTCATGGTTGCCTCCTCACACAGTCTCCTACCCATCCAGACGCACTCACACAGAGCTGCTGATGGCTTTCAGTCCTGCCATTGCCCTCCATGGGTTGCAAAGGCACAGCTCGTGCACTCGCCACAGGCTGCAGAGGGGTGTCTGCTCTGGTGCTCCTCCTTCTTTCCTCCTTCTCTGACTGTGGGGTCTGCACGATCGCCTCCATCTTGTACCACTCCTACACCTCCTCCCACACACTTCATATTCCCATCCTTAAATAGTGATGGCAGAGGCGCCAGATTGGCCTAGCCAGGCTGGAGGTGGGTCTGAACCCAAGAGTCAGGGTAAAGTCTGAGAACTCTTTACCAGATTTGCACTGCAACTCCTTCCCCCTGTTATGAAGCAAAAGCAGCTCTTCACAAAACCATGACAGTCATCAGGGAAGGGACGTTTTCCTTAAAGCAGCAGAAACTTCCTTGAAACTAATTCTTCCTCCATCTGTTTTCCTATGATAGTCCCAGCTCTTAGAAAACACAGACACTGTTTTATAGCTTGGAAGGAATGTGCCAGTCCAAGTTTTCATTATTTGGTCTTACAATGCTCTGGTAAAGCATAACATCCAGAGCTGCCAAGAATGGCTCTGTGCTTGACTGTAGTACAGGAGGGAACAGAATGGATGAGAAACCAAAGTGCCCAGTCTAACGTCACTAGGGAAATAAAAAAGAAAAAAAAAAAAAGTACTGCGGAGGAAATAGTTTTGATGAAAATAATTAGAAGGAAAGTTGTACCTGTGGCAAGCAGAGGGGAATATTGGAACACAAGGGTTTCAGGCTGAGTAACATTCACTGCAGAGGGCTTAAGCAAAAAGGGTTAGAATCATCCATTTGCCATTGAACGGTACGTATATACAGTTGCAACTGCAAATGCTCTATGATAAAAGAAGAAATACCTACAAAAATCAGTACTTCTGTAAACAAAATACCAGTAGCCTATCAAGGAAACTCAGTTATTATGAGCTAAGTGACTTTGGAAGGAGGATGGTCAGGCGTCAAGAATCACAGAATTGAGGAGATGGGAAATCCAACCCCACTGCTTACAGCTAGGTTGCTCAGGACTGTGTCAATTTGAGGTTTGAATATCTTACAGAGTGGAGACTCCACAACCTTTCAACTATCTACTTCTGTGTAATGCTTCTTTAACCCTCACAATAAAAATTATTTTCCATCCATTTAAATGAATTTCCTGTATTTCAGGTTGTGCCTTTCACCTCTTGTCGTTTCTTTGGACAGTAACAGAGAAATCTCTGCAGAAATTATTTACTTCTGACATCAGATATTTGTATACACTCGTAAGATCACCCTGGAGTCTTCTTTTTTTAGGGTTGAACAATCCCAGAGCTCTCTGTCTTTCCTCATATGACAGATATCCCAGTCATCTTCATGCCACTTTGCTGGACTCTCTCCAGTAAGTCCATGTCTCTTTTATTGGTGAGCTCAGCACTGGACCCAGTACTCCAGATGTATTTTACCAGTGCTGAATAGAGGAGCAGCATCACCTCCCTCAATCTGCTCTCTATGTCATTGTTAATACTATAGTGTCATGACTATAATTCTGTCTTTCTTAGATCATAATTTAAAAGTTAAGAAGTTCTTTCTCCTCTTTTGCAATGACATTGACAACTTTAGAGCACTCAATTAGTAAAAGCTTGTTTTTCTAATACTTTTAATGGATATTCTTTTGACTTTACTGAATATTTTTTCTAGAAAGATGATCCTCACTTAAGGATAATACTATAAGCTTGTATTGTCTAATTAATAAGAATGAATGTAGGAAAGGATTATATACACCAATAATCAAGCACTGCCTGTAATGAGTTGGGGAATATTTTAAATCTATTGGCCAATGCCCCGTGATGTCTATAGTATTGATCCAACATTCATTTTCTGAGGATCTAGTAAGAAAGAACACTTCCCACTATCAATAAAACTAAAAATACAGCCTGTGATACTTGTGTTAGGGAGGATTAAGGGTGCATGCACTTTTGCTGCACTGCAAAAGACAGGGAACCAAGAGTTTTGCCAACAGCAAAGCAAGCATGGCAGTGTCCTTCCCAGAATGGAGTCCAGTCACACCTTGCCTGAAGTTAGGCAGCAGAGTGGGGCTGGCATAGCTCAGGGATAACGAGACACAGTAGGTCCTGACTCGTGGAGAGAGAGTGCACAGATGGAGGGCAAGAGTGGTGCTTCCCCAACTCCTTCGCACAACAGAGCAGCTTTTATGGCAGTCATTTCCAGGGTGGCACATCTGTAGCAGATCAGAGCAGATTCTGAACACAGGCAGATCAAGTCCTGGGATGAGGAATGAGGCAGAAGCAACAAGGGTATACAGAAAGATATTACAAGACAATTAAAACCTGTTGATACACTTGAGGCCTTAACAGTTTATCCATATCATTTACTAAGCCAATAAAGATTTATTTGGTGGCATCTTGGTCCATTCTTAACTATAACACTTTGGGTTAAATTTCATCCCCGTGTCTGTAGTGACAGAAGCAAAGTAGTGGTATGAATTTCCCATTTAAACATACTCAGTAGAATTACCCACATAAAGCTCTTGTTAACACCAACAGAAGCTTTCTTTGGGAGCGTACAGCAGCAATAGGTGTTACAAGCTCAAGTGTTTCATTCATGCTAGAGTATCCTTCTGTTTAGTAAAACACTTACATCCACTGTATTGATTCAAGTTATCCATCTACCTGCTGCATCCATTTGTCTCTAATGTGAGTCTGATTTAGAGGTGATTTCTTCTCTGTAACAAATGTGTACGGTGCATTACTGATTTAACTATTATATTTATCCCTCACCACACAGTTGGCTTTCAATTTTCATGCAACCAAATCTTTCCATTCTATAACAAAAGAAATTGAAGTTCAAGAGGGTTTTTAAGCACATCTTTCCACCTCTTTCAAAGACTGTCAAGTGTAAGTCTTAGTAATTCTTTGTGACTCAAGAGGTTTATTAATCCTTTTAAGTACAATAGTACATTGCTAATATATAGAAATAGAAAGTTTAGGTTTGTCCATTATTTGAAATTGGCATATATCAGACATATGCTTTTTTCTTTTAATTTACTTTTAAAGAAGGATAATAGTCTGGAGTAGATGTGGGATTCTTTTGTACAAATCTGTGTTTTTAAGGCTTGGAGGATGCTTTACAAAAGATAGATTTTGATTAGTGGTGGACATTTAACTTGCATGCAGATTTTGTATTTAAATTGCAAATATTCCTTCTTTGTTTATCCTGGTGGATAGTAGGACAACCACAGGATACTATTCCTCATGATGAACTGGTCGTTTGCCTTTATGGGAACCGTATCTCAGTAAACATCATTAGAAATCACTAGTTACAATATTTACATAATCAAAAGGGAAAATAATATTTTTAGAAGATGCCTGAAAAATCTAGCAACTACAATACTTAAAAGCAGTGATAACTTATTTAATATGTTATTTTGAGGAAGTATCTCCCTTTGACCAGACAAGAGTTAACATTGCAACAGAGAGACAATAAGCTGACCATGAGCATAAAGAAGAATCTTTTCTAATGTATCTCTATTTATCTTTTCTGATTGTTGTTTCAGGCTAACAGTAAATGTCACTGAATATTCATTTAGGAAATCTGTGTTTTAAATTCACAGAAATATATCATTACAGTAAGAACTGTATTTGCTGACAATAAAATGTATGCTACCTACAATGTTTCTTTCCTTACAGGAATCTATTTTGAAGTACAATCTTAAACATACTAAAACAATGAAAGAAAATAAGGTAAAATATAATTATTTCTGGTTTTAATCTCTTTTGCTACTATTTTAGATGAAATTTGAACTTATTAAATGGACATGATGCATAAATTACTAAAGTTCAGTAGAAGTAAAATCTTTTCAAAGGCAAAGGGAAACATTTTTTTCCTTAAATACTAGTGAATATATGACGTTACATTTATTTGACAATTTAAGATATGCTACAACAGATTGAACCTGAATATTTGATTTTTTTGTCTATTTCATTTACTTTATCTCAGAAAATCAAAACACTGGAGGTACAATATCAAGATGTCTGAATGAAGGTATCAATATAGGTTTATTCATGGGAGATTATTCCATAAGCTTGCACTGCAGCAAATGGAGATCTAGGACAGTGAATATAGGTAGCCACCTAAAGGTGGCTGTCTGGTGACATCTGATACACTCTCACATGTCCTTGACACCACAAATGGGTAAAAATCTTTGGGAGGACTGTTCTTTGGTTGGAGGCCAGATGGGCATACCCTACCACCACGTGTTATACATCAGGCAGCTGAGTGTGGGCGACTGAACTGAGCTCCCTGTCGCCACAGCTTGTAGTGGGAATTTAGATACTTAACTCACATATGGGCACCTCCATCTAGATATTTTAATCCAGAGCCAAATCCCACCCAAAAAGCTGGAGAAAATCTGCATGCATGAATCTCCATGACAGGAGTATGTATATATTTTCTGCCTTTAAAGTGCTATGTGTCGTGACACATACAGACGTCACATTTCTGTGTGCTCCAGAAGTTAAATGGTGCAATGTCAGATGCAGCTAATTCCGTACCATATGACAGAAGTTTCAGTGTGGTATAACTGCATTTCCTAACGTCAGATAAAACCAAAAATCTGTGAGTATTGCAAAGCAGCCTAATTTATGCCAGATATGCTCTGTGATGCACGTTTGCGCAAATTCCATTATAATCCTATAAAGAAATTTTTCAAATCTGTTTGCATGTGTAAAATAGTTCACACCTGCCTGGGATCACACCTCTCAGCTTTAGTGTTCTCAGCAATTATAGGCACATCAAGTCGACAAGTACCTCTCCTTCTTAAGATCTAAAAGCCTCTATTTTCTTCCTACATTAAACACATGCAAGACAGTGTATTAAATGTTACCAGACTATAAAAGTGCTTATGTAATTAATAAATTCCTGAAAATATTTGTGATAGACAAAACATATGTGATGTCAGTGCATTAGCCATCTTCATATCAAGGGTAGATATGTGTAAATCATACTCAAAAAAGGTCACAGATACAACAAATGAGACATTTTGCAAAGCTTTATTGTATTCTGTGAAACAGTCAGTATTTCTAAGAATTCAGTAGTGTAGGAATCTATATACTGATTTCTCAATATACTTTAAGGTTTGTAAAGTCTGGAAATGTATATAACAGATATCCACCTCTAGACGACTCTCTGCTTAAGATCCAAAGTTTAGGAGGGATTCATAGGTTCAGAAATCCCTCACATACTGGTACTGACTGATGCTTTTCAGATTTGTTAACATGCACACAGTTGGACTGGTTTGTGTTGCCACTAAGGTTTAATATTTCATTATGCTCATGTAACAACAAAAATTCATTAAATATACACGTTTTCTAGAGTTCAAAGGTATTTATGTACTTTTATAATTCATAATCTATCACCGGCACAGATTGCCATAATGGTTTTGTGGGGGAGCTGTCTTAGATCTTTATGGTTAGTTATGAATTCTGGCACTAAACTGCTATAAAAGCTACGCATTCAGACTTCTCTGCCCAAGCAAAGGCTACACAGTTGCTACTGTTTTTCCTAGTCTCGCAGAAAGGCCTGTCATGGTGGAAAATTTGTCTGTGCTTTTCAACTGCAAATTATATAAAATTTTTACGTTTCTTTAAGGTTCTCAGCTGGCTGAAAATCCTGGTTCACAGAATACAAATAGAGTGAAATACAAATACAAAATAGAGTGAAAATTAGCTTGAGTTTAAACTGTCTACATGTATACTTATTTAACTGAATAAAGATATTTTTTTATGGTTTACTGCCATACACTCTTCCAGAATACTGAGCTCTCCTGGGACTTGCAGTAGTATCAGCTCTAACAGTCAAACTAACATCTAGTTTTTTCCCTCTTATACCAGCTTTGTGACTTACTTTAATTCATTTGACCTTTCCCTCTTTGATTTAGGATAAAATGAAAGACAGATATTGAGGTTTTTGGCTTAGTGAAAGAATAGCAAATTTTGGTTTACATTTTTTTATATGTTCCAGGTCAACTTTCTTTTAATTGCCTTAGCAAAGGTTAGATTTACTTCTATTCTGTGGTTCTCAAGATAACATCTGATAGTAACATTTTTGCTAGTAATTAGCAGTTCAGGTAGTCTACCACACAAGGAAATGCTTTTTTTATACCTCAAATAGGAAAGCATCAACCTTCTGAGGTTCAATGTGTCAATAGCTTGCTGTCACCAATTTCTGTGGTACATAGCAATGACGGTAAACCTGCCAAGGTGAGCTTTGTAAAGCCGCTCCTAGTGCTGTCCCAGAGGTGACAGTCAAAACTATCACCATTGAGACTGATATTAAAAACAATCTGCCAATGACACAAAGAGTAAATTTGTGACCAAACTCAAAGTGTCCTGTCTTGAGTCACAATGTTTTGAAGCATCATTTTCTGAGCTACTGTGCTGGCTTGATGAGTCTGCTTTCCTTTGCTGAAAGCATGTCTTGGCATCTAAGCAAGTATGACTCAGTGGCAATAGCAGTAAAAGTATGCACTAAGTGGTCTTTGTGCATCACCTTGAGGATTTGTACCCTTAATAAATACAGCACACATTGCTTTGTTTTCTTTCCAGGAGACCTACAGTGATTCATTCCCAGTAAACAAAAGAAGATAGATTCACTAGCCCTGTTTGTGGGACTAAAGATCATCATCTTCTCAATGTGGTTCCTATGGTTTCTTCATAAATGCAAGACACATTTGAAAACCTTGTTTTTCCTCCCTACTTTGATTTACTTCTTTCTATGATAGGGAATTAAAGTCTAGTTTTGCTCAGATCCAACTGAGCTGACATTCAAAGGCCATTTGTGTCCTATGGAGGGTGCTCTTTTTAAAGAAAAAGTAATTCAGAACCTAAAGAATGAGAATAGAGATACTGCTGGCATGTAAAAGTTGCTTTCTGTGGTTCAAAATCCAGGGGAAAACTCTGTACAAATGCAGTGTGCAATGTCTGAAACTGATTTCTGTTGTATTCACCTGAGAACAAATGCACACATAAATAAGTAAATAAAGACTTCTAGTCTCTGTCTCTTCATTCTGCCTTCTTGCCCTGAACTTTAAGGTAGTTCATACAGATAAATAAAAAACAGTCCTAGTTACCAGCTCTCCATTTGCTTTTCTCGACCTGAATTTTAAGGCTGAATTTGCAGAAGAGAGTGAGTTTGCACTTTCTTGGAGTGCCTGAGGCAATTGTGGGCTGAGGACATGCAATGCATATGATGTTCTTTGCTTTTCAAGACAGATTCCATCTTCACAGTTACATTAAATATGGATCTGCATATTGATTCAATTACAAAGTCACTTTAAAAGTATTAGTACTACACTGACCACCTCCATGAATCTGAAATATTCCAGACTGTCCACAAAAGTGCCAATTCCATTACGGAATAGCTGCATGTGGCTGTAGCAATGTAATTTCTGTACTCCAGTTTTATCATTTGTACAGTTTCAAAAAATCATTATATTCTCAGAGTATTAATCCAGTTAGCTAGACAAGGTAAGCATTTTTTAAATTAGTGGGATTTGCCAAGACAGTGGATATTCCCTTATCCAATTATTTATTCTTAATAGCTCACAGGGATCCATTTTGATATGAACCATTTAATTTTCAAAACTATTTTAGAATTGGAGGAAGCAACCTAATGTAGCAGAGGAGTTTAGTTTGAGTCTTGATAAATTTTGCAGATAGTTAATAGAAAAGAAAAGTACTTCTATCTTCCCCTAGTACATACAGCATATTCTTTCATTTTATTTTATACATGCTGGAATAAATAAATGCATTAACTGATGTGGACATATTCCTGCTCTGTTCCATCATATGTTAATATTTTACTGTGTTTCCTAACCAGATTTAATAACAGTGAAAATAAAACTGTTATTCAAGAAACTAGTGAGTTTCTGAACAGAATAATAGACTTTGCATTTGCATTGGATAAAAATAATTTGTAAACTCACATTATTTACATCAAACATCTATATTGTAAACAACTTTTAAAAATGTTAAATAGTTCCACAGTTAAAATTAAACTTTATTTTAATTCAATATGTAGATATAACATTCTTTTTCTATTTTTCAAAGAGAAAAAAGTTTTCTCTTTACTCCATTCTGAAATAGAATTCCTCACTCTGCAGTATTTCTATGTTATGAATGGAATTAGGCCTGTTGTTTGGTTTTAATGAAAATAAGGGAACCCTAATTATGTTGCTTATGTGAAATAAAAACTCATGCACCTGAAAATGTTATTTTAGGAATAAGGAATATAGGACTGGGATAATTTTAAACTCTTGCAAAAGTCGGAAAACAGAGGAAAAATAAATCAATCTCACTCCCCTTGATATCTTACTTACTGGGCCCTCAGTCTTTCTATATTCTTCTTGCATTTCCAGGCAAAATACTTTTTTCACTTTTACTATATAAATAAATCCTTCTTGGAGAAGGAGTCTGTCACTTCTATTTTGTACTTCTCTAACTTTCTTGAATTTTAGTCTGTGCAAACATTCTTCAAGACAATACTTTTTTTATGATATTGGTTGAACACTGGAGCATATTGCCCAGAGAGGGGAGCCTCCAGCTTGTAGAGGTTTGAAACCCAGACTGTCCTGGGCAGCCTGCTCTAGTTGACAGCAAGGTTGGACTAGACCATCTCCAGATGGTCTGACAGCCTCAGTCATTCTCTAATCCTAAGATATTCAGAGTTCCTCTCACATTGAACAAACGTCCAATGAAAGTATGTCTGGACTATTGGAAGAAGTAGCATCCCTGTGGCTACATACAAACCTCTTTACCTGAAAAGCAATCCTAAGCCAAAAAGGTGGGGTAGTCTCATAATAGCTCAAGACATAAGCAGTACAATTCAAAACTGTCTGCCAAAGCACAGGAAATCTGAACTGCTTTATTATTTCTAGAATACATCTTGGAAAACTGAAAAAATGTCCTATTTATTGTCTCTGTGGCTCTGGATTCTATTCTTTGTCAAGAATCTCAACTTCTTTGTGGTTCTAGCTTCAAATGTTTGTTAAACAGTTTCTGAATAACAGTAACTATGACAAGCTAATTATTATGTATAGAGATCTGATTATTCTCTCCAACCTGAACCAGAAATTAAAATTTACCCATTCTCAATTTACCTAATTGAGCCGAGGAGAAAGTGCCATGGCATGGCTTAGGTCCTTATGTTCATACTCTCTCTCACCCTTCTCACTACTTTCCTACCCTGGTACACCAGAGGAATCAGGAGGCCATGGCAAGGCAGTAAGAGGACTTTGTGGAATTCACTACAACCGTTCTGTCTGTTTGGCAGATTTCATTATTTAATTAAAAGCTCTTAACTATTTATTAGAATATCTCCCATCATTCCTGAGAAAAGTTCCCTAGACAACTCTAACAAAACTCTTTTCTCAGGGAAGAGTGGTTCAGACCTCATATTGGAGCTATTAATTAGGGAGTAAAAGAGGCATAGCCTAAATAACGACAGGCTGCTCAGACAAAATATAGATTCTGAACAGTATAGCTTATTTGAAAGTAAAAATAGCTGTCAGCTTTTAGCTTTTCTTTTTCATATATATTTGGAGAACAATATCTTTAACCTAAGTGTGTCTCCATGATTCAGTAACAAGGAAATAAATATGTCCCCAAATTTGAGCATGCTTCTGTATAGGTGCTGTTTATAGCTATATAGACAATAATTTACCTTTGATTTCTTCAGTGTTCTAGCTGTAAAGGAACCTATTTCAACTTACATAACAGCATTAGAAACAATAAATTTCTGTAAGCTGTATAATCCATCACCCTTTCAAACCAATCAGCTAGCACTCATTCTAGAAAAGGACAATTTGTCTTAAAAAAATGAACTCCTGTTTCACAAACTCTGTTTGCTTAGATAAATAGCTGTCTTGGGAAATGCAGACTACTTAACAGAATGATCTGAGGTTTTTTGTTATCATCACTGGCTGAATCTATATGAGTAAATGGTAAAAAGTCAGGGCGTGGCTCAAGAGTGTGGCTGGGACTTTCCACAACTGTTTGTACAGTCTCTCACAAGGCTTTAGTCTGAGACAAGCTCTACCAGGAAAATGCTTAAGCACAGCTCAAGAGATAGTCTTGACTAGGGGTTGTTCCCAAGCAGCAGGATGAATGGGGCTCATTTTGGGTCAGGAAGCAAGTTTAATCAAATGAATATCATCTGAGGTCTATTACATGCCATCAGAGCCACAGAACAGTCCCTGTGCCAGTTTTGAGTAGTAGTAGTATAAACGTAACCAGCGTGTAGTGCATGTTCCTTTCCCTACAAGTTACGACAGCACAAAATGGCTTTTCATGGGTTGCTTTAAGTGATCCACATTTTCATTCATAGAACATTAGTGAAAGATCATTTTTCATCTTCCTCTCAAACACTGATGGAAATTTCGTTCACCTCTGTATTCAATCTCTTGTCAAGTAGTAGAAGGAATATAGCAGTAGTATATTTCTCAGTTTAAAAGTTTCTTTTATGTGATCTGCTCTAGCACGTCTCCTTAATATAAAGAATGAAGTATTGCATTGTAACAGAAAAAAGTAAAATATACCTCAAAGAGACTTTTTTGAAGTGACTGTCAAACAGTGAAGCTACATGTTCACACAAAAAGCTGCTCTTAACCTGGAAAAGGAAGTCCCACTGGGGCTACTTAACTGTGTAGGGTAGTAAGAAGGATTTTACTACAGTGTCTCAAAATGCAACTGAGTATTGAAAGGAATGCAACTCACCCACATATCTCTTACCAAAAAAAAAATCACAATAAAAATGTGCAGTAAGAAATACCGAGTTGGACACTTTTTTAACAAGGAATTACTCCATGAGAATCTGACCCACTCACTTTGCCTACAAAAACAGCATTATTTCATCTTAATTTCTGAGAAAAAAGAGAGGAAGTCAAATTATATATCCATAGTCAAAACATGACACAAATAGGAAGCATTCAATTTTAGCTATCCCTTGATCCAGACAACACTAAAAAGCAGTTTATTTAAGGCTTTTTTTTCTTAATACGGATTAAAATTGGTCTGTACAATGTGAGATCTTCATACGTCAGAGACTGGTGGCTCCAATGTGCAGATTTATCCACAGAATGATTTTCTACTAGAGTTTTACAGTACTCTGTTACAGTCATTTTCCATCGTAGACACAAATATTGTGTATCACACATTAAATACTGGGCTTATAAAAGTACTGTCAAAGCTTTCTTTTGTTTTTAGATTTCAAGAAAATTACAGGAAAACATGTTTTTTGTCTCACAACAAAATGTTGCTTTCTCATAAAAAATCAACATCCTTTGTAGTGCCTGATTTGAAAGTCCACCAAAGTTATTAGAGATACTCCCTTGGACTTCAATGAACTTCAGATCAAACCTTAGAGGAAACACAGCAGGTCAGCATTTAAGTTAATTTTATAGGCATTCGCTAAACAACAAACTTCATTATTTTTTTTTTTTCACCAAGCATGTTATTCTGCTCTCAGACATACTATTCATGTCAGTGGGAGTTGTGTACATAAATCTGGCAGGAAGTGAGCTCTCCCTCATCTTTTTTTTAATCCAACAAGGTTTCAACATTTTTGCCTGTCTCAAATCACAAGGCTCATCCTATAGCTAGGTTGAGTACCTATAAATCTAAAGCTTTATACTCTGAACTAATTGACATCTTCCTCTTCTCCCACTCCTGTCTAAACACTACTCACAGTCATTACAAGATTGTATCTTTGCTGATCCAGATGCATCAAATGTACAATGTGCTCTAAAGAGACTGGAAATGATGCCATCCCTTTCCTTTTTGGCAGCCTCACTCCCAGGCAAACCTAGTCTGTCCCAAACTCTTCTGCGATTAGCATAAGTTTGTAAGCTAGATATCTTGTTTAAACAAGATTATCGTATTAGATAGTCACTCAATTGTTTCTGTTTTGTGATGCTGTTAACCCCATCTTATTTGCAATGTTTATGCATGCAGAGCATTTCCCGGAACCCCTGGCTACAACTGACCTGTATAAAATATTATTTAAAAAATATATATTCTTTTCCTACCAGCTGAGAAGGGGTAATATAAAAGAAATGTCACTGTCTCCATTCTACAGAACAAGATATTTTTCTATGAAGACACAGAGAGGGAATGTAAAGTGGTCTCTGCAGTGCTGGAAATCAAGTATAAGATCTGGAAACCTTTTTGAAGGACTAAGCAGATGTAACAAGAACTAGCATCTCTAAACACATGATACATTACACGACACATGACACATGAAAAGCTATTGCAATAACAAACTTCTGTCTTCTTGGATACCATAAAAATAAAGACTCCTAGGCATTCTGAAGTGACATTGGGTATTTGGTACCCATGCAACTCTTCATCAGCCTAGAGGTATTCAAGGTCTTGGTGGCATCTCCTATGATCTAGATCTGTATCTTTGGTGA
Organism: Colius striatus; assembly: GCF_028858725.1. Classification (NCBI taxonomy): domain Eukaryota; kingdom Metazoa; phylum Chordata; class Aves; order Coliiformes; family Coliidae; genus Colius; species Colius striatus. The sequence continues at coordinate 174,121,283 of NC_084759.1, read as the reverse complement.
GATGTCATTCCTGCTTTTGTAGACTGCCAGGGCAGGAGAGAGGCACCATTCCAAGAGGATGCGTATTCCAGGGTGAGTAGAGAAAGCAAACAGAAATGTGTTCTGTCACAGAAGAACTGGTTATGAGGAGGTAATATTTTTGTAAGCTAGTGACAGCTTATATTTAAGGCAGCAAATCAGTCAGCAGATCCCAAAGTAAATAAGATTCACATTTTACATTTGAACTAACACTCTTCTGTAGCTTCTTGCTTATTTTCCCTTTCAGATCTACTCTCTTAGCTCCTTCCATTCTCAGGATGACTCTATCTTCATCAGATTTATTGATTTGGATTGTTCAAAGAAGCAAGCTTGTTTTCATAGCAGTGAAGGCAGCACAAATTACCATTTGAGAGTTTGCAGCTACTGAATAATTGAAAGCGTAGACTTCCAATTAGGTAAATGTGAAAGTAAACAGAGTGTTATCTTCCAGTCTTTCTGCGTTTGAATTAAAAACTACGGATTCACAGAAAAATAAATGGGTTTTTTGTGCCATAAAATAGTAGCTTTATTTATGTTACTCAGAAGATGGAGAATTTGGTCAATGTCTGCATAAATTACAAGCTCTTATATGACCAACATTTTAAGAGCTTTATATTTTCCCTTCTTCAAAACAAAAGTTCACACTAGAATGTCAGAGAAATACAAAGTAAACTAAAAAGGCCATGACAGGTCTTAACACAATAGGCATAAATTTTCCATGACTTTTTGCAGTTGTTTCTAGATGTCTTTTTTTTTTTTAATAGACTTTTTCTTTAAAATCACCATATAGTGATTTTACTTTCATATTCTTCTGTTTCTGTCTTCTTTTAGCATTTTTAATTTAATCTTAGGAGATCAAGAAGGTAAAAAATAAGAGCATGCATATATACACACACATATACATACATTTATATAGATATCTGTAACAATATTGTCTTTGCTTCTGAAATACACCAGAAAAGGCAAAGCTTTTTCTCTTTGGAAACCATTCTGTAGGAGATAAAAGTGGAAACAATCAAAAATCTGATCTATTATTATATGTATGCAGAAACTTCTTGCATTTGATACTGTTGGATGTTTATGCTTTCTCAATATATTAAGTATTCCATGTAACTTGTGGCCCCAGCAACAGAAAATAAACTTGAGCAGTATGAGGGCAGAGGTGGTATCACAGCATGTGAAAAGCCTTTGAGCTGCTTGTTTAATAAATGTTTTGTATAGTAAGTGATCCTTGAGTAAGGTTCCCAGTAAAATGCTTGTCCTTAAAAGGAGATAGTAACTGAACAAAAGAGAACTCAGTATGTCAGTGCATAAAAAGTATGGAATTATCAATAGTTAATTTGTGATTATATAGATTTTCTGGACTATATTGAATGGTACCAATTGGCTGTCTAGACAGAAACAACCAGAGTAATATTTGGACTGGAACAACTGCTGATGCTTTTTGTAATCCCTTGGTGTTCAAATTCATGAGAATGAAAACGTTCTGCTGGGACATAGGTCCTTGAGGAACCTCATGACCTGCAAGGTCTATTGCAGTTCTAAGTATTCTTCAAAAGTTTATCCCAGGGGAATGAGTAAGGCAGTCAGAACTTTCCGTGCAAAGAAAATGCTCTGTTTCCTTGCATAATAGACGGTGCTGTGAGGATTTCTGCACATATCTTAGCAAAAGGTGAGATTCTACCCCTCGTTCTTGACATAAGGTCTTCATTCAGCCGCCCTGTGTCAACTGATTCTGCACACAAAAGCCCTTTAATCAAGTGAGCACTGTACTGGGCATTTAGCTCTTCCAAGCACAGTCCGTTTGTGGCGTGACCTGATCCCAGACTCAAAAAGCAGTTATATAGTCATGTCAACTCATCTAGAAAAGTTGACACAGTAAATCTGAAAGTCAAGTAGTAGAACAAGGCTGACAAGGTCCCTGGAAACAAATTGATTTTGTGACCCTTGGAGAGAAACAGATTAAGACCTTGGCAGGATACAAGGGACCTCATGGGAAAAGCCATTGCAGTGTGAAGGAGGTGTCTGCCACTGCAACTTATCTCACAGTTCATCACTGTGTGTGACTGCCATAGATAATGATAATGAAAGTGAACTCATTTATGAAATGGTTATCTTGATCACTACTTGGACAGAATGTAAAACTTCATGTGAGTGGCAATATTTTGAACTACAAGGAAAAGTCACATTTACTTCAGTGAAGCCTTGAATATCCCACCAGGCAAACCAGAAAAGAGGAGGAAAAACAGATTAAAATTGATGGATGTGACTTAAACTTTAGCTTTAATTTTTCTTTACTAGAGATAACAAGTTTTTTTAACTGATGTTTAATTAAAAGTAAATTGTTTTCAACCCACAACTAATTTCCATTCCAAGCTCTAACAGAAATACCACCTCAAAGTTATCTTGGGACAAAGCAGGCAGCCTTAATGGGAGCTAATGAGGAAATAAAATGTCTATCTCTTGCCCATGACATTTAGTGGTATTTCAAGCCAGAACCACCTCTGGTATTTGATGGCCTCCTCACAGTTTCATCGCAGGCCTAACTGATAGATGTTCTGTTCTCATGACATCGAGTAACGCTTCCCTCTGCCTTGCCAGGCACAGAATGTCATATTTATGTCCCTTGCAAGACAGATAATTTTTTCTTCCTATTTTTCCCTGCTCACTACCAAAATGTAATGAAAATATCTAGTTTGTTTACACCTACTTTTGTCACCCGTTGCTTGTGTTTCCACTCTCAGTACACTCTAATATATCGCTCAAACATAATTGCAGCCACAGGCTCTTCGAGTAAAACAATGAAGGTGAGCTCAGGGGATTCAAAAGACTGTTCCCCGAATGTGCTGCAGATCTAAAACAAGTATCTCTTTTAAACACTACCTCAATTTTCCATAATGGCTAATCGCATCCTATGCCCTCTTTGGTTTAGATATTAGATATTAGATATTTGAACTATATCCTTTGAGGTTTTTCCCCGCTCTATCATGTAGGTATTTTTTTTTTCTTACAGATAAATCACATTTTATTTTCTCCTGCTAGTTAATATAAAAATAAAGCGCTAAAAATACACCTTACATTCCAAGAGAATATTATATTGAAGACCAAGATGTTGCAAAAAGGGATTCAGCACAGCACAGCAGCTAGGATTTTCAGCTCTGCCTAAGGACTAAATCCTGTAAGCGATAGACGAGCTTAAAGAGAGACTTACGTGAAGCCAAGGTTCACAAATCAAAACTGACATCCAAAATACTCCCAGCACAGCCCCACCTCATATAAAGGCTCCCTGTCCAATATGACCCTTTCTCTAAGGCATTTACAATTCTGCTTCTGAGCTGAATTCACTCATCCTGTGCTGTGAGGTGGCCAGCTCCTCCTTGAACCCCAATGGGAGTTTAAAACCACTAGAGATGGGTCCAATGTGACAGAGGCTCACAAGACAAGACCAACACAAACTAATGACATGTCCCTCACAAAATACATCTGCAGTGGTTTTCTTCTTAAAATAACTGCTGGAGCAGTAATTAAGTGATAGCAGCACTGCCACCCAAAAGCATTGTTAGAAACTTGTTTGTAAAGTGGGATTCTTTGTTTCACTGGCCTTCATTTTCCATAGCAGTCCAGCTCATATTTACCATGCTGTAGCAGACTCACCTGGGTAGAGAAATACATTCCCCACTACCAGCAAGAGCTGTGCTTCTCTGAGACAAGGAAATAAAAATTCTGGGGTAGGAAGAACAAGTAAACAGAAGCGGAGGGAACAGGTGACCCCCTAACTTCTCCAGCTGAGTTCGAAAACGTGAAGCTCACTACTGATCCATGCCCAGAGGACTGCTTATGCATATTTAATTAAATAATTTTTCTCTCATATGCTTATCATTCTAATAACTCTACATAGTCCAACGTCTTCTTTTAAAGTTCTGTTTTCCAAAGGCCATTAAACTAATTTCTATTTACTCCACTGACATTACACAGCTAGTGGAGTGTTTCCTGTGCAGAGAAAGAACTATGAACCCTGTGGTGGAGGGAATCACTCTGCAAACTTGTGGCTGTGTTCTACATTCTCCAACTACATTTAGCATGTTTCTGTAGTAAATTCATGTTTCTGATTAGAAGCAAATTCTTTTATTTAGTAGTATATTTTTTCTAGTATCTATCAGAAAATAATACCAATAATAATAATAATAATAATAATGAAAAAAGTAGATTAATGCTGGAAAAAAAGAGCACTAAAGTGGTTTGGAAAAACCTCTATGCCTAGGAAACATTGCTTAAAACTAGCTTTCAATAACACCCTTAGAAAAAGGCACGTAGATTCTTGTATCAGTAGAAGGTCTGATTGCATCATCAAATGATACTAATGGTTCACATTCAGATATGAATGAAGAGCTTTCAGAGGAACTCATTCTTACTTCCAAACATTCAGGTCACGTACCTTTACTCACATGCACTACTATATTTCAGATAATAATCTTCAGACTGAAAGAAAAAAGAATGAGTCAAAGAAATAGTGTAATTTTTTTCCCCCTCCGAATTGAAAGTATAACTTTAAAAGAGTGAAGTATAGTTTCAGGTCAGAATATGGAAACATGGGAGCTGTGCTCTGTAATTGGATTGTGTGGGAATAAATTACCCTGAGTAACACATGATCTAGACCTCTGCATCTGAAAAGCTTGAAATTAGACATGGGAATGACACAGAGGCATCAGACAGCTCAACACTGTTAATGAAAACAGATATCTTTAAACACAAGATCAACAGATACTGTGCCATAAGTCCCATGAGAAGTGACTGAACTGGGGTTATTTAGCCGGAATAAAAAAGGGATAACGGGATGAAGCTGGAATGCAAAAAGTTCCATTTAAACATAAGAGAAAACTATTTCACTGTGAGGGTGATGGAGCACTGGCACAGGCTGCCCAGGGAGGTTATGGAGTCTCCTTCCTTGGTGGTCCTCAAGACCCATCTGGACATGTTCCCTTCCAATCCTACCGTTCTATGATTCTATGAAAAGGAAGCTAAGGGGAGACACTATTAGTCTCTACAACTACCTGAAAGGAGGTTATAGCAAGATGTGGGCCAGTCTCTAACAAGTGATAGCTCAAGAGCAAAGGAGCTCAAGTTGTGTGAGGGGAGGTTTAGATTATGTATCAGGAAAAATTTAAGGGTTTTCAAGCATTGGAACAGGCTGCCCAGGGAAGTGACTAAGTCACTATCCCCTAAGCTATTAAAAATATTTGTAGATTTGGTATGTAGAGATATGGTTCAGTGGTGAATGTGACAATGCTAAGCTAACAGTTGGATTCAATGACCTTAAAGATCTTTTCCAACCTAAATAATTCCATGATTCCACGAATATATAAGATCATTCTTCTAGTTTGTGCTGGGTGTCCATGCCTAGACATTGGCAGAGGAGCTGCAGGTGTGTCTTCTGTGAGAAGAGACAAATAGCTACTCCATGTTAGACAGAATCAGTTCCAACAGATCCAAGTTGAGCTTGTCAGCAACACTAGTGATGTCTCCATGATGGCATATTTAAGAAAGTGTAAAAATGTTGCATGGCAGCTGTGGGAGAGTTGCCCTCCGTGGAGGAACATGATGGAGAAGATATCCACACTGCAGCCTGTGGAGGATCCCACAGATCTTGTGATTCTTGCCTCCTCTTTTCCACTCATTGCTCCTGGTCAGACATGACAGTGTCTGTCAGTTTCTGCTCCTGTAGATTTTTATATTTCTGTTGGTTTCTTCTCCATCTTGCTGGTGGGACAGCAACACTCACTGCTGTTCTCCAGCCTGTCAGCAAGGACAACTTTCAGAATGACCTGAAGTGGCATGTGCTTCATAAAGAGAGTAGCTTTGGAGTGTCTGGTGTACCCAAAATAGATTTTTTAAAGATTAGTTTTTCCAGTCTTCTTCATTACTTCTTCAATTTTGGGCAGATTTTCACAAAGAAATTATAAATAAAAATAAATCACACTTCTTATCTCCAGATGACTCTATGACCCAGACAGATTCTAAGATCCTTAACCAAACATCTTTGCCAAAAGCTTTTTGGTCGAGACATAAATCCATTAAGCAATGGAACTGGATTCTCATTCTTGCAAATTCTTAGATTTATATATAATATTATATTATATATTATATACAATATATCTACAATATATTATAGATTTATATATACACTTATCTGATTTAAAACTCTTAAGCAAAGTTCAAATTGTTTTTTTCAGCAGTGCAAGTTCTTCTGAAGGAGAATAAACGGAATGGTCAATTGCAGCTCAAGCACTGATACTTGACACAGGTATTATCTACTGAAAATTTGGTCTTATAAATGTGTAGCAACTCTAGCACGCATTCTGATCTATCTTTAGTGAATGTATGGCTAGTCTGGGTAACCGATAATTCTCTGAATGGTGTCACAGATTAATAATGGTCTAGCAGTTAATCAACAAAACACTACGGATCTTGCCATTTAATCACTCTTAACCAGACATATTACAGAAAGAGTTTGAGTATGACCAAGAGATAATAAGACAAGATTGTGCATCACTTAGAAAGATCTTTCTGGTTTAATATGTTATTACCAGTGATTTCATTCCTACTCCGGCTCTGTGGAATTTTATCAGTTATCTTTTTTTTTTAAATTGAGATCAATCTATTTTAAGGTTTGTATTATATATTTCATTTTATATATTTACAAAATATATGTGTACTTATTTTATCAAATCAAATATATATCTTTTATAGATATATCCTTTTATTTTCTTGCCTAAAGAGCTTTGTTAAGTATACATGGGAACAAAAAGACTCTTTGTTCTTCAGTGTTTTAAAAAAAATATAATTTTCAGTGCCTTGTGATCTGTGTAGCCAAAAAATCTAAAACAGATACACAAAATTTGCCTTAATGAGGTATTAAGGCATAGAAGAAATCACTTTGTAAAAAGATTAACAATATCTGTGTTTGGTGACCTTTTTTATCTTTGATATTATTTTTCAACATTGTTTCCTTTTGAAGTGAAACATTCTTTAGTGTTTCCATGAAAAATTTTAAATAATAACTCTTTTAACATTCTCTGTAGTGTGTTGTTTTTTCTTCCTGTGCTGAAACATTCATATTAAATGCGATATCTTGACTACTTCACAACGATCTGCAGGATAATAATTTGATTCTTAATTTAAATAGGCATCTGTGTAAGTATCTTTTCTCTGAACTGTGAAAGACAATAATATTTCACATCAAGAAATAGAGGTATGCCATTATTATCTCTTTCTATATCAGTTCCATTTTACTAGATGTAATTGTTCCCATGTAGTTCTCCAGACTGCATTGTTATATCTCATCTTATAACTAGAAAGATGTTGTTTGCATGACAATACTAACTTTTCCACATTGGGATGTTCCTTTTAAAATTTCATACTAATATATGTTTAAATTTGACCATTGCTAAAAAATATTTTCTCATATGTTATAAACTTGGAAGAGGATTGGATAGTTGCTTAAGAATAAAAAGCTATCAAAAGAGCTTGGGATTTAGGACATAAAGAAAATCCCAAGATGTCTACCTCTCTGCCTGTTCTATTTCTTGAACAAGATTTGTGCACTGGAAGGAGAGTAGAAGTATGTAGCTTCTACATATAGTGTAAGCAAAAATCTTGAATTCTATGTTCAAACCGTGTGACTGGCGAATATCACTAACCTTAATGGAAACCAGAATAAACACAGTAAATCATACTTTTTATAAAACACACGTATTTCCTAATATTACAAGGCAACAGATAATTGTTTTTTTCAGTGATTGACATCCTGTAAAACCAGACTTTTGGGAAGACCTCTTAGCTAACAGTGTGTAGAAATTGTTTTCCATGTAAGGATGAGTGCAATTTACAATAAATGGAGACACCTGTAAAGCCACATGTGCTCTGTAGTACAGGTCCTGCTGACTGATTCCAGTGTGAGTTTGTCTCAGCAAAAGTGAACTATCCTGTGCTCCACGAAAGTAGAGTAAGGATTTCTCATTTTTTGTTTTCACATTCTGTATAAGAACTATCCCAAACCTTTGAAGCTGTTTTAGAGGCTGAAACATTTCTTTTTAAAGCACTTACCAATGGTTCAGAAAAAAATAACTCCAGTAACTATGTGATTCAATGTCAGAGTCCCAAAATCAGTGTCTTCAACATCCCAGGAGAATAATTCAAACACTAGAACAACACATCAGCTTTACTGTAGCTTAGTAAGTATGTATTTACAGAAGATGAAATGATTCTAAGAAAAGATAGAAAGAAAACCTCTTTAATACCTTGAAATGTACACTTCAAACCCCTAGAATGAGTTAGGCCCAGGAGGATGCTTGAATTATTGCTGCACGTATCGCTAACATATGTCAAAACCATTTGAGTACTTGCATGGATGATTTCATAATTTTGCTTTTGTCTTGATGTAGGACCACCCTGCCTGAGTGTTCAAATAGCTGTGGCAATCTCCTACCTGCAGTCATAAATGTCAATAAGCCATATCCTGCCCATCATGCATAGCTGAATGACTTCTTGTTCTTACTGCATTCATATTTGGACAGCTAAGAAGCTCAGGTATGTAGATGCCACATTTAAGGTATACATATTTATACAGAATTTTTAAGAAACTCAGCCATACTTCTCAAGATCTCTTAATAGCAATAATAAAAAAAGTTTACCACTCATCGCTTAAATATCACCAGAGTCAGCAGAAAAGGATCTGAAAACTTCAGTGAACAGCTGGTAAGGGGAAAATCCATTGAAAATGCCTGAGAGCAGAATCAGGAAAGAACACATGTGAAAACACAAAATAAACTAGCAATGCAAGCATATCTTTAGAGAACTAGGCCATAGAAAACAATTACTTTGAATATGCCTATAGAACAGGAAGAGGTGAAGCATGGTTTGTTATTACTAATAGGTAAAATATGTGTCATATGGTCAGCTAGAACTGTTAAAATAAGCCCTCCCCTAGAACCAATTAAGTCCAAGTAACATACCATATAAGATCATTTCTCATTACAGCCTGATAAATATAGAAAAGAACCAGTGTGAGAACTGAAAACATTTTATAGAAGTACACCTAAAAGTCAGATTATCAGTAAGACCTCAGCCACCTGTTACTAATTATTTTAGCTTCAGGTTCTTAAGTAAACACAGATGCAGCCAAAGTAATCACTTCAGAAAAAGACATACTTAAGTAGATTATAGAAGAAAAATCCTTATGCATTATTCTTGCCTTACAACACCCATCCTGAGAGATAAAAAAATTTGAACGGAACAATTAATAAGGTCTTTTCATACTAAGGAAAATTACTCCATAATGAGGTTTAATGTATGAGAAATGAGGTGGAATTTATTTAAAAATAAATAAAAACCTTACCAGAGGTGGAACATGGTACACTGGATGGCAGGCGATGCTGTGTTTTTACAGGGCATTCTCACCACTAATTGTTAGCACATAGGCAAAGCAAATAGAATAGCTATATGGGGGAAAGTGCAAGGAAAATGGAAGCTGACAAAAACATCAAACCATAGGCTTTAAACATGAAAACAACTGTTTAATAAATGTTAATATACTTTAAAACTTTACATGATGTCTCAGGATTTCATATTAGCCTACTGCAAAAATAGAGACCTTTGACCCTGTGTGTCCCTCATTTGAGCTGTGCCACATTCCAGGAACATTTTCACTTTCTAATTAAAACTTTAAACATGCCAAGTGTCCACACTTTGCCACAAGTTCTCATGATGGAAGCCAGGAATATTAATAACATGTAGAACAGTAATCATGTGCCACCTCTTTCTCTTGTGCAACATGAAGTACCATATCACTCCAGCATAGATGGGAAAGAAAGTTTTGCTACATTTGAGCTTTGTTGCTGCTCCAAAGCAATTCATAGCTATTCCTTTGCACTAGGTAAATGTCAGTATGTATATCAGGTCTTTGTGAAGGGTAAAGAAAAGTCATAATGAGAGAACAAAGTACAAAGATGAACAATGAAAATATAAGGTTAAGTAAAGCCAAATTAAACCCATACCAATGGTATTTCAGTACAAATTAGAATAGTAACATCTCATAATAATGCACTCACAGAAATAAAAGAAGATAGTCAATGAAATAGATTTGAAGTGCTGAAGGTCTGAACACACTGTGGATGAAATCAGCTTTTGTGCAGAGCAGCAGTGAAAGGCCAGTGCTTCAGCAAGCAGAGCATAAGTAAGGTTTAGCTAGTGCTACAGAGGTGTGAATTTCAGTAAGAATGATTTGGACTTTGTGAATACAGCCAAGGCCATCAGTGCATATCTTGATAGAATATTTGTATTACTGCACTACTAATGTTCAGCCTCAGCTACCTAGGACATGAAGAATGTGCAGTCTATTCATTATGACTTTAAAAACATACATATTTTAACAGCTTGAAAAGGTCCTGCAGGTAATTCCATCATGAGCTGATCAAATAGGAGTCATGAACAGTGAACATCAAAGTTTGATTGTTATAGATACATACATAAAAATTAAGGACTGTGTATTTTACTTGTCTTAAAAGAATACCTTCAGAAATTATCATAAAATAATATTTAAATCTGGATAAAAGTAATTCTTTGCACTCATATGAGTCTTAACCACCCTCACGAGTTAGGAAACGTAAAAAAATCTTCAAGTAGAAGGGAGACTTTGAAATGTAGCTGTTGTTAGGATGGTCTCCAATCACAGCCACAGCATTGATATTCCAGTAGGTTTGTGCAAGGGCAAAAGAAAAGTGAAATTAGTTGAATAGAAGTCACAGGGGAAATTTTCATAGTTAAACAATAACCAAAATCCTTAATTAGAATGTATCCACAGAAACTAGTGCTTGTATTTACACTTCATTAAAGAGGAACCTGGGCTATTCAGTAAGCAAAAGTCTCCCGTTTCTTAGTTGTATATTTTATATGGATATGATAATCTACAAAGGGGAATTTATAGGTAGGTAAATAACTTGTGCACGATATACTCAATCCTTTAACTATTTCTTGGGAGTTTTATGGCAAAAATAGATGAAAAGCAGATACAGTCTTAAAATGAGAAGGCCTGCAATTAACTAGTAGGGTATCCTTGATTTTATGCAATGCACAATTAGTCTCTCATCAATTCACAAAGAATTTAAGCACTTTTTTATTATCAGAGGTAACTGAAGGCAAATTTGAAAGTCTTGGAAAACTTAGAAACCAAAGTAGAAATCTGACATATTTCTTGAAAGCAGAATTGTCTGTCAGAATGGACTTATTTCATTAAGACTGCATAGTAAAAGAAAAGCTCATTCATATTTTTATTATTATTATAAAGTCTCTCACATCTTGCTCTTCAAACACTCAATCATTGATACAAAAGAAGAAGAAAGTCTGGTGATAGGAAAAAATCCCCTCACTAAAAAATGAAAAATTATAAGGCAGAAACATTAGTCAGTACACTAAACAAAAGAACGCTATAACATTTTTTTCAACCTTGTTTCAGTACACAAGATACAAACATTTCGAGAGGTCAAATAAATAATTTTTTGTACTACATGAGAGAAGCAGAAGGGAAATACATGTTGTCTCTTCAGGTTAGAGTGTCTTCTGAACTTTCTACTCAGGTCAGCTGAAGTTCATCTTACATATAGATAAACCAAAAAATGGATACAGTAGCATTACATAATACAGTTGGTACAATTGGCTAATGTTTTTTTTCAGATGAATTTCCAGATATTATTTCCTTCTAAATATCAGATGTTTACTTGGTTGATATCTTCAGAAAATTATGGGTTTTTTAGGTAGAAACACAGAGTAACTAAGTAAACAGGTTCAATGTCAACTGAGAGTATTAGTCAGGTTATGTTCTGATTTCTGTTGATACCTGAATTATATTTATATTTTACATTACAATTACATTCAGGATTCTTCTATTAGCAGTAACACTAAACTCTACACAAAATATTGTTGAATAAATAATCTTAAAAGGACTGAGACCTAAGAAATTAGAAGTTGTACAGGCTTCATTTAAAAACCAGAATACTAAAATTAAGTGACCTTAAAGAAAAACCCAACCCCAACCTAAGTCAGAATTAGATTCTGGACTCACATCTTCCATGTGACCACCCTTCATCATTAATGTTACACAGCTTGTTACAGGATTAATGTTTTAATGTATTTTACAAGTAAAAATTCAGACTCTGCAGTTACTATTATAGACTATATTTTCACCTGAGTGCAGGAAAAGATCCAATAGCCGTGAGGATCACCTGTTTATTCTAATGAAAACATGTGGAACAGAAAGACAGGTGGTTTTGTCTCCTTTATTTAGCTTTTAGTTTTCCTTGGAAAGTATATACAATTATTTGCTGGGACACAGTTTTAGAAGCAACTTAAATGCCTTTAATTAGGGAAAAATGTTTAAGCTTTAGAGAAGCACAATGTGAGAGCTACATATTAGCAATATCAAACAGAGAAATTAAACAACTGCAACAGGTACAGATCTAAGGTAGAGAAGTACATCAGGCTGCAGAACCCAAGATCAAAAACTCCCGATTTTCCTTTTACCCTTTGGGGTCGTTCCTCTGATAAATAATTCACAGACTGCAGTGCAAAGTAGTTTGCATACTGACAAGATTAAAAAGAATGCTTTGTCTGGGTTAAATTTACAATCTGAAACCTTCCTTTAAAATGTCAAGCAGGTAATTAATTTAAGATGGTTTGCCAAGCAGAATCTCTGACCCTGTCAGAATAATTTCATTTCTTGAGGGTGAAGAGGATATCACATTTATCTTTGTGGAGTCTCGTTTGTTTTCTTCTTCCCTTCTCCTCTTTTCTTGCTGTTTCTTACCTATTTCGTAATACCACACTGAAGCAAAAATTAGCACCACAATCTTTTCCTTGTTAATTTGTGACGATAAAGCAAACATTGGCTGCAAATTGCCAATGAATAGGGAATAGGGTACAAGTCAGACCTCTTGACTTGCACAGAAGATGAGCATTTTCCACAGAGAGAGCTCTCTCCTGCCTAAGCATTCAGACAAGCATTTTAAGTAGCAGTGGGAAATGCATAAATTCAACAGCATGAAGATTCTCTTTTGGCATAGCAAAACATCCTGTTCCACATATGCACAGTAGTGTGCTTTCTTATGAATGAGTGCCTGAATGCATGACATCCAGCAGGATTTTTACATCCTCTCGGCAAGCCAGGTTTACTGGTGTAAAATTTTATTAGAAATTGTGTCACCTCAGCTAATCCCTCCAGGCGATGTGAAAGAGATTAAACAATGCATTTGGAAGCTTAATTCTAAGTTTGTATGGTTAAGTACGAGAAAGTGGAATTGGAAAATAGAAAGATGCTCCAAAAGAGTATACATTCCTGAATGTATACTGAATTTTCTCTTAGAAGTAGATTGTGATGTTGCATACTAATTGGTTAAAAAGAAATGCCATTACAACTAACTAACCAACAAACTGTAAGGTGTTCTTGGTTTTATTCAAGAGGAAGAGGTCAGACCAAGCTTAGCTTCATCTGAAATCTGAGGAAAATGTGAATCAAATATAAACTGTAAATATAAATCCCAACGTGTACGACTAAATTTTTATGCAAATTTATATCAGAGCTTGATATTTGAGTTTGTTTGAACTTCTCAGCTGTCCTTCATGCTGACTGAGCTTTTGAAATTTATTATTATTTCTCTTTCATGTGGCTACCTGACATACATCTACTTTTTCTCTTCTAGATATTTCTTCTGCATTCTATACAGAAACCTTGAACTGGACAGCAAGAGTCCAATATTCAATATTCAATAGCTATATTGGAAGGTGAAAATTTTCAGTAGCCTCTGAGAAGGGACATCGTTATCCTTCAAATGTCATTGTTCTCTCAGCATTTGCAACTGTTGCCCTACACAGACTCTGACAAGCTTATAGTGGCTTAGTGGCGCTACTCAATAAACACAAACCACATCGGATGAATGAAGTTAAAACCTGTTTGATTTTTCAAACATCACTAATCCTCAGTCCCCAAATTGCACAGCAATAGAAGAATGCTTTTTGAAAAATTCACATTGTGGTTATTTTAAGATGTTATGCCTTTCACTGGCCAACATTTCTACTGATCTTAGTCTCTTGGAAAGCTCTCTTTAGTCATTAGATTTCAGGAAGTAACTCAACCAAGTTTCCATTAGAACAGGCTTCATTCCTGTAGTTGAAAATGCGGTCATTTCCTTCCTGGCCAGACATTATCCATATGGGGAAAGAAAGGATGGAGCTGGATGGGAGGCCAGAACATGATATGTTGATGAGAGTTTTTATTTGACTTCAGAAAAATGAAGACAAAAATATCCAGAGCACCTTTTTCAGCCTGATTCATCTGAATCTCCCTTATGACTATAAACTATACACATAAAATGTGGTCTAAAGATGGAAAAATAGTGCCAACTCCCTAGCAATGAGAATACTTATTGTTCCATTTAAACGAGCGGAGCTCTACCTAGTGTTTTAATCTTTATGGTTCCCTACTCAGTACTGAGTGATTTCTTCTTGCCCAGTGTTGTTATGCAAAGAATCAGATTGGCATAAAAAAAGCTCTCTGAGTCTCCTCTTACAAGATAAAATGAAGATAAAGGAAAATGTAGGCCCTCTCCAGAAGGAAACAAAAGACCTAGTTACTCAGGATATAGAGAAAACTGAGGTACTCAACAACTTTTTGCCTTAGTCCTCACTAGCAAGTGCTCCAGCCACGCTGTTGGAGAAGGCAAAGGCAGGACTGGGAGAATGAAAAAACACCCATTGTCTGAGAAGATCAGATTTGAGACTAAGCAACCTGAAGGTGTATGAGTCCATGGGACCTGGTGAGATGCATCTGTGGGCCCTAAGGGAACTGGCAGTTGAAGTGGTTAAACCACTAACCATCATATTTGAGAAGTCATGTGAAGTTTCTACAGACTGAAAAAAAAAAGGAAAAAATAGAAGACTCGGGAACTGCAGGCCAGTTAATCTTATTTCTGTGCCCAGCAAGATCATGGAACAGATCCTCCTGGGAACTATGCTAAGACAGATGGAAAATAAGGAAATGGTTGGTGACAACTAGCTTGGCTTCACTAAGGGCAAATAATGTCTGACAAATTTAGTGGCAGAGTTAGTGTTTAGTGTATAAGAAGAGAGAATTGACACCATCTACCTGGACTTATGCAAAGCATTTGATGTTGTCCTGCATGACACTCTTGTCTCTAAACTGGAGACATATAGATTTGATGGATGGACCGTTTGGTGGCTAAGGAATTGGCTGGATGTTCACCTCCAAAGAGTTGTGGTCAATGGCTAAATGTCAAAGTGAGGACCAGTGGTAAGTGGTGTTCTTCAGGGATCAATGTTGGGACCAGTACTGTTTAACATATGTTTTGATTACTTGGATGGCAGGATTGAGTGGAAGTTTGCCAACAACACCAAGCTTTATGGTGTGGTTAACACAGTGGAGGGAAGGGATGCCACCCAGAGGGACCTGGACAGTTTTGAGATATGGGACTGTGCAAATCTCATGAAGTTCAACAAGGCCAAGGTCCTACACATGGGTCACGGCAAGCGTAAATACAGACTGGGTGATGAGTGGATTGAGAGCAGCACCCTAAGGAGAATGACTTGGGGGTGTTGGTAGGTGAAAAACTGAATATGGCCTGAGAATGTGTACTCATCGTCCAAAGACCCAACTGTATCCTTGGCTGCATCAAAAGAAGCATGACCAATGGGTCAATTGAGGTGATTTTACCACTTTACTTTGCTCTCATGAGATCCCACCCAGAGTACAACATCCAACTCTGTTGAAACAAGTCCAGTGGAGAATCATGAAGACAACCAGAGTACTGGAGCACCTCTCCAAGGAAGATAGGCTGAGAAAGTTGAGGTTGTTCAGTGTATGGAAAAGAAAGCTTTGAGGAGAACTTATAGCACCTTCCAGGGTGCTATAGATACCTTCCAGGGGTCTACCAGAAATTCAGAGCAGGACTTTTTACAAGAGCATGTAACAATAGGACAAGTGGAATAGGCTTTAGGCAGAAAGAAAGTAGACTTAGATTAGATATTAAGAATAGGCTCTTTACTATGAGGGTGGTGAGACACTAGAACAGGTTACCCAGAGAGGTTGTGGCCACCCAATCCCTGTAAGTGCTCAAGGCCAGGTTGAATGGAGCTTTGGGCAATCTGGTCTAGTGGAAAGTGTCTCTGCCCATGGCAGGAGAGTTGGAACTACATGGTCTTTACGGAACCTTCCAATTCTAACCATTCTATGTTTCTCTGATGCTACAAATTTTGAGTGAAACAAAGCCATCAATTTTTCAAGACTCTTTCAAAATGAATATATGTCTCGATTAAAAAAAAAGCATTCTCGCGAACTCCTTACTAAGGAAAGTACTTGGATAATCTCAAATCAGACATATATCTGAATTACCTGTGACTATTTCATGTCAAATATTTTATTCAGGCCTTGATTCAGTGAGATAAAGAAGCACAAATTTAGTTTCAATCCATGAATGATAGTTCCAGCATCAGCAGAATCCCTGGTCTTTTCAAAGACACTAATTTTAAACTCATTTCCTTTCCATTAATAAGAATTGCAAAAATGAATGAACAGAAATTCACCTTGTTCAGTGATAGTAATGAAAGCACTCTTCTGTTTTTGAGACTGTGAGATTACGTCCCTACTGCACAAGTAACTATGCTCCAGGTTACACATGCACTGCTTTGAAGAGAACAGAAGCTGTTTACATTTCTATTCCAATGACACAAACATCTTACCTGAAGAAGCTAAATTTGTAAATTATAGTTTGTAAACTTAGATCTACAATAAGAACAGCTTGAAACAGTAAGATTTATAGTGCCAAATCATCAACAAGAGATAGATGAAGAAAAAATTCTTTTTGTTGTGTAAATGACCATATTTACAGTTGAATTCATTCACAAGCAACTGATGATAATTAATCCAGAAAAAAATGTAGTTAATCAAAAAACAAACTGTATATATTAGTGTATTAGTATGTTTTGTTAATAGCATGAACATACATAGCCCACCCTGTAATTACTACTTACAGAACATTTAGCATTCTCATGTAAAAGCAGCTTAATTATTTGTTATGTCAAAACATTCAGGATAAAACAAAGTAGTTTTCCCCATGAGTAAAAAGGTAGGTACCCTATGAATTTTAATATGTTGTCAAACATTCTGACAACAAATTATGAACAGAACTTCTATGATGTTGATAAAAGAACAGCTCCTGGGGGACTGGAAACTGAGAAATTATATTCAAGGTAGGAATTAAGTACAGTAAACATATTAATACTATTAAATATAAATATAAATGCTAATAGTAATCTTAAAAATATATAGTCATATTATTTCACTTCATTACATTGACATGGATTTTCTAGTTTGCAGTGTTTTAGACTTTTCTAAAAGTAGCCTTTCAAACGCTTGGAAACTACTTTCCAGTAACTTTATTACGATCCATACTTTTCTTATCATAGAATGTCATTTGCAATACATCCTTTCAATAAAAATATCCAATAATGTGTCTTTTCTGTAAAAGCAATGACTTTTATCTGTACAGACTCACAACAGTACTTTCTCTTCAAGCTTATCAGCAACATAAGACCAAGTTGAATAAATTTATTTTCATATATAGTTTTGATCTCAATAAATGCTGTCCTTAAAAACTATGTTGTCTTGGGAAAAGTTAACTGTATCAGAAAGATAGTGCATTCTTTTTTCACCCTTCTGGTGCTTTCAGAGTTGAGGACAAAGCACGGAAGAGAAGGAGGGAAGCATGTTTCTGATTCACACTAGCACTACAGACCTGCTTTCCCTTCCTCAGGTATCTGAAAACCGATGCTGAAGCTTTCTAAAGATGTTCATTTGTTGAACTTTTGGCACTTTAAATTAATTAGTAAAATTACCAAACATTTTAATAGCATTTCCAGTGAGGAGGAAGACAGGTAACAGCACAAGTATAATCAATTAGATTAACATACCAGATAACTCACAAGGTAATGTGCTGTAGTAGCTGCTGTGCACTGATATTTAAAGACATGTTACATGAGTAAAACTGATGATGTCCAAATAATATGCAATACCTGACTCTCTCAATAATATAAAGCTTATTTACTAAAGTATTCTAATTGGACCATGTCTCACAGCTAGAAACATACTTTGGCCAAAGAAAGCAAAGAAGAAGATAAAAGGAGAAGTCTTCAAAAGTTGAAGTTAAAAATAAAGCTTTTCTTCCAGCTTCCTTAAATTCTCCCAGATAATTTTCATTTTACCAAAGAATGAGCAAATGTAAAAATAGAAGAGGTAGACAGACACACTGAAAATGAAACTGTGAGACTTCAACTTTATAATGACCATAAATAATCAGAAGCCAGGCAAATGCAGAGAGGAGGGATAATATTATACAGGGATTGCCCTTGATTTTACACAGGGAACTCTACTTTGGACAAGAGGGAATTCCTGCGGGAGTGTTCCGGTATACAGCTTTTATCATTCCTTTTTCTGCCAAAAAACACCAATACCTATAAGAGAAGAGTTTATTAAGCTGAATCTGGGCTGATTATGGTGAGTTTGGACGGGCTGATGAACGAGTCCCTCTAGCCAGGAATGCTGGTACCTGCCCTGTTTCCTTGAGCTGTTTTTTTTTGTCTTACCTAGTACAGCTGGGCCCTCTAGCATGCTGTTCCCATGTTTACATGGAAGAAGAGTTTGCAGCTCATTTGGATTTCCTGTTATTTTACCAATTATCCTAGGGTAATGAATAGCCAAATCTTTCTCTTCAGTGATGCCTAATCCAGCTAAACCCACACAGCTATCAGTGGCTCCAATGTGCTATCCCTTCTACACTGAGTGAAAGCGGGTTTGGCTCTAATAAGCATTACAAGACTTATCTCAAAGATTGTAGATCTTGTTTCAAGGAATTCCTTCTTCTCTGTACTTACAGTGGTCAATATAACATCTTCCATTTTTAGGAAGGCTTCTAGTTATATTAGTTGAAGTCAGCTGAAACCTAAAGAACAATTCCATAGCTGTTAGCCAGCTGAAATTTCCCATTTATTACAGTAATTCACTGTTGGAGGGTTTTTTAAGGTTTTTTTTAGTTGAGATTACAGACCATAAGTTTAACTGTTCTATTCCTGGTCTTTTTTGCTGAGGTGAGGTGAGGGTTTACTAGTTTTCATTACAGTGTTTTAAATGATGCAGCTGCTCGCCCACGATGAACTAGGCTGCAATAATTAAATATTGTCACTGAGACCAATGAATGACAGTAAATTAGCAACAGTGACCTTCTACGGCAGCTAAAATGGGTCACTGAATTTGAAGCAAAAATCTGATGTGAAAATACAAATGATAGGCTTTTGTTTAGCTTTCTAGTAAATAATGCAATTGTTTTTCTTGGTCATTGAAATTTAGAGGAAACATAGAGTCCTTGAAAAATCTGTTCTGCATCTTAATAGCAGTAATGGTAGATTTAAAGTGAAAAGGATAGAGACACTAACTGCAAAAGATCTTTTAGATCTGTGAAGAACAAATCTCTTTCACTTGCTGCTTTGCTTTTTTAAGCACTTGTCACTCTCAGAACAGACCTTCAGAAGTCTTTTCTCTGGATTGTCACTAAATTCTGTCAGCTCCTGCAAGGACAGAAGTTCCAGTATAGTGAGTATGATTAGGTGCAGAGGAATCTAAGGAACCCATCATAAACCACTCAGCTTTCTTCATGCTCTTGTAATGTAAAGAGAAGTTGAATTCTGACAGTTGATTTCACAGTTTTACTCAAACCAGGATGTATCTCCCCTACTAGAGATATCAAATCTTGACCTTTGTTTCTTTTATCTCATTTACTTGTAACTTCAAAGATTAAAAAACGCTTTATAGAACACAATCTTCTCAAATGTCACGACAAATACATTGGAAAAATCATATAGAGAGAATAAAAGCATTCTGCTTATCACATAGACAATTCACTATAAGGTAGATTTGGAAATCTTCAGTCCCTTACGCTTTAGTCTCTTCATGGAGAGAAAATTTCTTAAATATGGAAAAGTTTCAACTTCCCCATGAATAAATGTTCTCCTGACACCTATTATTATTGATTATTATTATTAATGTCATCATTGCTATTCTCCTTCTTATGCCAGGTATAGTCTTCAAATATTCCATCCATAAGAACTTTAATATTTGGACAGCAGATGGTGATAACTGACTGTAACCAGAAATGCAGATCAAAGATAACAAACTTCTAGTGATGTCAGTAGTATTTGCACTTATTTTCAAAACTGTGGAGTAAAGCCGTATCTATGAATCTCCTGAGTTAATAGAACTCAGAATCTCCTGAGGCCATAGAACTAGGATGTATTCTTGATGTAAGACTTAAACTGCATCCTATTCAGGGTGAGCTGTGAGCTGTTTCCTAAGAGAGAAGTGCGTGTCTGCATAATTCCATGGACTTGTATCCCAACTACAGTTTTTTTAGTTTTAAAAGCTTGAGGTTTTTATTTGGAATACCATAGCTTAAACTTGAACCATCTAGAACACTGTCCTTGCTTGGTACAGACAGTATTTTCCACCATATTTTCTACTGCCATTCAGTGACATGAGATGGAGGCATATCAAAACTGGTTTATAGAGCTTGTAAAACGAGGCTTGCAGAACTCAGCTCAGTATTCACCATGTTGCAACTTAAACTGCTTAGTCGTAGGAGAAGAAAAGCATTTATGTATATGTGTATGTGTATGTATATGTATCAATTTAGGTTGTCTGCCCCTAAAGTCCTGAAATTATGGAGCATGGCTCTGGTAAAGCAGCCTGATAGACAAGGATCTGTTGTAATTAGCAGAGTATTATGGGATAGGAATACAGAAGCAAGGCCATAGCTGAAGCCTTAAGCATTCTACTCAGATATTTGAAACATGATTTTACATATCCTTGAGTAAATTGGTCTATTCAATACTGCTTGGATCAGGAGGTTAAACTATATGATTTGCAGTAGTCACTTCCAACTTCAACTATTCTGTTGTTCTTTGAGATAAAATGGAATAGATGATGTGCTGGAGAAATCTTACATCTAAACTGAAAATCTCCTGTGTTTTATTCACAAGTAGCATTTATTCCTTACCAAGCTTGGTGACAGAGGAGCATACTCAAGAAATTCATCAGAGTTTAAGATCACTGGGGAGTGATGCCAAAGAGGAAAGCAAGTTAGTTGCTCCTAGCACCTCTGACAATGAGCAAGACTTTCATCTCTCTGACTCTTCATCTCACTATAAGCACCACAGAACAAAAGTGTTCTCATTATGCAGGCTGGGCTTGAATTTGCTACTTTAACACAAACAATACATAAAAATCTTCAGTCCACAGAGACATAAAGAAGTCAGGCAGGCAGATGTTTTTATCATTCTTTAGATTTGTCCAGGGAGATGTAGAGCTCCTAAGGACATACTTTTGTTATGGGTGATATTATGCTTTGGTCAGAGTAACAACTTCAGATTGCTACTTCAGGCCAGCAGGTCAAGGGGGATTCTTCTCCTCCTCTATTATGCCCTGTTGAGGCCTCATCTATGTCCAGTTCTGGGCTCCTCAGCTCAAGAGGGACAGAGAACTTCTGGAGAGAGTCCAGCGCAGGGCCACCAAGACGATCAGGGGACTGGAACGTCTTTCATACAAGGAAAGGCTGCAGGAACTGAGGCTGTTTAGTCTAGAAAAGAGAAAACTGAGAGAGGATCTCATTAATATTTACAAATATCTAAATGGTGAGTGTCAGGAGGTTGGGACATTCCTTTTTCTGTTGTAGCTAGCAACAGGACAAGGGGTAATAGGATGAAGCTGGAACACAAAAAGTTCCATTTAAACATAAGAAAACACTATTTTCTGTGAGAGTAAGGGAGACCTGGAACAGGCTCCCCAAGAAGGGTGTTGAGTCTCCTTCCTTGGAGATCTTCAAGACCCACCTGAACGTGTTCCTGTACGACCTGATCTAGGAAAACCTGCTTCTGCAGGGAGATTGGGTACCTTCCAATCCCTACCATTCTATGATTCGATGATTCTATTCAGGTAAAATTTCTGTGAATATTAGTTTCATATACTTATCTTTGTAGCAAAAAGTAGTCCTGTTAATCCTCTGAGAATTTTTGTGCAATCTCTAGATGTAGTTACCATGGCTGATACCTGAATTTTCTTTGAGGTGCCCTGCCTTCATAATTCACAATCACTAGCTGCAGCAGTTCAGGGTACATAGACTTTAATGACACCGTATGCCACTGGTTAGAGGGAGACCTATTAATAGAGAAAATGATATAAGTTTAACATACTGTTTGTGACTTACAAAACCACAAAGGGAGCTGCTGCTTTAGGAGTAGAAGCAATGACATCAAAACCAGTATGTAAGTTATAGATTCATTTGTTACCCAGCTTTTTCTTTTATTTTTATAGGTCATCATCACATTGGCTGCATTTTAAATATTACTGTTTTTCATTTTCAGGCAGTAACATAACATTAAATAAATACTGGCAAGATCTACATGGCATAGCTATTTCCCAGCATGATTTTGTGCAGCTCAGCAAGTAATTTCACCTGCTGAGAGAATTTAGGAAAGCAACCAGGCAATTTCATAAGGCTACTAAATCAGTATAAACAAACTTGTATTTAGACTGGACCAGAGAATAGTCTTAAATTCATAAGCATAGGAATTTGCAGCTTATACTTTTTAACAGCAACTTCAATACTAGCTGAACTTGGCACAAATCCTGAAATTCTTGTCAAGCCATTCTGTTTTTTTCCTTGTTTGCTAGTTTTATTTGAGCTACTAAGAGGTTGTAGGAATACTCATTTCTTTGGAAATGCAGTACAGAGAATGCAAATCATAAGATATTTCATAGGAACAATTTATGATTGTTGATTTTTTTTTATGGTACCTGGATTTTTAAACATATAGCTTGGAAATGGATAAAACCACCTTCAATTTCAAAAGAATAAATAGTAAGCAAGGAATCCAAGAAAATAATTTTAAAAACCAAATCAACATTAAAAAACCCACAAAACCACCAAACTCTTTAGGTTTTGCCAGTGTGTCTGAGCTGCCTGCTTTACTTACTCTCTCCAGCAGGTCCTGACACACACGCAGGTGCTTCTGGAGGCTGGTAGTGACTGATGGGGAATGGGTCCAAGGAACATTGCTGCCCCTTATCATTGTCTGGCCAGAGCAGAGACAGGGGGAGTAGTACTATGGGGAGGAAAGGCAAAACAACCGCCACTATTAAGGCTGCCCTCTGGCCACTGTTGAACAAGCTGGTGACTTACTGTTTTATTTCATAATTGTGCACTGAAATGGATCTCTCTGACTCAGGAAAAGCAAAACCTGTTCCAAAAAAAAGGAAATTTAATTTAGTGCATGTGATTTTTCTGCATAGGTATGTTTTCAGCTTTGCACAAGCTGTAACATAAAGAATGAGCTCAGAAAGACCAATTCATGCCTTACAGTACATTCTCAATAGGCTCCAGAAGTCATGTTTGGACAAAATTAAAATACAGTTCCAGGTAAAAGCTTTTACTGAACATGCATTTTAAATATTTTCCTGACTGCAGGTGGGCAAAGGGTTTAGTACACTTCAAGAACGTGGTAAACAGTTCAACAAATAACTCTCTAATTTTTTTAATACTGATTTTCTGGATTTTTTTTGTTTAAATGGATCAGAGATTTAGAAAACTAACTCCATTGGAACGAGTAAAAAGAAAAAGAAAAAGGCCAAAAATACGTTAAGGTAAACAGTTGGTCAAAATAACAGCAATTTACCACATAAAAATGTTTGTCCTGGTATGTCAGGTGTATCCTGTTAGTTTTCCTTATAATTTTCTTTTCTAAATGTGAAATGACATATGTCTTTATACTGATATGATCTTGCGTTGATTTTCCACTGTTTTCTGAACTTTATTTCATTTTTGTGATAAAGATTACTGGCAAAGAGCCATTTGCAGTTCCCTGGTCTGTCTCAGTATATGTTAAAGCAGGGATGGTTCTGCTCTAGTTTATATCACTAGGCTAAGGCCTCTATCGTTCTTGCCACTCTTGAACAGCCACTTTGACCCATCAGCCACTTTGATCCATCATCACATAGTTTTCTCTTTGTGCTGAGGGTAAGACTCAATAAGCTGCAGTTTTAGTACATCCACTAGATTTACTCCAAAGTTTCTATGCAAGGAAATGCTCTCCAAGAAGGATCTTCAGACAATGCAGTGTCACTTTACAACGTGTCAAATGAAATTATCAGAGCAGAAAATGTATGTAAATTCATTTTTTGTATAATTATGTATGTACAGATACACACATAGCCAGATGTTCTCTTACAGTGTTAAGGTCTGCTTGTTCAAAATTGAGTCTAAAACATTTGCTTTGATGTTCAGCACAAATGAAATGACATAAAATAGAAAAAAAAATGTTCTTTACCATTGTTCTTTGCCTGTCATTAGAGCAGCTCATCATAAACTTGATGATGATAATAGTGCTGAAAATATTCCAACTGTGTCAATATGAATCTACACCATCAAAGCAATATTTCTCAGACCACTTAATGTAGGACTGAGAGTAAAAGTAACAGCTGACAAGTGTTCAATAAGAGGTCAAAAAACAAAGATGCAGACAGATTTGTTGAGGGCTTATGTTACCTATTTTTGATAAGTGAAACAATTGGCCTAGGTTTTTTCCCCCTTTGTACCCTTCCAGGAGAACTTGCTGTATAGTTTCATAGGCAAATACACTATCAAAAGACAGCTTGAAATAAAGGTAAAAATCTCTATTTGGTTTACTTAAGTACAAATAAATTAATCCAAGAGCTAATAATATTATCAGTTAACTGTGTATCTTGACAAAGGAAAGAGGAGACAGGTTCTTAAACACAGGTTAAAGTGACAACATAAAGCAAAGTGAAACACAAAGCTGTTCACTACTAATATCAAGTGATTTGCAGGTGGTTATAGACAAAATACTTTAAGAATGCCACCTCTCTCTAATGAATCTTTAAGACGTGATGCCTATGGAGAATTTCCAAAATTTTCAGTCTATTTACATAGTAAGGATGGAACTTTGCTCTTAATTTCACATTTGCTTTGTCTGTGTTGCTAAGAACTAGTTCTTCTTTCCTCTTTTTCGAGAAGACACACTTTTCCTTTATCCTAGAATAAAGATTTCATTATTGCATTGGTCCTTAGAGCCAAAGTCCTTAGAGGCACTGTGTTTCTATGGGAGTTACGCAGCTGAATATTCCTCTAGTCTTGAACAAGAGTATACTGTTCACAGGGAAGAGGAGTTTTGAGCAGTGTTAACTTCTGTGGGTCAATGATGCTCAAGTGTGAGAAACTGCTCTAGGAGTTCTGACTGCCACACTAGGAGGGAGTGAGGAAAACACAGGCTGAACCTCCTGGAAACCTGTCCTCATCTGTATTCTCCCAGAGGCCAATTATAGAGGGAAATATGAAAACCATTTCATACACCAGATACAGAACAGAGAGCATTGACTGAGTATTGCCTACCCATCCTAAATTCATGGTGACAGTGTTTATCCCTGTTTTGCCTTCCATGCTGAATGAACATATCAGCCAAGGCATTTATGGGGAGCATTTCTTCATCTTTCTTTGGCATCAAATGACAAGAAGCAAGAAGTTTTTTGAGCTAAACATTCTCCACTTTATACTTTCTTCTTAGCTAAACATCTTTTTCTCAGTTACTGTAGAGAGAAAGATTAAAAAATGGTCTTTTCTTTGGTGCACAATAAATAGTAGAGGTGTAAATGATGGGGATCCCCATCCCCCAAATTTTAATGTGCATCCAATGCTGAAAGTTCAAACTGCCAAAGATAGTAGAGAAATGACAATATCAGATGGTAGTGCCTAAAAATGCATAAAACATGAATATTCTCATTTAAATATAGAACAGTGTACCATGTATATTCACCATATCTACAGGGCACAAGAAGATACTCCTTGCCTTTAATTTCTTAGTTTTATATCCTTACTCAGAGAATCAGTATTTTCAAATGTACTTATGCTATTGAATCTTCATCTCAAAGTCATCAACATTTTTTTTTATAATAGCTTATACTAAACAAATCAGACATTGTTTTTTCATTCTAAATAAACACAGTATCATGTTAAAAATATGCTGGAAATGCAACAATAAGATTATAGATATGACTAATTTAAGGGGAAAAAAGAGCTCTTAAAGCACTCTCCCATCTTACCATCAGGGGGTGATAATATAGCTTGACTCTAGAGACTTCAGACTGGGAAGGGAAGACAAAGTAGAGAGACAGAAGGACTGCAGCTATGCAAACTAAGCTGGATCTAATTGAATTCCTAACAGATGGGAAATAATTAAATCATTTATTATCACTTCACAATTAGTTAACTCACAGGTATACCTCAGATACTAAAAAGGTTTTATCCAACCTTCTGCTAGGGATTTAAAGTTTTTATTATCTTCTCTGGATCCATTACTTCGTAGCTTAGTTTAATCAACAGTAAGACTATCAACATGAAATGATCTTTCTGGTTATTTAAAAAACCCAAAAATACAAGTACAAACAAACTGCTTGAGTGTTACACTACATACACAGAGTACCTATTTTGAAGATATTATTCATTCATATATAGGTTTCTACTTTCACTTGACATTTAAATATGTCTAGGTGAAATTACTTAAATGGTTTGGGATTTTATGCAAATTATCATACCACAAAATAACTTGATCTTCTGCTGAAGAAATTAAGTGCCTGTGGAATAGTAGCAGTCCATTTTAGCCAACTGCATCTATTACGATTTTTTACTATCCTTTCTACATTACCCAAAGGCTCAATTCACAGAAGAATTTGGGCACTGGACTGCTAATTCCAACATCTTGTCCCCATTAGACAACTAAATGTCTCGTGAAAGTGTCTCCAGGTCAGACATTTAGGCTCTGCACAATACTGAGGAAGAGCTTGGCACATCACAATGGGATGCAAAAGCCAGGACAATAGTCCTTCAGAGTTATGGAAATGCCAAGGAAAGACATGTAGGGAAAATGTGGTGTTTCAAAGACACAAGTCTAGCTCACTGATCCAGGGAGGCACCCAGTGCTGGGTAACATTCATAGGTGGAAACCCACTCATGAGGAAATGCTTGCAACAGACTCATCACAGATACATAGTACTCACATTCACCTCCCTTCAATGCCAAAAGAAATATAAATCTTCAGTGCAAATATTGAAACTGTGAAGTCAAAATATTGCAATAAATATATATAATTTATATATATTTTTGTATGGTGGAAAGTGGACTATAGTCCACCTGAGAGGTAAGAGATATAGGTACAAAACCTCACAGGCAGAGAAGAGAATTAAAATTAGCCTCCTAGTTATGGGTGTAGATCTTCCACCCCTTAGGCAAGGAGGAGCTAGGCAGCTAACTGCGCAGAACCTGAACTCAGAAAGAGTCACTTAGACATTTGAAAGATTAACTGATTGTCGCAGAATCACAAATTTTCTGAGACTGGAAGGTATCTCTAGGGTTTGTCTAGTCCAAACTCCCTGCTCAAGCAATTTCCACTAGAGCAAGTTCCCTAGGTTCATGTGCTGTTGAGTTTTGAGTATCTCCAAGGATGGAGTCCCCACACTCTCAGCAATCTGTGCCAATGTGTAGTCACTCTCATAGTGAAAAAGTGTTCTGTTATATTCAGATGGAATGTCTTGTGTTTCAGTTTGTGTCTGTTGTCCCTTGTCCTGGACTCAGTTATCTACTGAATTCAATCAACTGCAGGAGTAGCTAGTAGGTAAGTGAGCCTTTATTTTGATTAGAATCTTCCTGTAAACTTTTCTTTGTAAAAAAGGGGTTTATTGTAGCTCTCCACACTCTCCAACAGAAAAGTGACCTCCTGAAACAGCTGCAGATCCCAACAATCTCAAAGCCTTTGAGTAACCTACATTTATGAAATCCTTAGAACACTTCATAGGCTCTATTCCCTTTGGATTATAAATGCCTCTGGGTTAAGATTTTGTCTCATTTATATGAGAGAGAATTTCAACCTCCTCTGCTTATAGATAAGCTATAGACAGTAATATGAATGGTTTCTTTAGAAGTAACTGGCCAGTTTAATCAGAGCAATTACAATCACTATGGATCTGGCTGTATATATTCAAAAAGAGTAATCTGAATTATGGAAAAAAGGGTAAATTGTTAAAGGCTTTAGAACAAATACAATGTGTTCTTTATATCATACTTCAGTCTCCTACAAGGAAAAATAGGACAAATGTCTAATCCTCTAGCTGTCATTACTTAAACTCACTGAGACTGGGGTTTAGCTGCTCCTAAATAGATACAACTTAGAATTACAGCTTCTTATGAAATCAGGCAGGCAAAACTGTCTCAGTTTTCACATACACAGGTTCATATTACCAAATATATGCTCAGAGTCTAGGAGAAAAATTTAGGCTCTATATTATCTTTCAAGCTATATATTAATCATAACTTTCTCCACAGATATTACTGGTATTATTTCATTCCTATTGTTCTGAGGTTATTGTTATTCATCAAATTTTCAGCTAAGATAATAATTTTAAGTTTGTGTTCTGCTACGTAAGTACCAAACTGAAACAGTTATGGACCAAGCATTATGGCCCCGAGGAACATAGAGATGAAACTATCGCCCTTGATGGCTATTGTCAAGATTTTACAGCTGTGAGAGAGAAGTTCCTGAAGCAAAGGAAAAAAGACACTAGAATACAGTCTGAGAAAGTGATGTGATGTAACTCTAAGAATAAATGCATACAAAAATTTTGTGTTAAGTAACAAGAGAAAAGATTTGAAACTGTAGGAAAAGATATTTTTTTCCTTGACCGCTTTCCTGATTCATCTCAGTAGAACATCATGTCTGGACATAGCACATCAAAGAAGGACTCAACTATATTGCCATTTTCTCCTGATGGAGATGAAATACAGACACAAACATTAAGTGATTATGACAAAGAGTACTAGTATGCTGTAATGTAAGAAAGGAGACTCATTTGTGTCATGGATTGTCCAACACAAGTCAAACAGCTTTTAGATTTGTCCACATTGCAGTTTGGGATGGGGTTTGTTTTGTGTTTTTTTTCCAGTAATTGATACTATACATCAGCTAGATACATACCAACATATATCATGTCAGCTGTCTCGGACTCGTAATTCTACTTCAAAAGTTTCAGAGCAATGACTTGAAAACATAACCAAATGAATTTCAGTGACACAATTTGGAGTTCATTGACCTCATGGGAGTTTGCAGATCATGAATAAGATAGGAATACAAACAGCTCATCTTGAAACCATCTTTATAATTCAGCTGTTTACAAATGTGCTGATTGTTCATATCTCTTCCCCTGAAGAACATGAATAAAATATTAAAGTATCTGGAAACACACAGAGGCTCATAAGTCTCATAATCTTGGTTAAATAGCCTGTACCACATGCTTACCAAGACTTTAAAGGTAAACCTGAGTCAACACATTTTCCAAGAGGCATAGAATCGTAGAATGATAGGGGTTGGAAGAAGCCTTTAGAGATCATCTAGTCCAACCTCCCTGCAAAAGGAGGTTCACCCAGATCAGGTCACATAGGAACTTGTCCAGGAGGGTCTTGAAGACCTCCAAGGAAGTAGACCCCACACCCTCCTTGGGGAGCCTGTGCCACTGCTCCCTCACCCTCACAGAAAATAGTGTTTTCTTATGTTTAAATGGAACTTTTTGTGTTCCAGCTTCATCCTATTACACCTTGTTCTGTTGCTAGCTGCTATAGAAAAAAGAGATGTCCCAACCTCCTGCCACTCACCATTTAGATATTTGTAAATATTAATGAGATCCCCTCTCAGTTTTCTCTTTTCTAGACTAAACATCCTCAGTTCCTGCAGCCTTTCCTCATATGAAAGACGTTCCAGTCCCCTGATCATCTTGGTGGCCCTGCACTGGACGCTCTCCAGAAGTTCTCTGTCCCTCTTGAGCTGAGAAGCCCAGAAGTGGACACAGTACTCCAGATGAGGCCTCACCAGGGCAGAGTAGAGGGGAAGGAGAACCTCCTGTGACCTGCTGGCTACACTCTTCTTGATGCATCCCAGGATGCCATTGGCCTTCTTGGCCGTGAGGGCACATTGCTGACTCATTTTCAGTTTATTAACCCAGGACTCGCAGGTCTCTCTCTGCAGAGCTGCTCTTCAGCAGTTCGACCCCCAGCCTGTACTGTTGCATCGGGTTGTTCATTCCCAGATGCAGAACTCTGCACTTGCCCTTGTTGAACCTCATGAGATTTGTCTCAGCCCAACTCTCAAGCCGGTCAAGATCCCGCTGAATGTCAGCACAGCCTTCTGGGGAATCAGCCAGTCCTCCCAGTTTGGTGTCATCAGGGAACTTGCTGAGGGTACACTCTGTCCCCTCATCCAGGTCATTGAGGAAGATGTTGAGCAAGACTGGCCTCAAAACTGATCCCTGTGGATCCTTGCTCCACTGGCCACAGGCCTCCAACTCAATTCTGTGCCATTGATCACCACTCACTTGTTCTATCATTCAGCCAGCTCCTGATCCACTTCACTGTCCACTCATCTAAGCCACATTGCCTGAGCTTTCTGATGAGTATATTAAGGGAGATAGTGTCAAAAGCCTTGCTGAAGTCAAAGTAAATGACATCTGCTGCTCTCTCCTCATCTAGCCAGCCAGTTATACACTCATAGAAGGCTATCAGGTTGGTCAAACAGGATTTCCCCTTGGTGAATCCATGTTGACTCCCCCGGCAAACACCTTTTCCTTCAATCTTAATTTGACCATTTTAATAGTATTTCTTTATCAGGTCTGAAGAGTAGTCATGTTGCACAATTTATCATGCTCCTAATGGCAACAAAAGCCAAGTCTAAAAGAGAGAGAATGGACCCAATTTTAAATCTAATTGAAATGTATGTGTAAATAAGAGAATAAAACTGCAATCATATAAGAAAAGACCTTTCTGACCACAAAAGATTTATCTGTCTGAAGAGACACTGTAAAATATTAAAACATGGTAAGTGTTATTTGGAATTTCTGTTTTCTTATTAGATTTTCAAGAGAAACATCAAGCCTGTTGGTAGCCTTCCATCATCTCCTTATGCAGCAAAATAGAACATCAGAGACAGTATCTTCATGAATAAGCAGATGCCTACTAAATGTACAGCTACAGATTTCACCATTGTCATGCTTTTGTATCTTTTCATACTCTACACGAGGGAATATCTGGCAATAGAATAATTCAGATGAGATGCTTTTTCTGTTCCAATTGCAAAGACTTTGCAAAATTAAACACATTTAGCAGCTTTAGGAAAAACAGCTCAAGAAACATTTAGAAACCAGTCTTCTTGTTGAGGATCAATATTAGTGTGTGTGTCTGTATTAATTTTTTTGCAGTTTTAAACAACATTACAAGTACTTCTACTATCTAAGCACAAAATAATAAATCAATTAGTACTTGTTTAATATTATTTTAATTCATTTTTCAACTGTCTAAACAACAAAGGCTCTTTCACAAATGAATAAAAATAAATCTATCTAGAAAGCTTTCAATTTTTTTAGAAAAAATTTAACACTTTTTTTTACTGTAGGAGCTATAAAGCTGATTATTTTTTTAAAGTGCTTTTAACAGTAATGTTCAAAACAATTTTTTTAGCTGAATCTGAGATCTGAAGGTGTTATACAGTCAGACTCATCTTCTGAATCTTAACTACCAACTATTAAAAGTCCAAAGTTTAATGAGATATTGATGGGAATGGGAGTGCTTGCAAAATTTCTTTGTATTGTGAATGACATTCCCATCCAAAATTTCTGAGCCTGTTCAGTGTTCAGATGATCAAAATTCAAAAAAACCAAATCATATAATTTCAAATATGGAAAACAAAGAAAGCTCCACTCCCTTTTCTCCTCCACAATAAAAAGCTGGAAGCCTTTTAATTCTCTCATTTTCAAATGAATCAGGTCTTGGAATCTTTTTTGTTTTCTTATAAGCTGTCTGATTTAGATCCTAGACAAAGTCAACCCACTAAACATTCAAAATCACCAATGAATCATCCGATGCTCTTTCAAATATGTTGCTAAACTCTCAATTCCATTTAAATTCCTTGTCAGATAGTTGTACCCCATAAATATCATATAGAGGATATGACTTTTATTCCCATATATTTCTAGTTCAATGTGTGTAATTTCAGCTTCATTCCATTAATAGATGGGCTTTTCTTTGGATGATTTGGTCTTATTTATTTTCTTTTCTCAAATATTAGGACAAGATGTAACTTTTAGTTCATTTATACAGATCACAAAGCACTGAGTAATCTTTAAACTTTAATTTCAATTTTCATTTTGCTTCTAATCTTACAATTTTGAGTGATCATAGTGGTGGCCATATTGAGGATCACATCAATACACTGATGAGTACCTTTTGTTCTCTGTTCCTTCAATGTGTTCATACTAAATAACCACAGTTTGTCATGCTGCCAGTCCCACAGAGAGTTTGAAGTACCACATCAACGCATTATCCTATTCCATGAAAAGAATGAGACCAAAACTGCATAATTATATTCATATTGGAATGCTTTTCTCAGGGATGAAATATAGATCCTGCATATGGAAATGTTCTGATCTTAGAAGAGAGCTATTTGCTGACAGAAAGTGACAGTTTGCACAGCTTTCCTGTCCCAGCAGGATGGCCCTCTGTTTATTCAAGGCAGTCAAAGAAACTTGCCTGTGAACAGATGAAGGGAAGAACTTTAAGCTACATATACGCACGTGATGAAAGACTGAGCAGCAGGTGTTAGAGCGGAATAACATTAGCTTCACCATTAAGAAAGTTTGGTATGGCTGCTAATTGCACAAAGGTTGTATCTCTTTCTGAGGGACTTGGCTAGACTTTCATAAGGTTAAGTGAGAAGAAAAGAGAACGCAAGGTGCTCTAGTGACTTATTGGAATGAAATGTTGAATAAGGCAAAGCCATTCTACTATTATTGAGAGAATAACAATTTTCTTGGTAGAAACCATTTGCTTTTTAGCTTATCTCATATAGCTGGAAAAAACTCAGTCATATTTTTCTTGTTTGGAGTGCCACGTGAAGTCTGTGATTTAAATTTTTTCTTATTAAGACATAGCAGTTAAATTCACACCATTTTAAGCCTGCCTTCAAACTGTACTTCTGTATGTGAGGTCACCATGTATATAGAAGCTATGAATGATCAAGACTAATTACAACATAACAAAGTGGTAGTTTAACTATAGTGTTTAGAGGCCTGGAAGATGGCTTGAATAGCTTAGATTAAGTCCACTTCTAGTACACATGCCTTTGGATCCAAATAACTCTGGCTCTCTTTCTTACTCTCCAAAGTAACAGCAAATCTAGAAAACACAAAAAGGAGACCAATTTGTTGCCAAGCTTATAATTCAGCCTGTCAGACATTTCAGCTATTAAAACGGTGTCTAATAGTGAAACTTTAGCTCTGTGTGAGGTGATCTATTGGCTAAATAGGAACTGTGACATTTTGCAAAAACCAAAAGAGGTAATTATGATGCTGAAAGCTTTTAGATTGGAAGCTGGAAGGCAATAAAAAAGCTGAAGGGAGGATGAATCATTACAGTCTCTCTTGTTTATCGTTCAAGGAAAGACCAGAGATTTTGCTTTCATTGGAAAAACTAATTTTAGATTTTTCTTAAGAGCAGGATCAATTCTCTATTAAAACTGATCCATAGAACTTTAGAGGCATTCCTCAGTTTTAATTTAGCATTTATAAACTTAACAGCATACTATAGGAAGACCAGTTGTTCTCTGGGCAGCCAGCCCCCTGAGCTGGAGGACAGGGAGGGACAGGGAGTAGAATGAAGCCCTCATATACCCAGGGGAAATGATTGCTGACCTGCTACACCATGAGAACCACGCGAGGGTGTTGAGGGAGCTGGTAGAAGTGCTCGTCGAGACACTCTCTATCATTTTTCAGCAGTCCTGGCTCACTGTGGAGGTCCTTATTGACTGGAAGTTTGCAAGTGTGATGCATATCTACAAGAAAGGCCAGAAGCATGATCCAGGAAACTACAGATCTGTCAATTTGACTTTGGAGCTGGGGAAGGTTATGGATCAGACCCTCTTGAGAGCCATCATGTGGCACCTATGGGAAAGCTGGGTGCCTAGGCCTAGCCAGAATGGCTTTACGAAAGCCAGGTCTTGCTTCACTAACCTGATCTCCTCCTACAACCAGGTGACCCACTTGGTTGATGAGGGAAAGGCTGTGGATGTTGTCTTCCCAGACTTCAGAAAAGCCTTTGATACTGTTTCCAACAACATCCTCCTGGAGAAACTGGCTGCTCGTGCCTTGGACAGATATATGCCTCACTGGGTAAAAAACTAGTTGGATGTCTGAGCCCAAAGAGTGATGATGAATGGAGTTATACCCAGTTGGCAGCCAATAACAAGTAGTGTTCCCCAGTGCTCAGTGTTGGTATCTGTTCTGCTTAACATCTTTATCAATGATCTGGATGAGAGGATCCAGTGCACCCTCAGTAAATTTGCAGATGACACTATATTAGGTGGTAGTGTTGATCTGCTGGAGGACAGGAAGGCTCTTCAGAGGGACCTGGACAGGCTGAAGTGATGGGACAAGGTGAATTGCATGAGATTCAACAAGGCCAAGTGGTGGGTCCTGCATTTGGGCCACAACAACTATGCTACAGTCTTGGAGTAGAGTGACTGGAAAGCTGTCATGTGGAATAGGACCTGGGGGTGTTGGTTGACAGCCAGTTGAACATGAGCCAGCAGTGTGCCCAGGTGGCCAAGAAGCCTCCTGCTTGTACCAGAAATAGTGTTGCCAGCAGGACCAAGAAAGTCATTGTTCCCTTGTACAGGGCACTGGTGAGGTTACATCTCACTATAACTACCTGAAAGGAGGCTGTAGTGAGGTAGTTGTCAGTGTCTTCTCACAAGTAACAAGTAACAGGATAACAGGAAATGATCTCAAGTTACACCACAGGAGGTTTGGATTGGATTGTACAAACAATTTCTTTGCTGAAAGGGCTGGCAAATATTGGTACAGGTTTCCCAGAGGGTTGAGTCACATCCCTGGAGATATTTAAAGATATATAGATGTGGTACATAGAGATATGATTTAGTGGTGGATGGGATGTGGCAGTGATAGGTTAATGGTTGATTTGATGATGTTAAAGATCTTTTTCAACCTAAACAGTTCTTTGCTTCTGTGATAAAAAATTCTATGGGGAAAAATCCTGTTTTATTCCTCCTCTGTACCACAACAAACAGAATATAAAATTATCTGTAGAGACACACACCAGTGCTATTTGTCTCATGTTTTCACCTCACTCTAACCAAAAAAAAAAAAGGAGGAAAACTTTCTTATTATATTTACTAATGGTCATGGACAGTAACATATTATGAATGAAGAGTCTATATCATCATTTGATCATTTACCTTCCTAGTAGGCTACCATCATTAGTTTAACAAAGAAAAAAAAAATAAAATATTATCTTCAGTTAATAAATAGCCATATTACTCTGGCTGGAAGGCAGAGTTTTCGTACTCTCAGTCAATACATCATGGTACCCGTGGGGTTTTGCTTTTATTGGAGAATTTTATTTATGCAAGCAATACCAACACATCAGGAGTGAGGAGATTTCTTGATTCATCCATGTTCCCTGTTACAGAAATTCAATTTTAAACTGTACAGTCCTGTATGTCATAATAATCTTAGAATATAGAACTCTCTTGCTATTTATATGTTGTTTTTTTCTCACAAAATAGAAGATATCTAGAAATGGCCAGACTTGTTTTTCACCTTACAAGAATGAAATTTTAATTTCTATGTGTACGTGATTTCAATTTATTGAACTGTTCTGGCAGCTCAGTTTCAAAAGGTATTTCAAATTCTTTTTGTAAACATTTTATTCATTATTTTCCAACCGGTTCTACATTGACAATTAGTTGTAGTAAAATAAGAAATAAGAATAAAATCCCTAGAATTTATCCTAAACTTTTAATGTAGTGAGTTATTACTGGACAATCACATATTCACTACAGCATGGGCAGACTGAAATTTTCTCTGAACACATCTCTACTTCATCTCGCTTATAGGTAAAAAGAAAAAAACTAAATATTATGAAGTAAGGAGAAACCAGATCTTAAATACCCTAAAAGAAATGTTACCATGCTCAGCTTGGGTAATTTTTTTCTGCATTTCTCTTCTACATGTTCCTGACTAAGAAAAGCACAGCAGGCTTCCATGAATTACAACTCTATGAAGGCAGTTTCAGTGGTGGGTAAGATAACAGCACAAAACAATATGAAACTATTACGAGGGCTTCTTAAATCGAGACTGTTTGTAATGAACAGCCACATACCCAGCAGCAAAGAGCATACTTCAGAGGAAACAGCCAACTGTTAACTAGCAGTATACAGGAAGGTTTGCGTAGATATTGTAACTATTTTTATCCATGTTTTGCCTCAAGCTTCTTATATAACTTTCTATTTAACACATGCTTTCCAGTTCTTATGACACAGGCTGGTGCCAGTGTTCTTCAATACCTTTACCTTACCAAAACAAACAAACACACGTCCACTCCACTTACAGGTCACAAACTATAAAACTGTGAATTCTGTTTCCTTGAGGGAGACAAAACATATGAGAGTCTCCTCCTCTTCCCAGTACCTTTAGTAAGAAGCAAAATCAAAACACAAATTCTTTTTTTAGTATAAATTCATTAGCTTATCGTTGTCTTATTGTGCCTTATGTTATCTGAAGGCCAAAACTATGAACAACCTATATTGTACAGAAAGGTTGAGTCTTTAGTCAATGCAACAGAAAATTTCCATACCTTCTCAGTGTGATAAAAACAGGTAATCCGTTACCCTATCATAAGCCTGGCCTGTCGTAAACATGATAACATATTTCAGAAAAAAATGTTGTCTGCTGATCAAAAATTGTAGAAGGTTTTTGCAAACTGAATAATAAAAATCATCTTTAAAGTAACAAAACCCTGTCACACAGACTCACAAAGGCAGAATACATCAGAGCTGAGGGAAATAAGTTAATCAAAGAATAACAAAATAGAAGGTGATCTTACTCTACCTTTAATAAGCGCTTCTGTATGTGTATTGAAGCATATATTGTTATAATCTTTCAATTGAAAGGGGGTTTGTCCTTGCAATTATATTTCTAAGTCAGAATAGACATGGGACTGAAAATATGCTTTTTGAAATTACAGTTTTATAAAACGCTCTATTCTGTGAAAATTACTCCATTAACTCCTTTGTTAACAGGCTTCTTCTGGTGCTTCATTCAAAATCAACAAAGCTTACAGATGCAGCTAAAACTGCAGACAAGCAAACTAAAATTACCACGTAATAAACTGTCAGATTGCTGAAAAGATTTCTTCCAAAAAACCTTTCAAAAAGGGATGAGAAAAAAAAAATATCGTTAACTTGAAGAATTGCATTTCATTCTCAGGAAGTTTGAATTTAGATCCCATTATTCATTTGTATCATGTTGGTCATCACCAGTGTAATGTAATTTTTAAGGAATGGATCTTAAATTATTAGTATGAAAAACAGAAAAGCTGGATTGAGAAAGGACTGTGTACTATGGATGAGAAAGATGAGGTGGAAAGAAATATCAAACATTTGTCAGAAGTGTCCACAAAAAACTACCTGCATGTGTCATAACAGACAGAGGGCACAGAGGACTCTCCAAAGAAGGTATTAACTCATCCCAAGCAAATAAAACAAACTTTAATAGAATTCTGTCACCAAGTCCTGTAGCCTGATAGGTCATTCAGCTCTTGAAATGTGCTGCAATAGAAATAAGTATATCAAAGAGGACTTGGAGAAGTTTATAATGGACAAAGGTTTCTTTCTGTTGGTCTTGTCTCATTTACCAATGCTCTTCTCTCTTCATATTGAGAGGGAATATCTTGTGCCTTCTCCCTCAGACAAAATTGGTACCGGCCTTTGTGACTTCATTTCTTTCTCAATTAGGACCTGACTGACCAATTGTATGCCTCCTGTCAGATTGTGATCTCTACAGACGTTCATGGATTTAATATATTAAAATTGTTGTTAGCATGATTTTTTTCCTGTTCCTACATAAAGATGACTACATCAGTGAACCAGTTAATATTCATCACCCTTATTCCCCATTAAAAATAAAGAGGCTTTCAAAAGGAATGGAGCTCATCTACTCTCTTCCTAGCCTACTTTTTGCTATAGACATTCAATAAACTGCTCATTTTTACCTCATGACACAGAAATGTGATAGCAATGATCCTGACAACAGAGGAGAGCTGAAGTAGTAGCAGTCAGGATTGTTCTGCTTTGTACTCACACACATTATCAGACTTTTGTATAGTCTAGTGACTGCAGAGCACTGACTTTGGATTGGAGTTGGGTACTCTCTGAGGTCAAAAAAAAGGAAATACAGAATGATCTTCC
Organism: Colius striatus; assembly: GCF_028858725.1. Classification (NCBI taxonomy): domain Eukaryota; kingdom Metazoa; phylum Chordata; class Aves; order Coliiformes; family Coliidae; genus Colius; species Colius striatus. Next base: position 174,082,733 of record NC_084759.1, on the reverse strand, counting down.
CAAATCTTCCCTAGGGCTCACAGTACTATGTCCTCTTGGAAGTCCTAGGGGATGCTAGTGTTCATTTAACAGCCTTTACTCTTGGCAACCATCCATGCTAGCTCCAGAATCAATAGTTCAGAGCACATGTTAACATATGGCTGTTTACTCTTTCCAGTTTCCTCCATTTGCATCATGCATAACCACAGCATCACAGGGGACAGTCAAGCTGCATTCTTGATGAAAATTCCAATTTTTAGGTAATCAATTTTGAAGAAAACACTACATCATATATGCCCCAAAGAAAATTAAATTTAGAACCTATCTACGGCACTTAAAATGTTTGCCATACATTAATAATCCATGAGAATATATTCAAATCTGTGTCAAATAATACTACCTTGTCTCAGAAATTATGTCTGGGTACAGCTAATACAAAATGCCAAGATTTCATAATAATCAAAAGTACACTGCTATTATCTGAGGCATTGTAGTCTGGACTCAAACTGCAGCACAAGCAGAACCCCCAGGTGAAACCAAGACATTTATATTCTGCAACATGCTTGCACAGAACTGGAGATGAAACTGCTGTATATGATTTTTATTTGGACTTTAAATCTTACTAAATAGAACACAGTTACACAAATTCAATGTGGACACTCAGTCTCAGAACATATGTCTATTTATAAATAAATTACTCACACTGAAAGACCTCATTCATATTACTTTGATTTTCTTTTGATATGTGTAAATAATTAATTATGCTTCTCTTCATTACAATTTTTTCACATGAACCATTTTATTTCTTCTCAAAATGTTTTCATACAAGAAATATATTTCACCGTCTTTCTAATTTAATTCCCCAAGCACTGCTTTCTTTCTAAGTCATTTCCTATATTCGTCCCTTCACAACCTGAAAGATTTTGCCTGTGCATGTTTTCCACCTTGTTATTTTTTATTTTCTTGGCTCAAAGTATTAGATTGTAGGCAGAGCCAACTAGAAATGGTTTGGACTCATATTTGGGAGGGAGTGAAGTGTCATGTTAAAAAACAGTAGACAAAAAGTAAGGAAAATATTTTCTCACTAATTTCTATATTTATATGCATTTATAAAATTTATTTAACAGTCAGAAGCATAAACTTGCTAATAGCTAAAAGTCATCTCCAGAAATAAATTAATACCGTAAACAGGCTGTAAGTGAAATATGCTTCATGTATGCTTTTGTATCAACAATTGCAAACGTTAGGACCTGTGTTGCTTTACCTGAAATTTCAAAGGGATGAATGGAAGACTGTGACAATAAGAACCCAGCTGCCTCCTAAGAAGTGTTATGTAATCCTTTTCCAGTTTTATCATAGATATACAAAGACTTAAGAGTGTTAAAACCCACCATCTGTAGCAGAAGTTCTTTTATCTCTAGGAAAAATGTCCTTCAAAGCTTGGGAGGCCACCCAGAAAATTAACATCTGGAAAACAAAAGTACCTTTACCATTTAGCTCTGAGCTCATCAGTTTCATCTTTGGCTATACACAGTCTCTTTTCTAGGTGAACTGTTGGAAGTGTATTTCTCAACTCCTAGCTTCCTTACCACAAACTTCCTTGTCAGACTCTAATGATAAATACAAAAGAACAAGCAACTTCCATAACTCAGCATCAGTTTCTCTCCACCTTTACAAAATGAGTGAAACCTAGGACAAGAACAAAAGAGCTAACTATATGGGACTACACACCTATATAATCACGTAAATATATGAGAACAAAGCTACTTTAAAGCAAAAGCAAAGCTATTCTTTCATTATTATCTATCACTTGAGGATATTAAATCTAGTGACTCTGAAGACTGTGAGGAGAGTCAGCAAGCATCTCAAACACTTCCTTTGGTATACACAGTTATTCTCATTTGAGGGCCTTGATTTTTCTCAAACTCTTAAGCTGTCTAATGTCCTTGGTTTCTGCCTAGGTTTCCCACGCTGCTTCTGACAAACATTTGCAACCTTGCCCAGCAGATGAAAGACGAGTGGGTATCTAATCTGAGATACATGGTGGCACAATGCTTCAACACAGAGACTGAATTTAGGTTCATCCTCCACATTAGGATACATAAATTCAGATCCTGCTTCCTGTTTCTTCACTGGAACTGTGAGTTTCTGTTCAACATCATTATCTCTTTTTTCTATTGTATCTGGCAACAGGATAAGGGGTAATGGGATGAAGCTTGAACACAAAAAGTTCCACTTAAACATGAGAAAAAACTATTTCACTGTGAGGGTGACAGAGCAGACTGTCCAGAGGGGTTGTGGAGTCTTCTTCCTTGGAGGTCTTCAAGACCTGCCTGAACATGTTCCTGTGCAACCTAATCTAGGTAAATCTGCTTCTGCAGGGGGGTTGGACTAGATGATCTCTAAAGGTCCCTTCCAACCCCTACCATTCTATGATTCTATGATCAACCACTGACATTACTGTCTGCTAGAATCTTGGGTCCTGAAATTCCTTTGGAAGGTGCGGATTTGATACATGCATGATCTTCTTCTTCTTGGGCTTTGATACATGCATGATCTTCTTCATTTTTGGCTGTACAAAATTAAACATTATTTACATTGTTCAGAGCCTTGGGTAGGCCCTGCTAGCAAGTGACCCCATTCCCAGCTACCGTCTCTTGTGATGTAACATTATTTTCTCTCTATTCCATTGAAAAATATTACATTTCTTGTGCCTAACTACAAGTATCTCCACCAAGGGAAATAAGCATCTGATCAGGAATTTGACTTTTGTTCTCCAGAAGGCTGATCAGGGAATTCTGAAATCTAGTGCTTGGCCCTCTGAGTATTTTCTACTGTGGCCTACAGAGCAGTCATGCTTTGATAGATGTTACACTGCTGTTCTTATTTCATTGACACTGTACTAATATTATGATTGAAAAGGATGATCTTAGTGTGAGAGTAGATTTTTGTCTTGTGCGTGTATGTATTGTAGCTGGCAGACCTCTCCTGAACTGGGGAAACTTTCAGACAGTAAACATCCAGGATCCAAAGAACAGTTTCAAATATTTATGCAAGTAACTCACTCCATAGCTGCTTTCTCTACTTTCACTGTAAACATACATCTTTTTCATCTCCCAAGTCAAGGGGAGATTTTCATGGCAGCAAGAATAAGATCTAAAGCAGATTTAGTTAGTTGCAGTAAATGGTATTCTGGATTTTTCCTTCCTTTTTCTTCTTTCTGTCTACTCTTGGATGATCTGTGTGATGTTGTTGTAGCAAAAGAGATGCTAGGAAATTAAATCCCAATTCTCTGCGTTTCACTGAAGGCAGAGAGAGAGATTAGAAAGCTGCAGACTATATTTGTTATTCTTCTTACAGTATATTTTAACCCTATGATATTTCCTCTTTTTCTCCTTTATTTTGTAGTGTAACAGCCACAGCTTTGGTGGGAATGCATTTAAAATGAATACCTGTAAAATATTTAGTAACAATAATGAGAAAAACTTTCCAAACACTTCTATGGAGACATATTCTCTAGGATAACACTTACAGACAATGTATGCTGTGTCATTTGTGCTGAATCACTGTTTGCATTACTGTGACAAAAGGAGGCAATATGTCTGTCATTGCAAAGGAGACTGATAAGCCAACTGTCTACACATTCAGCCAATATAAAATTCACATGTGCTCCATGATTAAAGGAGGTGATTCTCTAGAAAGTCATTACATGATACTGTTAGAGTGAACAGTTGGTGCTTTGAAAGCATAATATTAAAAAAAGTTATTACCCTAATCTGCTCTGGAAAATGGACCATAGTACAGAGTCAAACAAATATGTCGAAACCTATTCATATGGATTTAATTACAGTAGTTAGTGCCTGGAGTCTCAATTTCAAAAAGAAACCTAGAAAATGTATTGTAATTTAAGGTCATAATACAATTTCACTCTGCTCACAACATCTATCTCACTCTATAGGGGAAATCATTGCCATTTCCAAAAGTAACACACATTTGTTCACAAAACAATTACTGATTTGCAATATTCTTCAAATTCCATATTTTTTAAGTGATTCTTTCTCTTCAAGTTGGTAATAAGTTACATGGACAATGACTGAATAAAAATGTCAAAATTGAAGATATTTCACCCCAAATAGTTTTGAGTAGTGCAATATTTTGAGAGAAATCTGACTGATATTGAGAGGTTATCTTTGTTAATTTAGGTTTTCCTGGCCATGTCCACCTTTCTAGCAGTATAATGCAGCTTAATCACATCCCTTGAAATGGGAGGCAAAGCATTAATTTACCTTAAAGTTACAGAATCACATCCCTAGAGAACTTCAACTAGTCAGAAATCTGCTTTACTCATGACTGCCATGAGTGTTTATCTGAACCCCTGCTCAAGGACCTCTAAAAAAAAAGGCAAAAAGTTGTGTAACACCACAAGACAACAAAAACAAAAACATAATTCTTCAAAAACACGCTGTCTTATGCAATTATGAAATGACAAAGTGTTCTCCAAATTGTTCTTGATTTGAGTAAGGTGACACTATACAGACATGCTGCTATCAGATCCACTGCACACAGCATTAAGTACAGGATTATCTGGATATATTGTCAACAAAAAGATTTCCTTGCTAGGTTGCTACTACCAGTCTGAAATCAAAGCCTCGTGTCCTGAAATGATCAAAGGGTCCTTTTGATGTTGCTGAGGACCTAAGCGGTTGTCTGCTCAAAAGGATAGCTTCAGGGTGCCAGAGGTCCTGGGAACCTTGAACATGTTGTTATGGTTTGAGATGACAGACGTTCACTCTGAGTCAGACCCACTTCTGGGGCTGGGCCAATTAGAAGCCTCCACAATCACTTTTTAAGTAGGATTCAGAAGAGGAATGTTCTTCCTGTTCCTTCTTTCTTCTGTCCCTTCTTTTCTGGCTGGTGGTAGTGCAAGGAGTAGGAAGAGAAAGAGAAGTAACCATGCAGACCCCAAGGTCAGTGAAGGAAGAGAGGAAGAGGTGTACTGGAGCAGAGACTCCCCTGCATTCTATGGAGAGCACTGGTAAAGCAGAGATTTGTTTGCATTTCGTTAAAGATACCACATCAAGGGTAGAGACACATTTTTCTAAAGACCCTGCATCAGAGGCATTAAAGACCCTGTGCCAGGGGCAATAACTATGGCCAGAAGAGGCCATGTCCCATTGAAAGGACTCAATATTCACAGAAGTTGCAACTGTGAGAAGGAATTCATGCCAAAGATGCTCACTAAAATTATGCCCAGAAGAGGTCATGTCCCAAGGGAGGGACCCTGTATCGGCAGAAGTCACAATTTCTGGGAAGAACCCATACCAGAGAAGTTCATTAAGGACTGTGTCCCTTGAAAGAGCAGGGGAAGAATGCAAGGAGTCATCCTTGTCTGAGAAGAGAGAAGTGGCAGAGCTCATCTGTGAGAGATAGATCACATCCCCCATTCCCTGCCCCCCCCACCCCTGGAGCTGTTGAGGAGGGAGGAGGCAGAGATATCGAGAGCAGCGAGCTGAGTCCAGGAAGAAAGGAGGGATGGAGGAGGGACATCTTAAAGTGCTGGTTGTAATTTTATCAATCATCCTTCTCTCTTTTTTGCTTTTTGTTCTGTTCTGTTGCTTGTAGGTTGCAAAATAAACTTTCCTACTTTCCTCTCTAAGTCAAGTACTGGAGTGTGTTTTGCCTGGAACTGTAACTGGCAGTGAGTCTTCCCTGCTCTTATCTCAATCCACAAGGTCCGTGATTATCTTTTTCCTCCCATTTCACTGGGACCTCCACTATCCTAATGAGGATGGGAGTGAATGGGGGGCACCAAGCAAGAGACTGTCATAGTGCTGCTTTACTGGCTGGGACAAACCACAACACGGGTAAATCGATTTGCACAAGACAAGTCCAGCATTTCATACTAATGTTGTATCATGTCCTCAGGAAGAGTAGATTCACTGAGGAAGTGATGTGGAGGGCTAATCTTACAGCATGTACAGCACATGGTCCCTCTGTACATAAGCACTGAGTCAGGTCAGTCCAGTGCCAGACACAGAGTGTGTTGGTTGTAGCGTGGGAAGGCATAACTTTGTCCCAGCAGTAAGACAGTGATGTCAAGAAAACCTGGGAAGAACAACAGGAGTCACTTTGAACTTCAACTTATGGTGGGACAGACTCAGAACAACTTATTCCTAAAACTTTGCTTAAGAGCATCACCACAACTCACAAATGCATCCTAGTCAGAATCATAAAACAATTTAGATTGGAAGGAACCTCTGGACATCACATAGTCCAACTCCCTGCTCAATGTTTCCACCTTTCACCCAAGCTTTGAGTTAGATCCAAATTCAAAGAGCTTTCCAGGCTAGTGGTGTATGGGTAAGAGTATAAAGAGAGAGAATCTTCATTCAGGTCAGTTGACTAAACATAAATTGTATAGTGGTACGTGAGACTTAGGGCATTGTAACCTACCAGTCAGGAGCATCTATGACTCAGGACTAGTTTTATATGTGACATTGGATTGACTTTACAAGGGGGAAAAATAGGTAAGCAAACTAATTAGTGGATGAGAAGTTGGTTGGATCATTGCATCCAGAGGGTAATGGTCAAAGGCTCAATGTCCAGACAGAGATTCTTGACAAGTGATGTCCCTCAGGAGTCTATACTGGGACCAGTAGCATTTAATATCTTCATCAATTACATGGGCAGAGAAATAGAGTACACCTTCAGCAAGTTTGCTGACAACATCAAGCTGTGCTGTGCAGTCAACATGCCTGAGGGAAGGGAGGCCATCCAGAGGGACCTGAATAGGATGGAGAGGTGGGCCCAGGTAAACCTCATGAGGTTCAACAAGACCAAGTGTAGGGTTGTGCATCTGGGTCAGGGCAACCTCCAGTATCAATATAGTCTAGGGGCTGAAGGGATTGAGAGCAGCCCTGTGGAAAAGGTCTTGGGGGTGTTAGTGAATAAAAAACTGGACATGAGCCATCAGTGTGCATTCACAGTCCAGAAAGCCAATCATATCCTATGACTACATCAAAAGAAGCATGACCAGCAAGTCAAGGAAGGTGATTCTGTTCATCTACTTTTCTCTGTTGAGACCCATCTGGAATACGGCATCTAGCTCTGATGTCCTAGCACATGAAAGATATGGCCCTGTTGGAACAAGTTCAGAGGAGGGTCATGAAGATGATTAGAGGGCTGTAACACCTCTCCTATGAGGACAGACTAAGAGAGTTGAGGTTGTTGAGCCTGGATAAGAGAAGGAGACACCTTCTCTTATACAATAAGGGAAGACCTTATTGTAGATTTTCAGTACCTAAAGGGGGCCTATAAGAAAGATGGAAACAAAATTTTTGGCAGAGCTTGTTGCAATAGGAAAAAGGGTAATGGTTTTAACTAAAAGAGAATAGATTTAGACTAGATGCAAGGAAGATATTGTTCATGATGAGGGTAGTGAAACACTGGAACACGTTGCCCGGTGAGGCAATAGTTGCTCTATTCCTGGAAACATTCAAGGTCAGGTTGGACAGAGCTCTCAGTAACCCTTTGATCTAGATGAAAATGTCTCTGCTCACTGCAGGGGCATTGAACTAGATGACCTTTAAAGGTCCCTTCCAACCCAAATTATTCTATGATTCTATAATAAGTAATATAGAATGAGAGAGGTGAAATTCTTGACTTAAGTAGTATTAGTCATTAACTGAAGGTCTCCAGAGCAAAACACCTACTCAAAGAGGCATGAAAACCTGAAACAAAAAAAACCCAAAACAACAAGAGAGAGCTAGAAAATGGCAATTCAGCAAGGTGGAAGATCAAACCAAATGCCATGAAGACTGCCACTTTCTCACCTGACTGATGAGTGTCTGATGCCTGACCAGCAGAGATTCATCAGCAGTTTGTCTTACGGGTGCTAAGAATATCACTGTTAAATCTATGACTAGAGTCAAAGTTTCTGCATATAGTAAAATGCCCAGTAGAGGAAGGATTATACTCTTGGCTACAAAAAAGTCTGCTTGGGCAGCAGTATTTGCTACCTTCATGTGAATGTTTTAAACATTTGGGATAGTCTCAAAAGGCATGAGATGCCCAAGAATAAGAAACTAAATCGAGACATGAATTTCTGTTACTAATACAGAAATTAATAGCATTTTGTAGCACTAGGGTTATGAAAGAAAAGAAAGGTTTTGTCATTAATAAGATTCCTCTCCAAGTCTTTAACCAAGGCCTGGCATCTTTACCAGACAGAAATCTCCTTTTTTACTTGAGATTATTCTGATAAGTGCTTTTCAATGAAATAAGTAACAGTCTGAGAGGATATATGTCTTTAGATGTGTGAAGACAGTGCTATCTTATTTTACTAGTATTTAAACTGACCAGAAATGTGCCAGCTTTGACCCAGAAGCCATATGGCCACAATACTCTCTCAACGGCAACCCATAAGTCTGACTATGAGGAAGAACATGTTTACATCCCTCTGTGTAGAGATATCTTACATACAATATGTATGTACATACATACACATTGTACACTGTAAAATGTGAACAAGAAAGATTGTGGGACTCTCTTTATCTTCTCAGAGTCTGAAAAATACCCCTAAAAGAAAACAGAAGTCAACCAAGGAAGTATATCTTCAAATTCTCTGCCTACCTGTTTCAGCAGATACTAATGTGGGATTTGTTTCTTGTGATCTCCATAATTTCTACACAGAACTACTTTAATATGGTAATAACTGTTTATTTAGAGGTATAGAGATTCCCCTATAGAGAAATCTGTTGAGTGTCACAATCAGATAAACAATCCCATGCAAGCCACTAGCTATATGCTCATTAGGTTGGACTTCAAGGACATCTACAAATATCATATAAAAGGAAAAATTCAATATGCTTTGTACTGCTGGAAGAAAATAAATAAATAAGTGCATCAAAATATTTTGTCTGAATATTATTTTAGCTCTTCCTACCCTACTGCATGTGAATATGAAGCAGACTGAGAGGCGAAAAAAGAAAAACAAGTGACTAAAAATTAATATTGCAAAATTAATATTTAATTTTATTTTGCATTAAATAATAAAATAGTTTTGAACTATTTCTTTTTCTAAAGTTCCATATAAACAATCATTTTATTTGACAACAATAACATTGGAAAATCCATGGTACAAAACAACAATGAAAAAGTATCAACCCTGTCATCAGAACAAACCCCAAAGGCCAGATGATGAACAGGTTATGAAAACACTTTACGCTCACACTCATGGCTTTATATAATATAAGTTACAAAATGGAATCTGAAGTGATTTGCTTGGTATCTTTTTCTTATAACTACTGTCTGTCACTGATAGGAGACAGAAAAATCAGATGTTTGTGACAGTATAATTTTACCTACAGACATCACATTTTCCATTACAGAAAAAAAAAGACTTCTGCAGTATTTTTCTCTCATGTTAGCGTTGTAATTCCCCTGCTATTAAATGAATTGTCTTATTAACAAAGGTACAAATCTAAGTATAGAAATGAAGAAGGTTCTCCTTTGGGTGTGACTGGATGCAGACTGTTGTTATTAAAACTTTTAATAATTAAGTACAAGGAGCTATATTAAAAATAATATTCAGGTTTTTTACTTAAGCTTAGGAAAAAAATCAAATAATGTAATAATAAAAACAGCTTCACAGTCCTTCTGTCATCTAATATTATTTCTTTTTGACTAAATCTCAGAAGAATGAATGACTGATAGCTTTATCTGTGCATTATTAGGACTAGCAGGATAGATTATGGATAGGAAGCCCCTATGGCCATTGAATTTCTTTCCCTTTTCCTGCACATTGTCTTGTTTTCCTCTTTTTCATTTTCATTTTGATTATCTGATCTAAAGAATCACATTTGGGAACAATCTTATATCTACTTACACCCAAATGTGCATGGGTGGCATTTATAGACAATCATAGGTTATTAGTCAGACTATGCTGGTAGCAGTACTATTTCAAATAGCATTACTACCTTTTATAGCAAGATTTACCTTCTGATCCACAAAGTGAGTTTGTAAGATTGCTGCTTGTCCTCAGAGCTCTAATGTGAAGTCGGTATGTGTTTGTGGGACAACATTAAGATGGGTGTTTAGGAGGTCTCTCAGAGAAAATTTTAAATATGATGGTGCAAAGTAATCACACAAATGATGGAGGATGGTGTGACTGCACAGTTGGCTGCAGAAGACCACTCAGAAGTGATAAACACATGTCTGATTCTTGCTCATCTCTTTTGGCCAATATGTTCAGAAAAGGACATCTGCAAAGGACAGTTTTAGTGATCTCTGAATGGTGTTAATAGTAGAAAGAAAATATTTTATTTTAGGTCAGAGTGCTATTGTGTAGCAAAGAGAAACTCTGCCTAGTAGCTGGAAAACAGATCTGTCCTTTGGCCTACAATACACTAACTTCTTACCACCTGATATTTCTTCCGTTAAAGAAAAAATAAGTTACTGTTTGGACTTTGACGCTTTATGAGGGCTTCCAGGAGCTATATGTCATCGGGAGAACTGACATGTTTTGACACACTGACAGAAATGTCCAACAAAACACAGTTTTTGCAGAATTTGGACTCTGATCACATAACTAGTACTTTTTTTTTCTTCTTCTTCTTCTTCTTGAGCTGTCCCTACAGAGGTGATAAATGTACAAGCCTGTCTGAATATCTCATCTGGAGAGTAATCCAAACACACAGAGCACTGTATGAGATGGATGGCTAATCCAACTTGCTGACTAGAGTTGCAATAAAATGCTCACGATTTTCTGTAATCGTGTACTGCTTAAAAAAACTTGGACTAGCTTTTAGATATTTACTAGGCATTCATCAGACATGTAAGCTTAATATATAAATCACTTAAAGTCTTTTTAATGTTAACTTATTTTTCAAATCCTGTATTCCTGTGCTTTGTACAAACAACACTCTTTTCTGCTTTTAAGAGCAGTTTGGTTTACTGCAACATCTTTCAATACTGCCAATGCCTATTCAGTTGCATGTTCTTTATATCAGTAAGATGAGGGTTATTCAAATGAGAAATCAAAATTATACCTCTTTTAGGCTAAATATCAGAATCCTGATAGCTAATCGTGATTTTTTTTTGCTGTTATATGTCAGGTTTACAATCACTTCAAATTTTTTTAAACCTTAGACAAAGTATAAACACTTGTCAAAACTTGATGCTCTCACTAATCAGAAATATCAGCAAAATTGGCACTTTGCCCAGTAAATTCAGGACAGTAAAAACATACATTCTTAAGATCTTTCTATAACTGTCCTGTGCAACTCAGTATCATATAGTACACCTGGTAAATTAATTTAAGGTATTTCTGTACATAATAAGAGATATCTGAAGTGGAGTCAACAGGAATGAAAGTTTTCAAAGTTTTCATTTTTAAATACCTGAAATGCTATCTTAAGCAATAACTTAAAAGAATTATAGCCTTGTCACAGCTTTTCAATGGAAATGAGTAAAGTGAAAAAGCTATAAAGATGATTTTGATCCCGTTTCCTTAGCTTATTAAAATAATTATCCAGTAAGACCAGTGGGAGAATAGATGAGTGAAGTGCAGATGTGATAATTTCAGTGCAGTTTATATATTCACACAAGACCTAAGATGTGAGTGTGAAACTTCATCCAAATTTTTGTTTAATGAGTCTCAAAAAATAATTAGGAAAATCTGACAATGAAAATATTTCTCCAAAGATTTCAAAGCCTTTCTGCTTTTTTTTAAGGTAAGAGCTGATCTCAAAATATTTTGACACTTTTAATACAAGTAGAAAGAGGATCAGGAAGTGTGGGGATACGTGAAGTCGAAAGTAAGTGGGAAGCAAAAGTGACTTGGAATCTGGTCAAGTTTGGTGTGAAGTTTTGAGTCATCTATACCTGTATCAATGAGAACTGCATACAGTGTGTTCCTGGTGTGATCTCAGAAGATCACATAGAAATTAACATAATTTACCATCTAGCTATTGCAATAGTTATGCAGGTTGAAATCTTGTTTTCATCACAATGTACTGTTAGGACAGATGTAAACTGTTGTTCAACATCAGTAAAAAGTAATAATCTTTTGGAATGGAATCAGAAGAATAATTCTATCTTGCTAATATAAACTCTGACTAGAAGCTGCTCTCATTACTGCCGGGTTTTGTAAAGGTGTGACTCTGTATATAGGCACCACGTAATGACATGCTTTTGAAGAACAAGGAGCCTGAGGTGAACAACAGGAAGAATTTCCTGAACACAGGATTAGAAGTATGTCCAGAAAAATCTTTATTTGATTTTCTGTACAATCTTAATTTTATGTACATCCACCTTTACATCTACTGAGCATCTCTTTAATTATTAACGTTTGTGAGGTAGATGTCTGTTGCAGCACATGATTTTAAAACTCTCTCTGGTTTTCCCTTGTATTATAGAGGGAAACGTCCCTAAACTTCCAATGACAGCCTTGGGATATTGACTTGACTGGGATGGTGAAATGTTGCCAAACTGTAGTTGAGGTTAAATACAGTCAATGTTGCTATTTGATCCAAGGGTTGATTGGCCAGTCATGAATAGAAATTTAATATTCCTTATATCCAATAGAGAAAATGGATGCTGTGTTTAGGGGGAGAGGTGAGGAGTGGGAGATGAGAGAGAGGATAAACAGGGTCAAGAGTGTACACCTCTCTCATGGTTCACCTGCCAATTAGAGCTGCTGCCAATTAGAGTTGCCTGGAGAAGAGACTTGCATGGTTCACTCTTGTTAAGAGCATAGACCAAAGAGGTAGCTTAGGGGAGTTTCAGCAGAGCACTATCCTGCCCTTTCTCAGCAGAGCTTTATGGGTTATCCAAACTTCTCCTTTATCAATATTTTGTCTCCATATGTATTTTGGCAAGGTGAAAAAACATCATTCTCAGTGAGAAAAAACCTAAGTCATTCTGGGGAAAGAAGCACCATAGATTGAGTAGGATTTAGGAGAAATGATGAAAGGAGTTGGAAGCCCCCTTAGATCTGTGTTTTATGAAAGATAGAAAAGAGGGCAGCAAATGAGGTAGAGTAAATCCAAACACAAATTTTCCATTATGTAAAACAATCTGACCTCCCTCTCTACATGAAGAATGTATGAAACTATACACATGTAGTAACAAAACAGCATAGTTGGGTTTAACTTAGTATTTACACTAAGCAAAAAGCATGGCTTTTAAAATAAGATCATTAAAAATAAAAAATTAAAAAAAGATATCATGCTTACAGCTTTTTTGAAAGAAGATGGAGCACTTCTTTAATAAACCTGAAAACATACAATGGGCGATATAAAATGCATACAAAATTAAATCAAGCAGGTACATTCATCACTGACAATAGAATAAATGGATCCAAGCACCAAACATTTATTTTAATGACCTAAGGCAGCATAAGGATAATAACATAAGATAAAGAATACCGTGAAAAGTTTTGTATTTTTTTCTTTAGCCTTGTAGCACAAGGGCAAACAGTCACTGGAGTATGATAGCACTTAACTTGACACTTTTTTTTACTATGATGGAGGACAAGAGTAGAAAGGCAGTTATCATCTTAACAGGTTAATTGCAAATACCTTTATTTTACGTGGCCAGTCTAGTATTATCATGTCATTACTGGCAGGATGGCATGTTGTTTTGATTTTAACTTACTTATGTCCTGCATTAAATGACACAGTGAGTATAAGACATTCCAAGCAACGAAATGGAAAAGTCATTTTAAACTGTGATGTATTTCTTGCAAAAACTATTAAGACAGGACACTGTGGGGTTTTTTTAAGTCTTCCTCTAAAACTTCAGTTTTGCAAAATCAGCGTACAGCATATTTTGGTGCCAATCTGTTTTCTGATATGAAGTTTTCCACTGAAAATTCTGGAAGCCTATATGAGACACTGATCCTACAGAATTACATTTTCTTTAAAAACATTGTCTCTTAAATTAGTCTTTAAATATCCCCATAAGTTTAATACAAGATATTAGGTCAGAGAATGGTGTTCTATTCCATTCTTCCATTCTTTCTGCTGCTCTGTTCTCAGTACCTCCCTCTGTTCACAGGAAGCTAAAATGCCCATCTGGACTGACTACTGGCAGAAACAAACTCAAGAAGAAGAAAACTACCAGAAAAAGGGCTGATCAGCAACTAAAGAACTGGAGAGTAAGTATCAATATCTAGAAAGATCCAACTATAAAAATCAGACATTTAATAAAGCATTTGTTAGGAGGCAAAAAAAGCAAATTAAAGTAATTTTAGCTTCTTTTTTTCTCCAAAAAATAGATTTTAGAACTCATATATAGTAAATAAATCTGGATCACATAGCATTATTTACATTCTGATAAGCCGTAAGAAACATAAAACCTAAATGTTAATCTCAAGGATTGCTTCTCAGGTAAATGGTATTATTTCTACTGTTTGATTTCCCTATAAAATGTTAATTTCTTTATTTTTGCCTCATTGCTTAATGTATTCCTTCAGGACTTGATAGACTTTCCTAAAACATAAGAGATTAAGGGTGATCTTTAAAAAACTTGGAGTTTAAAATAGTTTTTCTCAGTCTCTCTGTAATATAGTAGCACTCAAGAAGAAAAAATATAACTAACTTGCAGACTTTCATTGAAGTCAGAATTCCCTATAATTTCATAGAATCACAGAACGGTTTAGCTTGGAGAAGACATTTAAAGATCATCTAATTCACCTCTACTGCCATGAACGTGGACTTTTTTCACTGGCTCAGGTATCTCAAAGCCCTATCCAACTTTCAGTATCCCCTAGACCTTTTCTGCTCTCAATCAGTTCATCCCATAATGATCTCCCAGTGTACATTGACACTGGGTGTTGCCGCAAGCCAGGTGCAGGACCTTGCACTTGGCCTTATTTAGTGTAATGAGGTTTGTGCAGGCTTACTCCTCTAGCCGGTCAGTTTCATACTACTGTTTCAAATTTTGTGTTTGGGAGTTTAATTTTCTGATTGTTAGGTTAGAAGGTAAGGTTATTAATCATGGTTTACAATCTTGAGCTATTCTGATGATAATTCATCTGTCTACGAGACTTATTTAGCTGCCTAACTGGTATAACTTCAGCAGAGCTAACCCTGCAGGCCCTGCCTGGGAGGGAAATTGGTGCAGGGTTTACAAAACTGAACTTAGACCCATGGACAAGCTTACCTTTGGCCTTAAAATAAGTGTCAAATATACTTGCTCCAAACAGAATCTTAAATAGAAAACACACACAAAGACAAAATTGTACTCAAAGTAGCACAAATAAGTTTTTACATCAACTCTTCTAGCCCTATCAAAAATTAAAAAGTCATGTGGGAAGAATTGGGAACTCCCCAAGGAGAGCTTGCTAGCTTTAGCTGTCTTTTTCTCTGCAAGTCCTAATTCCCAGTTTCTTCTTTTTACTCCTAGCTTTATCTCAATTCTTTTACATGTATGCTATTAGGAAGACTGACAAAGTCTATTCAGTCTCGATCAATCTATTGGCCTTTGCTTGTCAATATCATCCTAGTTTGCACAATTAGGCATGTATATGCACAAACATATGTATGATAGATGTAGAATCATCTATCACATACAGTCTTCACATTCTTGAATCTGAATGGCCAGTAGGTACACAGTCCTGACTGACTGGAGTGCATGTAATCTTCAGCATGCATGTAGAAGGCTCCAAGTCATGTCCCTAGCTCAACAGTAAGGAGGCCTAAGCCCTCTATCACTGCAGTGTTTGTTCCACTTTGTTATCGTAAAATAAACAGATACCCCAACATGACACTTTTTACCTACTGGTTAAGATTCATCTCATAATGTTCAGCATCTATTTGAGTACCCGAAGCTTGGAACACAGGAAGTCAACAGTTACTATATATTCAGTGAGAAGAGATACTTCTAGGCATAAATTCATCCCATCCAGTTTCTGAGTAGTTGTCTTTAAGAGCATATCTGCCTTTATATAGCAAATCACAGACAATTACAATCCTGACTTAAATATTCTAATAGTGTTACTCAAATTACACAGAATTAATCTGAACAACTGTGAGAGAACTGACTCATGATAAAATAGCTATCAGTTGTAGATATCTGGAGAACTTACTATGAAACTTTTAGGTTGAATAATGTGACCACTGTTGCATAGCAATGGTAAAGCAAAGAAGCTTCTGTAAAAAAAAAAAAATGATCTAGAAAAAGATCTGTGGAAGTTGCTGTAGGAGGGAAAAGTGATTTTATTAAATATCATCTTTCAGCAAGTTGATTTTATAGATGTGCACTCACACGTTCACAAGCATCAAGATGTGACCAAAGCAGCTTGGTCAGGATCATTGTTGTGTGTGACACAAGAACAAAAGATACAAGAAAAGTTAAATCCTTGCCTCTTGAGTTCCTTTTGATTGGCAACAGTGAGATAGTCTTTACATTATTGATTTCTAAAGCATAAAAAATGTCTTGTCCAAAGTAAAGTTATTCATTTTGCTGCTGGAAATGATATTCTGGGAGCAGTCTCTTGGGAATGGTAATCTCTGGTACCAGTACAGGTCTTTCTTTTAATCCTATGTTCTATAGTTTCTTCTGGTGCTTACACATTTCATTCATATCATTCTTAATATCTCTATTACAAACCCTTACAAGTGGCTATGTAAAAATATGAAAAGTATATCCCATCCAAAATCCAAACCATTCTTTTACTCCCTTGAGATGAATAGCAACAAATACAACCCTTCTCTATGCATCAGAAGACTTTATCTTAAGAAATTAATGTCTTCTCACTAATTACAATCGTGCCCGAAAGCAGAGAAGAGTTGGTGACTTGACAGCTTCCTATTCCTCAGAGAAATCGTTACCATTTTCTTGCTGTGCTTCAAGCTATCACGAAATTGCAGAATAGTGGGTCTTGGAAGGGACTCTAGACATCTAGTCCAACCCCCTACTAAAGATCTATGATCTCCAGAAAGGACCATGAGCTTGTAGGTTCATGACTGTGTTGCTCCCATACAGGGATCAAGAAATGTACATTTTCTACAAGAGCCAGTAGAAATTTGCCTTCTCCAAATTGATCCTGCTTCTATTATCAGTGAGAGACCACAGATATAATCAGTGGTTATAGCATGCCAAAATATATTTACCTGAAGTGAAAGTATCTTTCCATCTTGTCCTGGTTTAGGCCCATCAGGGTAACAAAGACTACGATTAGCCTGAGTACCGAAGAGGCTGAGGATTGCTCAAGGGCAGGCAGAGCTTAATTGCCGCTTAAGGTTCAGGACAAAAACAGAGCAGGCTACTTGGTTTGGGGAAGAAAACAGAGAAACAATTTAATGCAACATCAACTAAAACATACCTCAAAAACCCAAAACATAACCAAAATGAAACAACCCAGAGTAATACATCAATGAAGAGTCCAACCAGCCTTTTTAAGAACACCTTCTTGCCACCCCTCCCCTCTTCCCGGGCTCAGAGCCCTGATCCCGGTGTTTTTACCTTGCCCCCCCTGAACGGTTCGGGGGGGCAGGCAGTGGGGGTTTCAGTTAGTCTGTTCCCGATAGCTTCTGCCGTTTGTCCCTCCTCAGGACGGGTGAACTCCACACCAGTCCTCCCTGCAAGTCCGTGGGGTAACTCACACACACAGCAGCCCTGCACGGGCTGCTCCGACGCGCACTTATTCCAAAGGCTGCAGCTCCTCTCTGCCTCTCGTGTGGGGCTGCTCTGCGACGCGCAGGCTCTCCAACACGGCCTGGGCCATGGCCGTCTCCCCACACAGTCCCTCGCCCGTCCGGGCTCACTCACATGGAGCTGCTGGTGGCTCTCAGTCCTGCCACGAATCTCCATAGGTTTCAGGGGCACAGCTTGCATTCTCGCCACGGCTTGCAGAAGGATCTCCGGTCTACTGCTTCTCCTTCCTTCCTCCTTCTCTGGCTGAAGGGTCCGCATGGTCGCCTCCATCTTGTATCACTCTTACACCTCCTGACTCGCATTCCAAATTCCTGTCCCCTAAATAGTGATGGCAGAGGCGCCAGATTGGCCCAGCCGGGCCGGAGGTGGGTCTGAACCCAGGAGCCGGGGGAGAGTCCGCAAACTCTTTACCGGGTCTTCACTGCAACCCGCTCCCCCTGTTACTAAGCCAAAAGCTCCTCCTTGCTAAACCAGAACACACCTGTAGCTATTACCGTTGCCCTAGTGAATGGTAAGCAGATGGGAACGCTGAAGGGTCTGGTTTACACAAGCACCAGTACTGTAACTCCTGGTAGAAGGGTAAAATGGGCTCTATGTTCAATTGAGCTCAGCTTAAGTGTAACTTGCTTGTAAAACTTGTATATTCAGCTCGTATTGTGCCTTGGCAGCGACCAGGGAGATTCATAGCTCCTTTGGAAGGAGCTTGATTTTCTTCAAAACTTTCTTTAAAATTGTAAAGTACTGTCACCTGTAAAAAAGGAATACTTATTCCACTGTGGAAATACTGCACACAAAGACACAACAAATTGAGACAGGGTATCTCGACTGCAAGTTAGACATTTAAATGGTCAGATCAGTCATCCCTTGGCACAGCCTATTTCTTTCCACTGAGTATAAAGGGATTCTAGCATGACAAGCTCAGGCTTAGACATCTATCTTTCTGACATTTAACTTAGGTAAAGTGGCTTTTGGGGCAAGAATGCTAAAAAATCATGATAATGAGTCACAGGACATAACTGAGGAAGAGAAATTTCATCCGAGTTCCACCAAAGGGCACATTTTGACCTAAATAATTTCTTTCAGATTTGAGCTGCGAGATTTTTCTTTTTGGTCAGAATACAGTATCATCAGAGTACAGAAGTGGACACTGAACAAATGGAGCAAATTAAGAACAGATTTGATGCCAAGTTCATTAAGTCTCTGAACTGTGAAAAGAAATATTAATCTCTGCTTGTTTTCCATTTTTTTCTCATTTCTACTTCTCATCCCTATACTATTATTCATATTAAATAAATATTTTTACTTATTATAAGATATTGTGTATTATTATTTGAAAAATAGGACCAAGAAGGTAATAATAATTACATTATTCAGAGTAAAATAGTGGTTTAAAAATTCTGTGTAAAAATCAAGAGTAAAGATTATTTGTAGGCATGGCATAGATCATTGAAGAACTTACGTGCTTTTCCAGTTATTATATATCCCAACAGCACAAACTGAATTTTTTTTACTTACTAATTGTGTAAGTCATAAGTTATTTTCAATGTGTTGTCAATTGTGTTTGCTAGCTGAGGCAAAAACAGCAGACTGACTGAGGTCAAGATGTGTCTCATCAGATTGGTTTTATTCTTTAACGTTTATTGCTCTATATTATGAAAATGAGGAAGTAGCTGTGGAAATAAAATGGGTCACAGAAGTATTTCAACTGAGGATAAGGGAATGTAATGTTGTGTAGCAAGAAACACTAGGCTGTGGGTGGTAAGGAAGCAACTTTTTATATTTTGGGTTTTTTTATTCTTGAGCAGAAGGGAAAGGCGCATTAAACTTGTGTGAAAACTAAAGAAGTGGGTTGTTCAGTGTCTTAAGTGGACAGATAGAAACTTAGGGACAAAGAAAGAAATTTCATGTAACACCCAAGGACTGCAATGTTTCATTGCAGGGAAGATCCTGTCAAATCAAACATCTTGATAGGCTTCAATTTAAGAATCACATTCACGTTTTAATATAAAAATTATTTTTAAGTGAAGCACTCCCTGGTCTTTACAGATATGTAAATTACCTGAGAGGTTTAGTGAGATTGGGAAGAAAAAGCTATTTAGGCTAGAGGACAATATTATCACAAGAAAAAATTAATGTAAACAAGGTAGAAATCAATTTAAGATAAAAAATGAGATGGCTTCTACTCATTAAAGCAGCTACATTCTAAGGTAGCATTTTGGGAAGACAGAGGCAAAAATCCTAGTCAGTTTAAAGAGAATGCTTTTTAAAAAGGATCATATAATGCTGTTGTTTATGGTGGATATTAGACTAAATGACCCAAGAAGTTCTATGCCTGTCCTGTTGTCTGATGTTCTTAAATACAACAGTGCATACATGTTCAATTCCAAGTTGAGATGTTATTTTCTGTTAACGGTATAATGAAATGTCTGTATTTTTCTCTTTTTTTTTCAGTTTCCAAAGAAACATTAGAAGACTCACTTTGGAGAGTAAACTGAAACAACAGTGAAGAAATATTATGTGCTGGTATGATGAGATTTGTGTGTAGTTTCACATAGTAATATGTAATTCTAGGAGGTAGAAGACTGTAGGTTGTCATATTAAGTATGATGGTATGGATTAAATATAACAAGTGGGAAAATGTAGTTCAGCCTTCGTATCTTCAGGATTCTGGTTTCCTACTGCTATAAAACAAACAAAAGATTTGGCTGGCTCTTGTAGACCTGAAACACTAGAGAGAAGTCTTCCAGTGCTAATTGATGGATCCTAGTCGCTCTCATTTAAACCATCTATCACTGTGTGTCATGGACATGACTTCCTACAGCACTTTTAATGCCAGCCTTGTAATCATTTCCCGTATTCCCCTGACATATCTGATCGGCCAGCTGTAGCTTTGCTTTTGCTCTCCACTAAGGTTGTGAACAGTGTTAAGGGAAACATGGCTGGGTACTGTGAAGCCTTGTCACCTTATGGTCATCCTGATGTCAAACCCTACTGATAGCATCCCAAGCAGTGTTCGAATTCTGTGCAAAATTCATCTGGGCTGAGATAAGAAAGCTTTGGAAATAAAAAGTCTCCTCCCACCTTTGATGCTTCCTAGACAGATGATGCAAATGAGCAGTGAGCTCTGCATTGTGAAATAGCTCATTAGCAGCCCCAGCTGGCATTATTTGTGCATACAGTGCTGCATGTTGCACTGTTGCAGCTTGTGATCTTGGAGTTAAACTCTACATAGTTGTATTGAGAATATAGAGTGTCCTGACAAAAAGTGTAACAGCTTCTCTCTGAATGCCGGATAAATTAGTAAATTTATAGGAGTTAAAAGTTAATAAACTTTGGTCCCCCGAGAAACTGCATAACTCCTGGGATTTATTTGTTATTTTTTAAATAACAATTAATAACACAGTTAAAACCTGGATATGCTTCTTCTGTACTTTTGGATTTTTTAAACTTCATGATTCTTTTTTTCTCTACAAACATGAGGCAAAATAAATAGAAGATTTTTTTTTTTAATGAAAGCACAAATTCTCACAAAATTTTAAATACCATTGAATGTCATAAATGAGTCTTACTCTAAAATTACTCAGCTACACTTCAACTAATTTGGAATCAAAATCACTAACACATTGCAATCACAAGCTTATTGGACATATTTCTTCTATAAAGTGACCACTACTATACAGCAACACAATTTTTCATATTGAATATAACTGACCTCAACAGAACCATATTTAATGTTTTATGTGCAAATTTGTCTCAGTATTTCAACATAGCTAGCATGCAAATCTATGCAAACAAATATTCTGAATAAAATTGCAAAACTTGAACACATTTTTGTATTATTATAAGTCTATCTGGAACAGGCTTGTATTAAGAAAAACATTCAACGCAACATTTTGTTTCATTCTATATTTTTTTCAGATTTCTTCCTAAGATATGAGACCTTCCCAGACTTCTTCCTCTGGTTCAACTCGTGCAGTAATCAAAGTCCTTCACCTATTTCAGCTAAAGCATGGATTTGACTATTTTTCCAACATTAAGAGTGTATGGTGGAATCAGGAAAACACCTGTATTGCCTTCTGATGTTTCTTCTACCCATAAAAACCCTTCTGAATTAAAATTTTCTTTTCAGAACAGTTTCAGACTAAATAATAGACATTTTCCAATTAAAAAAAGTGACAAGTCCATGTCTATGATTGTTCCATAGACAGAAAAAACATGATAAATTATACAGCCATAGAAATCTATTTTTTTGTCATATATATTTAAGTCTACAGTTTTTAGACTTAAAAAAAAAAAATTAAAAAAAGCTAATCAGAGAATAACTGCTTTTAAAATTTAAAAGCCATAAATGCATAAATTGAATATTATAGACACAAATATTCTACTGTAATATAAATTTAGACTTTCTATAAATCCTACACTGCACAAAATTTCCCGACTGGAGAGCTGATACTAAAAAACACATGACATGTTTTTAGATATTGTTATTGAATACACACAACTTTTCATAACACTGAGGGACTCAGTCACAGTGAGTCTGAAAAATGGTATAGAAGTTGATACAGAACTGATTAATTTTCAAGTAATTGTATTTATAAATTTAGCATTTTATAACTTTAACTGGGAAACTCAGATGAACATAACTTGTTTAACTGCAAATGTCAATAAATGTGCCACATTCAATTTATATTTTTAAAACAAATCTTTTTTAACAGAATGAAAAATTGAATATAAACCTCATATTTTCTCATGAATCAAGAGATGGAAGAGAAAGATTTGCCAGAAGAAAAAAATCCCCATGGATCAGAGTTACATTTCTTACTGATTTACAGTCAGATTTGATTAGTTTCTATTTCTTCTAAGTAAAAAGATGCTACTGTGCTAAGTTGCAGATCTTGGCAAATATACGCCTTTTGCAAAAAATAACCCCACTTGATTTAATATAAAGGTTTAACTATAAATTTTTACTGTTCCAAGTTTCCAACACTCCTTTAGCAGGTAAAAAGTGATTATTTTAATGTAGAGTTATTAGACTTAATAAAAGTACTGTAAGAAAGTACAGGGTGATAAATATTTTAGCTCATTGTATTTTCTGCAGAATATTAAATGTTACATTATTTATTAGAAAAAAATAAATGTGACAATTGTTTAAGTTAAGTCTGAGAAAATCTCAAAGATATTTTGTGTACTTAAGACTTTTTCTTTTTTGCATCATTGTTTGAAAATGTTCTTGAATTTTTTTTTCTGTAAATGCTTATCATGAATATCTGCTTCTACGGAGTTACAAGCTATATTTTGACTCACAAATATCTGGCAATGTGACATCTAATATTTGGAAGGCAGGGGGAAGTGTCCTTGCATTGCACTGAAAACACTAGCATAGCTCTTCTGGCTTAGCTATTAAGAGTTTTAATAGCACAGACTTTGTTTTTAAATGAAACATTAGAATACTGGTTCGGTTTAAAGCATTCTTACAGCAAATTGAGCCCAAAGGACCCACCAGGATTAAGCATTCTGAAGGTGAGGCTAAATGAGATGGATAACCTCACCTGAAAGTTTGTTCAACAAAACTTTGTTCATCCTTCTGTCTGTGCTCACTTCCTTCCCTTGCCAGCTTGTTCCCTTTGTTGCACTGACTCTAATAGACCACTGGTCTATTTTTCAGTGAACAAATATGGATCATTAAGCTGAGGAAAACTGATCTTTTTTATTTATTTATGTATTCCTGAGGCAGTGTTCTTCTGCACTACTGAATTTAATCTTATTGTTGATAACTGTCCACTTAACAGTTAATTTTAACCAAGGAGGCTCTAGGCTAAGCTCCAGACATTTATGAAGTGTCATAATAATGATATTCTAAATTAAAGCTAATGTCCATTAGCACATCTATAGATACCTGGCCTAACCAAACCCTTTCCTTCCTGAACCAGTTTAAGTACTGAGTTCTGATCTGCTACAGTTCACAAGCAAGCAGGTAAGACTTAAATTAGGTATGTAAGACTGCAAGCTCCAGCAGTCTAGGAGCAGCTCCTTTTTCTGTACAGTGTTGGTCTTTCAGAGCAGCAGTGAGGAAGATGTCTGGGAAATACACATTTGAGCCAATTCATGTCAGTTCACAAAAATATATCAGCTAAAATTGTTTGCTCTAAACATGATCTAAGATTCCTTTCCAACTAATAAAATAACAGTACCATCTACTGCTCATTGATAAAGTGATGAAAAATAATTAATTGGGGAAACAATAACTAATTTGTCACAAATAGCAGGCTTTCCTTAAGAGACTTTGGAAATAGAGTATCAAAAGCTCTGCAGTAAGTACTGCTGGCAACTTGCGTTTCATTATTACTTTCCTTTTGCAGCACTCAAAGTACTATACATATGCATAGTACAAATGGATCATAGTCTTTGTCTAAGGTGTTCTGCAGTCTCCAGATAGCAAAAAAACCATCAAGCAAAATTTAATTAAAATTTATTCTAGTCCTGTATGATGAATTGTGTAGGATGGATTTTGGGGAAGTAGGTATGGTTGCAGACTCTCTCTCACTACCGTCTGATGTATATGCACATTTTCTGATGAGGGAATGGCCATTGTCTTGAGCAAATCTTTCCCCATTCATATCATACCTGCCACAAAGTGGTGTTATTGTAGTCATGACCACTTCCTGATCGTGCCTGGTAGATGTCAATTGATGCTGGAGAAATAAAAGTTGTGATGAGTAGATGCTTTCAGGAGCAAGAAACACATTTCAAACTGTGAAAGATGAGATGTTATTTTGTTCAGGATATAAAAATCAATATCAGCATTGTTTGTGTCACTATGGTTATAAAGAAATTCCTGCAAAGATCAGAACTGCAGTGCATCTGCAGGACTGTGCCTACAGAGGCAAGAACCACCCTAAGAAACACAATAAATAAATACTTGGGACAGGTGAAATCAGCATTCTCATGAAATATAGAGGAGCAAAGGTGGGATTCATGTCCTTTACTTTAGCTATGTAAAAATTAGACATCTTCTCTGAGGGAGGTAGTTCCTTGATGATCAGGAAGGATGGGTGCAGTCCTTCTGAGGGTGAGTTAGTTCATTAACGAATGGATCTTTGAGACAAGTGGAATATTTCACCCTGAGGAAGTATATGCTTTTTTCATTGCTTGTAAAGAAAGTCTAGTTTACTAGCTTATAATAGACAATTTCCAGGCAACTAAATGAAGTCAGCTGCACACAACTTAAAATACCAGGTCAAAAAGCAAGTTCCTGCAGGAGGACAAGCACACTTGTGCTGTGTCCCAGCTGTCAGAAACATGCCCATGAGAGTTTTTCAAAGTAAAAAAAAAAGACATTAAAAAAATAAAAGCATGACATAAAGCATGGCTAAGTACTCTTTCTGTTAAGATAAAGTGATAAATGACAAAGTTTTGTATGCAAAAACACATAAAATGTCTTAAATCTCTAAGCTCTAGCAATTCTGCTCAATTCTTCATTGAGCTTCTCATGTTAGTTATTACGTGCATGAAGAATCTCATCTGGAAATTAAGTCAACCTCCTCAATCACAAACTATTGATCAGAGTCACAGCAGAGGGAATTTCTTTAACACCAGCAAATGCCTTAGGGGTATTTTTGATCTTCTTTTCTCCAGGTATTTTGTGTGTCAAAAAGGATGATAATTCACAGCACAGACACTGGATGAAGAACCAAGTAGGTTTCTCCCAAGACTTCAGACAGAAGATATACCTGGCCCTAATAATCGTGCTAAGAAATTAATATAAGTGGAACCTTCTGACACTTACTTCCTCCTGTAACACTATGTGTGGACTTCAGCAGCCAAGCTGCTTCTTAGAAAATCTAAACATCTCACTATGTTTGGCCAAGCTGCTGAAATCCACAACAATATCTCAGTAAATTTAAAACTAAAGGCAAAAAATCATATATTGGATGAATGTTCTCAAGACAAAAAAGCCTGAATTTCAGATTCTGACTTTTTGTACAAACGATGGTAGGACAAAGGGAAAGCCACAAGAAAATACTGAATCTTCACTCTTGGTGAAAATGTTTCCAGAGAGAAGATTGTGTTCACATCTTCCTGCAAGCTCTCCTGATTTGCTGAGTGCTGCACTCTAGGCGGCACACTCTTTCATCTTAACTATGTGTGCTATGCAGTTAGTAACAGGATGCATTACTGATGCCCAGAAAATGTTTTGCACTGAGTTAATCCTTACTGAACAGAAGAATAAAAAGCCAATATCCTTCCTTGCAAGAATTGTTTAGTTTCTCTATGGAACCAGGTAAAAAAAATACTACAGGTCTCCAGTAAAAACTCACCCTAAAATCACTGATCTATAAAAAGGCATCACTGAAGGTGTTAAACTGAGTAGATAGAGGATGGTCTGAGGAAAAGAATGAAAAACTACTGTGTCTCTTCCACAATGAAGTCCCGAAATCCTCATAGTGAAAAAGAGACGAAAAGGCTGAAAAAAATGCACAAGTCTATGTTTGTTAGAAGACAAGACGAAAACCTTAGAGTTTAAGTGTCAATAGAAATAGACTAGAAACTGGGAAGAAATATATTATCCTGTGTTACACTTTCCTCTTGGGTTTTAGGGAACATAATTTGTGTGCTCTTACTAAACAAAGAAAGATTATACCCCAAAGAAATAACTATCAATTTTTCCTCCTAGAAGAAATAGCCCATAGAACTCTAAATTCTGGCTAACCACGTGGGTTAGAGAAAAGAAACAGAAAATTCCCTGAAGAATTAAAAAGGAATGAATTATTGTAGTTTTTATGAACATATAACACGGTAATAATATAGATCCATACATTTGTCTGTCTGCTAAAAGATAAGCTGTCAGTGAAATTATATGTAAGATGTAGGGCAGATGGGATTTAGAAAAATGCCAGGTTATGTTTCCCCTTTACTGAAAAGTAGGTAACTGGACTACTAGAGGACAAAATCCACTTTCCACAGAAGACAATGATTTAAGCAGGAACACTGTGTGGTCCTAAAGGCATTGACAGATAAATCATTGGAAAACACATTTGGAAAACCATCAAAAACTGAAAGAACAAAACCACTATCCTATCAGCAAGCTAAATAGCAACTGTTAGTCATGCAAAATATGGCACACTGTTTCAAAATAGGCCATTTTTACCATCATAAGATCAAAAGAAACTGAAACCATGACAATATTATTTCTGATAGCCCTAAAAGTAAAAGAAGCATAACAAATTGAACCTTTGTTATAGAGGGAAAATGCACATCTGGTCCATCAAACCGTAGAACATGTTTCAATGACACTATCATCAAAATTAATCTCTGTATGATCAGCTGAGTCTTAGTAATTTTTCCCTTTATATCTGAATTTTAATTCCTTGCAGTATTGGCATGAAATGAGAGGATGCACAATAATTAACTACTATAATTTGCATGCCTCTCTGTAATAAGACAGGAAAGAAGCTGTCTGTACAATAGCAGCTTGGAATACCAATCCAATATTTCTGTGAAAAGTTTTCCAGGACATAGGAATCATTTAACAAAACTCCAATCCAGAGTCTTCTATTTTGGTTACGAACATATGTGCCACTGGCCTTCTCCAGCACATATTGCAAACTTATTTGCAGCAAGGCTTTATAGTCAATAAAGCAATGTTCTTCTCGTTACTGTGAGGCTTGTAGGGCGTCTGTCCTTGGTAAGCGCTCTAACAGGATAAAGCTGCAAAAAAGGGCCATCTGCCTTCAACAGTCCTTCTGATGATAGTGCTGGTAAAGTATGCTGTTACCATTAACGGCCAGCTGGCCTCTTACATCATTATACGTTGCAAATGTTTTACAGTGAGACAATATAACATCAAATGACAATTTTAAAAAAACATAGCATGTTTTGAATTGTGAAAGCCACCTTATAGAGTAGGATTGGCTATGATTCTCAAGGCAGCCTACCCAGGTTCATAATTTTTTATGCAATCCTTTTAATTCTAACTTTGGGTGCATTCTTCTTTCAAAAATTGTAATAGAAGAAAAAACGTCTAACAGAAGTTACATTTTGGCTTTGAATATAATTACTGCTCACAGAATTTGTCTTTTTTGCTTCATGAAATGTGACTATGTGTTCTTATATGACAAACCTTCATACAACAGAGAACTAATATTTGCAACATTAGAGTCTGAGAGACACTGTCCTAAACTATCTACTAAAAAAACCCCTCCACTCCAAAACTCCACTCTTAAACCCTCCGCTCTTAAAACTCCAAAGAGTTTTAAGTAAAAGAAGAAATACAAGGAATATGCTAATTTCTCTACCTCAAAAAAAAAAAAAAATCCTTCGTTCCTTTTCAACAAATGAATTTTCAAGAAAAATATGTTTTTGAAATCAGTTAATCTAATACTATACCAATAAATGGTGACAGAAAGAAAAGCCCATAAATTTTGAGAGATAATTCACCTGCAAAAGTGTGAGCAACAAGTGATTTTACATTGCTTTTTAAGAAATTAAAAATTAACCTTGAGGTATCATAATTTATTTCAAATTACGGTATTGCTACCCTAAAGAGAAGAGAAGAAAATTGTTAAGGAAAAGATGAACTTACTGAATATTATAAGACTTTAATTTAATTCATCACTTATTAAATTCATTTTTTTAATTGGAGATCAAATAGAAGAAAATTGATTATCCCAGATAAAAAATCTTGACTGGGAAACAAAGTAAGATTTTGTTAACCATCAGGGAAAGAAATCCTACCTTGCACTAAAGAAATGTTAGAGTTGTGCTGAGATGAGCCACAAACTTGGTATTTAAACAAAACTCTGTTTCTGTCCTGAATAGGTGGCTCATCAGCAGTTTGTGATCAATTTGATTTTTTAATAGAAGACACTATTCAAACAACCGAGACATCCTTGAGTGTCCCATGAGTCACTATGCTGCTGTTTGCTTTGGATATCAGAGACCGTTCTCCCTTTTTAAATGGCACTGTGCAGTGTATCAGTGTAAGACATTCATAGGCAAATAAGTTGGGGCACTCTGTTGTGATGAGTTTTAGAGGTCATTGGTATTTATTTATTTCCAGAGGAGTCTATAATGCAGTAGGTTCCTTTCAAATATTTTGAAAAGCATATTCTCAGCTTGTGTGGTTTTCCATTCTAAAAATCTCTACAATTCTGTTGCAGGGTAATGAAATTAACTTTTATTTGAAAAAATATCCTGGCCAGTCAGAGATTTCATTTTTTTTTTTTTTTTTTTTTTTTTTTTGCTTTGTTGTTTAAATGATGCTCTCATTGCTAAAAAGAAAAATAGGGGTTGAAATGTGAGGAAAGAGAATGGGAAAACTACCTAGAAATACTAATAGCCCAGAATTTCCTTGAAACGTTCACAATAACCTCATTCATAGAGACACAGAAAAATATAGTCCACTGAGAGTCAAATAAACAATATCAAAATGTTCTGGAAATGCTGTAAAATGATGATGGGATGCTTTCCAATTTTTTGATACAGTATAGCTGATGGCAAATTCAGGACTTTCACTGTGCACATGTGAAGCAAAACCAGCCCTGGAGTCAAATTCTGACATGCTGGACAAAACCAGACAACAAACCTGGACTCTGCCACATGTTTGTTTCAGCACCTATGTAACTTTATTTTCTAACTGAAAATTTTTCAGTCCTCCAGGCACATGCTTAACCCTACATTCAAAGCAAAACCACTTTTGTTTTGAGGTGAACATGGAGGGTCCATTAAAAACTATGGAAATGTGGCAGTTCTGGGGAAGTGATGGTTTTGCTTGTTTGCGGTGCTGGTCAATGGTGACAGTAGCATAAACTTTTCCCTGTGGTCCCATTGCACTGTAATAGGAGAGAATTTGAGCAATAAGGGTCCCTCATACGCCTCTGTCCTCACAGAACAAGTCTCTTTTCATTGGAGTACGCTCGACTAGTGGTTCAACTTCATCATACATACACCACAATAAACTGTCATACTCTGGCATATTTTGCTCATACTCCTCATAATTTGCTTTATTTCTTTTACAGCTTATTTGTTATTACTGAACTGAATCAGCTCATATAAAAGGATTAGAAAAGGTGCAGTGTTGCATAAGGAAGAAATGAATGGGATTGTGGGGGTAGGATGACTTATTTCTCCTATTCATATTAGTAATTCTACTTATTCCCTACATTTTGATACCTTTAATCAAAGGGATTGAAGCTGACCTAAAAATTTCTGAATCAAGAGTTAGTTACTTATTGATTTGGTGCATGTGCAATTTGAAAGATATGCTAAAGATATCTAGTATCGATTAAAATACCTCGAGTGTTAAAATGGAATTATTCTGGCATTAAATGTGTTCTGTAGTCCTTGTGTGAATTTACCATCATATTTCAGTATTAGAATATAGGGGGGGTTACCTTGTTAAATTATAGTACTCTGCACTTTTCACATAACGGCACATTACCCAGTGATGCAGATTTCTCTATAAAACTGACCCATTCATGTGAGTATCCAGCTGTTGGCTGAAAGCAAGCTGTCTTCATATATGTCACAACGGACATTTTGATACTTTCTGCAGACCTTTAACAAAGATATTCACTACATACTAACTCATTACAGACCCAAGCACAACCTATTAGAAAGTTTTCTTATTGGAGATTACTTTTTGTGAGATCTGCAATGACTATAATTTGTTTAAATGTGATTTTTCATGTTAATACTCAATGCAAGGCCATGTTGTACTAATGAAAACCTCTTACTAGTTTTCTTATTTCAAAGCAGTTGCCTATGCCAAACTCATAATCAAAAATGTATATTTAAAACTTAATTATAATAGAAACATAAAGAATCATAATAATTGTGCAACTTGATTCTGTAAGATATTCATCAAGTTTGTGAGAATGCTAATGGAAAACATTGAATATTTTTGATTTCTAGGGATATACATAACTATCCTGCATCAGAAGCATTTGGAAAAGGTTAGGTTGCTTATGCTGACATAAGAGTTTGCTTGCAAGCTTTTACTCTGTAAACCAACCATGAGCTTAAATAGTGCATGTGCTTGCCATGGCAAATGGTAAAAGTTTGCAGGTTTTTTAAATTCTAATAAAAATCTTGCAAATATATCCAGCATACCACCAGCAACTCATTAATGGATCAGACTACATGAAATGTCTCTGCAATGTGTACTACTAAAGAAATGAAGAAAAGCTTTAGAAAGGTACTTTTCTTGAACATATGTGACTTTAACACTGCTTTTTGCTAAACTTTGGTTCTAGTTACATTTTCAATGACAATGTTGCACCTCAAAATGTGTGTGCTCCCTTCATACTTGTACCTCTTTATGGCATGTGAGAAAGAAGACTGGAACAATTTGATATAATGACTTTCAGACCTTATGGAAATTGACTTTTTTAATTTGGAAAAACAAAATCAATGCAGAGTGCTGCAAAAATGAAGGAAAAAAAAGTAACGGATTCACACACCATTACCTGCTCCAAATTAATCTATGTTCTCCAGCTGAAACTTTTTAGATGTTCGCCGTAAGTAATAAACCCATCAAAATTCTGTCTTGAAGCATTTATAGTTAATATGAACATGTTGATACGATTTTAAACATAACTAGACAGATAGTAGAATATGAAAAGCTATTGAAAAGCTATATCCTCCAAAATTTAGGATGTTATTGTTTCCAGGAGACATGGGTCATCCATTGAAAGTGCAGACCAATAAACCTGTCAAAGTCCCAAAAAAGGGAATGATATTTTCTACCACTGGGAGACAACAGGACTTGCAAATTCCCCAGTTTTTAGGGAAATATTGAAACTAGTTGATTTAGTTGATAGTCAAAAACTGTCCAAAGCAAGAGAAGAACAGCTACAAGACAGAAGACACAGAGAAGCATCTATGGAGGAAAGAAAGGAGAAAGAATTTTCCACTAACAGTGAAAAATATTGCATGAGACTTAAGGCTTAAAAAAGAGATAGTAATTTTTTAAAAATTATTAATTTATTTGCTTGTTTGTTTATTTTTTCCGGGTTCATGCTTTTCCAAAGATAGAAAAGCATCTAGGACATACTGGATGATTTCATATGAGCTCTCTAACTCTCGGGTTAAAATGCTCTTCTTTTTCCTCTTACTTTTCACTTACATACACACAAGTTCTTTGTACTTCAGCAGGATGCAGAGAGTAATCCCTCAAACACCTTCCAGACAACTTTCATCTTAAAACTATTACGTTACACATCTGATACAGTGCATCACCCCAAGTTACTTGTTCCATACAGGTGTGATAACTGCAATGATACTCTTTTCTACAAGTTGTAATGGCAGTGTTAAATGTGGATGTCTCCTAAATGTGACAGCCTCAAGTACATAGGCACAAACCCAGCCCTCAGAGCTGCATGTGGGGAAATTATGACCAATGTCTATGCTAGTAAGTCAAACAGATTACGAAAAAATATCCTGCCCTGACGACAACAGGCTCAACAAAGCTGTTGTCATACAGCCACAATATCTTACATTTCCCCTGAGAACTTATACAAATGGCCCCCAATGTTCTTAAACCCAAAGTAGTATTCAAAAATTACTCACTCTTAACTGTGCCAAGGTTTATGCTAACTGTGACACTGTAAAGATGGTCTGGGACCATTACTCAGACATATCCCTAGTCATATTTAGATTAGAGCAGATACAACTGTAGGATATTTTCAGGCCATCTGGGAAAACCCTGAGCCAAATTTTGAAACCAAGATGTCACAATGTTAAAGTGAAAATAAACAGATAAAAGATGAGGCTACTTGTGAGGGAATGAGAGAGATTTGTACACATCACTTAGTCTGGCTGTTAACACCACTAGTTTAGATCAATAAAATCTATTATTTTATTACATCTGTTACTAGTCTTACATCTTCACCTCCCAGAGGGGAAAAAAATATGCTTCATTTGTTATACTGTATGTCAGCTCTCTTATCAGTCCCTAGTCCAGTTTCTTTGCTTTGTAGATCTCTAAAGCGAGATGGTTGCAGACCTTGGTTACTCTAGTACTTGAGGCAGCACTTCCCTATGATGTCTGCAGCTCCTTCTCAGCCATCTCTTCCTGTCTGCTTCTAGAGGAAGTCCAGAATATCTACAATTTATTCTAGAGGTCAGATCCACAAACTTCCATAAAATATGCTTGTTATCACTAGAGATGACAATTTTGGTGTCTGTGGTCTGTAGTCTGCTCACAGACATTGTTTTGTGCCTAGGAAAGCCCTGAAGTCATATGATCCTTTATCAGAATATACAGTTTGCATTTGCTGTTTCAATTTGTTTACACCACTTAACACTTGCCCTCTTTTCAGCGCTGTGTGCTGGGTCTGAAGGACATCCAACTTGCAGCCTCCACTGCCAGATACTTCTGTTATCTAACACTGCATTGGGCACTTGCCTGATTGTAACATCTAATTATTAACCTGTCAAGGTGGTACCTCTGATTTTTTGTGTTAGTTTTCCAATTAAATGAATGCCAGGCCAGGCACAGCAGCAGTGGCAGAAGTGAAGAACGATGAAGAATGGGGAAATGAGGGAGGATTAGGAAGGATGGGAGGTGGGAAATGGAAACAGGATAATCCTCTTTTGGTTGTGGGAGGCTGTTCATCCTGTATTATGTATTATACTGTGTTATGAAATCGAATTCCTAGGTTAAAAAAAGGACCTCTATTCCTTGCCTATTAGACTCTTCTGTATTTCTAAAGATCCTTTTGAAAGTTTCAACACCCTTTTTTCATAGTATCAAAAGTCTTTGCGTGTCTCAGCTTCTACATAACATGCCTAAATCACATTTTTTCAGAACACTTAGTGTAGTATAAAACTAATTGCAATCCTTTACCTATCATTATTATAACACTAATGTCACATTTAAAAAATACAGATCTTATGAAATTGCATGTTTGAAGGTCATTTTCTGTAACAATGATGTTACTTGATAAGAATAAGAAGGTGAAAAGAGACTGCAATTTCTTCTGCATTGTAGACAAACAAATATGTGCCAATCCTGGAAGGAACAGTTTCATTACACTTACCTACCTGCATAGTAATGAACTTGCAGGTTTTTTGGCCATTTCATTCAGTTCTTTAACAAGACTAATATTTTTAGCTCATAATTTTCTGTATGGCACTTTTAATCATCGGGGAACTTTTCTTTTCCTTGCTATGTCTGCTTTTCTTTTAAGTTCTATTCTTTTACATTTTTCTTTTTGTTTTCACAGGCTGTTCACATCTTATACTTGGCATCTCCTTTAGAGATTCATGGGAGGTAAATATACCTTACCTTGCCATATCTCCAATACAGACATTTTCATCTGAGTGGGTCCTGTAGAGTCCATTTATACTTCATGGCGAGAAACATGCATACTCTTTACTATAACCTCAGTCATGGTTAAAATCACAGTGCCAATATCTCTCTTGCAGATAATCAAGATTTCAGTTGTATTCCAATTTATATTCCTGCACATGATATATCCATCAACTATTTTTACAAATACTTTTACTTCTTTTACAAATGTCTTTATTTCATCAGCCCTGTCCAAAGCCTGGACATTGGTCAGTATGTGTTTTCTTCCACATCTTCTGCTGTTTTCCACGTTGCCTCTCTTTTTAGTGTTCTCCTTTGTTTTGTTAAGTATTCCTATGATTGGTAACACAGCTGTGTCACACAATCTGGTCTCCCTCTGTAGTCTGGCCAACCCTAGTGGATTTTTCTACTTTTAATTAATGATTTCCTAACCATATTTTTTTCAGTTACTGATCCTTCTTATATCTAGTGTCAGATTCCACAACACTCTACAGATTGCACATCAATGTTATGGACTGAAATCTGTTACAAATCTTTTCAGAATTGCTCCATCATTTAATTTTTTCACAGAAAGTTAAAACTTCCAAAGTTCATTGTTGTATTTGTGCAATACTCTATGGATATTATGCCACTTAGCATCATCCTACCTTGATATTTGTGTGTGCTTTATATTATTAAAAAGTCTAGAGTCTTTGCATCAGTAAAATGAAAATAAAAGTCTTCTGTAAGCATTCACTTTAATGAAGAGACAGAACTCTCTTTTGAACCTCTTCCAGTTATGCAGAAGAGTTTTGTTCTTGATAGCAGGTGTTCTTACTTCTGGTTAAAGAAATGTCTGGATTAGCACTAAAACTTTGAGGTATCTTCCTTGCAATAGAAAATAAACAAGCTAGAACTGAAGGAGACAGAGGTAGTGTAAGTAACTTCTTTGCTGTTTAGCACCTTCCAGCTCAATCTACAGCTGCCTCAAACCGCTATGTTCCATTTCCCTCAGAAAACTACCCATATCTGTACCATAGTGCCATTTCTTACAGTAGTTTGGCTACTGTGTGAAATGAGAAATAAAAGACAAGAACTCCATCATATCTACAATGCAATGTTTAAATTGCAATAGTGCTGAAATAGTTGCCTGAGCTAGAATTCAGCTGGTTAGCTTCCTTGAGGCACTGGCTACTGCCTTGAGCATCACGACTTCAGTCCTATCTTAAATCACTATGTATGTACATCACCAAAACCTCACAGTTTCAGGAGAAAATAAAGATTTTAAAGCCCTACCCAGAGTGCTTCCCCAGGTGAGCCACTGCTCCTTTTGCTTGTATAGCAAATTTTTCCATTACAGCTTTAATGGCCTGGTTGACTTCGATGAAGGTCAATTTTCTGAGGGTAGATAGGAAAAGTAAGGATCTTGCCACTTAACATCATACATTAAGCCTCTCCTACTCCCTCCCCACTACTCTTTGATCATTCCACTGTTCTCAGTTTTGCAGTAGCATTAGAGAGGTGCAGCCCTCAAAGAGTCCAGTTCCAGACTGTGCATCACAGTGCACAGTAAATTAAATATGTTCTCTCAATTTGTGTCCTTTCTGTGCTACAGTGTCCCTGTCTGCTGTGTTGTCCTTGAAATGCAATGTGAAATTAGCTCTCAATAGTGCAGCATGGCAGAAATCAATAGCAGAATTATGCCAGCAAGTAGGACAGGCTGCTAAACCCTGGCAGTCATAGCAGCATCCCAGTGCATGTCATGATGAATGCTGAACTCTAGAAAGGAGAGGGTGTCTCTCTTGTTAACTACTGTGTTTCTGGCTGATGTGTTCCCAGAATGGCTGAGATATTGGAAAAGCAGTGAGATACATCACCTTGTGATTTCTAGCTTTTATAAGTACATTTCCTGACTATGTAAGCAGACTTTAACTCACTGAGAATACAAGCCTCTGCTTTATTACTCCACTGAAAACGATCAGATAAAAGCTTCTAAGAAATAAATATTTTTGAATATGTTTGCGTGTTCCTTCAAGGAAGCAGAGTAATCTGTCACAGTAGGTGAAACTCCAATTAGATTTGATGGCTTTTACATCAATTTAGTAAGTAATCTCATTAAAGCCTCAAAATCTTCTCACTATGGTACTTAAAGACTTGCCCTGGAAAGAATGTAATATTATCTAAAAAGATCTTAGTAAGATTTCTAGTTCTTTCTGGCTTAAAAATCCTCAGAGTCCATGAATAAAGACGAATTTTAGTGATACAGGTAATAGAATATAACAGTGATTTATTTTTACATTTCTGTGTTACTATAGCTACAAAGACATATAAAACTTTGCTGAACAGGTTGTTTTCAGGGGAATGGACTCTATAAAAGAGAAAAAAATGTTTTAATCGTAATGCAGTAGACCAAATTCTGTTCTGGCAAGAATCCTTTGAGCCAGATCTCTGACCTGTCTCCAGTAATTTTGTGCCATTAAAAAAAAAAAAAAGTGCAAATCAGGTTCAGATAGGAAAAGGAGAATTTCAAACTACTGCAGAGGTCACAAAAGTAGATTGCAAATTTTTTTAACAAAATGTTCGGTCACTGGAAAAGTTAAGAAACTGAATCCTAAACCATTGGATGGAAAAGGTTGATTTTCACAAATTACTTCAGTATATTGTACTATGTGAGTATAGATGCTGCACAGCTTTGATGATATTAATTTCTTACACTAGTCTTGTCTTCAAGGAGATGAAGACAGTCACTTGCATTTTCTCCATTTCTGGTTTCATCAACGATTCCAATTTGATATTCAAGACATTTATTTGTGAGTAATTATATGTCTGAGCAACATCTTCAGAGTGTAGTTAAAAGAAAACCTGAGGGTGCCTGCAGGACTGTCATTTATTAACATGTTAAATAGCTGTGGTAGGAAGAAGAAAAGGGGAGGATTTCTTCTTCCATTCCCCTGTCGCTTATCTGTCCTCTGTTCCTATGCACAGTTCCATATCACCCCTTTGACCGATTCATTATAGCCCTACATTGTAACTCAGCTTACAGAGGAAAAGGACAAGGGAACAAGTAGATGTACGAAGAAATGTCACCAGACAGGCAGGAGACCACTTGTCAGCCTGACTTCTGCAGCTGCTAGGTCTGAGGACTTCCTCAAGTAATATGTCCTGTAAAAGCAAAAGACATGAGCAACTTTGTTGAGGTGAGGCAATGGCCAGAAATCCTCTTCAAGGAAAGTATAAGGCTACTCTTATTTTTTGCTACAACATCAATTCTTTGATTGCCTTTGCTGAATCCTATCATGTTGAAGTGAGCCTGCCAGCACTATAATCAACCTTTCTAATTTTCACTCCATTTTTCCTCTATTTCCTGATCTAATTGCCATGAGGCACCCCAAAATAGTTCCTGGTGGGTCACTCTTCTCTGCTGACTCTCATCTGCCAAGTCAGTCAGTGAGGGAGAAGGAGGAGAGTAAAAAAGGTGACATTCCCACACCTGCAGTCACACAGCACTGGGGCCAGCCGTGGCAAGAGCTCTACTGGCTTCTGAGGCCTACACTTACACACACCTTTCCACAGAGCTGTCAAAATACTTCAGTGTAGAGCCAATGTCCTGAGAAGAAAGTGAGGATGCATGTAAATTGTTTCCCTCAGAAAATATCCAAGGTGTTTAACTGCAGTAAATCAGTTCTGGTTGCCATCAGGTGGATTTTAGATGGAAATTTGATCAGGTCTCTGCCAGTCTATCCACTCTAAGCAACTCTGTCAGAAATTTCCATCTCTGAGAAGTCTACCAGGCACATGGCCAAAGGAGTCACTTTGGTTTCCAGATTCTCCTGCCCTCCAATTCCCTAGACATTAAGGCTCCCACATCACCCACCAGGAATGCTTTTAGTGGCACAAGGGATTCACAGCCCTGTTGACAAGGGCATCAAGGAGATGAAATTACTATATACACTGTCATTTACACTTTTGTAAATTTATTTTTCTCCTTCTTGGTTGAATTTGAATTAAAATAGAGTTGGAAATTTCCCAGGGCTTGGAGATACCAAGTTTTTTCAAAAAATAATTTAAAAGCTTAGTTTTGAGATGGCACTTTCATATACACACTAGGTTAGCTGCTGATTAGTTTCACAGATGAAAAGGTGCAAAATCTCCAGCATTGAGATTTTTCAGGGGAAGGAAATGCTGTAGAAAGATTAGAGAGACAGACAAGTAAAATGGAGAACTAGAGGAAGGAAGATGAGGAGTTAGAAGACAGAGGGAAAATTCAAGGTGAGAGGAAGGCATAGCTTTTGAACAACATTATGATCTACTAATCTTTGATTTTGTTCTTTTATCCTTTTCCTAATATAAAACTTATTTTTCATTTAGGAAAAAAAAGATCCAAAAAAGAATCCTAAATATGTTTAAGGTAGGTTTGCAAAGTTTTTTTATATTAAACCATGTCTAATTAATGTCTCAGGATGAATATGAATGAGTCAATAAATCCTCAATAATAAAAATATAAAAGCTAGAAATTCAGCTGCTACTCAAAGACAATGATCTTGATTGCTATACAAGCCTCATTTTGCTATCACTGGGACAGATACAACAATGCCTTCACTTTATTCTAGCATATTGAGTTTATAACCTGCCTTCCAGATAATAATTGAGGAGACAAATCTACCTTTTTATAAAGTAGTTTTAACTTTGCTTACATAAATGAATCAAAGGGAAGTAAAGACTTTTAAAAAGAGATTTTATTGGTGCTTGAAAATTAAGGTGTGAAAAATGAGGCTGTTTTAAAAATCTGTCTTTATGTAGACTTGGGGCTGAATCACAAATTGATTTACATTCTCTCTCAATCTCGTGTCAGGAAATCACTTATAATTTGTGCAACTTTTTTTCTCTCTAAACAGTTCCAAGTGTTGGTTCTGATGATGTCACCCTTGTCCCACTCCTCTAGCTGCAGAGTTCCAGGCAGAAAGAAACAGATTCAAAATAAATGCAGAAAATAAAGCATTCAAGCTTTCTTAATTCAACAAAAAAAAAAAGTAGACCAATTTGGAGGAGCCAGTGTATGCAAGTACATTTTTTTTTTTTTCTCTTTGAATGGCTTTTAAATGCTTTTGTTAAATGTTTTCTGGTGTATTCTATCTAAATAATTTTTAAATGTGTAGTTCTCAGTACATAGCTAAGCATTTAATTCCAAGTACTGCTAAATAGAGATTGAATTTAATAAGTTAATTTTAAGGTACTTTCAGCTTTTTGATACGCATTTGGAAATCTGAAAGTTGGCAAGATCTCGAATTTGACTCTTTAAAGGCATTTTCCCTGATTTCAGCAGAGCTGCACACATTTACATTAAATGAAGACTTGAGCTACACTTCCTAATACACTTTCTGAAAAGTGCTGCAAAGTCTGGTTTTCTCTAAGTAACTATTCCTTTTTCTTGGCTTAATATTGCACACATGTTTTCTCACTTAAACTTTGCCTCATTTGGCTTTGGTTTTTTTATGTAGTCTTGAAACCATTTCTAATGGAAAAATGCAGCTGTTAGCAAGATTTCCTAAAATGTACATGGAACTGATTTTCCAGGCATTTCTCTCAGGGACACTGGTGTATCTACAGAAGACATTCTGTCAAAAGGATTTTTAATGTAACTAAAAAAAAAAAAAAATCATAGAGAGAAAACATCCACTTGTAAGACTAATAAGAAGGGAAAATAGATTTTTAGTACTTCACATTTTCATACTTGCTTTAAAGTAAATCTTGAAACTCTCTCAACATCAAGGTTATTTTGAAGAATATCTGTGAATTTTTAGGGTGAATTAAAATAATCAGATATAAAACAATACAGTAATGTATAAAACAATACAGATACTATACATTGTCTCTCTGCAGCTTGCTTTGAAAGGCAAAATGAATAAAAACAGTACAGTTCTCTCAGAATATGACTCACTGAGAGTAAACAAGCACATCACAGAGCGTTACCTTCTCAGACTGTATGGCAGCACAAGGCAAGGACAGTCAACAAGTTGGTCCAGAGAGGAATAGGTTCTCAAGATAAGGGGAGCAAGGTTAAGCGCATATATCATTCCTGTTGCACACTCTTTTTTCTGATACACCAGTGCCACAGCCACCTCCAAACAAAGCACAATATGAACTTCAATTATCACAACTGAAGTAACAAAATTACTATGGGAAAGACACATTATTTTTTAAGCAATCCCATGGGAAACAGGTAGTCGTGCAGTTACATTTTAAAACATCGCTCTATTCTTTGTTCTGAACTAGCTCACTACCACTTGGGAATGTGACTTGAATTCCCTAAGACTGATTCTTTGTTGCCCTTATGTTGCATTGTAATTTAAAGCTGTTAAAATTTCAAGCAACAAACAGAAGAGGTTAGGCAGGAACACCCTAGTCCATTCTTTAGGTAAGTTAGAAGTTGTAACATGAAGTACAAAATTGTAGGAAATCATAATTTCATTTATTTATTAATCCCAGCAGTAAAATATATTTAAGATACT
This sequence comes from Colius striatus, assembly GCF_028858725.1. NCBI lineage: Eukaryota > Metazoa > Chordata > Aves > Coliiformes > Coliidae > Colius > Colius striatus. Next base: position 174,042,293 of record NC_084759.1, on the reverse strand, counting down.
TTCAGGCCCCTGTAACTGATACCTATAAACACATCATGAATTTTAATATGTTCATCCTCATAACAACATAAAAAGGAAAGTGTTATTATTCCCATTTTATCGATGAGTAATTGAGGGCACAATATCATGTTAACGGAAAATCAATTTGACGTTAAATTGCTGCCAAAAGGTCTGATCCTATTCTGCCTTCTGAACAAGCTTGTTGTTACTGCTTCTTCTCCTGTGCAAATCTAAGTGTGCAAGTCCCTTATGCAGCTAAGTTCACCCAGCAAGGTTGGAAGACTGAAGATATTCTCCTTTCAGCATAATCTAAGCATTAGATCAATTTAGCACCACCCTAAGGACATCTCACCCAATGACAAGAAACTGTTTCAAAATTAAGATATTTTCAGCTTGCCTTAAAATGAATGAGTTATTACTTAAACTCAAGCTCACACCTTCTATGTCATTTTTTTTATTACTTGGTCCTTATGATGGGCGTAAAGGGAAGACAAAACATGAAAACAAAAATGAGAATTATAAAAGTTAATACACTGTGCTACAGGCAGGAACAATTCCACTTATCTCAGGAGTTAGACTGAGGTCATATTTTCATGATACTGGCACTCAAATAAATGAGACCGGTTCATGGTTTTCATGACTCCTTCCTGCCTCTGATGGCCTCCATTCAAGAGGTCTTTACTACTCTGTTTTACCACTGCAACTGTTCAAGGGGTCAAACAGCAAGCAGAATCAATGAAATTATCCAGGTTAAAGAAAGATCTTTCTCTATTTTGGAGGCTGGAAAAAGGTTACATTAAAATTACCACATGTACTGCATAGTCCACAATCATCTCTGTCAAAATAACCTGGAGGGAGGAAGAATGGCAACACTGGTTGGGTTAGGAGTTGGAAGGAAATGTAGGCGGAAACTGTGTAGGTCATATTTCCATTAAAACCAGAATATTCTCCAATGATAACTTTATACACTGGTGAGTTAACCCTGACTTGCTTTGGTGCCCACCAAAGCTGCTCTCTCACTCTCCTTTTCAACTAGACAGAGGAGAGAAAATATATCAAAAGGTTTGTAGGTTAAGATAAAGACAGGGAGAGATTATTCACCAATTACTGTCAGGCAAAACAGACTTGCCTTGGGGAAATTAACTTGATTTCTCACCAATCAAATCAGAGTAATATAATAAGAAGAGAAATGAAAAATAAAACATCTCCCCCTCACCCTTCTCTTCTTCCTGAGCTTGACTTTACTCCTATCTCCTCCCCCTGTAATGGTGTGGGATGATGGGGAATGGAGTTCCCCAACTCTCCAACTTTGCTATTCACTTTCCCCTATATAGTTCTTACAGGATTTTTTTTCCAGTAGCATAGTTTAGACAGTTGCAATATGATGACACTATCTGATTTATTAATTTATGACTCTTTTATAATAAAAGGAGAATAGACTCTTACAGTAGATGAGTCATCTGGCACGTATTTTACATGTCCACTTTGAAATCGGATAAATCCCATGAGATGGAAGTGTCTACCTTTGGGCAGATCAACCCTACTGTTCTGGTTTAGCAAGGAGCAGCTTTTGGCTTAGTAACAGGAGGAGCGGGTTGCAGTGAAGACCCGGTAAAGACTTTGCGGACTCTCCCCCAGCTCCTGGGTTCAGACCCACCTCCAGCCCGGCTGGGCCAATCTGGCGCCTCTGCAGTCACTATTTAGGGGACGGGAATTCGGAATGTGAGTCAGGAGGTGTATGAGTGATACAAGATGGAGGCGACCACGGGGACTCTTCAGCCAGAGAAGGAGGAAGGAAGGAGAAGCAATAGACCAGGGACTCCTCTGCAAGCCGAGGCGAGAATGCAAGCTGTGCCCCTGAAACCTGTGGAGATCCGTGGCAGGACCGAGAGTTACCAGCAGCTCCATGTGAGTGAGCCCGGACGGGCGAGGGACTGTGTGGGGAGATGGCCATGGCCCAGGCCATGCTGGAGAGCCTGCACGCCGCAGAGCAGCCCCACACGAGAGGCAGAGAGGAGCTGCAGCCTTTGGAATGGGTGCGCGTCGGAGCAGCCTGTGCAGGGCTGCCATGCGTGTGAGTTACCCCACGGACTTGCAGGGAGGACTGGTGTGGAGTTCACCCGTCCTGAGGAGGGACAAACGGCAGAAGCTATCGGGAACAGACTAACTGAAACCCCCACTACCTGCCCCCCCGAACCGTTCAGGGGGGGACAGGGTAAAAACCCCGGGATCAGGGCTCTGAGCCCGGGAAGAGGGGAGGGGTGGCAAGAAGATATTCTTAAAAAGGCTGGTTGGACTCTTCATTGATGTATTACTCTGTGTTTCGTTTTGGTTATGTTTTGGGTTTTTAGGGGTATGTTTTAGTTGACATTGCATTAAATTATTTTTCTGTTTTCTTCCCCAAACCGAGTGGCCTGGTCTGTTTTGTCCTGAACCTTAAGCGGCAATTAAGCTCTCCCTGCCCTTGAGCAATTCTCAGCCTCTTCGGTACTCGAGGCTAATCGTGGTCTTTGTTCCCTCATGGGCCTAAACCAGGACACCTACTCACTGCTTCCAGGTGTTGACTTCAGCTTAAGCCCACACCAAAGTAATTTCTGAATTCAATTCAACATAAGGGGAAAGAAACAGAAGGAAATCATATAATGAGGAGATAAGAAAGTGAGTAAAAGCATTAGCAAAAGTTTTAAAGAAAGAGAAATGCCAATGCAATGATGTGCATTTTAAAATACATACAACACATAATGCAAGAAACAAAATCCCAGCAGTTCATGACCTCAAAATTTCAGAACTAGTTGCAAAAGAGAACTTAAACTTTTATGGATAGATGCCATAATGCTTACCTTGTAGGTCCCTATTCCCTAGATTTGAATAGAAAAAACAATGTAAGGTAATTAAAATCTAATACCTCTAGGCATTTATGCTTACTGTCATCCTACATTGAATGGGAAGGATTTAGATAACCTGGAAAAAAAAAATTACAGTTGAACAAAGATAGCAGAAAATGCTAAGCAGAGAAATGTACCAAAAAGCTGCATTTTCTAAAGAGCGTGAATATATAGATTAAGGTGCAAAAAGTTTCTTCATACATTTCAAAATACAAACTTTGAGAGAAGATATGTGATTATTCTCACCTTAATGAGGCCCATCTAATTATTTTACAAAGTGCTTGGAGGATAAGAAAGTATTTCTGTTATTTGCAGAATATACAGGGGCTTGTTCTATCTTTCCATGGTTATTTCAGGTTTTTAGCCAATGATTGCTGTATTTACAATGCCAGAACACTGTTGAGAGCAGAGACAAGAGTACAGGTGTCCTTCCTAGACAAAAGCCCCAAAATACTGAAAGATATATTTACTTTCTTATCCAAACTCCTCTTTTCCTCTTTAAGAGTATTAAATTTCCTTCTACAGAGGGATGCAGTGTGGTTAAAAGCAGTGGACTGAACCTTCAGAGGAAGTTAATCATCCTAGATTTCTTTTTCTGGGTCAATGCTCTAACCCTTTGACGATTTTAAAAAAAAAAAAAAAGCACACCGTTTTCCCTTAGATATAAATTTAGAAGAAGTGTAACTTTGTCTAAATTGTACTTGATCCTTCATTCAGTAATTGATAATAATGGGCACATAAAATATTTATACTCTCAGATTTTGTAGAATCCAGGAACACGAAATTTGAAGATGGTAGAAAATGTGACTCAATACACAAACATATAGTTTCATCTTCTTAACTTTACAGTTAACTGAGACACAGAAGCTCTAATCCCAGTCTTCCAGACTCCTCTCCCTAGGCAGTCAAGAGACATAGGCATCAGGAGCTATATTGTCCTCTAGATTGTAATATTTCCCTCTACAGATTAAAATTTGGTGTCTCAGATATCAAATACCTAAGTATGAAAGAATGAAGATGGACTCACCAATATCTTATGTTAGATGCAAAAAATCATCTTATTTTTAGATCACCTTTTTTTTTGGGTTTTTTTTTGTTTGTTTGTTTTGATCTCTGACATCTCCAAAGAAAACAGACAAAATAAAAAGAATGACTTAGAACAGTGGCCAACAAGGATTTTATTAGTCTGCATACAGATTAGTTTACATATGCCAGATTAAATTCTCCACTGGCCTGTCCTGAGGCAACTCTTCTACTGGAACTACATTGGCATTCATCCATTGAGACCTGATCTTCTATTTTCACTATATTATTCTTTGGTAAATCTGTGTCTTTGGGAAGAATTTTAATAAAAACAGCATGATGACAATAAAACACATTTTCATATTACAGCGAGTTATTATATCACTAGTATCTTCCTCCAATGAAGCACATAAAATGGAAAATCTGGCCTATTGAAACATTGTATGTATACTTGGCTAGTGGATGAGTTGCACAGCAAAACAGTAGCTCCTTTATCATGTGACTGGATGCATGACTTATTATGAAGATCAATATGTCCCTGATATACCCTTTCTCCACAGACATTCTTCTGGACTAAATCAATTACTGCTCAGACTCCTTGGAAACTCTATATGGATAAGTTTGCAAAGTTATATGGTTTTTTACCTTGGTCTTGAAAGAAAATAAAATCTTGAAATAAAGGTAGACCATGAACAATAAATTGTTCATTATTTCTAAACAGTTTATCAAAATGATCCCTGAAAATCACTTTAAAACTTAAAGTGCAGAAAACTTGGAACCACTTGACAGTTCTGTCAGCATTAAAAATTAGCTTCATTCATGCCATCTCTGTGAATGACATACCTCTGCAGAGCTTCTAAGATGCCATCTGCATTTTTTACTCAAATCTTGATCAGATTTCCATCTTTATTTTTTCAAACGGTCTCCAGATTTTTCCTGTCATCCCTCAGAATTTTCATCAATATTTTAGATATATGTATACTATAAATTTTCTGGAAGATAAGATCCAAAAAAGCAGATTTAAACTGGTGATTCAGGAAATCATGAAGGGCTGGGAAAACTAGATGACATCTTGTAGTCCATTCCAGACCTAGGTTTTTACAATAGTGGCCTGTGACCAAAGATAGGCCCATGATAACATGACATGACAGACCACCTGACAGAATTTAGACTCTCTGAGGAAAAACTCCAGCCTTCTGAAGAATTCTTTATGTAATAGTGCAAGAACTGACTGTTGGTCTTCTGTTCAGTAGGTCTCAGAGTATTCTATGGGTTTGCATCTGCCATAGTAATCCAGGAGACAAAGTCCAAAAGGAACGTGCAATTTGGGCCTAGGGCTGACACGTTCCAATTAAGTCCAGGTAAAGAATATATATGTCACTGTTGTTTGTTGCTCTCAAAATTGTCATAGTGGAGACTTTGCTTCATCAAAGCTTCAGATGAGCTTTCCTGTACCTTCTTTCTTTTCTCCATGATATGATAGAATGCTACCCATCCTCCTCTGGAACTGGTAGCATCTATTTCTCTTCTTTACTTCCCACCTTAAGACCATAGCTATTTGCTACCCACACACAGTCTTTTAGGTAGAATACAGAATAGCAGCTTGATGTCAACACTTTTCACTCCTCTCTGATGATTTGACAAGTCCATATAGGAGAAGAAAATGTTACCTTAATCTGCTGTAGTGATTTAAACCCAGCCAGCAACTAAGCATCTCCTTACTGCTCTCTGCATGTGGCACCATTCTGAGTTCATGCATATTTGCAGGCACAAAAAGATATGAGCATTTAGGTCTTTCTTTTTCATTTGTGCTTGCTTTATAAAGCTTGCTACCAGCCTATTCTCAGCTCTCCAGCTGTGCACTGGAATCTCTTGAAGGAGAATTGTAAGTATCTATGCCTTTTTCTTTTCTTTTATGCCTGTCTGGAATTAAATTGATGAATGTTGCCTCTTTTATTTTACATTTTAAATTTAAACTGAGTCATGAGTTAACCACATTTCCACACCTGGGATTTGTTTTTCTTGGATTTAGTTTATATCTTTAATAAGTGTTAGAGCAAACGTGCTAAGGAAATACTTTCCAGTTTTACTATTTTTATGTTATACTGAACTTAGTTTAAATTTTTGTTTTGAAGTCAGTTTTATTTTCTTAACAAGCCCATTTGAAAATAAAAACTTACATTTCAGTGCTGGGCTCTTGTCCCCTTCAAATTACCTTCTGCCCCCACTTCTTTTAAGTCTGGTGGTAATGAATGAATTCACACACAGGTGGGCACAGAAAGTTAGCAGGTCCCACGGTTTATTTTTAATGTGGTTGGAACGGTGTTCCTTACACTGTCTTCTTGCCAAGCTGAGAGTGAAAGTGTTGGAGTGATCTCATCTGCAGCAAGGTGTGTCTACATTGCTCCCTTTCACAGGTGCAGCAATAGAAATCCTACCCACTCAGTAACCAAACACTCATCATGTTTGCTATATATATTGCAGTCCCACTTCTACTCTCTGAGTGAGTGCTGGAATTGGCTCAAAACCAAGGACAATTTATTATTATTGGTTTTAAATTCACAAACAATCCAATAATTTGGGGATCCTGATTCAGTTTCTTTTAATGTCTCAAGATCTTCTATGAGGATGGCAAAGTCTTTCTCAGGAACAATCTAATTTCTTATCTATTTTTATGCAATCTACGTAGTTCATGTGTGTACCATTTCAGACTTACTCATAACTGCATAGTCAAGAAAATTATTGTGTCTGGTGTAATTTAAAATGCACCAAATACCTCCTCTGGGAGAGACTTACTATTTAGAGATTCTCGTCACATGAAGCTTATATCTACCTTGCTTTCATCTTATCACTTCTAGTTACAGCCCTGTCAATGATATTAAATAATTCTTGTTCACCACTGGTATTTACACTTGGCAAGAACATATAGCCTTTTATCCAACCAATTAGAGTGTTATAGTTGACACAAATTAGCTCATAGGTTTTAAAACTGGATAAGTAACAACAGAAATTTTCAAACAATTATTTATACCTCTATTTACATGCAATTTGCATAGCACATTTTATGAACATTGAGGCAAGCAAAGTTCTACCTGCATAAATCTGAAAATTATTTGTGAGTTTAGAGTTAAAATCTATTTCAAGCAGTTGCAGAAGTAATCGTACGGAGATCTGGTTCAGCAAGGCTAGTGAAGAAGGTGAAGCAGGGAAGTTACCACCAGTGCATAGCAAACTGCATGCAGTATGCATTCTTCAAGAGAACCCGATCTACTAAAGTGTGACTGGAGACAGTGAAGTGACACCAGCAGTGGGACTGAGGTTAGTTGCATTTAACATACATAGTGGTACAACTTGGAGTCTCAGAGTGAACCTAACAAGTCAATGGTCCACAGAGCAAGTACCTTGACTGTCATTCTCCCTGAGCTTTGTGATCATCCAGCTGCCTCACCTGTCAGGGAAGAGAAGGAAAAGAGTATCCATAGGCACAAATGTGACTTGGACCAGCCAGCTTTAATAAAGATGGTAGGAACAAGTTAATGCAGCTGGCAAGCTCCTTCCAATTATCAGAAAGAGGTGCAGCTAGTTAATCAATTGGGCCCTGGGTGATCACATGAGTGGAAGCAGCATATAAGGAAGTAGCTAGCAGAGGAAGGGTGGCTGTGAGTTAACTCTATTGGTTGTGCTATGTTGTCTATGCATGTCTCTGCATGGGTATTACCTAGCTTCTCTACATCTTTGAATGAATACTGCTACAAGTATCTGCTGAGACCTGTCCCTACATCAAAATGGACAGAATTGTCACAAGGCACCCCACTGCAGACTTGAGCATGACATCAAGCTATCAAAGGCAGCATGTATTCACTACCCACTTTCACAAAGGATATGTAAACTTTGGCAATGGACATGGGCACACATGTAGCATTGGGATGGTTTACTTTCTAATTCACGAAGGCAGGATGCAGTACACACACTCTTCCTGTTCATCTAGGGAGAGCTAGGTTGGAAAAATTTCTTTACAGTTTTACTTCCAGTCAGGTACAAATCTCCTCCCAATATCTTTGGAGAGTACTTTGGAGAGGAACCAAAAGCAGAGTTAGAAAGAGCCAAGTGGAGAAGCCAGAATCAATACTCAGGAGAGAGACAAACCTCACAAGCCAGAAAGGCAGATTTAGATCTCTATTATGAAGGCTTCGCTGTGCTTGCTAGTGGTCTCCCTTTCTCTGATCTCCCATAAAGGCTTTTCCGTTAACTCTGTTTATGGATGCCTAATTACTGTACCACCCTAGAATTGTATCTGTGAAACACAATATAGCACTTAACTAATAGCACAGAGCACAAAAGGTCAAAATACAATTGATACTAGCTTAATTTCAATTTATATACTTTTGCTTAAAGACAAAGGTAGTATGATTTTGGCAGAGTGCCATTATATTAAATGTGCTAGCAAGTCGGAGGGGAAAAAAAAGCCCTCAACAAATGCTGCATTTTAAAGTTTGAAATAATATGAATAATAATACATAAACTTCTGTATGCCTTGTTTACAGGAACAGGTAAGAGGGAATTAATCAAAGGATATTGTGATCAACTACTTCAGTAAAAATCTACCATGTGAACATATTGGTGTACCTGCCTCAACTAAAAGTCTGTATGAAGTGAAGGGGGAGTGAACAGGAGTAGGAGGAGGAAGTGGAAGCAGAAATTGCATGATGGAAAATTGTTTCTCTGTGAAATGTGCAGGCAAAACACCTGTATGATGAGCAGATCACCCAGCACTACAGAGAGATTTATGAGACTTAAACACAGTTTTGCTCCAGGCCCTTAATTAACACACAGATCTGTCTGAAAGTAGAACCAAAATCTAATTAAACTTCACATTTAAAAATAGTTTACCTTAAAAGCACTGAGCAACTGCAAGAGTAATTTTATGTATTGCCCTCACAGCAAACACAGAAAGTACATGCTAAAAAAAGGAACGCAGATTCAGTTTTCTTTGTGTAATGCTGCTTTCATCGATATGCTCACACCAACAGAAGATCTATGTAGGTCCTTCATTATGGCTGTATTCTTGAAAAGGGGGAAGGACAGATTCATCCGGTGTCTCATTTGAAACATGGTTTCTTATGCCCACGGTTTTATAACACTTCCTTGCCACAATTTCTTTTACTTAATCTGTCTGAAAGCTCACTGTCTAGCTTAGTTTTGTTGGGTTTCGCTTTAGACTCAATGAAAAGTGACAGCTCTGTATGGCAATTCATCCCACCTACCTCAGATACCTCTTTTCAGATAACAGAAATCTCTCTATGGAGGTTCCAGTTTTCTATTCGTCTTCTTTTCACTGCAGAGTAAATTTAACATGACCATCTTAGATTAGATGTTGCCTTTGAGGTGATTAAGTTTAGTTGAGTTGAATCCCCAGGCATGAATTAAACACATTCATATGTTGGGATAATTTGAGGATATACACTCTAATGAACAAGTCTGGACACTTCCAAGGCTAGAAATTTTAATCTGGAGGATCATACTCAGGAGATACCTTGCTTCATACTCTGTGTTTTTTTTACTTGAGTCTAGAAACATTTTTTACAGATCTCACTAAGAGAAGGTCTTTGGGTTGTGAAGACCTGCATGCAGATAAATCACAGATCTGGGTGGTAGGGATGAAGTCTGAGGTGCTGGAACAAAAGCTTCAAGTGGTAGCAGCCTAGGAGAGAAGGAGCCAAGCATTTCTTTATATAAATATAAATCTATGTTTTTTGGTAGTAAGCAGGTTCAAAATACATAGGATGATGTATGAGAGCAGGAAACGGATTGATTTCTGCTGCCCAAAGATGTTGAAGGCATGACAATGAAGTACAGCTTATTTTAGGATAATGAAAACGCACAGGGCATAGCAGAAGAAACAACCCCAGCTGTTCTCTTGGGTTTTCTGGATGCTATTTCTTAGGTGACCTAAATATTCTCTGTTATCTAATATAAATTCTGTAAATATGGTCTGAATTTGCATCATTAAAAGGCTGAGTACCTTTTCACTTATGTAAGAGAAAACCAAATCTTTTTCATCCTTCTCCTTAAACGGTAAAAGACGAAAGGGCTGAGTGAAAGGCAAGTTGTATACTGCCAATCAGCATTGTTTTCATTTAAATCAGTGATGAAGGAGACACCTTTCAGACCTTAATGCTACTTGTAAGAGCTATTAGGTTGGTTGTATGTTTAAAAGGGATAAGAAGAACATTTCAGAAGGAAATAATAATGGTGTATGGTCTTACTCTTTGAAAGATCAGCATAGATAATTGTATGAAATAATGATCCTTTAATACCAGAAATGTGTTTTTCAGTGTAAAACTACCCAGACCAATTTTTAAAGCTCCCATGGAAACATATAGAGGTATTAGCACAGAAAATTTTCCCTCCAAGGATAGTTTTACTTGTAATTGAGAAGTACTTCTTGAATTAGCTATTTGCTTGCAGCAGTGTACTTCCTGTAATAAAAAATAATAATAATTTCCTGACAAGAAAAAGCATTTTCATTACACTAGCTGTATGCAGAGATCATTACAGTGAGACTCACATTAGGACAGGTGAATTCATTTCACCTGCATTTAAACACACATAAGAGGTTCAATTTAAGCTAGTTGTTTAGTCTCTTCCACTACTCCATTGGAGTTCTCTCACTTATTCTTTCTAACTTTCTATGCCTCTCTTTTGGCTGTGGAAATAATCAATTTAAAACTAGATATTTAACTTGCAGACAGCTGAGGTACGTGCAATGAGTTTCTGGGTCTGCATATTTCTCTAGCTAACTGTAGACAAACTCACAGCCTCAGAAATATCATCAATAAATAATGCTAGTGGCAAACACATCATCAAGTAATTGTCATACTCCTTTTCATGGCTTTACAGCTTTCTTTTTCCTCTGCATTTTTAAGTCCTCCTAAATGCTCTACAGAGAATATACAGGTCAGTATTTGATTATTTTAAACAATATCATTATTCAGAAGTGCCCACAAGAAAAGAACTTTATTTTCTTATACCTTTCAGGGTATCCTGTTACATTACGTTTTACTTCAGAACAGAATCAAGAAACTTCAGGCATTTTCACAAAATTTAAACTGTCAAAATTGCTACTTTGTTTCTTTTTAAAAGCAGTTACATTTCTCTGTTGTTTTCTAACTCTCTAGTGGAAAAGGATTAAATATTTGTTCACTTCAAAAAACATCAGTGACAAGTTTTGTTGAGAGCCATGCATCCTCCTAAAATGTTTCTGGTTTGCTAAAACAGCCATCTTTTATCAAGAGCATGTTTTGCATTCCAATTAGATCTACCTATAATCAAATAAGCAGGAAATGTCCTTTATCTGAATAGAATTTGACAAGAAAAATAGATGCTTGTGGTTGAAGTCAGTCACTGAAGGTGTGCATAGGTTTAATCAACTTGGCAAAACTAACAGGGGCTTATATATCTTTAGATGAGCTCCTAATTCAGATCCATAACAGTATTCATTTAGTGTTACATGGAACAGCACAAAGTTCAACATTTTGGTTTAAAAGATCTTTAGTGATTTAAGTGTTTTTGGAAGTGTTCATGAAATAAAAGGATGGTGGGATGATATCATGTGCTAGTATCTTTTTGTGACTTTAGACAGACTGACACCAGTTGCAGTAACAGAGTATAGTCTTCAGCACATGAAAACAAACGAAATACCTGTCCTGGCCCTGGAGAGAGTGTGCTCTAAATATGTGCTCATTTTAGAACAATATTGTCCCAGATCAACTTTTGTTGCTCTGTGTCCTAATTAAATGAAGCTTTCACTAAGTAGCAACACACCTTCATGATAAACGTATCCCACATCTTCAGTCTTGGCGAAGCATTTCCTATCTGTGCAGCTGTGACCCTAGATAAGTGGCACAATGCAGTGAACCTGAAAGTGCTGACAGCAGTGGAGTTGAGGCTTTCAGCAAGGCTATGATAAGGGAAGAGGTCTGGGATCCATAGGCTAGAGAACATCATAGATAATACCTGACCTTCCTCTCTGTCCCTTTTGGCTTAATGCTAATTAAGGTTGTGTCTTTCCATACTAATGCAGAAGCACAGGGCATGGTTTTGGTAAGAGTGATAACATCTGTCTTCCGTCCCTTTTTCTCCACAGAACACATTTCCTTCCCCTAGGGCACACATGTGTCCTTCCTACCCAGGAGGAACAAATAATCATTAGCAGCTTTGATCCCAGTTCTCCAGTCAAGGGCCTTAAACCCATCTGACTGGTGGCTTCACTCTGTAAGATGCATTACGTGCCTCTGGTGTGTCCAAGTCCCCCCAGCAGCATAGTGGCAGTAGCAGAAGGGCTCCCAGGAGAGGATTGTGCAGGGCAGTAGCCAGCAGAACACAAGGTAATCTGTGAGCCTCAGGAAGCAGACCATGAAATACTCTCTTTGGGGAGTGTTCACGTAAATGGTAGCACCAGCCTGAATGGAATAAAGTGTATGAAACAGCTTTTATGATTTTGGGTAGACGTCTCTGCATATTAGCTCATTTCCAAATATCAAGAATGTCTTTCATTGCTGTTTACCTCAGGCTGTGCACAGGGTCCAAGTATTCGCACAGGCAGATACAGGGGCCATTTGAAACCCAAACTTATCACACATGTTTACCTGTTCATTTGCCCTGTCTTTAGCATAACAACATGATGAAAATTATTCTTGCTTCATGTTTAATATTTATGTTGGATAGCTGCAAGATATAATTAAAATTCATCTTCAGAGCCGTTTTGAACCTGCCTATGTCTGCTTTTCTGAAAGGCAAGAAGACAGAGATATCTCACATGGGAAGGTAAAAAAGGAGGACAACAGTTAGAGAGAAAATAGGGAAAGTGTTCTGCAGAGAAAAACAATATGAGATAAAAGATTGATTTTTTTTCTTTCTTTGTTTTTCTCTGACATAAGGCCTCTCCAAAGCACACTCATTTATTTATCTAATGGCAGAGACGGTCCCTTGATACTGCTCGTTCATATGTCACCAGTGCATGTCCACAAGGACTTATTGGCTTGATTAGAACCCATCAATTAGCTTCACAGGGATTTGAATCAGCCCCTGCGCTGCTTGTTTGCTCTGCTTCAATCAGACGTGTGTAAGAAGCCTCCTGCCAGCAGGGGGTGGGTCTGGTCTGAAAACAGGGACAAACCAAAAATGCATCTTAATGCACCAGACACTACCCTGGTTTAATCGTTATATTTATTAATAACAGCATAATAGGGAAAGTGCCAAGACATTATCTAATACAAAGACGGTTCCACAAGAGCTTTTCATCTTAGTCTGGGAACCATTAGGACATTTTGCTGCATAAATAACACAGTGAATTAAGTCTTCTCCTTGTATCAGCACCATATGTTATTAACAAACATATATATAATGTTTATTTGAATGACTTCAAAAGGGGATATTACAGTAGTTCATCATTTTATCTGCAAATGTTATTAAAACACATTTTAATTTTGCTACTAATGCCTCTTAGTAGATGGAGAAAAACATTTGTGAGAAATTTCAAAAGTATTGGGGGAAACATGACATTTCTACATGTGTATGAACTTTGAATTTCTAATTACCTTTATTAGCTCTGTGAATTCACTGGTCTCAGTAACCTCTTTGCTAACAATTCTCTCAGACAAATAACAGCAAATGCTGGGCTGCATTACTAGCCTCTGGTCTTTCATCAGTAAAAACGTCTTCTACTACAGGGAGCTGCAACACTGACATTTACAAGTTTCTGTGTGATATATTAGAGTTACCGTAAATACAGCTGATAGAAGCAGTTACTGTGGCCACAAATTAGACTAGTAAATCAAATGTAAGTACTCATTTGGCTATTTTTGTGAGAAAGGAGCAAATTAGCAGATTACTCTATGCAACTTCATATATCACAGAAAAATGTGAGTCCAATTTAAGTGACAGTAGTTTTTTCCTTTCTCCTTGTTTAACAGTACTATCATCAGCAATTTTTTGCCTCTTTTCAAAGAGACTCACCATTAGTTTCTGAAGGCAGTATCAAACAGCAGGTCAGATGTATCTTTTGTGTGTGTGTCGTTTCTTTCAAATGCATTCTTGAGTGAACCCTGGTAGCTGTTAAGGCAGTGATGGGACTACTCAGTGGGAAAGAATTTTTAGCCTTCTGCAACACAGGGACATGCTGACTTTTTGTATCCATGTCTAGTCAGACTAGTGAGCAGAAAATCTGGCTGCACAATTAAAATGGTTTCAAAGGTTTCTACAATGGATTAAAAATTAATACCAGAGTTTCATGCATCTTGAGTTAGTCCTTTAAAAAGAAAAATCAATGATGCCAAAGTTTTGATCTAATGCAAGGAAACAAGCGAAATATTACATTGGCTGGGATTCACTTGCTTAAACACAGGCATCTACTGTCATTTTAAAATGCACTAAGAAATATGAGACATCTGTATGTGTCTGACATATATGATATAGAATCTATAAGGGTCTTTTCTACAAAATCAGCTGGAGTCTGACAGGATACCACTAAGCATCTGAAACAGTATCACACTCCTATACATTGCCAAATGAATTCTACCCACACTGACAAAAACCCCAGTTGCCAGTAAGCACATTTAAATGCCTAGGTAAGTTCGGCAGTTCCTTTTTGCTTACACTCAGAGACGTGCCTCCCTCCTTGACTATTTCCTGCAATTTCAGCCAATGTGAGAAATTGGGTTCTTTTCGGATAGTGAAAATCTCCCCACATATGTGACTAATCTAATTATCTGTCCCAAATTTGAGGGACGAGTTTTTTGAATGAGGACTGTTTCTGGCTACAGGACTGGTAGACTATTCTGTGTAAAGGAGTTCAGGAATGGGCTTGTTGGCTGTTTGCTTGCTTGTTTACTTGTAGAAATTAACTTACTGGTCATACTGTTTCACCATGCTTCACAGAAGTTGGATGTGTGAAGCATTTTCCATCCAAATCCCTGAAATTTCTTGACTTAGATACATATTCTCACTGGCTCTTTCCACATCTGTGGATAGATGTAGAGCACTGTGTTTTATGGACCTGACTTTTAGTACCAATTAATAAATAAATAAATACTTTTAATTAGCAGCCAAACTTTTGAAGTCAGTGCAAACTCAGTAGCATAAAAGACATTTTCACATATGATCCTTACAACAAGCTGTCTGAAGAGCATTAAAAGAATATAAGATTGGCAAGCCAAAGATTCTAGAAGTTTGAAAATACCTTAAGTGGTCTGGTACTGGCTACATAGAATCATAGAATCATAGAATGGTAGGGGTTGGAAGGGACCTTTAGAGATCATCTAGTCCAATCCCCCTGCAGAAGCAGGTTCACCTAGATCAGGTCACATAGGAACACGTCCAGGCGAGTCTTGAAGACCTCCAAGGAAGGAGACTCCACAACCCCTCTGGGCAGCCTGTGCCACTGCTCCCTCACCTTCACAGTGAAATAATTTTTTCTTATGTTTAAGTAGAACTTTTTGTGTTCCAGCTTCATCCCATTACCCCTTGTCCTGTTACTATCTACTACAAAAAAAAGGGATGTCCCAATCTCCTGACACTCACCCTTTAGATATTTATAAATGTTAATAATATCTCCCCTCAGTCTCCTCCAGACTAAACAGCCCCAGTTCCCGCAGCCTTTCCTCATATAAAAGATGTTCCCTATCCCCGATCATCTTGGTGGCCCTGTGCTGGACTCTCTCCAGCACTTCCCTGTCCCTCTTGAGCTGAGGAGCCCAGAACTGGACACAGCACTCCAGATGAGGCCTCACCAGGGCAGAGTAGAGAGGGAGAAGAACCTCCCTTGACCTGCTGCCCACATTCTTCTTGATGCATCCCAGGATACCATTGGCCTTCTTGGCCACAAGGGCACATATCTAGCTGACTCATATCTAGTTTATTATCAATCAGGACTCCCAGGTCTCTCCCTGCAGAGCTGCTCTTCAACAGTTCAACCCCCAGCCTGTACTGGTGCATGGGGTTGTTTCTTCCTAGGTTGTTCCTTCCCATAAAAGCCTAATTTATTTTTCTTCAGATATATGTGTTATAGCATGCTGTGTAATTACATTTAAACCTGTCACGGAGCATAAGCTATTTCAGTGCACAGGACAGCACAGGTTCTGTATAAGAATAAAAACAGCAGACAGCTACTTGTGCAGTAAAATTTTCTATCTGAGACTGAAAAAGAAAGAGCAGTGTAAAGTTTTGTTTCAGTGTATTGGTTTGCTACATTCCTAGGCCATAGATCTTTGTATGTTATATTAGCTATGAAAATGGGATGGAAATTAAGATAATCACCAGCTGTAAACTGAATCAGGGGTCCTTAATCCATCCTTGCACCTTGTCTCTTGACAGCCCTGTTATGGCACTGTAGGTGTACTCCCTTCTAATGCCTGTAAAACATCAGCTGTATGCTCTTTGTCAAAGATGGCTTAAGATTTGTTGAGTACTTTTCTTGGATTCATAGTTTCAGAGTGGGTCAGGAAAAGCTAATGCAAAATATTATGATTAGTAATGCATTTTATATGGGCTCAATCTATATTTCTCTTGCTGCAAATACTTGCTGCGTTAAGAATGGCTAAAGTCTTGCATCTCTGAAGCAACAGAAGAATGTTTCTGAATGTGTGTACAGTGCTGCATGGTGTGCTTGATTCACTTGAGGGAAGGGATGCCATCCATAAGTACCCAGACAGGTTGTGCAATGGGCTCATATGAACGTCACAAAGCTCAGCAAGGCCAAGTACAAGGTCCTGTGCCTTTACTGACTGGGGGGTGAATTGGTCAAGAGAAGCCTTGTGGAAAACTATTTGGGGATACTGGTGGATGACAAAAACATGGACATGACCCATGTTGATGAAAAAATGAGCACTTGCATCCCAGTTGTATCCAGGGCCACATCAAAAGACCTGTATTGATAAGACAATGAGTAATGATACTAAACTGAAAGACGGTAGATTGAGATTGGATATAAGGAAGATTTTTTTATCCTGAAGGTAGCGAGACGCTGGAACAAGTTGCGCAAAGAAGTTGTATATGGCCCGTTGCTGGAAGTATTCAAAGTTGGGTTGGATGGGGGTTTGAGAAATCTGGTCTAGTGGAAGATGCCCCTGTCTTTAAAGGTGCCTTCCAACCCAAAGTATTGAGTGATTCTATGAATACAGAAATGTCTAAACTAGTCCTTAGTTTCTGTCACTCCCATCCACTTCTCCTTAGAGCATCAGGAATATATCTGGAAGTAGCATCCTTGCCTCAGGGGCATGTGAGAGTTAAGTGCTTCAGCCAAATCACAGTAAAACAAATATCTATATCAGTTTGCAATCCAGGAATCTGCTGACTGAGAACTGAGCTTCTGAGCTGTGCTACTTACTTGTGACATCTAACTGTGAATTTTATAGTTGTGCTAGATTTTTGAATCATTGGAAAGATCAGGTCAAGCTGGGGGATGTGCTGGGGCAAGAAAGGTGTCAGTTCTGGAATTTGCTTCTTCCAATACACTGTTGAACAGGGAAGAACATATATTGTGACTACAGTAGGATTAGTCACTTAGCATGGGAAGATCAAATTGCTGTTTTGAAATAACCTTTCCTGTATTAGACATGCTAACGTGCAGGAAGGAAGAAATAGCTCATGTCTTCTGCAGGAATGGCACCAGTTTTGACTTTTATTATTTTGTCCAGTTTTATAGCCTCTCATGCACTTTTGATCTGATTATCAGAATCAAGTTCAGGAACTTAAGGGAAGTCCACAGAGTACATGGTCAGTCTCCACAATGGTAGAGTTTATGCTAAATACAGTTCTTAAATATGATATTATTGTAATTTTTTTTGTTATATTTTTTGATGTGGAGCCACTCAGTCTGCCTCGTGCAGTCTGCCAATTTTTAATCACAAACTGAAATTTGAAATGCTTATTTTATTAGGGAAAAAAGGGCCAACTTTGAAAATAAGATTATTAATTAAAAAAAAATGTTTTAGCTATTCTGCCTCCAAAAATGCAGACAAATCTGTTCATAAATTAAGAAACACATGTAGCTTATTTATTTTGCTTATTTGTCTGAAAATGTAAGAAACAAGTTTTTGTAACAAAATCTTTACTTGATTAGAGACAGAGTACCCTGAAAGCATGTCATACCCACAAACAAGATGGATATATGTTCTCTTTAACCCTTATTAACCCATTATGTCAATATATTTAACAGCTGCCTGCTCTTCATTTTTGTTCTTAGGTTTAATGGAAATTCCTCCTAAAGTCATTGCAATGCAGATATTTTCCATTGCATGCTTTTCTGCTATAGCTCTTTAAAAGGATTCTTTTCACCAGAGCTTATTGATATTTAATGATGGGCAAGCTACCAAAAGTTCAAGACTCAGAATGACCTCATTACTTAATTTTGGCTTCACTCTACTTTTGTATTTGAAGTTGAAATAAAAGACAAATAAAGAACTCAACTCACTTCACTATGGATCGCCAAGACCTTGAAAGCTATATCTTTTCCCCCCATGTCCATCATCCATACTTTTCATGCAAATAGACTGCTTTACTGACATTCCTTGTTGTTTGCTCAGTAAGATCCTTGACTAGGTCCATCGCTATTGTCACATTTTCTGCCATGTTTAGGTCTACTTCTGTGACTGTATGAACTGTGTGGAAGGTTGTATGACTGACAGGGCATACTCATTTAAACATCTTAAATATTTTAAGGGATCTTACAGAACTTTGCTACTGTGTGAAAACCATCACTTATCTAATGATACAGGATATATATTTGCATTATGATCACTTCAAGTTTTGGCTTACCATAAGAATTTCTCATTCAGGGTTAAGTGCAACCCATTGCCTCAGCTTATTGCTATTCTTAACTCAGGGTATGCCTAATGAAAGACAGAGAAGTGATTTACCCTTAGATTGTTTTATGCAGTTTCTTCTCAGTCCTTCCAGACTTTGAAAAAGAAAACCCAAACACACCAAAAAGAAAAGCCAAGTGCACAGGTAGTATTCTGCAATTGATGCAGCAGAGCGGGAAAAAATAATTCATAAGAAGCAACATCCACTTTGAAGTGAAAGGTACAACTTTACAAATAAATGTGCTATGGAAGGACTGGCTGATTCACCAGAAGGCTGTGCTGCCATTCAGCAGGATCTCAACCAGCTTGAGAGTTGGGCAGAGAGGAATCTCATGAGGTTCAACAAGGACAAGAGCAGAGTCCTGCATCTGGGAAGGAACAACCCCATGCACCAGTACAGGCAGGGGGTCGAACTGCTGGAGAGCAGCTCTACAGAGAGACCTGGAGTCCTGGCTGATAATAAACTGAACATGAATCAGCAATGTGCCCTCGTGGCCAAGAAGGCCAATGGTAATCTGGGATGCATCAAGAAGAGTGTGGCCAGCAGGGCAAGGGAGGTTCTGCTACCCTTCTAGTCTGCCCTAGTTGAGGCCTCATCTGGAGTCCTGTGTCCAGTTCTGGGCTCCTCAGCTCAAGAGGGATAGAGAATTTCCAGAGAGTGTCCAGTACAGGGCTTCCAAGATGATCAGGGGACTGGAACATCTTTCATACGAGGAAAGGCTGCGGGAACTGGGGCTGTTTAGTCTAGAGAAGAGGAGACTGAAGGGGGATCTCATTAATATTTACAAATATCTAAATGTTGGGTGTAAGGAAGTTGGGGCATCCCTT
Organism: Colius striatus; assembly: GCF_028858725.1. Classification (NCBI taxonomy): domain Eukaryota; kingdom Metazoa; phylum Chordata; class Aves; order Coliiformes; family Coliidae; genus Colius; species Colius striatus. Next base: position 174,022,696 of record NC_084759.1, on the reverse strand, counting down.
TTCTCTATGGTATCTAACAACAGGGCAAGGGGTAATGGGATAAAGCTGGAATACAAAAAACTCCATTTAAACATATGAAAAAACTATTTTACTGTGAGAGTGAGGGAGCCCTGACACAGGCTACCCAGGAAGGGTGTAGAGACCTCCTTCCTTGGAGGTCTTTAAAACCTACCTGGATGTGTTCTTGCGCAACCCGATCTAGGTGGACCTGGAGACTGGACTAGGTGATGTCTAAAAGTCCCTTCTAAACCCTACCTTTCTATGATTCTATGGTTTTCAGCTGTTTTCAATAATGGCTACCACACCAACATACCTGAACTAGTTCCTAGACTATACACCATACAGAATAACTGTACCAGGACATTTTTCTATTCAGACTATCTAGAAGAGGCATCTCAGAGTAGAGTTGACAGTAGCGAGAGGCAAAAGAGTCATCTGCCAGGAGAAATACAATAAGGAAAGCTGTGACCAGATTTGTGTCATTATGCATGTATGGCAGTATTTCCCTGGGACTTAGCTATGCAGGAGGCATCTTGGAACTCACAATCCAGCATCTTCCATTCAGATGAGTCCTCTATGAGCTTCATCCCAGGAAATTAAATAAAGAACTCCTCCTTTTAATAATTTTACATAATAACTTAATGAATATTAACATGGGATACTGTCATTGGTTTTGCAAACTCCCTCAACACCTTAAGGAGATTTGGACTTTACAGTTCCCACTGCATGAGAGGTGCCCTTACTATTCTGGTAAGTTGTGCTCTTTAGTGCTGCTATGAACTGAAGAAGTTGAGAGCTATTGAGTTTAAAAGAAGGAATGAGGAGCAGACTGCCCCCAGCCTTCCAAAATGAAGGATGTTGATTCTTCCCCAGGACAGGATAAAAACAGAAATAATACTGATTCCATAGATCACAAGTCAGATTTTTCACCTGCCAGCTCATAAGCAGCGAACTTGGAGAAGCAGAGTCATATTCCACCATGTTTTGTTTCTTTATTCATGCTGGCTGAGGACCGTAGTGACTGGCTCTATCGCAATCATATTTTACCAATGAATTGCTTACACATCTGGACTACCTTACAACTTGGTAATAAGTGCATTACCTCAGAATAAAGGGAGTGGAATTTATCTGACAAGGAAGCTGAATCCAAATGTCCAGCATGGGGAAAAATAACATTCGATGTTGAAGGTGTGTGGCTCTTTGTCTTTAAGATAGACTTTCAGTTTCTGTTCCATAAAAACTGTTTTAGAAAATATAAGCCCACATCAACTGATTGTCACTGACAAAAAAAAAAAGTCTCCATGTTCTGAATCATGAGTGGAGAGAAGAGACACACAGATCTGTGTTTGCTATTTCTTATTGACTAAGTCTAAACAAGCATTCATTCTGGGTGGAGGCTTTCTGGTTCTTTGAAGTGTCTGATTTTGTCTTATTAGCTATGCAAGGTATTTAGCCTGTTTTAATTGCCTTGACAGGTCCCTACATTTTATGCTTCGCAATATTTTTACACAGAACAAAACCTCAGGGTAAGATGTGAACATTAGCTAAAATTTTACAAGAACTAATAACATTATTTGGGAATCTAAAAAGTTGAATATATCTGCTATAGAACTACACATTATATGGGACATTAGGAGCAAAATCACCTTCAAAGTGCATTTGATTTTTGCAGCTTGCAATAAATATAATCTACAATTGTGATTCCATTTGTAAGAAACAGGGAAGAATAACTTGTCAAAAACATTTTTAAAGGCCTTTGCATGATTCTCTCATGTCTATTATCATATTCTTGACATCTGAAGGATATGGGATATTTAAGCAGACATGGGAATTCAACTAGAAATGAACAAGATAATTTAGAAGTCCAATCACATTCCCTTTCAAGGGGAGAAATTAAATGTAAACTTGCTGAATTCACAGGTTATGACTTATTAAAAAAAAATCCCAGAATGTGTGTCCTTACTCGCACAATTGATCCAATTGCTTGTTATTGCATAAATTTCTCTTTTTTTCCCTGAAGAAGTTTTTCTTTTTTTTTTTTTTTCATGAATCATGAATGCTCAGCATTCCTGAGCTGTGTTGTAAGCAGTTCAGGCTCATGTAGTAAAATTGGTTGCATACTCATTACCAGTATGGCTTGCTCTATTTCTGTTGCTTCCTAGCCTGGGAACCTGAGAATCCATCCTTGACTATAGGAGAAGGGGAATGATAACGGTCAAATGCAGAATCACATCACTCAAGAGAATTTGAGGTAATTCTTGCTGTTTTCTCACTTGTAACCAAACACTGATCCCATTTCTTGTCAGAAACGTGTTGGTATCCAAAAGTCATCATCTTCCTCCTTTCATCTTCCTTTTGCTTCTATTTCCTACATTTTATGAAAGAAAAAGAAACCTTTTTCTTAGTGTGAGCTTATGGTGGTGCCTGTATATAAAGTATTTTGTTAAGCTAGGAGTTGAAGTGCACACTAAGGCATGCTTTCTACCTTCCTCAAGCTTACAAAGAGCAGTACTTCAACCACCCTGTAGTGTCCAGTCATCGTAATGATGTAAATAGGCATCTTGTGTGTGGAATGAGAAACAATGGGCCTACAGTTTTAGCTCCTATGATGTGGGAAAAGTCCGAAGTTAGTGAGTAATCATCTCAAGTAAGAAGTATATGGATGTCACCCCAAACTTGTTACAAGTTAGTCGTGATTATGGTCTCACACAAGTAACCTAGATGGTTCATTATTGTTTGCATAATTGTGAACAGATATCATTGTCAGACATTAAAAATATTTTGAAGTGCTCTTTTTTGTCCAAACAATAAGTAAAAGTCAGGAAATAAAAAATACTAATGTGAGAGAAGACAATATATGAAAAACAACAAATTAAAAGATATTGTACTTAATGAAGCTCCTAAACTGATATCTTCATAATGGTTTGCGTTTCTTATTCATGGATTTTTTTTAAGTAATTTTCTCAACTTCAGTCTTTTAAAAGAGGTTGGATCATTTTCACAGATATTCCAGATTGACAGATTGTAACATATTGGCACCTCACCAGAGAGAAATTTTCCCCAGGCTGCAGAAGTCCCTAGACACAAGTACACCACTGTTATCAGAGTAGTTAAAACTCATCCAAAAATAAAGTACAAGATGTCACAAGTTTGGAGCCACTTTTTGCTTGGTAACAGGAGGAGGGAGTTGCAGTGCTGGTCCCAGTAAGCAATTCTCAAAATATCCTCCAGCTCTGATGTGTTCACAACTCCAGCCTGGCCAGATCAATCTGGCACCTCTGCCATCACTATTTAAGATGAGAAATCTGATCCAGAAGAGGAAGTGGAGGAGTGGTATAAGATGAAAGTGGCCATGTGGACCCCACAGTCAGACAAGGAGGAAGGAAAGAGAAGTGCTGGACTGCAGACCTCCTTGTAACCCGTGGCAAGAACATAGGCTGTGTCTCTGCAACTCATAGAGGACAATGGCAGGACTGAGTCACCAGCAGCTCCAGGTGAGTGTGCCTGGACGGGTAGGAGACTGTGAGGAGGCAGCCGTGGTGCAGGTAGTGCTGAAGAGCCTGTGGGCCCCAGAGACACACAGAGGAGGTGGAGAGCAACTGCAATACTCGGAATGAATGCACATCAGAGCAGCCCATGCAGGGCTGACTGGTTTGTGAGGCATCCTGTGCAGGACTAGGGAAGACCAGTGAGGAGACCATCTGCCCTGAGGAGAGACAAACAGCAGAAACCCCATTCCCTGCGCCCCTGAGCTGTTCGGTGGGGGAGGATATAAAGACACCAGGATAAGAGCTCTGAGCCCAGGAAGAGGGGAGGGCTGGGGGGAAGGTGGTCTCAAAGGATTGGTTGTGTTCTTCATCGTCATGCCACTCTGCATTTTTTTCTGTTTGTGATGGTTTTCGTTGGTGGTGGATTAAACTGATTTTTATTTGCTTCTGCAAGTAGTCTTATCTGTTCTGCCTGGGGCCATAAGAAGTGAGTGAGTCCTCCTTGTCCTTATGGGGTTCCAAATTCCCTTACCATGGTCCTTTTTTCCTGAATGTACCTAAATCACAACAAAGACAAGCAGTAAACGATCAAAGCTAGAGCATGGACATATTGGGGAGAGTCTAGTGAAGGGCCTCAAAGAACTTTAAGGGACTGGAGCATGTCTCGCATGGGGAACCACTGAAAGAGTTGGGATTGTTCAGCCTCGGGAAGAGAAGGCTCAGGAGTGATCTCATCAACATACATAAATAACTGAGTGAAGGGTGCAAAGATGAAAAAGTAAGGCTTCCTTCATTGGTATGTAGTACCAGGAAAAGAGGCAATGGGCAGAAACACAGGAGGTTCCCTCTGAATGACAGGAAACACTTTTTCACTGTGAGATATTACTGAGCACTGGCAGAGGCTGCCTAGAGAGGTTATGGAGTCTTCAGACAGAGGTATTGAAAAGTCATCTGGACAGAGACTTGGGCAATTGGCTTTAGGTGATCCTACTTGAGCAGAGTACATGGATGGGATGACTTTCAAAAGTGCCTTCCAACGTCAGCCATCTATGACTCTGTGAAATACCAAAAAGGTGACAAAAATTTGTGAAGACACAATAGTTGTTAGATGGGGGAAGAGAGATTAATGTTTTATTTATTGATTTCATTACATCTCTCTCTTGCAAAAGAATGCATTTTTCCCCAGCTATTTTAGTTATTCAGAATGACAGCAGCAATCCCAAATAACATACTATGACACCATAAATATCTGGCAAATTGCCAATATTTGAAATTTAAAATGTTTTTGTTCAAATCAGAATTCATGAATTCATTTTCATCAGAAAATCAATCTGTTCCTGCATTGATGAAAACTGCTGTGTTCATCCTTTCAAGGAAGAATGAATGCTCTTAGAAATCACCTTGGCTGTGATAACATCCTATTGCATTACAGGACTGTCACCTTCTGGGAGACAGAACAATGAAAATATAGTCAGAATCTTCAGGTAAAGACAGGTGTTTTTTTCTACAGACAGATACAGAGACAAATTGAGTAAAGGCAAATCTGAGAACACCACCAGAATGCTTTCTGATTTTCTGAATACTTTCATTGGTGCTATTGAATGATTCTTTTGAAGGGAAGAACACTGGGACATTTGAGATTTAAAATGAAATATTTTTGTTGTAATGGATTTTTTTGAGCATTTCTTGACTATACTTAAGCTAAAAAAATAATCTTTTGAGAAACGGTACAAGTTTCTGGGAAAAAAAAATTGATACAGGAACATTTTAGTTGTCAAAGAATAATTTGTGTGTGGGACTGACACAACTCCTATAGCTCACTAGAAACTCCCTGTATAACAGTAGTTGCTCTCTTCAAATTAAAAGACCAAAGGACCAAGAGTCAAAGCCCAGTGAATGTGCACACTTGATTTGCACTAAAATAATAGTGCAAATTTACTTGAGCTGATTAACTTGAAGTGTCAAGATTAAGTTAAGGTGATTAACTTGTTTTCACAGTCCACTCACTTTGGGGAAAAGAAGATGCACATGGAGATGTCCACACATTACTATGGGCATCACTGAAATATTTTTATTTTGGTTTCTTTTTTTTTTGTGTTACTGTACCTTTTGAATTACTACCAGGGTACTAGAAGACCAGTGGCTCCTGTAGACTGGGGTTGTCCATGGGGTCTATTGAGGTAGAACCTGGCAGCCTGGGCCTGTCCCAACACCTCAGCCAGGAGCAAGGTAACCAGGAGTCACCAGGGCAGACAAAGCCCTAGGCACTGGGAGCCTCCCTGGGGTCAGACAGAGGCAAGGCTGGAACTTGGGCTCATGAATGGGCCTGGCTTGGCAGGGCCAATGATCAGGCAGAGCCTAGACCATAGGCTGGGTGCAGTTCGATCCCAGGGCAAGGGAGTTAGCAACAATCAGGGTTAATTGTGCATAAAATCGATGAAGTTAAATGTCATGGCTAGTAAATAGGCTCACCAGTAAGGCCTCAGACACACTCACACTTCTACAGTGCTAAAAAATCCAGGTCAAGATCCATAAAGGCACGTGCAGTGCATACCAAAGGCTCCTGTGATAGCATTACTATCTCTAGTCTCCCAAACATCATTTGTATCTCTGCAGCCACTCCAGCAACAAACCAGGTCCAGGAGAGTAGGTCCTTTATGCTGGCGGAGCATGATGTGAAATCAGCACGTTGTGCTTGTCAGAGGCCTGCCATGACTGAGATCTCTTCCTCTGGTGCTGCCTCTGCAGATGCAGTAAATCATTTTCCCTAGCTACTGTTTGTGAGAATGCAGCCAAGGGAAAACTTTAAGTTGTTATGGGGGTGACAATTCCTGGCAAAGATGAGTTATAGCACAGTAAAAAAGAGCCAAGGAGCTGGTTTATGTGTCGTTCTGAACAGTGATGGATATTCTGTGCTAAGTTCATTTAGGAGCTGAAAGAAAAGAAAGCATTTGCAATTTTCTCCTCTTACTCTTTCTTCATTTGAAAGTCTCTCCAAATTAAAATTTACATATAGCATACATGAGGGATGTACAGCACCAATATTGTGCTGTATATAAAAGTCCTACTTTGCATGCGTATTTCTTCCATTGGAATTAGTTTCTAGAGTATGTCTTTTTTTCTTCTACATTAACATTTTTTACTTTCAGGCTGATTTCAAGCTCCAGAGATATTCATGCAAATAGCAAAAAAGGATTTGCCCCTCTTATTAATGCGTTACACCTGCATTACTAGAGGGGCTCTGGAGAGACAAAACAATGTACCTATCTTTACTGAACTGTTAAGAGTTGACTGAAAGTTTCTTTTTTGGTAGATTTGGCTGTTAATTTGGCTGTTAAGGCTTTACCCTACTTTACCCATGCTAATCATGTCAAACTGTACTTATTTAGACCTAGAAGCCCCTTTCCCCATTCTTGCTCTAAAGCTGTTTGTCATTAGTCTGACAGTGTAGCCTTAATTATAGTCAGACAGTAAGAATGGCACCCAAATAGACTTTAGGTATAAAAATGGAAAAGAGGAGAGAAAATGCAAACAACTATGAACTTATTTCTCCTGCATGGGAGATAGGAAGCTAAGGCCCAGTTATTCGGTGACCCTATTTTCAGCCACATTTCCTTCCAAGCATTTCTTCTTTTCAGCACCATCCAAATAAAGTATTCCAACAAACAGCATAACCTTACTCCTCTATAGCAGAGCAGGTTTCCCTATTTTGATTTAGTGTAGAATTATAAAATGTAGTTAAATCTTGGTTACTTGAAATTCAATGATGCACAATCGTTCCTTATTTGAAACAAATTTCTGTTGCCTGAATAAAACATTGAACTACTAAATGGTTGTTTACCTGAAGCTATGAAAATACCTAAGGTTACTAATTCTGAGTATAATGTAAGAAACATCTAATGAAATTAAGACTATCAACAATAAAAATACCTAGAAAAATTTTTACCCTACTGCTGTGGAGAAAAGTCATGGGACTTTGTTACAGCTAACTCTACACTTCGTCACCCACCCACCCGCTCTTTGAAATGACAGGTGAAAAATTAATGGTTCCTATTTTAAAATTTCTTTCTGGCTGGTGATTTTTTGGTGCCACTCACCTTATTTTGCACTTAACATCAAGAAGAAGAGTGAGTGGACTTTAAAATTTATCTAGCAAGGAGTGAAAAATGAGAGGAAAGTCTTCTAGAGGCTTCAACTTCTTGAAGTAATTTACCTGTCCTTGAACAAACTGACTGTGAACCCTCACTTGGAGATTACATTACACAGATAAATTACCTTACATCACATGCACCCAGGGTTTTGGTCTGCTATATGTTTGTGTATTGTTTTTTTTTTTTTAATAAAATCAATCACTTCTATCTGATTTCAGAAAACTGTAGCAACCCATCTGTGCTGTGAAACAGCTGTACGATGTACAGTCACAGAAAGGAAGAAAAATGATCAGACAACGTTTTAAGCTACATGTTGACTCACTTAATTACTATTGATATAAAGAAAAGCATGTTAGCTTTGTCACAAAAATTACAACTTTCTCAACAGAGGTGTTTTCTGTTTTTTCATGAGCCCTAAAGAAAAAAGTACAAATGAAAATAAGGCCATGGTGACAAGTATTTGTACAAACACCTGTCAAAATTTGCGATGCAAGTATGGATTTGAATTTTGCAGCATGAAGCTATTGCCAGATTTAAAGGTTATTTGCTTTTGAGACTTTTAGATTTTCCCAGTCTTCTGTGATTAAACCCCTACAGATGATCATTTAATTCCCTCATCTCTATCAAAATATCTTCATAGTCTTCATATTTGTATCACTACTAAGATTATTTTATGGATATGGAATGATCTATATGACAAGAACACATGGAACAGAACAGTTTTTGCTACCAACAGTGCCTAAAACTTGCTCATTCAATAGGGAGCCATTAGCAACAATGAGAACAGCACCACTTTCAACTAATTTGTAGGTATCTTCTTTAAATTATTCATCTAATAGCAGTAATATTGGGCTCTGAGGTCTTCCTGTTCTTCATTGGATCCTTTCTTTGTCTCTGGCTGGGTCGTTTCTTGTGTTGTCGCTGAGGTTGAACTGGTGAGGTCACAGCTCAAGTACTGTGTTCAGTTTTGTGCCCCTTGGTATAAGAAAAACACTGAGGTCTTGGAGCATGTCCAGAGGCAGGCAACAAAGTTGATGAAGGTTCTGGAGCACAAGTCTTATGAGGAGCAGCTGAGATTTTTCAGCCTGGAGGAGTCTGAGAAGAGACATGATCATTCTCTACAATTATCTGAAAGACATTGTAGCAAGCTGGGAGTCAATCTCTTATCCCAAGTAATGAATGATAAGAGGAAATGGGCTCAAGTTGCATCATGGTAGATTAAGTTTGGACATTGGGAAAAATTTCTTCACTAAAGGGTTTGTCAAGCCCTGGAACAAGCTGCCCAGGCAAGTGGTAGAATTGTGTACCTGGAGATTCTTAACAGACATACAGATGTGGCACTTACAGACATGGTTTAGTGGTGGACGTGGCAGTGTGAGGTTAGCAGCTGGACTCAATGATCTTAAAGACATTTTCCAATTGAAACAATTCTATGATACTACAGACTATCAAGATAAATAAACTAGTCAATGGGGAGAAGCAGGCATTTCCAGAATTTTATTCGAGTTGTTTCTAGTGCACTTATATTGGCTTGATGAATCATGTTTTGGAGGTATTTATAACAGAAAAAGCCAGACTTTCACACAAGTCTAGACAAGCAGACCCCTCATTTTCAAAGATTTAAGTGTAGAAGACATGGATTTTACCTTGCTGATTTGGGCAACTCCTTGAAGCTTTTCTCATGCATTCAGAATTATTATAGGGCAAACGTCTAGACGTACAGGGTTGGAGGGGTTTTTTCCTCTGTAGCAAGGAACATTTTCAACTACTTTCACTTGTTGAATTTTCTTTCAGTGCCGTGACCTAGAACAGAGCTTACATCATCAGTATCTCTGGGTGTTTTTAAATGTCTACAAATGCAGAGACCTGACCATGATGGCATAATAGTAATTTCAATTTTAAAATGTTTAGGTTTATGGGATTTTTGGTGTGTTTAAGAATTACTAAAGGGAAAATGTTACAGAATAGTCCTTAGGAACCAAATAAGTGGTCAACTAAATCAAGGCATATGAAAAAATATTGATTTAAGGCTGCTGGCTTTGTTGGTATTATCTCATTAAAATGTATTTTCATAGATAAAAAAATTATCTACTGGGGAAGAAGGAAAGGAGAGGAAAACCACAAAACAAGGAAGAGAAGGGTAATAATAACACATTGTTACTGTAAGTGATCATGATGAAAGAACAGAAATCCGAATCATAATTTACAGGAATTAGAAAGGTAGAATTGTAAAGGACATTCAAAGTTGCTTAAAGTGAAAGGAAACCTTGGGAAAGAATCAAGGTAGTAGAAAAAGAGCTAGAGACGACAAAATTGGGACAGTCTTACTGTAAAACCATTTGTAGATTCTTTAGAAATGAATTGGTGTTTTTTATCGTGGCCAGGAGTGAACAAGTAGTAGCAATGGACTTGTGAAGAAAGAAGAAAACATTGAGCTTAGCCATTTTATGTGTGGTGAGTCAGAAGTTTTTAGTGACAGTCAGAATGTGGGAATGCCCGACTCAATTATTGGCTTGAGTAAACCTAGTACAATTGCTAGGGATTGCAGGACTGCACCCATAATTACAGGTTTCACCATCAGGATTATAGTCTAGAAACTACTTCTCCAAATTAGTCTTGCATTTATGCAGTTGTGTTTGTTTTGGCATTGCAATATGCACACAGCGTACTACATATCGCTGCCTTTAAGTCTTTTTAACAAATACATTATTTGTGGCTTTTCTGAAACATTATTCTGATTCTTTGTTAGACTGCACAGTTTTTATTACAAGCATATCTAGCTCTGTGACTTATCCATGCTATAATTGTGTTGATGAGTTGCAAAGGACAACGAAATTCTCATTTTAAAGTATTTGATTTATTCCTTTTATTGCCTTAGGCCATTGGGTCAGCAAATATGACATTTGTTGTCTATTTTCGTAGCTCCTGTATTTATATTGATGTTCTGAGATATGCAAAATTTTTGCATTTTAGAAGCCTTACTAGATTAAATCACATTTCTTTCTGTGATATTTCTTGCTGGTTTATTGTAACAAGCAATAAGAATAATATTGGCCATTCTATTTATAGCTAATGACCAAAAAAGAAAACAAATTAAAAATTGCATTTAGTATACAATATGGAGTTCATCTTTAGTCTAAGCCTGATTTGTTGTTAATAAATTATGATACAGATGCTATTAGAAAAGTAAAATATGTATTCAAAATCTACTAGCATGTTTTTATTTTGGTTTTCCCCAACCATTCTGTGGCTAAACTGCATATAACAGCTGTCAAATAGTATAGTTCTCATTTGTTGTGCTTTGACATATCTTCATCTTTTCTCCCAACTTCTCCTGAGACCCTTTTCCTTCCCTGACTTTGCTCATCACTTTGGAATCTTGTCTTGCATAATATTATGCCATTTCATTTAGTTGAATTGACTCCCACTGAAACCACATGAGAAGAGTAAATAGCTCATGAAAGCAGGAGATAAAATCCAACAAGAGAGAGCAAGAGTAGGTGGTAACAATAAAAGTGGGACCTGATCATTTTAGTCAAAGTTTGACCAATTTTGCTCCAGCTGTAGTATGAAACCATGGCCAAATTGTCCTCATCACCTTCTTGATGGTTTCATAGTAATCCTCAGGATCTTTTGTGCCAATAATCAAATATTTAGAAAACTGGGATACAGATGGCCATGACATCATCTAACCAGTGGAGATCTGGTAAAGGATGTCAGATTTCAGTCAATGTTATCTAATGTATTCAAAAATACTTATGCAAGCATTTACTTTGAGCGACTGCTACCCAAGAATACTAATAATGCTGTAATCAGGAACTTAAGAGCCTCAGTTACAAGTCTCCTCTTTTGTAGCATCCAGGGTGAGTGCTTCAATCACAGATATCTTCCTTTTTAAAGATATTGGAATATAGCAGGTTTGTTCTATTAGGGAAGAAGAGTGGAATAAAAGTATCAGAAAGATTTAGTGAAGAAGAAAAAACTCTACTTTTCTCCATTAATAACACCTACACTACTCACAGGATATGCCTCAACATCCCAGGTCTTACAGGTAAAGTTTTCAAGAGCATTCCTACATTAATGCCACTCAAAGTAGTCTTCTGAAAAATAGATTCTATCCAGCCAATATTATTTTTTTCTGATGAGATTACAAGTCCAGTTGACAACGGTAGCAATATTAGTGTATATATTCAAAGTTCAGTCACACTTTTGTGTTTTTCAGGATATTTTGGTTAAAACCAAAGGATGTTACAAAGTTAACACAGTGAACAGTACATATATCATCCAATAACTAAATGACAGATGTCAATGAAGTCATCACCAAGCAGGTGTGTCTTTAGTGTAATCCCATAGGTAATACATTGGTCATAATGAGTTTTCATCAATGACCTGGAAGATAATATCATTAACAAAGTTTGGAGTAATTAGGAAGAGTTAGAGGTTGACAGATAGCAAAGAGGAAATGTTACTGACAGAGGGCAATCCTGATTGCTTGGTAAGTTAGAAGCTTACAAATAGTATATGTTTTGATTAGAAAAAACAACCAACCAAACAAACTAGAGAGAGACTAAAGAATAAAGGACATAACAGAAGAGAGGAGATGCCAACAAGGGAAACTTTAATTCTGGGAAGATCCACATTGATGGTCCTGCTCTGAACTGATCTGAGCTTCACATGAAACTCTGAGTTTCAAAAGGCTAACAAGACCTTAGAATTTAGTAACAAGGAGATACTGAGCAATTGTAAAGAGTCAGTAATGCTTTTGTATTCATCCCAAAGTAAACATTTCTGGAATATTCAAGTAAATTCATATGCCTGTGGTTCAAGAAGGATTGATATTTGGAAAGAGTTCAGAGAAGATTTTTGAGAATAATTACAAGAAAACATGACTCATAGCAAAAAAAATACAGACAGCCTGATCAGTTTATCAAAGGCGAAATGAAAGCATAAGGTAATCTTAGTCTAGATATACCCAGGTGAAGAAAAAAAAAAAGAAATAAAGTAATCCTAAAGGCCATTGTTTAGCTTCAGTAGTATGTCATTCAGGCTAAACCCATGTCCTCAGTGACAGGTCAAGGTAGTTAACCACACTGGTCCTTTTTGAACATGTAATTTACAACTAGCAATCTCAAATCAATCAGAATTGTAAGTTGGGAATCAAATAATTTGATTTAAAGTTACATATGATTATACTGTTAAGACAGATTTCAGTAACAGATTGTATCTTAAAAGATTTGTCTTGACTGAGATAGGACCTACCAAGCAGGAATGTCAGGCTTAGTTATAGATGACGTACCTCAAATACACAGTGCAAAGGACTAATACTCTTTTTTTAGGAATTAGAAAAATATCTGTGAGAAGCATGTAGTGTTCTTTTATGGTTTTTAATCAAAGTTACTTCTTCTGTCCCAGATTCCAACCAAACATGGGTGACCATGTGAAGAATGAAGGCAGGGCACAATGCTCTGTTAGTTTAAAGAGAACAAGTAAGTCAGATTTTTAGCTCTGTTCTGAAAGAAAAAAATAGAATGAAAATAACAGTCACAGCTGCTGCCTGAACTACAAGTGCAGCTGCATGCAGATATACACAGGCAGCTTCAGGGAAAAATGCAGCATCGCTTCTGCAACAACAGACAAATGGCTCATCATATTACTCAATAAGTAGCAATCACTTTGCCAAAGAGGATAATATACTGATGGCATTCAAAATGTTGTAGTGAACAAAAGTGAACAATGGGAGGAAGAACAATACCACCATCAGCTCTTGCTCAGTTACAGGACTTTACTTAACAAATTAGATGTCTGTCTTGGTATGCTTTGTTTTATGGTTAGAAAAGCAAAATCCAGTTCTTTCAACTGCCTGAACTGTAGAGGTGGAAAATTAGTAAGAGATGTCTGCAGATGGAAGTGCCACATCCATGAAGACTTGATGGTGAGTCTGGGCTCCCATTTAAGTGGAGAGAGGCAAAATGAAGAAGTAACTGACAAGCATTCAAACTTTTGAATGCCTTATCCAAGCCTCTCTGGTCTGGAAACAAGACTGGAAATAACTCAAACAGGATTTCTTGAAAGATTTCCAGAAGTACTTGGTTTTGGCTGGGTCAGTAGTACAGCAGGAATAGCCTTTCTGGGATATTTTGATCTTGCTGCTTCCTGTCTCAAATATAAACAGAATATTTGGTCTTCTTCTCTTCTCTTCTCTTCTCTTCTCTTCTCTTCTCTTCTCTTCTCTTCTCTTCTCTTCTCTTCTCTTCTTTCTCAATAATGGAACACTTTCAAACAGTTCAGGCTGTGGTTCAGGAGAAAATCTCAGATCAGTCCCATTGTTTTGGTTGAAATAGTCACCAGATGACCTACATGTTCCCTGGAGAAGACTGCTACACACCAAAGCCCAGGACTCTACAGAGAAATAAGAATATTTGGTACAGAAAAAAAATGAGAAGCTAATGAATATTATTTTTTTGAAAATATATTTCTATCTCTCCTTACAACTACTTTATAAACAGACATGTATATGTATACAGATGTGGACATATACAGCCAGACTGTATCCTCTGCCACTCATACTCTGTTCCCATTGAAGCACAGAAGTCACACACTTTGCATCTGAAGGCAAACTGTGGACCCAACAGCTGGATATTTTAATGTAGCCACATTAATTACAGAGCCAGAGCTCAGTGTCCACAGTGTACAACTGAAACTCTGACTGCACTGAGTAGATCTGTAGTGCTGCTCCCAGCTCCTGGATGGCAGACAGTAGTGTCTGAGAGATGGGAGACTACACAAGTTTGAAAATTCTCACCTGTTCATTCTTTCCATGCAGTCTAGCATGGTACCCATCCTTCTTTTGCCTAGGGCTGATTGCTACATATATGGCCACACACAACAGCCTGGCAGCCAAAGAGCTCATAAACCAAGCACTGTAATCTACTTTGCTGGCAGAACTTAGTGCTATGGATGCAACTGGGATAGTGGTGTTGCTGACTTGACGAGATTTTCCTTAGCTGCTTCTAGTTAATATTTCAAGGCTTGGCTACCACAAGGCCTTCCCAGCTGCCTTCTTTCACCAACTTGGTTCAAAGGCCCAAGTGAATTGAGTGCACACAGACTGGTTTTACTTTGTTCTGGTGTATAGAGACATAGACACATAGCTGCATTTATTGAGCTGAAAATTATCTGTCTGTACATTTTGACAGTTAAGCAAATGAAAATTGATTTCCAGCTCATGACAACAGAAAATCAAATCTTTTTAAATAATAAAAATTGTGATATCATTAGGTATTGAGTAATAAGTATACAGTGAAAAGTCTGTGTTCTGTATTTCTGGCTGTTTTATGAGGTCTTAGGAAATGTTCACCTGAAAAAAAAATGACAATGTGCTTTTTTGACACAGAAAATAATTTGACATCATATATGGGATTCTTGCCCCACCTTTGTTGGTTTGACAAAAAGCATACACCTTGGCCTGAAAGTCTTGTGGAATTATAGCAGGTTGAGTTTTCCTCTCTGTGATTCATTAACTACTTGTTTATCTCTTCCTTTGTTTTAATGCACAACATCATCAACAACAGAAGGTTCATTTTTTTGGGTGCATCTCCTTCTTATAAATCAAGGAAACTAAAATTACTCTCCCCTCCCCTCAAGAAACTGCAACACTGCACAGCAGCTGACCAGTTGCTTTCTAACAACGTATCATGATTTTTTCTTTATTTGCCTAGTGCTGAATACACTTTTGGAACGTGGAAGTCAGTGCAAAAGCACCTTTAGAATACAAATAATTAGCTTGGATGATTTCTTTACAGAGACAATTCAGACTCATAAAGATTGACTATATTTTACCAGCTAGAAATCCTACCCTACAAGGCCAGAAGGGAGGAATGCTCATCAAGAGGAATGAGATAACAATGGAAAGCATTGCCACCACATAAGCATACCACATCGAAGGAACATCTGCAGTTTCTGAGGGTAGTTAATGCAATTATACACTAGTTGATTTAGATTTTTTTTCCCCAAAAAAATATCTTGTATATTTGTATCTTAGGTATGTCCCTTCTGCATCACACATTTGCAACACTTTTGATTTATTGACCCTAAGATATATACAGTGAATGCATCTACTCTGCTACAGGAGCTTCTGTGGCCCTAGGTTGAAAATCTTTCTCTATTTTGCAAATTCAAAATAAGTTATAGTCTCATAATATGCTCTGAAAATTAAAAAAGGGGGAAAAATAACACCCCACAGAAACAGTGGCATTCCAGCAGGGAACGAAAGGAGAGAAGCTGTGTTTTTCTCAGCAAGGAGCAATATCTAGTGCAACTAAAGTTACAAAGAAAATAAAGAAGAATGGAGGATGGCTATGAAGTACTTACAGCTGAGATGTTTCCGTTTGCTTAACGTAGACCTTGTATTCCAGATTCTGACTTAGACCTCACTCTCAACCTTTGCTCTTTCATGGGTGAGATTAATTCATTCACTTCAGATTGTTGCAATCTTTTGCACCAAAAAACTGATAATGAAATAAGGATTGGTTCTTGAAAAATAAAACTAAAAAATTAGTTACTAGAACTTTAACAAAACTTTTAAGAATATTTAAATGACGACTCTTTTTAAGACAGTGGTATTTTGAAACAATCAATGCAAATACACTAGATCCATATAGAAACTGTGAGAAAATTCATTCTAAAATGTGATCAAAAATCAAGTTTTTTAATTTTAGTAGAAGAAGACAGGTTAAAACCAGAAAACTATTTACAGTTTTAATTCTTTTTCTTGCCTTTTTGCCTTACTTTTCTCCATGGAATATGTTTCTGTTGTAGTTGTTTCACATACATGTAAAGATCCTCTCCTGTAGTTTGGATGTCGGCTGAAGATATGACTATGGGTGAACAGGTTAAAGACATGTGGAAATACTCACATTAACTTTCACTGACTACCTTAGAGACCTGTGGCAAGTTTCTTTAGTGGGTTTAAACATTATGGGAAAAAGCCTACATCACTGTCTTTCAGTACACAGATTAGCTCATTTAGGACTGGTTCTTAGAGCTTAGCTTAGCACTGACTACTCTGAGTTTACATTTAGTGAATTTAATGGACAATCCTTGAAAGATAACTTCCCATGACCTGGTCCAAGTCTGCTCTGTTTAATTGCTATTCAGAAAGCGTGAAGTTTGGACTGCATTGAATATCTTGGTGCAGAAGACAGCACATGTCACTTTTAATAGGACAAAAGGGAGGATGCTGCCTGCCTTGCAACATGGTTAAGAAACTGAAAGAGCAGATGGCAAAGAAATTTGCTGCATTGACTCTGTGCTTTAATCTCACTCCCCAACGGTGATGAGTTCATATTACATTGCTTCATGATTTCACTACCTCAATTTCTTGTTTTATCTAGAAATTCAGCAGCTATACAGACATAAGGGGTTTTCAGTTCAATATTTTTAATATTGGTATTCAAATTAAGTGAATTTTAATTCAGTAGTTGAGATGGTCAAAAGCAATGTCACCAACTCCTTGATATATTTGAGCAACTGCCAATGTTCTCACCATCTGCTGAATCACAGCTGCAAATCTCTAAGATGTATATACAAGTGTGCATACACAAATATGTTAACTATTCATTTTAACTCCATAAGAAAAATGCTTTTTTTCTTTTAAATAATTTAAGTGTGAAGCTTGATACCTGTGTTCATAATCTTTACTGTTTCACTTAAATAACTATTTGATGATCATACACAAAGTATTTTTAAATCCCATGTCTGTATTGAAGCATACTGCTCAGTATTTGTTTTTCATTCACTGCAGAATTATTAAGGATCCTGAATACACAACATACTCATCATTTCCATCATGAGGCCTGCCATGTTGGAACACAACTCTATGACAATATCAAAAAAAAGTGCAAGACTTCAGTTTCTATAAGATTATGAGCAGCACTCATCCTAATGAACTTTTAAGCATTGATGTAGCAAGCAGGTACATCTGAGTTATTTAGCTAGATGGGTTTTTTTATTGCTGGGGAGAAAAAGGCATCACTAAATCATATTTTATCTGACATTTAAAATCTGTTAATCAGGATGAGATGAAGGGCTTTGTAGGAGTAGCTGTTCCTTATAGCAGTCTGCAAAAGCAGACTGGAGTATCCTCTTAAGTATAGATTTCTACAGAACAGAGATCTATGCTAGAGACATTTTGAAATCTACCATCAACTCTGACTGTAAAGGTGTATTTTGAAATATGGCCCTTCAGAGAGAACTATATTGAGCTCTTATGTACATACTTTAAGTTGTTAAGTTTAATTACCGATTTTCCCTGTGATTTACTTCACCAGACCTACCTCTTGGCCATATTTTTTTTTCCCTATGAATAATACAGATCACATCTCTCTTTCCTCTCCTCAAGAAAAAAAAAACCACACGAAAAACTCCAACAACAAAAATTCCACCACTCCCTCTGCAGCTATATTTCCATGTGCAAGGACTAAAGGAAAGAAAACGAAATAGAGTAGTCTGTGTAGCAGACATGTTCTTTTAACATATGTAGAATAAATAACAAGATAGACAGATGAATGAACTTCTTGTATCTATTATCCTTCTTTAGGTATAATCAGTTGCTAGTATAGCATTGATTTGTGATAAGAGTGTCTACTGCTCAAGTAAGATAGGAGACAAAAAAGAAAATAAATGAATTGAATTTATGTTCTCAAGGCCAGACCAAAATGTATTATGCCAGGACCCAATGGCATGTGAAATGGCTCATATTAATTCAACAGAAACTTAGTCCAAAGACCTTTGCCTCTGTCTTTTCCAAGCTGCACTAGTAAACCATTCAAATCTAAATAAATAGGAAAATAGATCATAACGGAATTACAATCCCAAAGGTAGTTGACTGAGGCTCAGATGCTCTTGGCAGCACTACAAATGACGTGCATATGATCAGTAAAAAGCACAGAAGAGATACTAAGGATAATGACATATTTTGCTATTGTGTTTATCTTTCTTCTATTTTGTTCATTATGCACAAAATTAGAGGTGGAAGCCACAGCCAGAAAGCAACAGCTCAGTACAAAGTAAACCATAAAGCTTATCCAAATAGCTGGCTGAAATAAACTGGGAACAATAAGAGGAAGAAAAAAACACGGAAGAGAGCCCTAGGTAGGGGAAAAAAAACCCCAAACCAACAGACAAATAACAAACCAAAACATAGAAAACCCTCATCTTTCTGTGGTTGTCGTCAGTCATGAAAAGATTGAGAAAATAAGTTTAAAAAACAAAATAAAAGTCAGCCATACCCAGTGTTGCATCAACTTCAAGACAAATGTCTAATGGGAACCTCTGAGAGGACTCAGCTTGCCTGGAATCCTGCTGGTTCCCACCTCCACTTGACTGCTCAGCTGCCCTTGCTGTATCATTGTTACCAGCTGCAATCAAGTTATTGGGAAAAAATAATTGTCTTCCTTAAAAACAAGACCAACATGTATCTTACAATACTACTTTCTATTTCTGAAGAAAATGTCTTTTTAAAGTGGAAAAAATATAAACAAATTGAGTTTCTGGCAAGAAAAAAAATAGTCTGTTTGTTTAAAAAAAGCTCTGTGCTAAATAAAATTTTAAAGGAAAAGTTTCTACTGGTTCTGACTCATTGTTTCTGTGATCATTGAAACCTCTCTTTGCCACAACATTTTGCACTCTTTAAACTCACCCGAACTTTTCTGTGGGCTATGAGGAGTATTTACTGAGTAGAACAGCCTGATGAAGAAATGTTAGTGTCAATAAGCTTTTGGGGTTTGGTTCTAAGGAGATATCTTGTTATCTGTGCTTGTGCTCCAGAAAATGCCTTTTGCACAAAGGAATAACTAAAAAGCCAAACACAAACAGTGGTTTTCCTTGTTCTTGTGAATTCCTGCAAAGTAACAGCTTTAAGAGCTATCACTCAGATAAACCTGTGAAATGCACAGCAAGGTAAGTACCTCAAGTACCTTTCACTATCTACCCTTCTAATTTGTGTTCTGAGTGTCTCTATTTCAAGGCTTCCCTGTGAATGCCATACAACAGATTAAATAGCAAAAAATAGTGCAATCATGTTTTTCTTCCTTTTTCATTTTCAAGGATTGGGTTGTATCCATCCTTGTGTTCCTCACTCCCTTAGATGGACTAAATGCTACTGAAATTTTTAGCACTTCCCTCTGGATTAGAATGCAGCCTGGCCCAGTGTAAAAATAAATAAATAAATGAATAATGATATGTTTAGCTTCTTTTTGGATCTGACTTTCTACATGACCTTGGGCAAGTCAGTATATAGTTATCTGACAAACTGATATTACAACATCACCAGAAAGTCTGTCACGAGAGTTTGGCAAACTAACAGAAATGGATGAGAGACTGAATCCCTATAAAAATCCCTTAAAATGGCATTGGAGGCTATGCCAATTTTGGGAAGATTGCACTACTAGTGCTTGTGACATCCCTGTTATGCAAGTAAGAAGGAAAATTGCTCTCTAGAACTGACAAAGTCACAAGCTATAAATTCACTACATAAACAGATAAAGCGCTAATGCCTGCTTCTCCTTTCTCAGTATGGATTGCGCTTGCAGCTTTCTTTTATCAGCTCAGCACTCTCCACACACACGTAAAATTAAGGTGATTGTTAAAGACTTATAGGTTAAAACCATAAATAAACTATAGTCAATCAATAGTTGTAATGTGTTCCATCTTTTTCTTTTATCAGCCAAGTGCGAAACACAGGCACAGTTGAACATTGGTTTAATTGAATCACAGTTGCTTAAATGCTCTCAAGAGGTGATAAATTAAAAAGTGTTTTATGCATGAAAGAAAGGTTTCTGCAAGTTGGAGAAGCAATATGGCATGAACCTAGTAATAAATTGCTGGTTATCTACTAACACCAAATTACTACCAATAAAAATTATCTGTGAGCATTTTAACAAGGAAGGAAAACAGAAGATTCTAACAGAAGATAAGAGTTTATTCTGCTTTTTTTTTTTTGGTCAAATTAATGCCAAGTTAACTGAAGAGCTGGTCAAATTATTTCCTTAAGTCAATTATTTCAATGAATCTATTATATTTTGTCTTGAATAAATATTCCCCGGAAGAATGCTGGCAAGATCATTTTACAGCTGTTTTTCTAAATTTTGACACCATGACCTTTTCTTTTCCATATGTTTTTTCTTTTCTGAAAAGAAAAGCCTTGTCAATTTTTAAAAGGACCTCCAAAATCACAACACACTGGTTATTTAAAGTCACCGAATACAGTAAAATGTTCACAAGTTAACCTGCAAAAAACTTTTCTGTATTTTTTTTTTCCTGGGTTACACCATGACCTATCTAAAGCTAGTTGATTTCAGCAAGGGCAGGATGTCATATTGCATGTCTTGTAAGTAATTTAGAAATGCAACAAACTACAACAAGAAAGGCAAAAATCAGTAAAAAAAAAGGAAGGTGTCAGGTAAATTTAACAATATTCCCTAATTATAATCTCATAGTGCACTTTCACCTTAAGCTGGTTTTAGCTGGAATAGAGTTAATTTCTTTCACAGTAGCTTGTATGGTGCTGTGTTTTGGATTTGTCACCAAAACAGTGTTGATAACACAGGGATGTTTTTGTTATTGCTGAGCAGCACTTGAGTAGCATCAGGTTTTTTCTGCTTCTCACCCTGCCCTGCCAGTGGGTGGGCTGGGGTGCACCAAGAGCTGAGATGAGACAGCAAGGACAGCTGACCCAAACTGACCCAAGAGATATCCCATACCATATGACATCATGTTCAGCAATTAAAGCTTCGAGGACAAGCAAAGGATATTTGTAGTGATGGTGTTTGTCTTCCTGTGACAGAGCCCTGCTTTCCTGGAGAT
Source organism: Colius striatus (assembly GCF_028858725.1). Classification (NCBI taxonomy): domain Eukaryota; kingdom Metazoa; phylum Chordata; class Aves; order Coliiformes; family Coliidae; genus Colius; species Colius striatus. The sequence continues at coordinate 174,001,194 of NC_084759.1, read as the reverse complement.
ACCTCCCTTGCCTATGGGAGGTAGGGAAAGAATTCCTGGGTTTGCTTTGCTTCTGCATGGAGCTTCAGCTTCACTATTAAACTGTCTTTATATCAACCCATGAGTTTTTTCGCTTTTGCCTTTTTCATTCTCTTCCTTACCCCATTGAAGGGAGTGAGTGAGTAGCTGAGTGAGACTGAGCTGCCCACTGCAGTTAAACCATGACACTCCCCTAAAATAAGAAGCGTTAACGCTTCTGGTATACTTGGCCAACAGTCAGAGCAAAGTATAAGAATGTATCCAGTGCTGAAGAAACTGAATGAGAAACCACCCCTTGAGCCTAACTTTACCGATACAGTGCAGAAATATTGTATAGGGTAGAAAAGGATCCCAGTGGAAAACCTCCATCCTTTGAGTCAAAGATTGATTAACTTCTGAGCTTCCAGCTCAAGCTAACTCAGAGTACAGCAGCTGCAATCTTATCTAGACTCATTTTTAGTACACTTTATATTTACAAAAAACCAAAATATCTTCTTTTGTCTTTGCTGACACGTTGGGTTCTGTAGATGCCTTTTTTTTTTTTACTCTCTTTTTTTTCCCTAGAGATTTTTCACAACCTTCTCCCTCCTTTCTCACATTTCACATGTGAACAGAAGTTTTTGCTATGGAAACAAAGATCAATAATCCCAAACTGATACATGTTCAGAGCTATTGGTCCTTTGCCCTGCCTGCACGTGGGAATTGATGCTGTTATAGTTTTTAATGCTGATCAGGCTGTGAACACATCCAGTCAAAGATCTAAATTACACTTGTGAGATCATAGAATCATAGAATGGTAGGGGTTGGAAGGGACCTTTAGAGATCATCTAGTCCAACTCCCCTGCAGAAGCAGGTTCACCTAGATCAGGTTGCACAGGAATATGTTCAAGTGGGTTTTGAAAATCTCCGGAGAAGGAGACTCCACACCCTCCCTGGGCAGCCTGTTCCAGGTCTCCGTCACTCTCACAGTAAAATAGTTTTTTCATATGTTTAAGTGGAGCTTTTTGTGTTCCAGCTTCATTCCATTACCCCTTGTCCTGTCACTAGATACAGCAAAAAAGTGATGCCCCAATCTCATGATACCCACCATTTAGAAAATTGTAAATATTAATAAGATCTCCCCTCAGTCTCCTCTTCTCCAGACTAAACAGCTCCAGTTCTCGTAGCTTTTCTTCATATGAAAGATGCTCCAGTGCCCTGATCATCTTGGTGGCCCTGTGCTGGATTCTCTCCAGAAGTTCTCTTGAGCTGGGGAGCCCAGAACTGGACACAGTACTCCAGCTGAGGCCTCAACAGGGATTGCAGTACTAGTTTTGCAGTGCACAGAGCTATCCACCCAAGGGACTAGTACGTGGCTCCAGAGCAAGGGACACAGGGTTGCTTGTGTACATGCTGCTCAGGAAAAGCTCTGGTACAAAACCCTGTCAGCAGTCCTACAGAATAGCTCTAAGCCTATGCTGCCTCCAGGCTCCTGTTGGCACTTCTGTGAATTTAAGACATCAGTACTTCTGAAGCTTTTTAAGTTTCTCTCATTCCTTTTTCTCTCCCCATCCTTTTTAGTTTTTTACAGATATAATGCCCTGAAATTATGTAAGGACTGCGTTACAGGTTATCAAGCCAATGAGTCGTACATCATGATATCAAGGGTCTGTGTTACAAGCCCTGGACCTTGATTTGAAAGCTGTGTGGGAAGAACAGTGCTAGTCCCTCCCCGTCTGACCACTGGGAGCAGCCTCAAACAGCTTTGTCACCAGAAACATATCTGCATTTCGTCACAGAGAGAATTAGATGATTCACTCCAGAGAAGAGAACAGGCCTGAACAGGGAAACTGAGATGTTAAGTGAGGATATTCTCATCTTCCTGTAGGTTCCCAACCTAGAAATCTCATTTTGCTGTGCAAGTTTACTGATGCTAGAAGTGAACCTCTCTGGTATTCAAAAGACAGGTTTTTAATATATCAGAACATCAGGTATATTGATGAGGACATTTGAATGCTTCTGAAGCCTTGAGGACACTGCTTGGGAAGCATATTAATATTTCACTAAGGGAAAATGAAATTGACTGTTTCAAAATTATGAAAAAAATGTAAAATAAAGTTACTTTTTTCAGCCTGCTGCTATTTCAAAAGTTCAACTTTTTTTTCAAGATGTTATTGATATGGAACAATACTTTCTGTGCAAAAAGAAATTGTTAATCTCTTTTTCCATTCTATATGTTAAGAAATATCTTGTCTTTTGCTTGTTCCTCTGAGTCATAGTCTAAAGTTATAAGAATTTTCCAGCAGCAAAACATAATTTTCCCATTCAAACTTACAAAATAAACATGTGCATAATGGAAACTCCTATAACAAAACAGTAAATTAAATCCAATACTGCTTTGTGTTTTTCGGGCTCACCTCTGAAGATTCATAATCAGAGTGACTATATTAGGTCTTTGAGGAGTGTGTGATAAAAACTGTGCCTGTTTTCACATTTGTGTGCTTAAACAAAGAGTTTATAGTTCCATGTAGTTTAATAACAAAATCCAAGCTGCTAAAACCTCATACATGAATACAACATTTCTGAATGGAAGTTAGCGATAAAGTAGTCTCTCCATCACGTTTGAGAAGAGCAACGCAAAGCAAAAGCCCAGGAGAAGAACAAAAATCAAGAATATTGGCCCAGATCTCTACCCCAAGCACATTTCATTCTCATTAGAGAAACATAGACAGTGCAAGGTAAAGGTGGCAGTGTTTCTCTTAAAGTACTCTTGTGAAGTGTTTCAGGAATGATAGGATGAATTTAAAAAAGAAAATAATTACATTTTCTTTCTCAATTTGTACAATTTCTTGTATCTCTGGGTGTTTTTGTGCTCAGCTGATGAGAAGTCTGAGCAATCTTTTCAATTAAGGAAGTACTAATAGGAAACCAAGAATTCTGTTGTGAGAAAACTAATTCCTTTTAAATGATGCTGGCTGCACAATACGTAAGGACAAAACCCTTCACCAAATACACAAAGGCAAAAAACAACCCCAGCCTAAAGGTAGAAGTAAGCACCTATTGAGCTAACACAGATTAATCTCACAGCTGCAGAGCAAAGCCACCTGCCCTGTTTGTGAATTCATGACAAGTGTGAGGAAGATAGAAAAAAGAAACATCTGGTGCACAAAGCTGGACCTCAGGGGTGAAAAAACATGGAGCCAGGGAATGCTTTGCAGCTGGGAAAGCTGCCTCTGCTTACCAAATTATTCTGTTTCAAAGAAGAGCCTGCTTTCACCTGCTTGGCTTTAGCTTCATGTCAGGACACAGACAGAGAAGCATTTCATAAATATGTGAGCATGGTAGCATAGTAACAATTTCCACCTGAGGTTTATGGTTCAGGTGATTAGAAACTCCGAGAAAAGATCATGTTTCTTTCTTATGCACATCAACAAAGCAAAAGGGAGATTAAACAAGAAAAATAAGACCACTGTGTTTTGAAGGGACTTAAACTCTGTGAAAATACAATGAGAAAAAAAATATCTTTTCTGCCACACACAGCTAGGATTCACACTAATGCATCTCTCAGGCCATACATGATAGGTGGTATCTTCAGGGCATTTTCAACCAGTTGACACTTGTTTTGGGATTCATTTCACATAGCTTTACCATCTATCAGTTATGTACATATCCATGCCTCATGGTCACCGAGGTTCCTTGTGAAGGGAGAGAGATCGATCAGCCAAATCTCCTCCTGGTAATCTCAGTTCCAGAAAAGGTCTAGGGAAGTACCAGTGGTTCCTTCTCACCATTACCACTGAGGAAACGCTGGATGGTTACGTAGATGTCTTACTTTTACACAACAGAAGCACCATGAGGTAAATTCCAACAACATGCAAGTTTCAAGTAAAAAATGTCATCCAGTCATACATTGCATGTATGGACAGAAAGGTTCCTGAACCTCTTGATAGTCTGCAGCTCAAATGCTTTGTTGCATTCTCAAACTTAGATGCAGGAGCTATTGTGGACGTTGCTAACATTGGCCTCATAGGTGGTCTGAATATGACTTTATTTTGCTTAGTTTGTTACATTCTCAGGAAAGTTAAGCCTTTCCTTTTTTTGCTTTCACTGCCTTCTTTTGTATATATCATTTCAGGTTTAAGGCTACAATGTTAAATTGTTATAGTGTAATTAAAATTATTCACATGCATTAAACAACATTCAGTGTGAACAGAATGGAGAACAGACAAGCTAAAGTGTCAGAGCATGTTCTTGCTTTTCATGAAAATGTATGTTTCTGAGAAATGACACATTTTGAAAGCTATCAAGTTGATTTACTTCCATTAGTTGTAAGTGCCAATTAATTGCTGGCTGTATTAGTAAGAGATTAGATCGTTTTATAGAAACATTTAAACCTAGCGTTCCATTGCACTGTTACCAGCCCCTCCAGTTGTCCTATACTTTACCACCAGAGCCCTGATAAAATTTTAATGTAAACAGGAATATTACTGGTGTTCTCAAACAAGGCCAACCTCCACCCAGAATAACAGCCTGTCTTAGAACAAGCCAGCATCTTTTTGTGATTTTGCTCAGCAGAACGTCTCTTCTTCCTTCCTCCAATTACCTCAGTTCCTGTAGATCTGCAGAACTTCTTAGTCCTGTGTAATAAGTTTAACGGGCCTCACAAGGGGACTTTAATCAAACACAAAAGAAACGCCAAGATTCACTTTTTGATTCTTCTAGAGGATTTCAATCTTTAACTCAAGGTTTAGAACAAGACTAATTTTTCAAATTATTGTCATTGTTGGTTTACTGTGATAGGTATTTGGATTTATAAGTTTTGAAGAAAGATGTCAAAAATGGCTTCTAAACTAATTAAGGAAAGAATAATTCAAATTCAAAGGGAAGAACAGAAATTTGGCTTCTGGGGCTCTGCAAGAGAAAGGCTGAGAAGAAATATACTTGGCCTTTATAAAAACACTGGAATCTAAATATTGGATACAGTTCCATCTGTTTTCAGCAACTGAATCATGTTATTCCAAAAAGCAAATGCCTGTCCTGAGTAAAGTTGGGCTGAAAGTCAGAAAGAGATTCCTGCCTTGAGTAGCAGGTTTTAGGAAATCTTTCTAAGCACATTGTAGGAGGAACATCCAGATGGCTTCTATGGAGGAACATTTCCTGCAATAATTTGTCATAGTTTTGGCAAAATAGACCAAACTCTATCTCTAGTCCTCCTGTCCTTCATTATGAGCACTTAAAGTCAGGAGATTGCTAACAATCACAGTTTCAGCATCAGATGCACAACAGCTTAGAATTAAAAATCTGTTTTCACGTGTGCAGCTTTTATAAACCCATTTGCCACTTTCTGAATTCAGCTGAGCTGTGCCCTTTGTTCCTTATTCTTAGTTAGGAACAAATATTGTTAGAGAACAAACATTTGAGACACATTTGTTGAGTCTTTCCACCCCGACAAAACCAAACAAGCCACCACACGACACCTTGCCTTCTCTGTGCAAGCTGAAAGTCTGAGACAGGAGCCCTGCTAAGTGGGAAAATCTCGACCATGGACACAAGAAGGACTAGGAACAGCAGCAGTAACAAGGAGCTACCACTTTACCACTTGAAGGAAATATACTGGTTATACTGGTTTTGGTCACCTTTTGAACCGATTGGTTTTAAGTTATACAGGACCTAATATTTAAGTATGCCATTTTGCAACATGCAGGACAAAAATAATTTTTAAAAGTAGGCTGAATTTGAAGTCTGTTGAGAATAGAGTTATGAATTTTCCCTTCAATCAAATACTTTGACAGATAAGAGGACCCAGGTTTAAGCATGCCTTGCTTGGGAAATGCTGAAATGAATATGGATAACCATAAAACAGTAACACTGTATCTGAAATAAATTTAAGAAGTGAAAATACAACATATATTACTATATTTAAAAAATTTCTTGTTTCCAAGCAGGTAAACACAGAAAGTGCATAAGGACATCGACAAAGCCAAATACTAATTTTTATCTTTAGCAATACCTGATTTTAAAGTCTGTAACTGTGACTGTAAACACTCTTTTAATGCTAGCTTTGTGTGCAGCTCAACGTTAGTCACTGTATCTGCAGATTATAAGTATTAATGTGTACTATGACTTGGTATTTTGTCCAAATCACACTTCTCTAATGATTGAAATAGTAGCTAAGAAATTGATTCTTTGACTGAGCTTATTATTTGGTTGTTTAGCAGTATTATTTCCTAGCATTGACTCTAAGAAGAGGTGATACTCATCAAACCAATGCTCCTAGAACCCAGCTTCCCTCTCAGGTAGTTCAGCAAAACAAGCTCATCAAATTCTCCCTAAGATACCTCCAAATCTTTTGGCCTTGACTATTGTGTAACTGCTCCTGAGTAGCTCTATACTCATGGATTCAAAGAGACCAGCCAGAAACTATTTCTTTTGGGTGGAAGGATGTTTTAACTCTTTGCCAGGCTTAGTATGTATTCAGGTGAAGGCCACTTCCTGCAGGGGTTGGCGTAGTCAGACAGGCACTGCCTCAACAGCATAGCCCATTCATTCGCATTAGCTGTACTCCTAAACATGACTCTACTGTTAAATGGTCAAAAAAACTGTAGTATTAGAAACTAATTTCTCTGACAAAAAGAGAATATCCAAATGTCTTGCTTCTTGGAATTGACCTAACAAGGAAACTGAAAAGGAAAAGATACAGGGACTGTGTGCATTCCCTCACTTGCCCAGTGCTGTGAGCTGTCAGCTGAATGCTCCTGATTTCACCACTGGTTTCTCCTGAAGTCAAGGCGGCTCAGCTCAGGTCCCTGAGAAACAGAAACTCATGGTGGGTAGCAGAAATAGCTCTTTCACTGTCGTCTGAAGTGTTGCTGTGAAGTTTGGCATGACTTACCAGGGCTGGCTCATACCCAGAGCAGCAAAAGCCTGCTTGCTTCAATTTGAACACACACATTCTCTTTCTAAAACTTTGTCAGCAAGATTATTTTGGTTTTAATGAAGGGATCTATTTTTTTAATTCACTTCAAGTACCTGCATTAGATCATGGAAGAGGTGAACCACCTAGGGAATAAGTACATAAGACCTTGAGTCCCCAGCCTCTACACATACACATGTGTGCACGTGCGCACACACACACACACATGTTATTTATGACTTTGTTTCCACCTGTGCTGACATGGCTGGGAATTTACAACAGTGTTGAAAAAGTTACAAGCAGTACCTCAGAAATTCCACATTTTACTGAGCCGCGTTATTATGGCACATTTGTCCAGTGGCCAAATGCTATGTCAGCCCTGGAACTGATTTACAGAAACATCTGTAAGAATATTCGTGGAAGAGGAGGAAACAAATGCCCACTTTTGAATCCCATGTTTCAAAGACATTAATGGTAGTGGGAGATTCACAAAAAGAAAACACAGAAATAAACAACATGTTGAAAAGGATGTACGCTAAATGTTATAAAAGTGGGGGGTGGGCAGAGGGGAAAAAAAGGTGCCTGACTTTACAGACAGAATAACCGTAGCCTTTCCAGGCATGTTTTAACTTAGCTATATAAAACACCTGGCCCTAAAAAAGCAGAACCTTTTCTTTTTTTTTTTTTTTTCCTGAGGAAAATATGAAGCTTACCCAAGAAGCCCACATAAGCTCAAAACTCCTTTGTGAAAGACCTCATTAAAAAAAAGAAAAATCCCATGAAATTGATAGAATAGCTACTTTGCCATTGCTAGGAATTATACGAACAAATTCTTACTTTTTCATTTAACAAGCTTTTGTGAGGAGAAAAGAGATCCAACATCATGAAAGAGATGGAAAGGCTTGGGTAAAGGAAAGAGGTGGGAATGCCTTTCCCAGATGCCTCTTCTCAGCCTCCTCACCAACAATAACTTGCTTTTCTGTTTGCTTATGGAACATTTTCCCTGAAAGATGGTAAGATGTTGAAGAAAGCAGGGAAGATAGCTGACAATATCTGAGAATGTCATATACAACTTCCACCATCCAGCAACACAGTGATGTTTACGTTGCTGGGGTTTTTTTAAAGTAACTGAAGTTGATCAAACATTGTAGACTTAAAGAAGTTTCCTCAGCTTCCTTGTTGGAGAGACAATTGTGTGACACAGCCTTTTATTTGCACTTCAGTTTAATGGGAGCGATGATTTAGGCAGTGCTTGCACAGGTCCTGAATTGGAGGTGCTGTTGGAGATCTGCTGGCACAGGGCATGTCTGAGGTGGGAGTGCCCCCAAGCGTGGGGGTGACACTGCGGCTCCTGTGCCTGCAGCACATGGAAAAGGCCATCTTCCTACAGTTCTCAAAATGTATAGAGAACAGAACTCTTCTAATTACACAGAAAAATATTAAGCCTCACTCTTTGTGACTACAGAAACTTGTTGAGTCAGAACCACTAAGAAATTAGGAAGAGAAACATTCTCTGGTGGCAATGACAGTCAATCCACAGGTGACCTGCCAAGCTCAGATTAACTGGATTTGGGGAGAGGGATGTGCAGCTGGGAGAGAAAAAGCAACAGCCCTGCCCACATCAGCTTCTGCGCCTGCTCTGTTCTGCCCTGATAACCCAAAGGGCTCTGCACCCCATATTCCAGTTCTGAATGAAAAAGTGAGCTTTGAGTGAAAATGCTACTTCAGATTAAACTGCTAGAGTGTGCTGGTAGGTGAAATAACACAGTTGTTACAAGCTACAGAGCAATAAACAAACACATTTTTTTAAATGAGGCACTTAGGAACCTCAGTTTACATTGAAGTATAATTTTATTCATTAAGCTAATACAGCTTTCTGATTAGTCATATTTTCCATCATCACCATCTTTTTACTACTTTACCTACTGTGTAGTCACATGTGAAACTTAATTTGTGCTAAGTACTATTTTAGGCACAGGTTTTTGTCCCCTTGCTGAAATTAGAGCAGATTAACTTTTCCCTGCTTACAGCAAATACCCACAAGACTGCTTGCAAGCACCCCTGACACTTTCCATTCTCTAGCTGAGGTGGAAGGCTGTGTGTGAACTAGTTATGATGGAGGCCATTTCTCCTTTCCTGAGGGAAGGTTAATAGAGAAAGTAGTTTAGGCTAATGAAGGGTACGGTTGGTGTGTGGCAGGAGCCAGGCTCTGGACATCACTGATACTTTTCTAATGCTGCTAGCATGCAGATCCGCAGCAAGTAGCAGTGTGAGTACAGGTTATTTTAAGCCAGGAGAGTGGCTGGTTTCAATTGTAAGAGCTGGTTTGTTTATATATGTTTATGTATATGTTTATATATATCTACAACTTACTCAAATAGTGGCTTCTTCACTGCACACCTGTGAAAAGCAGCACAAAGGAATTCCAGCCACTCCAGACTTCAAGTCAACTTCTTCAAGGTTGACTTCAATGCCTCTTTGCAAACACTCGTGACATGGGGAATAAACAATCTTACTGGCATCATAAGGATGTGAAGGGATGGCTCCTGTGACTGGAGGGCTGGAATGGAAGGGTATAGGCTCTCCAGAAAGGGCAGGCAGGGGAGGGGTTGTCACCTTCTATGTCAATGACCAGCTGGAGTGGTGGAGCTCTTCCTGGGAATGGATGAGAAGCTGACTGACTTTGCCACTGCTTCTTCTCAGTGGAAGGCCTCATTACACTTCCCTCTGCTACAGTGGAGAGTGGAGTCCTTACCACAGGAGACAGTCCTTCATGAACTTCTCCAACGTGAGTCTTTCCCATAGGCTACAGTTCCCCACGAACTGCTCCAGCATGGGGCCTCCCACGGGGGCAGCTCCTCACACCTTGCCCCAGTATGGGTCATCCATGGGGAGAACAGTCCTTCAGGTACCGACTGCTCCAGCCTGAGTCCCTCACAGGATCACAGCAAACCTGCTGTGGTGTGGGCTCCTCTCTCCCCATGGGCTCCCAGGTCCTGCCAGGAACTTGCTCCAACATGGGCTTCCCGTGGAGTCACAGCCTCCTTCAGGCACACACTCACTATGGCGTGGGGTCCTCCATGGGCTGCAAGTGGATATCTGCTTCCCGGTGGCCTCCATGGACTGCAGGGGCACAACTGCCTCACCATGGTCCTCACCATGGGTCACAGGGAAGTCTTTCTTTCAGGGCCTAAGCACCTACTCCCTCCCCCTCCTTCTCCACTGACCTTGGTGTCTAGGGAGAGGTTTTCATATTCTCACTCCCTGTTTCTGCTGCAGTTTAGCAACTGTCCAGAAACTTCTTCTCAACTACGTTACTCACAGAAGTGTTATCTCAGTCACCCAGGCCAGGCCTGGGTCAGCTGTGGGGTCCATCTTAGAAATGACTGGCATTAGCCCTATCAGCTACAGGGGAAGCTTCTGGCAGCTCTTTGTGTAAAGAAGCCAGCTCTGTAGCCCCTCTGCTACCGAAACCTGGCGCAGGCAAAACCACAACACAGGGTAACTTTAGATTACATATTACGAAGCTCCTCCCTGTGAGGGTGGTGAGGCACAGAAACAGGCTGTCCAGAGAGGTTGTAGATGCCCCATCCCTGAGAGTGTTCAAGGCCAGGTTGAATGAGGCTTTGAGAAATCTGACTAGTGAAAGGGCTCCCTGCTCATGGCAAGGGGCTTGGAACTAGATCCCTTCCAGTAGAAACCACTCTGATTCTATGATTCATTGCTCTGCTAGTGAACCACAGCTGTTAAAAAACTATTGAACATAAGACTTATTTGGAGATGTGTTAACAATTATTATGTGTTACCAGTGGATTAAATTTTAATCTGGGTGAGCTCTCTGCTTTTAGACTATGTCAGTCAATATTTTGCAAAGTCTTTCTGCACACAGTAAGGCAGATCATGAGGGACCTGCTGATGCCAAGTGAGAGACCAAATCTTTCTGATTGTTTATAAGAGTCTAAAGTCTATCTGAGACTGAAAAGCAGTTTCAAAAACTTCTCTAACATTTCTGGGGTAAATATGCCTATCTCTTCAGATGCAATTCTTCCTGTCACTTGGAGAGCTCTGTGTCCTGACTTTTCCATGTTATAGCAATGCAAAATGGAAGACAGTGGTACAAGCAAAGCCCAAGGACATTAATGTCAATTCCTCCATTACAATCTTTTCTAGAATAATTTCTAGAATCAGTAGACTGGACAGCAAGACTAATGCCAAAGGTAGTTTCTTTAAGTGGATAGGAGCTGATGCAGTTTTGCATCATTTTTACTGTAAAAGCTGCCACCTCACTGTTCAAGAAGATGTCCTTTCAATTGGAGGTATAATCAGTACCCGAATTTTCATTATCCAGTAGTAGATCTAATAAGTCACAGCTTCTCCATGTGCATCTACAAAGGAAGTGCTGAAAATAAGTTGGATGCACATTGCTAGGGCAGATAAGGGGATCATTTTAGATCATGCTGAACAGAAGTCCTTCAAAGCAAAGGCTTACAAAACCTCAAAGTCTGTCTCATATTCAAGGCATATTCATTACCTCTGTTAAATAGGTAAAATCTTAATTTCCAGTACTATTATATTTGACATTTGCAGGCTTAACATTAGCCACCATTAATTTCAAAATATAGCATGCACAGCTGCTCAGATTGCAAACTCCACCGTTGCACTTGTTGGTGAAGAGCCCATGGTCAACAGTTAGGCTGAACTGGGTGTAACACAAAAGCACTTGTTGATGGCTGAGGAAAACTGATCAGGTTGAAGTTCATAATCTTGAGTAATTTATGGCTGTGAGTTGTGTGGGAAATAAAATCCCAGACTCCAGTCACAAAGCCCAAATTTGTTTTACAAGCAGGGAATTTAAATTGCTACCTACTTCACTCTCAGGTCTTGTTATCCCATGGCATTCCTGAATCACATTGATCACAGGCATTCTGACACTGTGGACCCCACGGACCATGTGACTCTGGGAAATTATGCATTGCACCAGCAATATTTAGTCTTGAACATAAACACAGAATAAAAAATGGATCTTGTTTCCCTGTCTGCCAGAAAAGGAGATTTTAGATGCAGTAAGACATAACTCTCCTGATGACATGGTTTTTGGTGCATAGCTGCTTTTGGCACTTTACAGCACAGAGGGCAAGTGGAATCAAACACACAGGAAGCATTGTGAAGAGCATGGGAATGCACGTACGGAATGTAAATATTTTATATGTCTCTGCAATTACACGTTTACTGCATATTCATACCAGGAGCTTCCTAAAGCTGTGGCTAGCTTGTCTCCCCACACTTCTCGCCTCCAGCACCCAACCACTACTGGCTTGTTGTCTTCAGCTACACTGAGCTCTGAACACACAAAACTGAACACATTTGTCGCAGCTTGTAACCGCAGCATCAGGGCAAGAAACGGGAGACACTAGTGTGGGTTACCAAAGAGGGCCCCCAAAGGACACGGGAGCAGTATTGATCTACGAGAGAAAAAGCAGCATGCAAAAGGGGAAAGACCTTCTGTGCCTTTCAGTAAGAGATAGGATGCGCACATATGTTATTTCACAGGACTTGCTGACCCCAAATACTGAGGCACAACAACTGTGAGAAGCAGTTTTTGCCACACATAAGTGAGCAAAGACACTGGGGCTTTTATTCCCTGCTGTGACACTTCTCTAAAATATAATAAAGGAAGATATCTGGTAAGCAATGTTGGTTTCCTCCCTTCACTAAATAAGCTGAGGCTCTCTCCACCCTTTATTTTCTTGGTAAAATAATTCCACATCACTGATAAACTAACATTCAATTAGTCAGACACTCTATGACAAAGCAATATATAACGTGAGAAAAAAAGGGAGAGGACTTCACTGAGAAAATCCAGTTCTCTGAGATGTGTCATATCTGAGACAAGTCTTGCAAGCAGCAAGTAAAATTTCTGCATGTACTTGAAAAGAAACACAATATCCAGTTACAGTCCTGACTTATAAGGTTGGCAGAACACAAACGTTTGCAGCATAAATCTTTGCAAAGGCTTAACGGATCTTGAATCTTAAGTCTTAGTTTCAAGCTCTTCAAAGCAGTTCAAGGAATACGACCAAAGTATTTAAGGGATCTCTCCAAGATGGAAGTAAGAAATGTTTAGTGGCACTAATGAGCCCACAGTTGGAAAAGCAGCAGTGCTCTTCAGCAGAAAGTTTGGGCCTCTGCCATTGTGGCACTGTTCGAATAGTCAAGAATTCTAAATCAAGGGTTTTGGTACTGAAATATTGCAGAGCTCTTTAAGGTTTTGTGTGTTTGAAACAGTAACAGCCTTCAGTTAAGAGACTGTGTAGGCATTGAATCATAGAATGGTAGGGTTGGAAAGGATCTTTAGAGATCATCTAGTCCAACCCCCCTCCACAGGCAGGTCCACCTAGGCCAGGTCACACAAGAATGTGTCCAGGCGGGTCTTGAAGACCTCGAAGGAAGGAGCCTCCATATCCTCCCTGAGCAGCCTGTTCCACTGCTCCATCATCCTCACAGTGAAATAGTTTTTTCTTATGGTTAAATGGAATTTTTTGTGTTCCAGCTTCTTTCCCATTACAGTTTGTCCTATCACAAGATACAACAGAAAAAAGGGATGTCCCAAGCTCCTGACATCCACCATCTATATACTTAAAAATATTGAGATCTCCCCTGAGTCTCCTCTTCTCTAGACTGAACAGCCCCAGTTCCTGCAGCCTTTCCTCATAAGAAAGATGCTCCAGTCGCCTGATCATCTTGGTGGCCCTGTGCTGGACTCTCTCCAGAAGTTCTCTGTCTCTCTTGCAGAAACTGTACCTCAGCAGTTGTTTGTTTGTTATTGAGGTCATTGGGTAAAACATATTGCTGTGTGGATCCACCCAGAGATTATTGTCTTTAAAAAACATTGTACAAGTTTCAGGTGAGCCCATGACAAGATTCCAGTTGCTGCTGGTCATAAAACTGCTAAATATGTTTTTTCATTCAGCAACAGTTGTTTCTCATTCTAGGGCTCTGAGATGCAGGGTAAGCTTTATCCAATATTTCCCCATGACATCAACGATTTTGCCTTTGGCTGTATAAATACCAATCTCCCAGCTCCCTAACATCTGGATCTTCAGAGGTGAAAAGAATAAGGAAAAAAAATAAAGAATGGAGGCAAGAGAACTTGCAAAGCCTTTAAAACAGATGTTTGGTTACATCAGTGGTCTTAAAAAAAAATACAAAGATACTGCAGGTATCTTGCAGTTTACAGATTGCCACTGTATTTAGGCCCAGTCAACTTACTAAACATGAAAACTCATGCTAGCAGAAAAGAGGACTCAGAAGCATTCATTTCCATTTCTGGTTATTGAAGGCATCAAATAAAATTTAAAGCAATTTGTATTTTTAGGATCCGAAATGGAACTTGATGGGAAGCATTTAAGGTTCAGCCATTGACCCTGAACATGTATTTGGGTACAGAGATAGACGTCCATGGAAGATTAGAATCTTTATGCTCTCCAACAGCAAGTCAGAAAAGTTAAGTATTTAAGGGAGAAGATGAAAAAGGAATTACATTGTCACTGTTCCCAACCTTCTGCCACTAAAGAAAAGAAATTTAAAGCCTGTTTTCCATGATGAACCTTTAACATGGACTCTTAAGGACAAGCATTAATTTTGGAACGATAGATGTACTTACTGTTTTTAGCTTACTTTGGGTTTATTTAGATATGTCAAAAAGCAATGTCTGGTTACAAACACAAGCTATCACGGCCCTCAGGTCTCCTCCCCCTGAGAAAGGCTAGGATCACTGGGGTGATGGAGGGTGGGGGAAAGAGAAAGGAGAGTTATTGAGTGAATGAGAGTGAAGATTTCTTGCCTTATTGACTTATAGCTTTGAGCTTAACTCAGAAAAAAGGTTAATCTCTTTCAAAATGCACTTAATTATAATCAAATACCCATATCAATGTCTGTCACCACATCAGCACATCTGGCAGCAATGAAGACAAATTAACAATAAGAGTCAGAAAATCTGGCAATATGATCAACTAAAGCACGCAAAACCCGTTCTCTACACTTAGACCACCAGTGACTAAGGATGGATTAACTTCCTGTGTCTAATACTGGCGCCTAAATTAAAGGGAAATTGCATCGCAATCTGGGTACCAGGTTTTTGGCTACAAACAACAAAAAGCCCTTAGCTCAGTTGCACCAGGCAGAGAAACCTTTGCTCTTGCTTTAGCCATGATGTCTGTGATGGCCTACTCTAACAGCTGCTTTTAATTTAGTTTAGAAGAAGGTATTTGGCAGCCATGGAAATTTGCACCTTCAAAGCAGGCAGAGTGAAAAAGCCAATGTCCCGTAATATTAACCATTTTTGAGTCTTGCTGCTATGATGCAGTGATGATGACAGGACTCACAGCTTTTTAAAGTAGTAAGCCATCTGCACATGGAAAAACAAGTAAGAGTGCTTTCACTTAATTTTAATTAGCATTTTATAGCAAGCAATCCTTTCTCAGACTTTGTATAGTTAAAAGCATTGTGTTCATTATGACAAATTTAATCCAGAAAGTTTACTGTTGCTCAACTTGACTGAACAACTGCATGAAGCATAGTTCTCATCTCATCATCTACAAGCAGAGAAGGGCAGCTGAGTAAGGAACAGCAGCACAAGTTAAAATCTGCAAAAGGGCACAGGAAAGGAAGGACTTGGGCACACACCACACGTTTGGCCAATGCTTAACACTAGGCCACTTAGAGATGGCACCAGGCAGACACTCCCTTCTACCTGATATGGATGTCTACATACACTGTGCATATTTAAAGCCATGTAAATGAGGTGCTGAGGAACATGGGGGTTATTTAGGTTAGTGAATGGACTCCATGATCTTAAAGGTGTTTTCCAACCAAACAATTCTATGGCTCTATAACCTGCCCCAGGTGGGGGCTGGTTGTGTTGGCACTACAGGCCTGTGGTCCAAAAGCCTAGGACATGTGCACTCACACACCCAATGGTGGGAATTCACAAAGTGGGTGATCTGCACACTTACACAGCTGCAACCCTCCTTCCCAGCAGCTGTGACAGGATCACACTCCCTCGTGGAAGCTGAACATATTTAACACATTAAAATCTGAAGATACAAGGTTTAGTCAAATAAAGGTGCCAACCACGCAACAGAAGGCACCTACATGTGCAACACCATCCCCAAACATAATCCACGCTTTTCCTTCTTCTTACACTAGTGTGGGTCGGAGACCACATGGCAGCATATTTTATTAAAAGTAATGTGCAAATAAGATGCATGATACCTGCAACCAGCATGGAGTTTCCATTTGTAAAAAAGGCACAAGTAACAGTACAAAATTAGAATGCTTACTACTCATTTCAATAAAATGAAGTCCGACATAGAAATAGATATGTTGCATTATTTACACCATTAATTTACAAAAGATATTATTTGCATAAAACAAAGCCATAAAATAATTAGAAATATAGTATTTTTGTAAGGAATGTTTTCCCTGTATAAAAATGTAGAGCATTTTGGCAATTATGCTTTATTTGAACAAAAATGCATGTATTTGTTCTGAATTCATAGCATCACGTGGTTTCTTTCTTCCCTTCTTCCCCTCCTTACTCCCTTTTTAAATAAAGTTCCACACTGAGGTAGTAGTATGTCAAAGTATTTCTTTGGTTCTAGTAATCAATGGCAGGTCCAAAAGGAGCTATGTATCCAAATCACAGGATTGGAAAGTAGAGGTCCTAAAGTTTTCAAAGGACTGTTTGTAAGCATAAATGCTATTTTCTCGTCTAGAAACTGTCCTTTCCTTTCCATCTTCCTCTGCCTCTGCATCAAAGTCCAGTGAGGCATGAGGATTTTTACAGGAGGTTTTTGGTTGGCAGTTTGCTGGCTGTCTACAACTTGAGAGAGAGTCCAGTTGAGGCCTCCATAAAGGCTTTCCAAATGTTCCTGAAAGACAGTAAATGAGTAAGTACAGAACTACTGTTTTGTGTCTCACTAAGGGCTTCATGTTAAAACACAAGCCAAGGATCAACACAAGTAAAAGTTCATCTAAGTCAGCTTTTACTTAACTGTTATTTTACCCTTTAAAAGAAAACATCTGTATGATCACAAGCATAAAGCCAAGATTCTTCCACCTGAGACATTAATAACATTTCCAAAGTAAATGTATAGCCATACACAACTTTATTACTTTTGTTTTCATGCCTGCTCTGATGCCCATTTTCCTTTGGGGAGGATGGTGACACAGATCAAATGGCAAACATATCACAAGATACTTTCTAATGCAAAGTCAGAACAGTCTCCCTGTTCTGTTCTTCAGTGAACAAAGGGCACATGAAATCTATTATGCAGTTTGGCTAAAACTAAAAAGAAAAGAGAAAAGCCTAACATGTAGAGGGTTACACAACATCTTCCCACTGTGCAATCTGAATGCTAAACTTTTTCTGGCTAGCATCTCCCATTAAAAAAGTCCCACCAGCCAAATTCACACCTGTTCATTCTTTCCCCATAGTTGGCTACAAAAGACATAGCCCAAAGACAATTTGGTATTTCAGTTAAATCTTTAATAATAATTTAATAATCTTGAATAATTAATGTGTCTGTCACTCTCCACCATTGGGAAGGTGTCAACACCTCTACAAAAAAGGGCCTCATCATTCTTCAATGAAGAAAGATATGGACATTGCAAATCACAGTGTCTGTAAATGACACTCAAAATACTCATTTTCAGAGGACAATGTGCCACAGGCTGGTTTTGAAAAACTGAGTTTTTATTAATAACTTTACACTACAACCATTACTAAATTTTACACCCAAAAAGCCATTCTTCCAGTGTTGCTTAGTTGCCAGAAGCAAAGGCTTCAAGTAAAACTGTAATCTTAGAAGTTACTGGAAGTCTGGACAAGGTCCATATTTGCATCAACAATTTGTAAAGCAATTTTGCTCCTAATACAACACTGCTCCTAATGCAAAAAGATGTTCCTTACAGCATCAAAGCTACAAATTAATCTTGCCTTAAAAGAATAAAAATAAAATCCAAGCTGTGAACTTTTTGGTTCATGCACCAACAGTAGTGTTAGTGTCTGCTGTCATCTTCACTGGTACTGCAGAGGCAAAAAGGGGACTGGATTTGAAAGCTATGATGATGAAGACAAGAAATCTATAAGACTTCTTCCACAGTCACCATCTCTAAGATCTAACCATAAGCCCCTTTAAGTGAAGAATGCTAACAGTTTTCAAACATCTGAGGCAACAATGATGAAGCAACTTGGATGCGACACTAGCTCAAAGAACTGATTGAAAGAGTAGCTCTGCATAGATTTTCAGGTCAGAAAGGGTGACATGAGCCCTTGAGGTTGCATTAACTCCTGGGTATACCTCACATACAGTAGAACTACTTTCTGCAGGAGACAGACTATCTGCACGGTCTCACAACAGTGAGTGGCAGGCAGCCAGGAGACTGTGTAGTCCCAGGGCCTCTGCCAGATGTCATGGCATCTGCAAAGTTTTACAGTCTAAACATCTGGCTTTTGAAGGGGGAAAACTGCAGCTCATACCAACCCACCCTCTGAGAACAAAGAGCCCAGTGATGTACATTCCCCCAGGTCTCCTCGCAGAGCCAGCATACCCAGGCCTCGATCAACCATGCTGACACACCAGCCCAGAAACAAGCTAGAGTTCCAGGGCTGTGTTCAGCACTCAGACATCACAGGGTGAAAGTGAAACTCATTATATGTGTTTTAAACCAGGCACCCAAACCAACACCCAAAATTTAGGGAGCTTCAAAAGGTAAAGCAACATTTTTCTCCTCCCCCCTACCTCCCACTGCAATCTGGATTAAAGTTGTAAACCTTGAATTAAGCTTCAGGAACTCTTTTGTCATACACACTGTAAAACAAGAAGTCAAAGGAAGGCTAGAGAGGACATTTTTCCACAGCATCCTGCTTTGAAGGGTAACTAGTTCTGGCTCACCATGTTATACGATACACCCTCACACACTGCAGTTCAAGTCTCCCCACCTGCCCTAAGCCCTCCTGGGACCATGCACACCTTTTGCCTGTCAGGCAAAATTCTGGTATGTCTGAAGTTTGCTAATGTGTATTTAAGTATCCCAACGTTTACGGAAATCTGCCAGCTACATTAAGATAAAAAGAACCAGACCACTGATTTTTATGTAAGTGTGAGCTATTGAGATGTCCTGGTAATCTAAATATGCTCATTATACAGTTTTACTGTAGTCACTTTTCTGTTTCTGAACTTCAAACATTTGGGTCACTTGCTGAGAAGCAGAAGGCAGCTCACAGTTACACCCAGAGGTGAACCATCTCACTGGACTACCACATTTGACTTGAGGACTCCTTCAGTGCCTGTCAGAAGCAGACCCAAGCTGCTTCCTTTCCAAGACAGCACAGAGCCCACCTCCTGGCTCATTCCTAGTAGCAGCCAGAGGGCACCCTGCATTCTAGGCATCTAACTGTCCTCATGCACTGCTGTGGAAAGTGAGCAGGCCTACGTGTACACTTCAGTTGTGTGAGCCTTAAAAAGTAGACACTGTAGTATTGCAAGCTGCTCAGGGAGGAAAACGGGGAAGAAAACAGAAAGACAGGAATACGGACAAAATACTCCAAATAGCTGTCAAATTGCCTTTCCTCAGCTACTTCCTGTCTCTGCTCCCTTCCTTTCTAAAGTATTTTTATGCCTCACAGTATATTACCGTAGTAAATTCACAGACACCTGCAAAAAGACCAAGAAAAATTGTACAAAGTTAGTCTCTTCAAAACTCTAGCTATATCAGTATTTAAACACTACTTAAGAACTACCTACTGTAGGAGTAAAAGCTGATAATTCAGTTCTACTCCATGTTGGAAGTAGGAAACAAGACAGCAGTAACACCAGAAGCTTGAACAAAAAAACAACAGCTAGAACATACCCATGAAAGTGCTGTTACTGATAATAGATGAGGGTTCCAAACTTTTGTTTAAATCAAATGTGTCTGAGTTCAGACTTTTGCTTTTCAGTCTAGTTCCTTCATTTTGAGTGAACATGGAATTAATCAATTTGCTAGTTGTAGCCTGCATCCCAATAATGCCAGTACACTGGTCAAAGGGATCTTCCAGTGACGGTGAGTACTGATAGCATTCCTTCTTTTTCAAATATCCAGATTCGTAAGTGTCCATGCACGCTGTTCTTTGGTCAGGGCTGCAACCTAAAGAAAATGAAACATAGTTTTCATATAGATTCATCCTAGTACAAGAATAAATTAGTAGTAAAACTTTCTTACCCCTGCCCTCCCCCTAACTTACTTGCACTGTATGCTTCAAAGGCCTCAGAGCCATATGTGTTTCCTTTTAAATACAAAATCCCTGAAGTCCCCAGATATTGGCATAGGAATGGATCTGCAACACCCTCCAAGTCTGTTTCACTGCCATTATCTAGGTGGCAAATGCCTTAAAAATAAAATTCACGCGTCAATGTATGGTCTTTTCTCAAGCTTCAGTTTACAGTTTCTTGACAAAGTTTTGTTCTTTTAAGATTCCCGTCTGTTCAACTACATTTCACAGTGTATTTAGAGCTTTCTTAATCTAACTTTTCGAGGAGAAATCAAATTCTTAGCTTGGCAAAGAATGTGTTACACTTTGCTTCATTATATAGTCCCTGGGTAACAGACAAAACCAATCACAGAGATCAGAACCAGGGACTTCTGTTCTTCCTCCAGAGCCAGGCCCATGATCTGTCATGCAGCCACCTTTTGGAGCATGGAATGATAATGAGAAAGTTCTGTGATGAAGGATCTGAGCGAGTCACTGGCTGCTGGAATAGCTATACTGACATTTATCACAGTGGTTCCTGAACGTTGGGGACATTGTCTGTGGTTCTTGCTCCACAGAAAGGCTGCTTCTCTCACTATCCTGTAACTGCAGAACTCTCACCACCGCATCATTTCCACCTGGCCAGCTCCTGATTGTATCTCAACCATGACCCCTTCTCAGCAACTCTCTCTAACTCAGGTATGTTCTGAATTCTCAGGGGCCATTATGTATAAATATTAAGTACTGCAGATTTAAACTTGCAGTCACCTTAAATTTGTTATTAACTCTGACCCCAATGACTTTTCTAACATGAAAGTCGAATCAGTTATATTACACAAAAGTTACACTGGCACTACCACCCATGCCTACATTCCATTTAAGAGCATCCTTTTCAAGCTGTAACAGAGGACAAGATGCTGCTCTAATTATTTCTGGACACTCTTGTTTTGGAAATATTATTGTCAGTTTAAATTTAACCTTGAGATTAGAGAAAAAATTTATGATTTAAGCAATATGGCACTGAAGCAATCCCAAGTAATAAATTCCACATCCTCTCAAACTTCAGGAAGATGCTTCTTTAGTGTTACTTTTATCAGTTAGAAAGACAACAGCCAAACTGCAGCTACTCAAGCATCGTGGATAATCTGCTTAACATTTTGCACCTACCATTACTGTCCCTCTGCTGCAAGAAATACCCTCCCACAGAAGATGTGAGGAACTGATGATGACTGCCACTTTCAGATGAACCATATCCATCCTGCCTTTCAGCCAGTGTCCCCTGGGATGACAGGTAACTTGGAATGTCAGCAGGCAAATTTGTTTCATCTGCACATAAGTAAAACACACACAAAAGCCATCAGCATACTTCAGAACTTGTAGTAGCATTTTTGACTTGTCAGCAAAGCACAAAAGGTAATGGGTAATTCACTCCTTTGACTCTGAGTCAAAGCACACAAATGTTTCTACAGTAAAGTCATTGCGAAGCAACCACAAACAACATTTTCTTTCCTTCCCAAGTCAACCCTTCAGTTTACACACCTGTATTTGTGATGCTGCAATCTTCGTTTCTCCTTCTGGTGTGGTAGATGATGACCACCCACACCAAGGAAGTGCCCACCACACAGCAAACCACAGCTATGATCACAATGCCAACTGTGGCCCATCCGTCATCATCAAGTGATGGGGAAATGTTTTGAGGAGAATCACAGGTGGGAGTAGGAATTACATTAAGGCGGATGTTGCCTCGTTCCGTTCCAAGCGTATTAGACATCTCACAAGTATACTTCCCAGCATCTTCTACATCTGTATCCACAATAATTAGTAACTGGTTGCCTGCAGCAAAGAAATGTCTTTCCGTTACCACGAGAGGGCTGTCATCCTTAGTCCAGTTCAGCCGGGGTGGAGGGCTACCACCAGCAATACACTGTAACACTGCGGTTTCACCTTTTGTTACAGTTCGATCCAGCAAAGGCCGCAGGAATGATGGTGTTTCTGAAAAGAAAGCATGAGCCTTTACATTCTAAATGACCTTGCAAGGATGGGAACATGTCCCTTCACAGCTCAAGAGGAAAAGCTAAATGAAATGCATCAGTAATGCCTAATGAAGCTTACACACACTCAAGGAATTTGAACTTAGCATCCTACATTTTACTTGTCAATTGATCAGACCTAGAGGCTTAGAAGGTAAAAAGGCCAAATAATCCATGTTCAAGACTGCAGAGAACTAGACTGAAAATGGTTAACAAAACAACAGGAAATTGAAACAAAATCTCCTGTCTAACAAAAATAACAGCCCCTTTCCACTCCCCTGCATGTCTGAGAGCATTGAGAAATGTAACTGTGGGCACTGAGAAACGTGAGCATTTTTTTCTCTTTTGCATCATAATAGTGATTTTGTGCTGGAATACATATTTCTAGTCTGTAACTATATGTGAATACAAATTGTTTCAGATTTTTATCTCTATACAGCACTTCCACAACATTGCAATTTTTAAACAGCGGACGACTTTCCAAGTGCTCAGCCACACTTTTGCTCTTCGAGATGATGCCATTAAGGATGGCTGATGTCTTACCTAACACTGTTAACGTGGCATTGGCTGAAATGCTTCCTGCTGTGTTTTGAGCTGTGCAGCTATAAACGCCCGTGTCCTCGATCTTCACGTCCACGATGAAGAACACATCGTCTTCAGGCATGACGTGCATGCGCCTCTTGCGTGCCGCAGGGAAATCTGTTCCCCCATCTTTCTGCCAAGCGATCTGTGGGATGGGATGCCCAACAGCAGCACACTCCAAACGGGCCATTGCCCCAGCACGAATGGTCAAGTCCATGGGCATCTTTGTAAATGAAGGCATCACTACAGAAAAATTAGTGATATCCAGGTGAATAAATGAAACAGACTTTTCCTTTTTTTGCACAGCATTCTCAGGCCTAAAATGCCAGAGAAGCATACAACCTGAATTTATCAGTAGCCAGGAAAGAGAAAGAGAGGGAGCCGTGAAGTATATGAAGCCGCCTTAATCAAAATCTCATTTCTACTAACAGTCTCCTACATGACCTTTCCATAGTACCTTGAAACAGAGCATACACTTACCTCCTGGAAAGATTAATGTTTTTCCATCTTGTTACATGGATTTTGTTAGATTTATTACAAATTGGGTCTGTTATTTGTTTTCTCCTAGACTGTGGTTCAGCACAATTGGGCCAGATGTAAAACTGTATGGTGATCTTGGAAGTAGCTATATTTTAAGAAATGGTCTCAGCTTATTAAGGGATCTTCCGAAAGACGCAGATGATGAGAATGGAAAAAGTATGTTTACATATCTTGATTAAAATCATTCTACTTTAAGTCCACAAGCAAAAAGTAACATACTTACTGTTTACTGTAAGTTTGGCTTTGACAGAGTAGGATGAACCAAAATGATTTGAAATAACACACTGGTATTTCCCTTCATTACTGAATTCAACGTTGCGCAGGCGAAGGATGGTAGTGTACTCCATCACTTCACCACCCTGTGCCCGGAGGTGTGCATAATTCTCCATTTCAGCATCTTGTAACAATTCGTTGTCTTTCTTCCATGCAAAAGTCATTGGGGAATCACTGCTGCTGGCTGCTGAACATACAAAACTCAAATTGGAGCCTTTGATTGCTGACTGGGTTTCTGGCTGGACGGTGATCTGTGGTTTAGGAAAATCATCTGCACAGAAAGGAAAAGGGAGAAAAAGAAACATAGAAGAAGAGAAAAAGAAAAATATATGTGAGGCCTGAGGACTCTTTAGAATGAGTTTGTAAGCCTTGTTTGATAGGTTTGAGAGAAGAGTCAGATAAATATCTATAAAATGGATACAGGATGCTTTTGGTTTAAATTTTGTTAGCCTTAAGGCATTTAAAGATGTTGTACTTACGAGTTTATTGTGCCGAGTCATCTCTTATTGAAGAGGAAGTATATTTGAAAGCAGACTGAGTGTACAGTTTGTTCAACAGCAGCACTAAAGAGTAGAACACTACTCCCTGGCTTCCATAAGAACTATTCTCAATGTTAGTTATGGAGCCTACCCTTCATCTTTAAAACACCTCAGGCTGCTGTGATTTTTTTCTTTATTGAAAATACATTTCTCCCTCTATCAGAAACTGCAAGTTAAAGTGGAGGGCTTTACCCAAACCCACAGAAAACAATCATATACAAAAGTCACCATTCCAGGGATTTCTAGTTGTTTGGTCCACCCTCACAAACACAGTAGCACTTAAGGTCCCTTAAGCAGGGCTAGACACAAGAATTTCAAGATATTAGCTTCTGGAGGTCTCCATACTACCTTCAAAGTGCTGGTTTTGGAGCTTAAAGAATTAGATGCCTTCTGAACTATTTATTCTGTCAATTGCATGTACATTGCACCTACAAAAGCAGCAGGCAATTAAATGCTTGGTCTCCCAAAAGCAAGAACTTTAGCATATTCCCAACTTTCACAATGTCTCAAGATGTCCTGACAAAGACACTGGTCCAAACAGATTGCAGGAAAAGCCCCACAAATATACCTTACTGCAGATCAGCCTGCAGAGCAGAGCATCAGGTTTTACCTAGCCCCTTTGCGTACTTATGCCTCATTTTTTGGGAACAACATACCAGAGTCAAGGTATTAATTCCTTCAAGGACTTGTGTGTTGTGTGTTACACAAAAGAAAATGAGATGTGCTGACATTCTGAAGTAATTAAAAGTACCCACAGTATTTTACTTCCACAGTTCTCTTTAGTACAGAAGTATCTCATGATTTGTTTCAGTTTGAAAGACATGATCTCAGGAAGCATAAATTACACAGGTTTTCTTTGACAAACTTAGGATGACTTCCTCCTATCTCCTAGCTGTTTTAAAAAATGGGACTTGTCACAATTTAGAAAGTTTATAAACTCACATTAATTATATGTAATGGTTTACTTATTTTAATGCATTCCTCTTGAAAATTCTATAAAAACAAAACTGGCCATTGTAAACTTATGAGGCAAGGTGTGTACACCTAAACACCTAGTGATGGCACACTTTAAAGATTTCATAAACAGTGACACACTCGACTGGATTAAGAGATTCTCATTAATTCTGAATGACAATTACTTTATGTATCAAATGTAACAACTTATTCTTAGTACTTCATCTTCTGCTAATACATCTTCAAGGGTTTTAATTTTAATTCATCAAAAATGGCATCCAGCAACTAAAAGACAGATCACAGTCTCCTGTGGTCTAATAAATGAGAGATATATATTTAAATATCTCTCAATTTCATTTCTTGCCAGAATGAGTTTCTCATAAACAAGGATTCTAAGGATGTATACTTCATATACACTTCATTAGCTAGAGTAATCTATAATTTCCTGTACTATGTCAAGTTCTTTTCAACAGCAGCTAGATTATACACCACCTATTCATTATTTAGTATATTAAACATTTGACTGCTAATAGGAAGGGAGATAACATTTTTGTAGAGTTTTATAATTTGTGCTTGCCTTCCCAGTGAAAAAAGGGTATCAGTGGCAACAGCAGAAATAAAACAGTCATATTTGCTAAGAGAGGAAAGTTATCTAAATGTCAAATATGATTACACTTTTGTTTCTAAAGAATACAAAGTTTGAATTTTCTTTGGTAAGAAAAGTATAGTGTATACAACAAAAATATATGAAAGGCCATTAGCTTTTAATTTCCTGATATTTTCAAAGCTCCCACTAAATCTATCAAAGTACCCAGACATCTTTAGTCTGAATCTGCCCTGGTGAGGCCTCAGCTGGAGTACTGTGTCCAGTTCTGGGCTCCTCAGCTCAAGAGGGACAGGGAAGTGCTGGAGAGAGTCCAGCTCAGGGCCACCAAGATGATCAAGGGTATAGAACATCTTTCATATGAGGAAAAGCTGCGGGAACTGGGGCTGTTTGGTCTGGAGATTGAGGGGTGATCTTATTAACATTTATAAATATCTAAAGGGTGAGTGTCAGGAAGTTGGGACATCCCTATTTTCTATAGTAGATAGTAACAGGACAAGGGGTAATGGGATGAAGCTGGAACACAAAAAGTTCCACTTAAACATAAGAAAAAACTATTTCACCGTGAGAGTGACAGAGCAGTGGAAAAGGCTGCCCAGGGGGGTTGTGGAGTCTCCTTCCTTGGAGATCTTCAAGACCTGCCTGGACATGTTCCTATTCAACCTGATCTAGGTGAACCTGCTTCTGCAGGGGGATTGGACTAGATGATCTCTAAAGGTCCCTTGCAACCCCTACCATTCTATGATTCTATGAATGCTTTAAATAGAGAACATAACATATAGGTGATAGGGAATGTTACTAAATACACAGAGAGATATTTCCTATTTGATGCTCTTGTCTCAAAGTCTCAACTCTTAAAGTCCTTTATTAACATTGACCATCTCATGCACTGCAATATCAGTAGCATAACTGCAGTAATCAGATGTCTAAAATGTAGTTTACATACAGGTAATAGCTTACATAGTCTGAATAATTTTTAAAGTAGACACAAGCACAGATAAAAAAGGTCAGAGCTGAGGCCATTATGGCTATTCTAACCTTCAAATTTTCTCAGCTCAAGAATAACCTCAAGACTGAAATGTACGAAAATAATTTACAAATAATCAAAATAAAAAATTGCATCTTAAGTTTGCCAAGATAAATCTCACTTAAAAACTACAGCTATCTAAACAACATCCATCTTTTTAATCTAGAGGCGTAT
The DNA here is from genome assembly GCF_028858725.1 of Colius striatus. Taxonomy (NCBI): domain Eukaryota; kingdom Metazoa; phylum Chordata; class Aves; order Coliiformes; family Coliidae; genus Colius; species Colius striatus. Next base: position 173,974,267 of record NC_084759.1, on the reverse strand, counting down.
ACATGTTACTTCCACAAATTACTGAGCCTTCCCTTGCAAGCTATGCTACATACGATGTAAGCAAACTGTACATGAGATAAAAGTCAGAAAAATGTCACTCAACACCTTGTCCCACAAGCTTTAAGCATCTGCGTCACAGTTTGGGAACACAGAAGGAAATGTTAACAAATACTAAATCCTCTCCATTTTATTATAAAAATCAAAACATATCAAAGAAACCACAACAAAAATCTACATGTTCAGCAGAATTTCTTCTATGGAATGAGAAATAGAGGCTATACTCACCACAGACAAATCCATCCAGGCTGACAGCAAAAATACTTCTCCCTTTTAGCAGCTGAGGATGGGCACAAGTGGCATTTACAAAGCTCTGAAAGTTGTTCTCTGACATCCACTGTGGTAGCCATTTTAACTGGCAGTCACACAAGAGACTCGATGTATTTAAATGCCTAAAAATAAGCAATTACATTTAAAGTCTGTGTGCTTGGGTTTGAGTTTTTATAACATATCTACACCAGCACATGTCTGTAAAAACTCTAAATTTTTAGGTTAAATACATATATCACAATTTTATATCAAGACAGCAACATTATTTAGCTGAGATGTGGTGACATCACTGCCACGACTCCTACATTCTACAAAGCAGATGTGTTATCCTCAACTCCCAGCTTCTGTCATGAATAAAAGTCCAGGCAGTCAGGCATGTTTGTGGTGTCTTGGGTACAAAACTACAGTCAGCAGTAGGACACAGAGAACAGACATGCCAAAGAATAGGCCAGAAGGGAGTGCTCTGGAAGCTAATAAAAAAATTCTGTGACAATTTCTTTCCCTCATTTCCATCTCAGTCAGATTTTATCTTGGGAAAGATATTTCTTTAGAAGGAGTGAGGAGATGTAGAGTAGTCCAGTGTTGAAATAAAAAGGGCAGAACTGGCTATCAGCTTCTCTAACATATGCGAATATCTACGTTCACAGAAAGGGAACAAATAAGGAAACAAAGGGATATTCTTTCTAGAATCAGGAGTTGGAAGTAGGAGGAGTTCTCAATTTTGGCTGAAAATTCAGAATCACTCTTAAAAAGACAGGTGTTAAAAAACACAGTTAGTAACAAAACACCTCTCTTCAATTTTTTTTTTCTTGGACCAAAAGCAAAAATAATTTATGGATCAGGGAGAGAAACAGTTTGAAAGACAAATGAAGGTATTTCAATTCCTGATTTTTTTTTTTTTTTAAGAAAAGTGCGGCTCTGCTCTTTTTTCACACTGCCTGGATAAAACCTAGGGATGCCAGCTCTCCAGTTCACACAGAGATAAAACAGGTAACTTTTCACTGAATTTCTAGGGGCATTCTTGTTATTCTTATGAAGCAGAGTAACCCCAGTAGTTTTTGCTACTCTGACGCAGTGGATATGTGTCATGTTATTTTCAGATTAACCCTGCAACAGCTTCAGAATAAAATTACTAGATGGAAATTTGTACTAAATAAACTTACTTCTGGGAAAGTACTTTCTACCATGTCTCTACCTTCCTCAAACATAATGGATGTCTACCAGGTGTTTCAATAAATTTACAGAAAAAAATAACTGAAACATCCCAAATTTTGAATAGTTATTTCACTGAAGTTTTCAGAGTCTGGTATCTTGTAGCATCTTACAAGCTCTTGGAGCAGTGTTAGTCTGTCATTCCAGCACATTTGATCACTCTTCAAATCATCTGTATCATTCCCTAATTGTCAGCACTGTGTTCCCACTGCTTTTCCTGTGCCAATTTTAACAAGTACCCTACAGCTGGCTGAATGAGTTCAGCAAACTAACAAAGCAATACAATCGGTTTCAACTCAAGGAAGAGGAAAGGCAGAAAATCTCTGGCTATGAGTAGAAGCATGGCTGCTGCCTTCTAGAGCAACTGCAGCTACATCACTGTATGGATAACATCAAACTGAACTTCAAATGAACCAAATATTGTCAAGATACAAGAAAGAAATATTTTACAGTGTGAAGAGTCATACATTAGAACAAAATCCCCAGGAACACGGTGTTGTTCCCAACACTGGAGGTTTTCAAGTCACAACTGGACAGAGTGCTAGGTGATCTCATCTAGACTCTTTTCCAGAAAAGGTTGGACCAGATGACCTTTTGAGGTCAGCCTGGGCTGTTCTATGAGTCTGTGAAACATGCAAGGCCACTCCTTACTTTCTCTGTGGCACCCAGCATGGATAACATGTAGAGATGAAGTAGAGAGACAGATGATACGGTGATACTTCAGGCAGTTTCTACTCATAATGAGAGCAGTATCTTTTTGTTAATTCTTTAGTTCACTGAGCAGCTCAGGACAACAGATCTGACTACAGAAAGCTGATATAAACAGAGGAAGCGTTAAGGCAGATGTAAGAGGAAGAAGCAGCTGTGCCCAAAACACAGGGAACAGTGGTAGTATTTTTCTGCATTGATCCACTGAATAAGAAGTCAAGAGGACAAAAAACCCACCAAACACTCACTAGAAGTATACATTGTTCCCAGTGACCGCTTCATGACTTCCCTGAATATCTGCCCCTTCGCTGCTATGGGATAGAAGGACCCAATTACAAGCACTGACAACCAGGTATTTACAAAAGAATTACAGCACTGCATTTCACTGGTCCAGTAAGCTTCAGCTCAGTGATAGCACTGCTGATCTTACAGCACACTACATCAAAGTCTCCCTTATCTAATACCTATTAGAGATCAGCCAATTTAAAATAAGGACTCTAGACACCAAATGTACCAGAAAATGAACACCTCCTATCTCATGCTATCTCACTTAAATACAGTCATCACATCAAAAAAACAATACACTGACATACCCTTTTTATGTAACTTCAGAGAGATTGCAGTGGGAGTTTATCACTGCACCAAGCAACATCTTACAAGGCTTTTATTTATATTTATTATATATTTATCTATATTTCTTTCCATAATTATATATATTTAGAGGTCATGTCTTTACATTGCAACTTACAATTCTTGGAGTTTCTTCATTTCTGAAAATGCATTTCCTTGAACTGACATAATTGCATTGTTACTTAGATCTCTAAGAAAAATAAAAAAGAAAAATATATTCAGAGGAAAAAGTAGTTTCAAGGAATAGTTTGCTACCTTGTGATATACAAAGGATCTCCCTAGCTTAAAAACTAGAGACAAGATTACATAGTTTTATAGCATGCTTAATACAGTAACACTTTCAGCATCAGTTCCAAAATTCATATTCAGCATTAACTGCAAAACAAAAGACCCTTCTCAATATCACAGTAGCAACCAGGATACATATATTTAATTCAAAGTCATATAGCTTGTTAGTCCTACTTTTCTTTCAATTAGTACCAAAATTCGTTTTTTCTAATGTTGGACTAAATGTGAATTTTTACTACTTACAGGTGTTCAAGTGCATCCAAACCAGAAAATGCTTTCTTTGTAATGGATCTAATCCTGTTTCCTTGGAGTACTCTGAAAAATACAAGTAGATGATGCAAATGAAATAAAGTGGAAGTATTTTTTGAGCTCAACAATTGCATTTTTGCCATTTATTTCTAAACTTGGACTAATATTCAATATTCATCCCTCCCCAATACCACAAAATGTCTCACCTCTAAAAGATGACAGTCATTTAGTCCCCTTGAGTAAACATTTAGATTTTATAAGGATTTTGGAAGACGTTCAATGTACACAGTCTGGTTGTATGGACTAATCTAAATGTATACACACAAGCATCTTTTTATTTCATACATGTGAATTTGAAAATTTCAGCGCAATGAAGCTACTTCCATTGGACACTGCATTACTTTACCAAAGACTATTCCTGTCACTATGCCTTTTTCATAGTGTCACTTACTATTTCCTATTATGTGAAACTCTCATTCTTTGAGAAATGTTTCCATAGATAGTAGTAATGGTTAAAATATTTCAGATTAATCTGACTTGAAAAATCTGAAACTTCTGTTATAGAAAAGGAACATTTTATAGAGATGAAAATGGTAAGGGAGAAAAAAAGTACATCTCAGCTATGGAAAATATCATGAAGTGTTGGGCTTGTCCCTTAAACCACAATAAGATAATTAAGATATTTCTTTTAAGGAAGGATCAGATATAAATATCGTAGCAATACTCACAGCTTCCTAAGTTTATCTAGGCCAGAGAAGGCACCATTCGTATCTTCAATAGTCCATGATATTTCATTGTTTTTCAGATCTCTGTTTAAAGGGGGAGGGGAAATCAAACAAGTGTTATTAAAAAGAACAAGGCACATATTTCTTCAATTGTATGTACTATTTAAAGCAATTTCTAAAATAGCTTTCTGATAGGTTGCTCTTCCTGATTAGATATTTCATTTACATTTTTACTGAGACTTTGAGGACTATTAGCACTTTTTCCAATGATAATTTAAAAGGTCAAACTCAAAAATTTTAAGAATCGTTCAAAAACAAACTCACATTCTCCTACAATAGCATTCAGGTACAGCACTATCATAAGAGAATGAGTATCACAGGAAGGGAAGGGATCAACTTTAAAAAAATATGCTCTTTGTAAGTTCATAATACTAACACACAAAGAACACACAGATTTATTAATAAGTGACATTTTTTACTGTGAGGGTGACGGAGCAGTGGCACAGGTTGCCCAGAGGGGTTGTGGAGTCTCCTTCCTTGGAGGTCTTCGAGACCTGCCTGGACATGTTCCTATGATCTAGGTGAACCTGCTTCTGCAGGGGGGTTGGACTAGATGATCTCTAAAGGTCCCTTTCAACCCTACCAATTCCATGATTCTATGATTTTTACATCCTACAACATTCACAACACTAGCTTAATTATCTGTGAAGAATAAAACCATTATGGATTTGTTAGAAGAACTGTGTGGGAGCAAAGAATCAACAGGGTATCACCAGACAAAAAAAAAAAAAAAATCTAAGAGGAAAACAATTCCTAGACACCTCACAAGTTTCTGACTCCTCTTTATGATCTGCAATTCTCTTTATATTTGTGAAACATAGCATACACTCCTTTGAATTGCATCTTTGCTAGATGCCCAAAGTGTGAGCATGTGCAAAAACCCCTGAAAGTAAACTGTTAGCGGCCTTTTCAAAGCCATTTCATTTTCAATCATTTCATTTACCAGGTTAACAGATGGGCTAATGGTATGCAATTAGAAGACTTATAATGAATTGGAGCATATTTAAATTACTATTTTCTTCTCCTTCCTTCAAGAAATGCTATTTAAAAAATAGCATTTTGCATTTAAAAAAAAATGCTCAAATGCTTAAAGCAATTGCCCAGTCATGACAAGCATCGGTGTCCAAGTAATACACAGTTGTGAATTTTGTCGTATTTGTATCATGAGGGAAATGTTGACTCATTTAAGACACAACTATAAGCCAGATCCCTAAAGCTATGGGCAGCAATGCTGCTTGCTGCCTTGCAATGGAGATGTGCCTTTCCCAGAACAATGCTACCAAAAGCTTGTATTTACCACCATCCATTGTGCACAATCTTAACAAAAGTCCTCCCTCTCCCAACTATTCTGAAAAAAAATCCTCCTGTAAGAAAAACACATGCTGATCTGGGAAAGGTAACAAAAGGCTCTGGTATATTTCCTAATGGAAAAAATAGAATCCATAAACACTGAGGATATTTTCTTAAGCTTTCTGACTTTAAAAATGGAGTTTGTTAACTTACAAAGTCTGTAGACTGGAAAGTCCCCGGAAGGCACAATCAGCAATGTAATTTACTTTGTTGTTTCCAATGTACAGTCCAACCAACACGCTTAAACCAACGAAGCTTGAATCATCTAGCCTTGCTAAGTGATTAGATGTCAAATCTCTGCAAATTCAAGGAAAAATGTCTTTTACTATTTATGCTGCAGTACTTATTACCCAGTTCAACTCAGGTGAACTTTCAGAGGGAGGAGAAAGTTGCAAGGGAAAAAACTATCACAAAACCTACTACAGCATTTTTGACCACACAGCTTGTGTATCATTTCCAACAATTCACAAATTACTGCAGAATGAATTTCTTTCGTTTGAAGATGACTATGTTACAGCTTTAGTATAACTGCCACAGTGAAATGAAGCAGTCACGGTTGGCTTCAACTGCTTTCAACAAAATGTAACTGTCTCACGTACAAAAAAGTTGTTGTCACCTTGGAAACTTTGTTATGAAAAAATTCACAGATCAGTGGTAAGAAGTTCATGCTTTGGCATGTACCCAGCTTTCAAAACTGGAATAGAATAAAAGCTACTCACAGCTCACTGAGTTTTTGGCAAAATTCCCAGGCATCAGGACTGATCCTACTGATGGCATTTTGGCTAAGATGGAGTTGCTGCAGCATCAGTAAGCCATAAAGCCAGCCTTTGGTTACCTCTGTTAAGTTGTTATGGTCCAGCTGCCTACAAACACACACAAACAGATAAAAACCATAAGGTTCAGAAAATCAGCAGAGCATGTTCTTTGCCACAGATCCACATCTGACTTTATGATACTAGCTAGCTAGCTACAGTCTCTCTTTACATTTGCAGATGTGCATTCAGAATGTGCTGTCCTAACACATTCACCAATGAATTGTGTGCTGCTTTTCAAAGCACACTAGAATAATTTAATTCAAAAACATCCTTACATTTTATCAAGCAATCCTATTAATTTTGTGCAATTCTACTTCATACGCTATCAGCAGAATAGATCAGAAAAAATTGATACTTACAAGACTTCCATGTTGGTCAATCCCCAGAAAGCACCATCCATGAGTCTAGTAACTCCATTTCTCTGCAGTTTTAATGATTTCAAAGCTGGAAGTCCTTGGAACGTAAGCCCATCTATTTTTCTAATTTTGTTGCGACTCAGCTCCCTGCATAACAGAATTTACGGTTACAGCAGAGGAAGTTTACCTGCATGCCAATAACCTTTCTTCCCTCTCTAGAACAAACCTTCTTTAAATGCTTTTCTTGCACATAAAACAACTGAGACAAAATGTAATAAAATTCACATTTTATTGTAATACATTATGTTTTACCATGCTAATACTGCTCTGTCTCTCTGATACTGAGGATGAGTACTTGCTAGTTCTTGATTTTTAGCTTTAAAGAATCCCTGTAGACCTCAAATGTCACAGTAAATCCTGTTCATGGATTCAAAATTGAAAGCTAGTTCCTGGTGTTTATCCAACAGTAAGGCCATTAAGTTTAGCTTGTAACTGCAATTAATAATCAGTCAGAAAGAAAAACATTAAAATTTTAAGTTGTGATAATTAGGCAAAATTAAATATCCTGGGTGATCCCTCTCTTCCTTAATTTAGAGCCAAGCGTTCATTATACATTCCTCGCTTATTCTCCACAACTAGTTATAAACGGTTCCTTTGCTCTTTCTCAGGTGGTATTGGCAGTCACTCTTCTGCCACTACACACACCCTCTGTAGATCAAAAGCTGGAACCTATATTTATCCTGCAAGGGAATTGAGGCATAATTAGCTGGAGGGCCAGTTGCAGTGACAGTAATACTCAACATTTTCTATTTTCCTGCTCTCCACAACACTTTCGTGGGTTTGGTCCTTTTCGACTTTAAATCTTGCACCAACCCCAAGCAGCTTTCAAACTTCCTGAGCTATGTGAAAAGGCAAGTCTAGTCTCATACAAGCAGAATAAACAATGTGAACTGTTCTTATAACAGTGAATTTTAAACTAGCCATCATATGCTTAATTAAGTGTTTCTTTATTAGTAACAACTCATACACAGTATAAAGAGACAGGATTAGACAATACTAAGGCCCCCATATAATGAGCAATCATCTGCCCCTTCAAGGTCTGAGGTCTTACACCTATCAAGCTGCATCCTAGCAAATCAAAAATCCTCTCCTTCCAAAATTTACTTCCCCAGGGGAAGTAAAGGCCTAAAACCCCCTCCATAGTTACAGCACAATTATTTTTATGAGTCTCTGTCTCGTAAGAATTCAGCTTTCCTCTCTAGCAGCCTGATATGAACTCTACCTGATAAGAGATACCAGATAGAGAACTCTCTTCCTGTGTTTAGATGTCCATAAGCAGTAAAGAACATTCAGTAGGAACAGTATTCACTTCTCCTCCACTCCTCCTCCGAATACTTCTTTTAAGTGTTAACAAATTTTTGGTCTTCATTGCACATCAGCTATCTAAAAATAACTAGGACAGCTTACCAATCAAATTATGAACAAGTACAACTTTTTTAGGCAAGAGTATCAATAACTTCCAAAGTTTCAGTCAAATCTGAAGATCAGAAAGTCTAAGATCACTGATTAACTCTGAGCTTTGCAGGACTTCACAGGGGTCAGTTCTGGGGTGAGTCTTATTCAATATCTTCATCAGTGACCTGGATGAGGGGACAGAGTGTACTCTCAGCAAGTTCGCTGATGACACCAAACTGGGAGGGCTGGCTGATTCACCAGAAGGCTGTGCTGCCATTCAGTGGGATCTTGACGGGCTTGAAAGCTGGGCAGAGAGGAACCTCATGAGGTTCAACAAGGGCAAGTACAGAGTCCTGCACCTGGGGAGGAGCAACCCAATGCAGGGAGGAACAACTCAATGCTGGTACAGGATGGTTTTCAAAACCCACTTGGATATCTTCCTGAGTGACCTGATCTAGGCAGACCTGCTTGAGCAGGGAGGTGGAACTAGATGACCTTTAGAGGTCCTTTACAATCCCTACCATTCCATGATTCTATAACTGTTCTCATGTATTTCTACTGAAGTGTCTGAGTCAAAACCTTTGTATACAGAAAAGGTACTGTCACTGCTTCCAGTTGTGTTGAGCATTCTAACATTTGACTGTTTTTCTGAACTTTCACTTTCAAGGTTAACCTAACAGAGTTCATAATTTTCAACTCTTGATTGTCTAACATGTAAAATACTTATTTAGGATTTGACAAAGCACAGTCCTGGCCCATCCTCTTACCAACCTGCCAAACTCTTTAAGGTTTGGGATTTTTTTAAAAAAGGTAACTTTCCCAGTCTCTTCCATATTAAATAACTTTAACTATTATTTATTCAGTAAAACATTTACGGACAGCATTGTATCAATGAAACTGATGGAGGTCTATTTACTCAAGCATATTGCTTATTGTCATACCTTCTGAAAACAAATTAATTCCCTTTATTTCACCCTGAAAGCACAAAATAAATAAGAGACTGCTGCAGTGAACTATAAAAGTTTATTTCACTTAGCATTTTTCCAATGCCTTCTTACAGGAATACTGCTATTAACCCTTTTCCAGACTTTGCTTTTTTTTTTCTTTTAATAGGCAAACACAATTTTCAACACAAAGACTATTCACATCTCACCAATATATAAGACTAGTTTTGTTCAGTACAAAGCCGCAGTTAGTAAAGGTTGTAGTAATATGTTTTCTGTGTCTGTCTCACTCTGCCTCTGGTTAAATTAAAGGCTAAAGTTCAAGCACTGCCAGTGCTTTGGAAAACCTGAAAACAATTAGTCAATTGTAGGTTGCACTTACAGGTGCTGCAGATGGGAGAGCTTAAACATCTTTTGAGGGATTGCTGAAATTTTGTTCCTGTTCAGTTTCAATACTTGAAGTGTGGTAGACAAATTGTCAAAGGTACCAGGCTCCATGGAGGTTATTCGGTTACTGTTAATGTACCTGTTGAAACAACGTCTAGAAGGTTAAATTTACAGTTATTTAATAAACTCTTAATACCAAACGGTGAAACACAAAGCTTTTGCTCTCCGTACTCCTTGATAAATGAAATTTCATTCATCATACTAATTAAAACTCTTGACAACTCAGTTTGTGGTTAAATAGTATTTCACCACCAAAGTTTTACTCTACTCTGCAGGAGTTTATTACTGGCAGAAGATAGCATGTTGCAACTCCATTACTTTATTCTCATTCAGTATTAGCTCTGGTATTGCAGGATTAAAGTAGACACAAAAAAGTCCAGCAAACTCCATGTAAACTCAAGACTAGTTCAACCACGGGGAATCTAACTTTATTTTGTTATGTGATTACTTATCTCAAGAGACATATCTATTTGTTTCAACTCAAGATGACGATGGTAACTTTTTGTGGACAAAAACAACTGCAATAGTTAATGTATTCAAGTTAGTAGCTTATGTTGAACTCAACAGGTGAAAGTTGGAACAAATAATTCATGTACTTCTAATTGAAAGAAGATTTAGTACTTCAAGAAAAAGCTGCCAATCTAAGTTTTCCAAGTTTTTCAACAGTAACCAGAAAAAAATTAGTAATACCATGTTTTACTTACAGATACTTGAGCTGTAATGATGGAAATGATGATATTTTTAGCTCTGATATATTGTTGTTGCTCAAGTCCAAAGTTTCTAGGCTCTGAAACAGCTTCAGATGTTCAGACAAGATGTTGGCAATTTTGTTATTGGTCCTGAAATTTAAAGACAGTAGTCAAAAGACTGATTTCCAGAGAAAATACTTCTTAACTACACGACTCTCCCGAAAGTTATTTTTTAATTCCCTGACTCAAAAAGAATTTCTAGTTTAAGAAAACCAATAATGTATGTTCCCTAGACATAAAATTAATTTCAAGTGATCCCAAATCACAAATTGGAATGCTCTAAACAAATGTGTTCATCAACATTTCTTAAAACATATTCCCAACAAATTAGATGAAAAAAAAAAAGATTCTCATTTTTTGTAATCCATTTACAGCAATTAATGCCTTTTAAAACAAGATGTAAAATTGCACTGAATAGTACTATAACAAAATGAGATTTGTTTTCTATTTTAACAAAGTTAATATCTTAGTAGCTAGACATAGTGTTTCATTTTTTGAAGACTCGTGTGGCATGAAAAAAATCAGACAATTTCCAGAAAAACAGAGATAAGATTAGAAAAGATGGATGACAGTGGACATCCTTGGAAAGACATTCTATAATTTTGCAATTAGACCTAGTATTCATTCTACAGATTTTTCTAGTGAGTTAGCAAAGGACAAAATTTCTGCTTGTTACAGAGGTTCACGTGTGGTCAAACTTCAGCTAAGCATCAGACCCAATCCTGCAACAAAAACTCTGCAACTGTTTAAAGATAGGGGTGTCCTAGTCTACTATAAGGAACACTCTCTCTTTCACTTCCAATGAAATGTACTTTTTTCCAGCAATCATATTTCATGTTCATACCCAGCAACCTACCACTTTTTCCATCGCAGTTGCATAATGTACCGAATCATTCATGCACATCAACAACATTAATAGCGTTATTCGTTTGGGGCTAATGGTACATAAGGGAAAATAGACCATGACCAATTAAACAAATGTAACCCAAAATAATCCTTGTTACCTTGGGAAGTTCAAGTCAGTTCTGGTTTTGGTACATTCTGTAACTGCCACGATGAACAATCAAAACTTAGGAGCTCTTCCCAGCTCCTAGAGATTGCAGGCAAAGGCAATTTCAGTAAAACTATCAACACAAGTGTTGATTTGGGAAGATGTTTGCCTTTACTAGAAATTCTCCCACTGATCAAATAGTAAGTCACTCACTTAGGATAGTATGGACAATCTTAATGTATTCAAAAAGTATGGGAGGACTACTGCTCAAGATAAAGAAGTCATGACTCAAGCACTGCACCAGAAGTTAGATTAATGGGCCTTCTGACCACATGTGGGAATGGGTAAATGATCTGGCAGCCCCTCCAGTGCTGCAAATGTATCGTGTTTCATTCCTCAGGCTGTCTGGTAGAGGTACACTGCATTTTTTTAACTCTTAGCTGAAAGTATTTTTAATAAATGGAAACAAATTACTTTAATAAAAAATAACAACAAACACCACCACCATGTGTCAGTTCTACTGGCCAAATAAGACCGTGAGTTAGATAACAGGTCATAGAGCCTTGCCTTTATGCATTAGTTTGTTTATAAGGTAATTACTAACAAGGTATTAAAACTGCCAATTACTTGAGTGACAAATAAAATTTTCCTTGTAGTAAAAGTGTGCTCCAGCAGAAGCCAGCAATTTCCTGAACTGCACGCCTCCTAAATTGCAGTGTGAAAGTGTTCAGTTATAGAGACGGCTTGCACAGTGCTGTCTTTGTGTCAGCACTGCTCCATAAACCAGAAATTCCTCACAACTGGCAGGATAATAGCCCCTGTATTACAAAGTTTAGTTGGACCTAATGGAACCAAATAAAACTCTTAGGCAGCCTTCAGATTAGCAACTAACCAGCAAATTACCTGACACAGACCAGGTTATGACAAAAACAAACAAACAAACCTCCAGTTTGCCTGTTTCAGTGATCATTTTTCTTTTTTGTATTGCAGGGACAAATCACCTTCTTCTATTCACAAAATAAAATGGAAGTCACATGGAAGTTACACATGGAAGCCCTAGTCCATCTCACAATGAAAATCAAACCACTCCTCACTGCACTTTCCTGCTTACTGATATTTGTAGAATTTACTCAAATGCAAAGTATCTGAACAGTTCATTCCTTATTGCTTCAAATTTCTAGTCCAGTTTTCTCCTCAAAAAAATTCAAATGCCATAATTCACATCTGGAAGGAGGTAATCCAGCGCTGAATATACCCAAACAGTTCTACTTTATGGCCCAGCTTTAGTTGAGGTGAAAAACTTCAACTCTAATTTGTTTTTTCTTCACAATTAAGTAAACCAAATAAAAACAATGCACTGGCTTCCTCATAACTGCCAAATCACTGTCAAAATTAGTCAAGAAGGACATGTTTGAAAAAGCAAGCCTATCTAATTGTCAAGGCAGAACCAAACAGTATTCTCTGTCAGCGCAATGACACACAAGCTTGCTCACTGTAGGGAAAAAGAAAACCAAACCCAAACAAACAAACAAAAACCCCTAACAACAACACTGGCACCACAAAAAAACCAAAAAAACCTCTCAAGCAAAGTGCTCTTATTACTGTTCTCAGACAAAAGGAGCTGCACACACTGCATTGTTTCACTTCATAGATCACCCAAGGGGGAATCAGAGCAACAGAGATACTCTGTAACAAGAGAACCAGTCCATCAACCTGCAACAATTTGATCACAATTTCCTCATCTGCAAGGAACACTGCAGCTTCTCCTCTTACAGCTAAAGTAGCAGGAGTAACACTGATAAAACGACCAAAAATACCAGCATGAATGTGAACATGTCTTTTGTAATTTGAGTGGCTACACCCTGAATTGCAGAAAAAAAAAGACCCAAAAAACAAACCCAACACAAGAGTGCAAGCAGATTGATTTAATTATTTTTACATAAACTTATGTGAATACCATCTTAAGACAGAATATCAGTTTTTCATTATGGGTATGAGAAATCCCTCTCAGTATTCATGGCTTTGACCACACCACTTAGGCGAAAACATCTATAACCAACCTATCAGTCATGATCTCGAGATTCATTCTATATAAACAACAGCTACAACATATCTGACATATTGACTTGTACTTTCCTGTCTCTGGAGAACTGTAAAGCAGGACATCTACTTGTCACATTCATTTTGTTAAGGATCTAACATCATTTAATACCATTTAGACATAACTAGTATGTGCTGGAAAAAAACCCTAAAAATCTGAGATACTGTGATTAAGTATCTCTTGATAAAAGATTGAAACTTTGTTATTTCTTCTACTTAAGAGAAATACCTATACAAGCTTCATTATTCTGATCCTATAACATGGAAAATCCAACTTAGAAATAGATTAAGACCTAAAGTTCTATCTTTTTTCTGTTCAAAATCTCAGCACAAAAAAAAAAAAAAAAAAATACTCTTGCACTTCGTTCTCCAGTATAACTCCTTCTTCCAGGTTGACCTTGATCACCTGTGTTTTATATTACACTATGATCCTGACAATAAGCCTGGTAAAAAGCCAAGATGTCTACAAAGACAATTCTGGAAAGTTTTGTCTATGCAGCCTATTGTTCAAAGTTGTTAGATGTAAAGTAAGCATTCTAACATCTGTGTGATTCTGGACTGTCCCCTAAACTGGACTGATTCCTTTGTCCCTCAACTAAGCCCTGAGAGGCAGGCTATATACCATTTGCTTCACAAACAGGCAAATGGAAACACAGTAGAGCCTCTTGCTAGAGACTAAAAGGACAAATAAAGAGAAAAAAAAGCACTCTGCTAGGACTAGATATATCTTTCTGAGGCCAAGATACTGGGGTTCATAGATGTTTAGTTTGACTGTCTTGCGTTGACATGGCTTCCAGATTAGAGCTGGCTTGGAGGGAGCCATATCAGAGCACTGGCAAAGTAGACATAACTGTCCACATCTGAGCATGTATCAAGCAGTCTCCGTTATGTGCCACTACAGTTCATAGCCTCCTTTTTCACTTTTCATCAAATCTTTGTGGCTGCTTCACCTTTTTCCCCCACTCACCAACTGACATCCTATGACTGCTGGTCTATCATCTCTTGTTTCTTGCACACTCTTCCTGCCCTCCCAAATTCCTTTGGCCTTTTGGAGCTCTTGTAAGAAACAATGTCAAGACACTGAGTGAAACACAATTTATGCAAAAAGAAGAAAAAATAATTGTTTGTAAGGATGAAAGATCAAGACTGTAATAAACTTCCTCGGAAAGTGCTGGAAGACACGTGACTTTTATGATAAGGCAACTTTAAGGAGAACATATCAGAGGAAAGTGTCTCAGTAACTTCTACAAGGAAAGAAAAAAAAAAGATTTCTTTTTCTTAAGTTTCTACTCATTTAACTACTAAAATCAGCCAGACTGTAACAAACAATGACATCACTTAAAATACTGTAATTATAGTTTTAAGCTGAGCACTACCCTTACAAAAAATTCTGCTGATACGAATGGGGAGGCAGGTTTCTCATTCCTACCCCTATTCCAAATAATATTGCAAGGAAGGATTACAAAAAAACCCCTCCACATGTGCTCTTCACCACTAGATATATATATATATATACAGTTTTTTTGAATCTTTGTAACTGTTAGACACAGAAATATTTAAGTGAAACTGGTTTTCTCCAAGATGAAGAGGCTAGAACTAGAGCCAGAATTCTGGGTCACTTCCAGTCCTTCTGGTAGGTCTACAAGTCCAATGCCTCCTTCACACACACATTTCTCATGTTCCCTGTGGCAAGATGTTCTTTCTTTTGAAGGACTCCTTCATTCCATGATCCATGCCTGTCACTGCTCTTTCAAGCTAGATGTCAGAAAGTCTCTGTTCTTACTTTTTGTGGTATACAGGCATAAAGTAGAAAATTAAAACTCAGAACTCTGCAGGTTACTGATACTCTGTCCAAAACTTAAGACCAAATGTTTACAGACTTCCAAATCAAACATAAAAGAGGAAGAGAAGAGAAAGATTAAGAACCAAACAATTCTGGGATCAAGATGTTTTCATCACCAAAAAGAAAACAGAGGCAAATCCAGACTTCCAAACATGTGACATCAATTCTCTTCTGATTCCAGTCATAGTACAAATTAATTAAACTTTCCTTCCAAGCTTTCTTCTTGATACCCTGGAGTCTCTTTCCCATTCTACTTTCCAGCTCTTCCAAAATAATCACAAATTACCTAGCATGTGATAGTCAAGTAAACGTATAAGTTCATCACTTTATTTTAGTGACAGTAAACAAAGCAATGCAGGCATAGCTGTTTCAGCATGAGCTAACAGGAATAACGACTCACTGATGACTTGGTGTGCTCCGTGACTGTTAGGTAATGTTAAAAGTCTTGGGCAATTATTAAGTATAACCTAGACCAAACCCAGCATTATAAATAATCTTTCTAATTTGATGTATGGACTCATTAAGTCAAAATACCTATCCTTTACTGTTATAGAGCCAACCTTCCCTTCTGGAAGGTGCAGATGGAAGTCTAGGCACTTGAAACCACATGCACTTCTAGATCTACCCCTAATCTTAACTGCTAGTATGATTTGAAGGACGTTCTCCTATCCACTTTTATTTCACTCAGGACACTGAGTCATTACATTTTGCTGCTCTACCACAATAACCACCTACCACTTCTGTAAGATATAATGCCAACATTTCTGCCTGACCTCTTTAACTTTATTCTGATTTCCCTTATTCTCTGTACTGTATTGCCCTACAACTTGATACCTCCTCCTTGGTAAAATTTCCTACCATTCCTGCACTTTGTCACACAGGAACAATGTCCTCTCTTTGTGTAATTCATTATTATTCTTTTTAACTCATCCTTTTCTTTAACACTGTTAATCAGAAAATCATGCCAATTTTTTTTCCACTGCAAATAGTTCATAAAATTTGCATTCTTTTCCATTCTCATTGCAAAAGCATTCATCTGAGCTCTCATTACTTTATAAATTTTTGCTACAACAAACTCTGGGTTTCTACATACTTCTTCCCTTTCCCATCATTCAACCTAAGTTGCTGTCATAAAAACCAAGTTTCCATGTCTGCAAGTCTGACTAAGACAGGTTTGGGTTTTTTTTTTTTTTCATTTACTTCTGCTTAGTCTCCACACCAAATGTCAAAGAACTAATTCCAGTAAGTTTCTTTCCTTTAGCTTTTTACTCACAACTTTAGCCCAAGTCACACATGGTTTACCATCACTCTCTTTTTCGGGACTTTCTCCAAGTAGCCTTATGCCTGAAGCCCAGCCTGGCACTTCTCTATCCTTTCTTTCAATCCTTCTTCAAAACAAACTCTTCCAGGCAGCATCCAAATCTTAATCCCTCCCATAATAAAGTGGTAGCTGAAGAGATGACAAGGATGTAAAATATTTGACCAACATTTTCTTAATATTGGGAGCCAGACTTCAGTTTAGTATGCTAGCTTTATAAACACACAATACCACTTTCTCTGGCAAGCTTAGAAGGGAAAGGCATCCACCCTTACTGAATGTAAGCTTTCATTTTTAGGACTTGCGTCTGAACTTTTCTTGTGACTGTAGCTTTCTAAATGCTAACTGAGACAGTGTTGTCCCAGATTTTAAACACAGCTTTCACTTCTAGCCTACTACGGGATGACAAAGAAGCAGATTTGTAATATCGGCCCCTATTCTAAATAATCTTGCAAACAGAACCCCCCCCCCCCCCCCCGTATTTACAAAAGGCCTTTCACAGGAGCTTTCTTCATCAAGACACTGCCACACAGTGCAAACTATCACTCATTCCACGTTGCCAGATGGGACAAAACATGCTTTACATGTTTGCTTCAATTTTAAATTTTACTTCTCAATGTTGACTATCTGAAGCATGATCTGGGATGTCCATTATCACAAAACATATTGAAATACATATTTTTTCATATTTTAAACAGAAATGGAAACACAGTATAACAATAAAATTCCCTCTAATTAAGGGATGAATCAACACTTTTCATCAGTAACTACGTTTGTGCATAAAGTTAGACAAGCATTTAAGCCTGTATGTTGGCTTATCAAAACCAGGATGTGACTGTACACTCAAATTTTGGAAGAGTATCTTTTTGGCAACAAAGATTTATTTTTTTTAACCACAAATGAAAATTAGTGACTAGTAAATGCTTTACTATCTCCCCCTTCCCCCCCAAAGGAAGAAGGTAAGATTACTTTGTTCTTCCTGGCAAGGAGAATTAAAGTAAATGTGAAGTTGCCTAAAACATGGGTGAATTTACATGTGTTTAGTCACAAGCTCAGTATCTTGTTTAGCAAAGATCTATGATAAGCCACTTTACTTGAAAGTTACTTAGTTTTTAAGAGCTATAATGAAAAATCCTTTTTCAAATTACATATTTAAGTTAGGTAGCATGAACAATCCCATTCACCCTGAAAGCCCTGTAAGTAAAGACACCAATATGGCTGTATTATAAGCTCCAGACACTAAAGGTGTGTGGAGTTAGCTCTGTCTCCACTGCTTGGTAGCACAATGTTACAATCACAATGTAACCAAGTCTTTTATCAAAGGGATTTCATTCAGATTGGAGCAACACATGCTGTCCCCTGAAGAAACATTACTGATGACTCAAATGAGGATTACTGAGCAACTGAGCAAGGCAGCAGGAAGGAGTTAATATAAGAAGCCACAAAGCTAAACCTAGGCTCTTCTGATAAGTTATTTTAAAACTTCAGAGCCTATTTATGAAGCTTAGTATATGCACTGGAACTTGTAGATCTTCTCTGATATATTTGCTGCTGCAGCTATCTAGGTTTGGTGAGCAACAAGTAGAACCTCCCATTTGGAGCAAAGAAAACCATCTGGACCTATGTCACGGTTTAGCAAAGAGATGTTTTTGTTTGCTAACAGGAGGATGGGGCTGCAGTGCAGGCCTGGTAAAGAGTTCTCAGACTTTACCCAGGCTCTTGGGTTCAGACCCACCTCCAGCCCTGCTGGGCCGATCTAGTGCCTCTGCAAACACTATTTAAGGATAGGAATTTGAAGTGCTTGGGAGAAGGTGTAGGAGTGGTACAAGATGGAGGTGACCACACGGTCAGAGAAGGAGGAAGGAAGGAGGAGCACCAGACCAGAGACCCCTCTGCAACCCATGGCAAGAACACAGGCTGTACCCTTGCAACACATGGAGGGCAATGGCAGGACTGAGAGCCGCCAGCGACTCTCGGTGATGCACCCAGATGGGCAGGAGACTGTGTGAGGAGGTGGCCATGGCGCAGGCCGTGTTGGAGAGCCTGTGGGCCCCAGAGACACACACAGGAAGTGAAGAGGACCTGCAGCCCTCGGGATGTACAAGCATCAGAGAGGCCTGTGCAAGGCTGCTGGCCGTGTGAGGTACTCCGTGGAGGAGCAGGAAGGACCAGCAAGGAGCTCACCTGCCCTGAGGACAGACAAACAGCAGAAGCCATTGGTAACAGACTGACTGAAACACCCATTTCCCTGCTCCCCTGAGCCATTCAGTGAGGGAGGAGAAAAAAAGACACTGGGATCAGGGCTCTGAGCCTGGGAAGAGGGGAGGGGTTGGGAAAAGGTAGTCTTAAAGTGCTCTTCATCATTGTACCACTGTGTTGTTTTGTGTTGGTTATTGTTTTGGGGTTTTATGGTTATGTTTTAGTTGATGTTGGATTAAATTCTTTTCTGTTTTCTTTCCCAAGCCGAGTAGCCTGGTCTGTTTTATCCGTACCATAAGCAGCAATTAAGCCCACCCTGTCCTTTGGGAATTCTCAAGTCTATGGTACTTGAGTCTAATTGTGGTCTTTTGTCCCTTGATGGGCGTAAACCAAGACAACCTGAAAAAAACTCTTTAGTCATTTTTTGAGATGACGATAAATACTTTCTTAAAAAAAACCCAAATAATTGTTATAAGCTTAAGTAATTTTTCTACTTTCTTCCTTTGAAGAGACTGACTT
Source organism: Colius striatus (assembly GCF_028858725.1). Classification (NCBI taxonomy): domain Eukaryota; kingdom Metazoa; phylum Chordata; class Aves; order Coliiformes; family Coliidae; genus Colius; species Colius striatus. Next base: position 173,954,982 of record NC_084759.1, on the reverse strand, counting down.
TGTACTTTTTCAGTACAGCAATATACTTCTGGCTTTTAGGTTTGCTTTCAGTAGTGTTCACTGAACACCAAAGGCCTGAGATTAATAATCGTGTAATATTAGCCAAGAAAACAAAATAATTTTATAGTGGATCATCAGAAAGTCACAGTGAAAGTTTAAACAACTTTACTTAGTATGAAAACTTGTGACCCATGCAGTCACCTAAGAATGGCTACTTTACAGTCCTTTTGTCTTGTTTTTATCTCCTGACCAATCTTTTTTTGCTAATACTTTTTATTCATTTTCCTTTCAAAACATCTAGGACACAAGACAAGTATCAAAAGACAATTATTTCAAGTCAGCATACATCAACAGAAAGATGTTACAAACCAATGGCTGTGGAAAGCCTTCAGAATGACCTGAGAACTCAGATCAGCACCCAACAAACGGGCACATTTCAATAAATTTCCCCAATACTGGCAACCTTTTTTCTTCAATCTCAGAATTCAAAAGTGAATGACCATGAGATTCATGGTTTTAACTTCCTTTTAAAGACTTCTGGTACAGGTGGGGTTGGAGGTTAACCTCAGCAGAGGAAAACCTGAACCATGTTGCACATTTCATGTCTCTTACCAATAAAAGATTTCACATTCTGAAAAGTGGGAATCTAATACATACCACATATTAATGTAAAACCTGAGAAACATCACTAAATTGTGAATCATCCATGCTCCTTTTACTTCTGGTCGGTGAACTTTGTATTTTTCACTCTGGCTTTAGAATACTTGTTTGTGTTCTAGACTAACACGATCAGTCTTTACAGCATAAGCTACAAGGATATTGCCATCTTAACCACCTCCACTGTATGTATTAGTGCTTTTAAGTTAAAGAATTTATATTCAATAAAATATAAAGTCATGTTTATTTAAAACATTCTATCATTTAATGCTAGCCTAATGTCAGAATTTCACTACAGGTCCTAGAGACTTGAGCATATACAGCTTTTCTATAGACAAGAAGATGATTACGATTTTTAATGTATCCTGGACGTGGGTAATAAAAAACATAGGGTAAATTCTAGTTTTACATAGATACTTTGATAAGGACAGTAAAATTCAGTTGGGGAGCTTTAATACTCAAAGCTGTTCTTTCCCTTTAAAATGACTGCTACCTGACATTTTCCATGGTAGTAAAGAAACAGTGCACCGATGATGTTGGATGCTGCCTACAATTTTGTATTTTTTCAAGTTCTGCAAGTAAAGTAGTATAGGTTTCTTATTTAAACTGTATATCTGTAAACAAAACTTCATGAAATGTTGCAGCATTTGCAAATCAGTGTCTTTCTTCCTCATAAAACACAAATCACACTAAAAGCAGTTAATATTTTCTGAAGAGTTTCAAAGTAAAACCCCTACGCAAATGGCAGTTAATCATCATGCAGGACTTCTCTATAAGGCTATTGTACTTGCATTCTGTCTATTTCTGGATTCAGCCCAGGTACAAAACTTTACAGCAATGAAAGACTGAAAATACTAGTTTTCTTCTCATGTACCAATGTCACAAATTCTAGCATATTTTCAGGATAAATGGGACAAGATTGCTATATCTTGGGTAAAGAATGCTGTTAGAATGGTAACCAAATTCAGAGCCTTTACTTGTTCTCCTGGAACAAGGGCATTCATGCCCATTTCTCTACCTGACACAAAAGTGATCCACCTATCTGGAAACAATGAAAAGTAACCGTTTTATTCTCACAGAACTGCATAACTTCCTGCCACAATCATTTAAAGCAATTCTACATTAATTTAATTGTTTTTTAAGAGCACTTCAGGGATGCAAACTAGGAAACATCAAACATCTTTTACTTACAGGGATAAGTACACCTACGTTAGTACTCTGTGTGGCATCTGTACATTATATGTTTGTGGTAAACAGTTGTTAAACCCAGTATTCTCCTCCAAAGCTTACGTTGTCCAGCACATTGAGGGATGTGGCCTCCTAGGCAGAGCTACTGTAGTGACCGGAGAACTGACAATCCCTGGTGAATAGCTTAACTCTCTCTCTACCTTGATCAACAGCTCTCCTCCTGCTTTCCCTTGGGTGGCTGTGCAGAAAGAACATCCTGCAATTTCAATTTCAAATAATTGACTTAAATGATCTGATATGCTGAAAGATGCAACCACATCTTTGCAAGTAACATCACTGTAAGACACGCATGCCCAAGTACATTGGCCACAAATTTCAGAAAGAATCTAACTTTAGAAATCCAAATCCAGAAGTTAGTTTAAAATAGATAACTAGATGGGCTTCAGTAGGAAAGTCATCTGAATGATCATAGCTACGACAAATCACTTGAGAGAGAGCTTTTTCCTCTTTACTCATGCCAAAGAAGACCTACAGTTTCTATTCATACTTACAATGTCAAACTTTCAAGAATTTAGGACAGGAAAGATGAATACTACTCTTTGCTCTGTCCAGAACATATTCTGTCTGTAGCTGTCAGGCAACTCATCTGAACTTCACAACCTAAGCCCCTCTGACCAGATTTAGTTCAAACAACCACCCATTTAGCTCACAGCAGTTTCCAGGATGCTCAGAAACTCTCCTATGCCATGTGAAAAATACATACTCACATTTATAACATCATAGATGCATCTCCAGCCACTTAATGAGAGTGTGCCTGCATGTACTTGCATTCTCCTTCACACACACGTAATATCTTCCCAGGCTGGCACACGGGGTGTGCCTGCCTGATATTTTTCTGTCCCATGGTGTTTAACTCTCAACTGGCATCCATAAAACCAAAACACTAGCATTGTTGTTTCATCTTAGAGACAAACCATGACCACAAGACTGGGAATATCTGCTGCTCCGGGTATGTTTATCATGCATAATTCAACAGGATATAAATATCAAAGCTAGATAAGAATCTATTAGATAGCTAGAAATGAGGTAGCTCCAGAAATGGAAACTACAGTAACTTCGTAATCCACCCATGCTTGTTTATACTGCATTTAGACATGCCATGCTGTATGAAGATACCTGTACTATTATTTACTCTAGACAGATCATCACTGTTAACTCCCTTTGCAGGGCAAGAAAACTCTTGCAAAACAGGTAAAATGTTAAGGCTCTACATCTGGGTGACTAAGAAGTGAAGAAAAAAAAAAAAAAATCTTACAAAAAGAAAGTTTCTTCAACAATGAAGAAAGAAGGGGACCATTTCTACAGCATTCCATGAAGACTCCTTGGAAAAAACAACTGGCTTTTCAAGTGACACTAATGAACCAACATATATGTATCACGTAACAAATTTAATCAAAACAAGTTTCAGAAGACCAGCATCCTCTTCTCTGACATTATTTGAAAGTCAGAACAAAGACTCAACAAGGAAATAGCGGTTTGTTTTGGAAAGGCTCCACAAGCTCCTTTCAAATAAAAGTTTAAAATCCTGAATAAAATCATCAGACGCTTCAAGTACAGTTACTCTTTGAAAATTGGTTTTAAAAATTACATTCTAATTATTCCATGTTTTCTCTTCACATAGTTTAGATACATTAATGCAGTTTGATCCAACCCCTCCAAATAACATCCAACACAGGAGAAATAAGTCAACATATTTTTTCACTTCTAAAGGCACTGTCAGATTTAGTATTTTTCCATCTATGATACCACTACATTATGTCAGACAACTGCTGTATGTTTATTACTCTTTATATTCTTTTCTATAAGAAGAGATATAACATCTTTACACAAATCACTTCTAACTTGTAAGAACAAGAGGCTGAGAGGACACCTTACCATTCTCCACAACTATCTGAAAGGAGGTTGTAGCAAGGTGGGGGTTGAACTCCCAGATAACAAGTTATAAGACACCAGGGGAGGTTTAGATTGGACCTTAGGAAAAATTTCTTCACTGAAGGTGTTGTCAAGCATTGGAATATGCTGCCCAGGCAAGTGGTGGAGTCACCATCCCTGGAGGTATTTAACAGATATGTAGATGTGGCACTTACGGACATGGTTTAATGGTGGATGTGGCAGTGGCATGTCAATGGTTGGACTCAATATCTTAAAAGTCTTTTCCAATATAAACAATTCTATGATTCTATTGTATGCTTTAAAGAGTAACCTTTGCAAAAGCAACAAGATGCTTTACTTTTTGAACACTGTACATTTGCTTTGAAATGGAATAGTCTTTACTATATGTTGATATTCATAAGTGAATATAAAATATTTAAATTACTTAATGAATTATTTCTACCATATTATTCTCAAAGAACCTCTGCTGTGGTCATAGAATAGGTATTAAATTTCAGCTGGAGTATACTTATAATCAGTATAAGAACACAACACAGAAGTAATGGAAATTAGAATGAGAACAAGCCAGCACTCAACCAGATCAACTTCAGCTGCACTGGAAATACTTTTTTTTTTTCCTCCCTTTTCTCAGTATATATAGTGCAGAGAACAGATCTAACAAAGGTTTTTCCATGCTTGACCACCTGAGTAAATGAATCAAGCTAATGACCTAAGAATACAGAACAAACAATCCAGCAGTGACTGATTTTCACTTATTCTATCAGGAATAAAAAAAATCTTTGCACAACTGCAGAAGGATGACATTAGCTTCATCTGACATAGTTAAGCTTCCATGAGAAGGACTAGATGAGATGCTAAGACAAGTTCTCAACTTCATATCCATCAAAAATAATGGGGAAGGATACAAATCACTTTATTACGTTAGTATTTTGAACCATGTAGTAAAAAGAACCTTAGCAAAGTGGTAAAAGGAAATATATGTGTATATTCTTTAGATCAATTAGGTGCTTAAACTATAGTATGTTTGATCAGTGTAAAACTAGCATTGATGCAAAATGGAAGATTCGCTTGAACTCAATAATTATTTGTCAAGACACCATGTCCTTTTTCTTTCATTTTTTTCTGATTCTGATCTGTAAGAAACCACATCAGTATCAAATGTCACTTGGTTCTTATTCAAACAGAGCAGTCCAGACACAGCGGCTGCACCAGCTGACTTAGCTGACCTGGGCCTAGAGTAAAAACAAACCCCTATAAATCACCAGATGTAAGCAATTGAACAGTGATCAATTTAATTAACTGAACAGCTTTCCAAAGTTTACTGCATTGTTTTAACCCTTCAGGCTTCTTCAAGAAAGATAACTTGCAATTTGTATTCAATGGCAGGATTTGGCCAGAGGGATACAAATTAACAGCTTTAGACATTTTTTATTCCCATTGATAAAATACAAATCCCACACATAAAAATTGGAAAAAATCAAAAGACATGATAGTGTGACAGCAACTATTTTTGCTTGTGGTTCTTTCAAAAGGTTATAAAAATTAGGTAACAGGGAAAAGAAAAATCAAATTAATTTCAAATGAAAATGTCAGGAATAAAATTTCCTTTAAAATCAGCTGTGTTGGTTAAAGGGCCCTATATGCCTTTTACAACTTTATACTTGTATTACAAATGCCACATCAAGTAACCTACTAATTTCTTTCAAACAAGTTTCTTTCAAACATATGAATATAGACATAATAGTGTGTCACAATTACATGTATTAACTGCAGACATAAAAAAATATTATACCACACATTAAAATGGGCTCAAAAAGACATTTTAAAGATACTGGCAAAACACCTTCTAAACTAGATACTTGTCCTGAAGCTGTGTCTGGAGGGGATTTCCCCTTGTTGCCCACAGAAATTAATGGAATTCTGCCATGATTTAGCACAAGTAGGATTTCAGCCAAGATGCTTAATGATAGAGTACAACTCTTGTTTTCAAGTCCTCATTGTACAAGTTTGTATAACGTTTACTAATGTTTGTATAGTGCCTAGCACAACAGGGCTGAGGCTTCTGGGCACTACCACAACATAAATTAATTCTAATGTGGCCTTTGTATCTGAGAGAAGCCTAAGACCTACAAGGATTAAGCTCAATTACACACATTTTAAACAACTTGCTAAATAATGACATAATCAACTTCTTAACCACAAGCTGCTTTATTTCCAATTATTTGACGTTAACCTCTGTAATAATGCACGTATTTCCACAAATCCTGTAGAGTTAGTTCCACTAACCAGGGACAAGAGTAAGATGTACTTACAAAGACAGAAGAGTTATATTTGCAGACGCTGGTCCCAGATCTGGAATGATGTCCAGTTCATTGTTGTTCAACTTCCTATTAATATTACAAAATAGAGAGTCAGCTTTGATGTTAATAAGAAGCACATACTTTGGACTTGATAAATTGTTGAACAGTGTCACTCCAAAACTAAAAACCAATTCCACTTAGTGTAAAATATTAGAACATCAAAGTTCTTTGTTCAACCAATTATCCCTAGAGAAATAGCTATACATTTAACATACACAAACAGTGGCTAAAGTTTTTTTTTCATTGGGGCTTTTGTGGAGTTTTTTTGGGTCTTTTTTCTTCTTTTTTTTCAAATTAAGATGAATTAACTTACACTTCCTGAAGACTGTGAAGGTGATCCAACAGACTGATCTTGATTGAAGATAATTTGTTGTGACTTAAGTCCCTATGAGGTTATAAAAACAAACAGTCTGTCAGTTTTGCCACAAAATATCAGCTAAAGCAATACAATTTCAATTGAAATTATGTTATCATTTTTTTCCAAATACAAAGTGGTTTTTTTGTATTAGTAAAATTGGAATAGAAACTCATCTGAGTATACATGGTATACGTGTAAATACCCTGATCACTGACAGCAGTACCAAAAGAATTCCTATACTTCCGAAGAATTCAGAACTCTTCACCAGGATGTGTTGCAAGACCCATTAAAAATATCTTAAGATTTTGCTTCATACACACCAACGTCAACCTCTCTCGCCCATCCCTTCACAAAAAGGTTCTACCTGAAGCAATCTCCTGGTTAAAGGAAAATTCATAAATCAATACTCATTGTTGTCTCATTCTTTGAGTCATAGTATTGCTATCATTTACTCTTTTCACTTTCTAAAGCAATGCATACATTTTAAGTACACATTGAGAACTGTCCACAAATCTCAATTCTATTTTCGTGCTTTCACACAATTCAGGATGCCATTCCTATATAACCAAACTTAATGGCAATTTTAAACAAGCAATATCAGGAGAAAATTCTACTGAGTTTTTCGGTGTTTTAAACTTTATACTAGTCACATTAACACTGCACTTAATTGCATTCAAAGAAGCAGCTTGAACACTTCACTTGTGACACTCTGTACCGAAGATCCCAAATATATGTTGATGCAGTTATATGAAATCTTGTTAGTGTCTGCAGTGCTTGCTACAAAACAAGCCAGGGTACTAAGGATGCAACACATTTTCTTGACCATTGTCAAGAAATTATTTTCTCTATACACATGTATCTTTACTATAAGCCCTCTCCAACACTTGACATCACCATAAAGTACAATCCTAAGAAACTTTCCAGTACTTCAGAGGCTACAGAAAAACATCACAAAAAATAAAAAATGATCATACAATAGAAGGCAGAGAAGCTAATTACAGGAACTCAAACTCACATGTCCATAGAGATCTCCACAAGTGGTAAAGATTCACAACTGGTCCTGTAACTATGGCTAGCCCCGTTAAAGACCTTCCTCTTCTTAATCACTCATCCAGCACAATGTGTACCTTCCCGCTCCCATACTGCAGCCTATCACTACCTCACCTGCAGTAGTTCAACCATCTGTGAAGCACTTGCTGGACATGATAACACTGGGTTTATACAAGCCAATGAACAAAAACTACACTATTCTTAAGGCACTCTTAAACTCCCTCTGGTGACAGTTTGCAATGCAGACACAAAAAGAATTGCATTAGCACGCCTCATCAGTGAGCTGTTGTAGCATCAGGTAAAGGCAAAGAACTTTCTCAAGCTTCACAAAACTTTTCCCCATGCTAATTAAGCACTGAACAGTCATCCAACATGGCTGGAGTCCTCATCAAGCCACATGGGCATGAAGTGTATTTCAAGTTGAATTTATGAGGAAACTCCAGGATTCCTTACTTTTTCTGGATAATAGGATTCAGTACAGTCACCTACACCGAGCATGTCAAATACAGGCCTGACTGCCATGGTTGGGTCTACTCTCCATCTACAGGAAATTAAGAAATCTAATGATAAGCAAGCATATCCTTGCTGTACATAGACCAGAACTGCTTAAATCAAGCCTAGTTCACCATCTGTTCTACGTGTTCTGCTCTGTGACTTAGCCATGAGTAACTGCAGATCCAGAGAACTATGACTTCTCTGCACCCACCGTTACCAACCTCGGACACAAGTGCAGTGCTGTGATCCAGCTAGGCACCTGGGTTTCCTCAACAGCACACGGGGATGGTAAAACCACATTTTAGACTTCCCCAATTGTTTGGTGCTTTACAAAGTTGCTTGTTCAATGTTGCCAGGCAGTTCCATTGTCCCTTTTGTCCACTCTTGGGGTCAGCACTTAAAAAAAAAAAAAATAACGAAAATACAACATTACAAACAATCTCAGGCATGTACTTGGTGTGCTCTGAGCCAGCCATGTCGACCAGGCCCAGTGGGCTGTGGAACTGTGGCACCAGCAGCACCTGGCTCACAGTCATGGGCAGGGAGGGGAGACAAAGCTACATTTGCCAAGCTGGGGCTGCACAGCAGCATGCAGAGGGCAGACCCACTGACGCAAACAGCTTTTTCCAGAACAAAGAAAACAGGAGGGTGAGAGCTGGATGGGGAGACACCTAGAGAAGGGGAAAACCCTCTATCACCTTCAGGCCACCATGGAAGGGATGTTTTCAGACTCGGCTCTGGATTCAAGCACCTAATATGCATCTGCATCTTCTTCCAGGTGTCTAAATCCCTACAGATTTTCACCTTTAAGATAGAAAGACACAGTGTAACTTTTTTAAAATCCCATAAATATAAGTTTCAGCATCATGATTTTGAGTTCATCTGTAAATGAAGTTAACTACACTTAAGATGACTGCATCTTTCACTGCTTTAAAATCTAACACAAACATTCATCTGGCCATAGACTGGAGAAAAATCCCTTTGTTAAACATCTGAAGACATTAGCTGCATAGATCTGAACTGTTCATATTGCATTCTTAAACATAAATACAGAAAAAAATGTGCCGTCACAAACATCTAGATGAATATCTAACTTGGTCCTTTAAAGTAGAGAGAGTAGAGACAATTTTTACCCTTAAACTTGATTCAGTATTTGGCTTTAGTCTGTAGGGATTATATGAACTATGCAAATAAACAGCCAAAATTCAGTGAAGTTATGGCTGTTAGTGTCTAATATGTTATTGTTCTTCATGCTTCAGACAAGACTTAGGAATCATCAATTATTTCAACAAAGTGCTTTTAACATTAGTGTGAAAAACCTGCATTTCTTCATTTCAACTAAACATCTTGCAAAAGGTTTATTTAAAACATATTTGCCTAAAGGACCTACCAGACAGTAACAAACCTGAGCAGATTTGTTCTGCTGGAGTTATAACATGTTTTTAAAAAAAAAAAAATCTGGCAGAGTTCTTAAACTATAAAAATCCTGCAATTACAACCACTGCTGTGCATGATCACCACACTGGAGCCAGACACTTTCACTCATAGCTCAAGCTCACATCCATCTGGAGTCTATCAAGGCAACCATAAGCGTAACAACTTACACTAGCTTTCAAACTTTTTTTTTGGTGTTTGTTTTTTAACACTAAAGATGCCTTCAGATATTGCACACAGAACTACTTTTAAAAATACAAACATACATACAAATTCCTCATTCCTGGTTTACTTAGAGCAGGTTGTCAGACACAAACCAAAGCAAAACAAAAACTCCTCCAGACAATATTGAATCTTCTGCCTCACACAGCTGTACACATGCTTGTCTAACAACTGTTGGATAAAGTATGAATTATAAATATTTTATTAAGCATTATTTCAGTACTACTGGCAAGAGAAATTTCAGGGGGGAAAAAGGCCTCACAAGTTACATTTTTAAGTTAAATCATGGTGGTTGGAAATGAATTGAGAGTTAAAATATTTGTCTTTCACTAATAATCTAAGTAAAGCTTAAGCATATAGAAATTTTTGAAACTTATAAATATTGAATCTGAGGCATTTTTAAAATACAACAATCTATCATCCCTGTCACAAAGCTACAAGTACACCTCAGTCCAAAGCATTTCTCAATGTATCTTAAAACAAGTATTAAGAAAAGGTTTGAAAATGAACCAGTGTTTTTCCTTCACAGAAACGGAACTGATGACATTAAAACACTAAGATTATTGCTACACATTTTCCATTTCTGAATTTTCCTTGTCTGTTAAAAACCACATTACAAGTGCAGAGAAAATATCCTCTGTGATTACTTTTGCTACTAGAATTTCAAAAGTCATGAAAGATGTAAGAGCGAATACACTCTGAAACTTCAGACACCAGATTTATATTAAAAAATTCTTTATAACAATAAAAAATATATATACCTAGTTCTTCAACTCAGATTTCTAATAAAAGAGATTGAGTATTTAAGTAAAATTGCCACCACTTGAAAAAGCATGCCATAGTTCTTGAAATCCTTTAAGAACCATTTTATTAAAGAAACTACTTTCTATATTTCATTAAGTTTGTTTGAGCATCTTTTACAACTCACAAGTCTCTGCATTAGGAACCTGAAACATAACCCTGAATATCAATGTTTGTGTGACAAAAAATTAAAAGAGAGGCCTAATGAAAAATGGGAGAGGGCCAGAGTTTCTTCACACATTTTATAAACATAACTTTTACACTAACTTAATTTACAACACTTAGTCACAATTATCATCTTCTTCCTTAGAGAACCTGAGCCCCAAGTCAAATTTTAAAATGCAAATCCAGCAACAGCTTCTTAATCAGTCCCACTGGGGCCTATAGAGCTGCTAATTCAGCAGAAATCAGGAGAGCTGCAAAACAAAAAGCCAGGCTGTAGCTGTTTTAAGACACTGATCCAAAGTGACTCATAAATCAGCTTGCTGTGTTCAAGTTTTAGTCTGGAAAATACTGAAAAACAGCTGTGAAAACCATACGGCCCTTTTTTCTGGCAATTCTGGTAGAGAACTAGAGGATTTATAAAATGTAAATACTAAAGATGTAATACAAACACAACTGAAAACCATCTTTCAAACTTTCCCTCCTGCTCTACCAACAGTTTTAGCATTCCTCAGGGAACCCTGCCAGGGCTATGGCAGAGTAACCGGGGAGTATGCACACACAGAGGACACTGGTCAACACTTAGTACTCTTCCTCCCTCCCTCCGCCTCTGGCTCTGTGACACCAGCTCTAGCAAAATCATGTTCTTGCAATTTTGGGACGCAGGTCCTGGAAGCAAATGGAAATCCAACTTCAAAACTATTTGTACACAAAGTCATTACAAACGTTTATCAGCTTTCAACAGTATTTTTGGGTAAAACCACAGTAAAGCCACCAGTTGTACCCTGTTTACACCCTATTTTGTGAAGTAACTTCCATACAAATCAGCAGCCTCACACTTGCCATCAAAAAGAAAGGGGACATAGCTCAATACTCGGGCTCATGTTTAACTTCCCTCTTTGACTACTCAGAGGTCATGCAGCCCTTCCACATTCTCATTTTATTTCACCAGATTTGAACACTAAAGGCAGAATGAAACAGACCTTCAAAAAAAAAAACAACTTCATCCAACCCACTCTCCATCTAGGCGAGTAGACTGACGTGCAGAGGAAAGCTGTAAAGCCTAATGTGGGCCTAGACCTCCTCAGGCACATGAGCTTTCAGTGATCTTGCCTGAATATGTTGAGAACATGGTCTAACAGTTGATTTCTAAAGGGGACTGGAAAGTCTGCAGTTAAGCTGTTAGCCTTTGGCTATACCCACTATGGACTTCCATGGAAAACACAGTAAATATACACCAATAAAATTCATAAATAATCTTTTACAATTTCTAAGTGTACACTTTGCTGCAACAATAATCCTGGCTACTCAAACCTTTTTTGCTCACAGAAACCTGAAACACGCAAAAATCTTAATAGATTGTGCAGCTCCTAGTACAGGGGTAGCTGGAGGTAACAGATAATGCTGCACTCTTCCTTCTCTTTTTAAGAGAAGAAAGAAAGAGCAGGATACTTCCAAGGCATTTGACACAAACAAATGAAATATTTACACAAGAGCAGCCAGACCACATGGTTTGGTGACACCTACAAAGATGTACTCCTGTGAGTTTAAGAGCAAGTGACACAGCTGTCCAATGAGTAATCACAGCAGGGTTTCTTAAAACAGACCAAAGCTTATTTATACAAGTGGAACTTATTTTCTCACACTTTTAAAGGAATGTGAACTTACATAAGGACAATTTACACTACCAAGGGAATTCTAATTAGAAAAACCTCCCCTAAGCTAACAAAAAAAGCCCTGCAATGTGTTTTATTGTCTCTCAGTAACTTAAGTGGAAAAGACAAATTTGGATTACTGCTAATACAAAATGCTTTTTAAGGCAACTCTAAAAATTAAAAGTTCTGTGATTTTTTTCCCCTTCTTTTTTTCTTTCTTTTTTTTTTTTTGTTTAGCATGCTGTCACACCTGAATTTTAACAGCGTTAAAGTAAGCAAAGCAACTAAACTATGAAGCTTCCCTTAGTATCAAAAAAACCTTAGGTTTTGTCAGAAAATCTATGTTAGCATACTGAACTAGTTCAAAAGAACCAGAGGGATGAAATTTAATAGGAGGCAAAACCAGTTGTTGAATGTAAAGCAGATCTGGTATTTGTGTGCTTCAATCACATAAGCCAAAAGAAAAAAAATAAAAAGTTTCTCTCCCCTCACACTTTCCTACACCACTCCTGGAAATCTTAAGCTCCCAGAGCCATTCTTATGTTAACTCCATATGGTGTCAATACAGCCATCCACATTTCATGAGTAAAGCAGCATGACCTCCAGACGAGGCAATTGAACAGAATTAGCCACAACTAATTGAAAGTCTTCCTGTTTACGTTACAGACCTTATCTCAATCTGCTTTGGAAATGTAACAGAAAATTAATACGACTAATACAGAAGATCTCTGAGTGACAAGATTAACAACAAATGTGAAAAGCTCCTCTGCTGTTTCCAGGCCTTCAGAAAGCTCCTATAATTTATGCTTTGTCCATAAAAATTTGTCACTGAAAGTAAATTTTCTACAGATGGCATTATGCTTCACTGTGGGTTCGGTGAATCCGCGCGACCGGACCAAGCGGAGCAAACTGCAGGGTTACTCCAATCATTAAAGCCAAAACCATCGGTAATGACGAACTGCACCAATAGAACCGAGACCTGTTTTCGCGACACACACACACACACCAGAGTTAACTTGATGATCACTGCACGTTTTCCAATAAAGTCATCAGAACTTTATCACTTCCCCTCTCAAAACTGTGCGCAGCGCTCCCTGGGCCCGATGTCAGTGCGGGCGCCCACCGCCACCCCCTGCAGCCCGCCCGTGGGACGCCGTCCCGCTGTCCCGCTCGCTGACAGCTCGGCCGCTCTCCCCGGGCGCTGCCCCCGCCCGCCCCACGCACCTCGCAGCCGCCACCTCCCGCTTTGCTACCGCCGCGAAACCCGCACTTCCCTCCACAGAGCTCGTCTGCCGACGGGCCGCGGCCCCCGCCCGGCATCTAGGTCCCATGGGGCGGAAGATGGCGGACGGGCGCGGGCCGGCACCCCCAGCCCCCCGAACTACCCACCGCCCCAATACTCACAGCTGCACCGTCCCCCGCGGCAGCCGTTCGGGCAGCCGACTCAGCTCCAGGCGGCTGCAGGCGACGAGGTGCCCGGCGCAGCGGCAGGGCGCGGGACAGCGGGCGGCGGCGCGGCCCCCCAACAGCAGCGACGGCAGCAGCAGCAGCGCCAGAAGGGCGGCGGGTGCCGCGCGGGGCCGGCGGGGCATGGCGGGCTCGGAGCCGCAGCCCGCGCTCCGCTCCCTACAGCTCCCTCACTGACAGAGCCGAGCGCGCTGCGACCTCCCGTCTCTCAGCGCGGGTGGCGGCTCCCGCTCATGCCCCGCAGCCGCCGCCAAGGGGGGAGGACGGTGGGAGACGGCGGGGGTGTGAAAGGGGCAAAAAAAAAAGTAAGGGAAGAAAGCGGGTGGGGGCTAACCCGCCGCACCGCCGGCCGACAGCCACTCCGCAAACTTTTCGCCGCCTCAGCCCGCCTCCGCGCGGCCGAGGGAGCCCCGAGCACCACCCACCCCGCCGCAGCCCCCTCCCCCTGCCATATGACGGCTGCAACGCCGGCCCGGCCCCGTGGGGCTGGGGGCGTGTGGGCTGGCGGGCGGAGGCGCGGGTGGGATGGCGTTGCGCCCCGCTGCTGTCAGGCCGCGGCGGCGGCGGCACCTCGGGCCCGTTGCCTGCCACGGGCAGCCGGCAGCCGTCCTGGCGGCACGGCGGACGCGGGTGTAAGCCGCTGCTAGCTTGCGTGACCTCCCTCGGGGCGGGCGGTCGGCAGGCCCTTGGTGCTCCGAGCGTCGCCCACGGCGGGAGGGCCGAGGCGCGAAGGCGAGGGCGCGGAAGCCCGGCCTATGCGGGATTTCCGTTCGCCGCCGCGGCGGTTAAGAGCCAGTCGGGGCAATCCAGAAGCTGCTCCAGAGGCCCCAACAGGTTCCCAGCCAAGCCTAGGGTCACTGGCATGTAAAAGGTGAGGTGAGGTTAACTCCTGCCTTCCGGGTCCTGCATGGTTAGTCCAGACACCATAATTAAGCCCATTATGTTCCCCACAGGATCCCAGCTCCAGAGGTTCAGGGAAGTGGGCAGTGCATAGAGATTCCACATATCTGAGGTAATCTATGTAATTTAAGTAAATACCTATTGTTCGGGTTCCATATGTAAGCCCAGACCCTGCAATGGATTCAATTACTGTGGGCTTCACACATCCCTACTTGGCTTCAGCAGACATGAAACTTGCTCATGGGTACTGTACCTTCACTCCTACTTTCTACCTATATATTTCAACTGAAAGACTATAGACATCCTAGACATGAGGAACCTGAAACTTCAAAAGCATAGTGGCTCCACTATCTAGATTTGTAGGGATGAAGCTTTGTCTTCCATGCTATTCTTCCCATATGTATTTCAGGATACAAGTGAAATTTTATTTAGGAGTTGTGAATTTGCAAGTGAAACAGGCAAGTCCTGAGTACCTACAAACATTCATATGCCATTGTCAACACCAGTGTTTCAGGTGCATAGACTGTGCAAAGCCGGGCAGAGTTTTGTCAGCTTGTGCTCCATTGACCACTGGTGCTCATTAAGGAAATACAGGAAAACAAACAAACAGTGCAGGAACACACTTTTTTTTATTTTTCTACACATAAAAGCAAAAAAAAATGGTATATATTCACAAGCTACTCTTATTTGTTGTAAGTGGAAATTCTCTTGGCAGCATTGTTGTGTCATGCTTAGTTTCTTTGCAGCTTTCGTCTTCCTTTCAAAAACCTTAGGGAGACAATTAGATCAACAAAGCCTGTGAAACACTGAGCTGTTCTAAACAACCAGTAGGACAGTGCCAAATTCAGATTTTCAAAGCTATCCATCATTATCCAATACCTGTTACCATTGAAGTCAGTAGAAAAAGCTTCTGTTTCAAAAGTTCCAGCATTTGTTCTTTCTGTCCTGCTGTTTCTCACCACTATACTGAGATACAAAGACTCTTGAACACACTGTGTTCATTTTTAGGTAAAATGCACTATACTTTTGCAATTAATATTACTTTTGCCATGTAATAAGAGGAAGACCTTCATGTTTGTGTTGCTCCAGAGGATTATTGAGTACCTTACTAAAATGGATTTAAAGTAACTATGCATGGTACCACAATTCTGAGTGCACACTTACTTGGGAAAAGTGAGCTTGGCTTGTCTTGAATGTTGGCAAGTGCAGTGGTTCACTAGTAAGTGGCAATAGAATCATTAAACTGTCAGTTTTAAAATCCAAGGGAAAGAAAAAATAGGAACAAAGTATTTTTAGCTTATCGTGGTGGTCAATAATATACATGGTGCATACATGAACCGTGGAACAGGACAAAGTCTGAGAAATGAAAACAGAAAGACAGTCTGAAAATATTGAAAAAGGCAAGAACTTCTGGTTTTGTAGTTTTGAAAACCACTCATGCAGCCATAGAATACTGTGTCCTTATAAAAACCTAATGCATATTTAGTGTGAATAATATATGAAGCTGTTTTAAATTAAGCAAGGTAAATCAATTCAGAAAATTAATCCATTTGTCTTTGCATCATCTTTTCTCAAAATGCCTGATAAAACATATTAAAACTTATTATACTATGAATTCTAAAATGCTTATATGCTGTACTTCTGAGCCCATGACAGAAAGTCTTTCTTCCCACAGGGAGATTTGCTCTCTTCAGAAGTCTCAGGGACAAATTCTCCACCCAATATGAACACTGCAAGTGCCAGCAGCCCCAAGCCCAAGGATATCTTCATCTTTGCTTTTAAGAGAAGAGTGCATCATGACTGTACGTAAGCAAATATGAATGTCTCCTTCACAGGCTTGGCTGGACTATATCTGCCCTAAGTAAGCCTATATCAAAATGAGAGGTCTCACGTTTCTCTACCCTGTTATCTCCACAAGTAGCGAGGGATTTCTGCCGACCTTTGTTTGGCATCGGTATTAATGTACATGCATATTCAACGAGATTAAGGGACTGATTTGACTGAAGCCCCATCAAAATAATAACAACCCCCTTCTCCACCTTAGTTCTGTGTTGAAATCATTCCCTCATCCAGTCTAGCAGCACAAGGAAGAGGACTTATTCGTGGTGGATGACAGCCTGAATATAGGTCAGCCTGAGGGGATGGTGTTGAGGAGGGAGAAGCACAGCTGCAGAGAAAAATTCTTGTAAAACCAGACCCTCAAGCTCTCTCTTTGGCTAACGAAATTAGTTTCCCCCATAAGACTAGCAAGCACAGTAGTCTGGGCGAGTTGGGAGTAGAGGAAAGGTTACATAGTGAACTGCAGACCCTTCATTGGGATGTTACAGGTTGACTTAATGGTCTCTTTTTCAGTCCCAGATTATTTCAAATCAGATAAACACAGGTTCACAGATTCAAGTCCAAACATATGTTGTTTAAAATATGCATTCACTTCAGGCAAAAGACACACCCAGAAGCTGTCTAAGTATGATTTTTTTACATCTCATTAATGCATTGAAATCAGGCACTGCTTTCAAGTAACATACTCCAGAAAAGGTCAGTCTTAAATGAGGCTGGGTTTAGCAGATTATTAGAAGTAATTTGCCTACTGCTAAGTTAGCAAAACCAAATTAAGATACTATATGTTTTCTGTTCTGAGTTAAAATTAGAACATCTTATATAACATTAGTAACTTTAACAGTTTGATTACTCTAAATTCAGGGGATTTTGTCGGTTTTCAGAGTCTCAAGTGACTACAAGAGACAACTGCAAACAGTTGTATGAAGTTACATGTAGTTAAAGCTGTGGGATTTATGTCAGAAGGTCAAAAGGAACAAGCAGCTACACATACTAAATGACTATGTCTGTCAGGGCCACCCTGAGCATGAAGAGTCTCCCCATGTACTCCTGGACCACCACGTAATCCAAATCTTGTGTCTGTTATTCATTTCAGATTTTCTACTTTTCATGGGTAAATAAAGTTATTTAGGTAGTGTCCAGCAGCAAAGAGAAGAAGCAAAGCAGAATAACATTGCCTATGCTCTGACACCTGTGGTACAGTGAGACAGAAATCAGTGGCCCATCCACTTTCCAATCAGTAAATGTCCTTGACAGAGTGTTGGCAGAATTAATGTCCTGTCTGTTTATTCCTAAACTTTTCCAGTTTCATTTTGTTTTTAATCAAAGACAACATTTAAGACTATCTGTAAAAGGAGATGAAAACTTCATCAAGATCATCATTGCCTATTGCAGATTCCCCAATTTAATCCATTTAAAAAAAATACTAAGGCAAGTTTGTTGTTTTGTTGGGTGTTTTTTCCTAAAGCCACTGCTAGAAAGAGAGAGATGAACCAGTGAGACCTAACCTACTTAAAACACAAAAGTGGAGCATGACATGCTTTTTGTGGAGGCTACTTGCATACACAAAATAGCTTTCAATAGACAATAGAAGGTTTTGCTTCGGGGGGGGGGGGGGGGTTTACTAGAGTCCCATGAAAACCCCCTGTTGGATGCAGAAGACCCTTTTCACTTCTGGGCTTTGTGTATGTGAACAAGAATCTAATCCAATATCATGGAATGTTTTTCATGGAAATGCCCCTAAATGCAAAAGTTTCCCACCCTTCTTCTGCCCATTGGGTATAGTAATAGTACTGTTAGTTTCTAATAGCACTAAGACTTCATTTACTTCTATTTCTGTGATTAGCCACTGCAATTTCACTTGCATTTGAGGCAAACAGTAAAATGTTCTTAAATAATTTCATAGTAATTGCAGATCTCTTACTAGTGTGTCCACAGTGAATATCCCAAGGTGCATACAGAAATTTATTTTTGGTAGTAATTATGCTTGACTTTATGTGATCCAACATTGAAATCATGAAAACCAAATTGTGCATAATTTGAATGCACTGATTACAACCAGAAAAACCATATTAACTCTTTCTGAAAACTTTGCCTAGGGCAGAAAATGTTCAGCTTTTCTAGAATTCATCCAAACAGTGAATGCCTCCATTGCAAATAAACTTAAACATCCTAAGGCAATCCACATTAGTGATGACTGCTAATGTCTTCAAGTCATGTCCTGCACGGGGCTAAGTGGGAAGTTAAGTGCATGATTGGAAGGACAATTAAACAATCAACATCTACAAGGAAGTAACTTCAAAGAGGAAAATAGAAGAGTTAGTTTTATGTCATTAAGGAACACTCACGTTGAAATGTTGTCAATTTGAATGAAAAGAAGTAGATGTAATTTTAGGATGATGCTGCTGTAATAAAACATCTGCCAAGTGTGTTCTACTGGTTGTTTTAGTTTTAGGATTAGTTTTTTAGGATTTTTTTAAATAGTCTGTTAAAATAAGTAAATGTTTTGTGGTAAGAGAGATCAAGAAGTGGTGGCTTTCCCTGACAGCAGTCTTCAGTGCTTCCCTCATCCTCTCCTTGGAGTGGGATGTTTCTTCACCTGGAGCAGGAATATATCTTCCTTTCTGAAAGGGGAGTGGAAATTTCTGCCTGAGGATAGGCAAGAGGCCTTGGAGGCCAAATCTATCATAGCTGATCTGGTGAGATTTTTGTCAGTGTTCAGTGGCCACTAATGATAAGTATTCACAAGGCTTAGATGTGTAACTCTTGTTGGAGTGAATGGCTAAAAGAATCTCACAGTGAGAAATCAATGGGAGTTAAGACCTAAATCTTTTCAGAGTTTAGGTTTGATTGTCTCTTCCAGAGAGGAAACAAGCTGCTGGCTCATCTAGGACTCATCTTGTGTAATTTTAGCAATTTGGAAGTTTTGTATCTGTCCTAAAGCAGTTGGCTTGGCTTCTTCTGTAGTCAGTGGAGAAAGATACATCCAGAGACTGATTACTACCTTTCTAAAAGAAGTAATCAAGGCATTTAGAATGAATCAGCCTCTGGAGGATTTTCTCCATTGACTAGAAAGAGCTTTATGACTAGCTTAGACCAGACCCTGGATTTTTAGATTACTCTCACTCTGTGCCTTCAGCACATACACATTAAATAGATAATAGACTAATATGTAAGCATATTTCTCAGTAGTTTTCTATTACAAGTGTGTTCTCTTAAATGGTATTGTAATGGCAATACGCAGAAATTCCCACAAATGTGAATTGTAGTTTTTAATTTTATTATAGCTCTGTAAGGTGATTTTGTTGTCTACTGATATAACAAGTTGCATTAAGGATTCATTAACTGATTAAATCTTAGAGGATTTAGTTAAACAAAGGGAAAGTGCTATCCTTCAGTGGGGTATCATGTACAAATACAAAATGAGGACCTTATGGAAAAGGATTTAATGTTAGTGCATCACAAACTAAACAAGTATGTGTCAACAATGAAACATCAAAGAAGGCATTTTGGAGTTCATGAGTTGGAGCTTCCTATGTGAGAGAAAGAATAATGTTCTAGTGATGGCTGAGAAAAAGTACTATATCTCATTTGGGGGTCTCCTTTTGCATAAAAGGAGAGGAGTGGAGAGGAATGGAATTATGAGGAGAGGGCTACAGAAAGCTGGTAGCATAGGCTCGCAAGGACATGGTTTGCAGCTCTCACAGAATGAATAGCCAGTGTCACAGTGCAGCAAGCAGCACTTGAGATTTTGCAAAAGCTATTCCATTGCACTGTTGAGAAACCAGTGAGTCATAGCAGACTGTAGTGTCATCTGAACTTGCTCTTCCCTTTCTGCTGTGTGATGCCTGTTGCTTTCCCAATTATTATATAAAACAAACTAAGCAAACACCATCCTGGTAAGAAGCTGGCCAAACATGCATTGCACCACTTCCACAGCTGCTCAAGCAGTTGCAATAGCCATGTTTGCCAATAAAGTCTGCTTTTCCGAGCGGAGGCAAAGAAAAAGCTGGATGAGGGAGCAGCAGCCCTGGCCTGCTCATCTGGATGGGCTGGACTGGGCGCCAGCTGCAGCCCAGTGAGACATACAGCAAACACCAGCACTGTGCACCAGCCCAACAACTTGGTGAGCAATGCTCTGCCACACAATCCTTGCCTTCGTCCTGGTAATATGGAACTGGGACAAGCTGCAAGGGCTACTGGTAGGAATCCTGTTCATGGTTCTGACACTTTTGGGGAATCTTATACAAGCAAAACTTTCTACAGCCTCTTCTGCATCTCTCACATTAAGGCACATAGTCTGAGAAGCTTCTGAAATGCAGATGTCACTTTCTAAATATCCTGTTAGCTCCCTGCTAACACTGGGATACTGAGGTTTGTCCATTTCCTAATGGCCCATGGCACTTCTCTTGGCCCTCAGGACTTTCTCAAGTGAGTCTTCTGCTAGGATAAGCTAGGAGAACCATCAGCACTCATTTGCCTGAACACTGTCACTTGTGAAGTATATCCATTGTTTTTTTTCCTTCGCAGATTTGCAGCTTAGTCATCTCAGTCATTGCTCCCTTTCTCTTGCCTCTCTACACTTTCTGATCTATCAAAGAAAACCTATAGCAGTGCAGAGAGTTGCACATGTTGAATCTTGAAATGTTTTTCTGGTTGTATGCTGTCATCTCCAAACAAGAAACTTCTGGTTCAGAGACTCACCTCGCAGTTGTGTTCTCTATTGCTGTTGCAGGTTATGGAGAGGAAATAAATAGAATAAAAGGGTGAAACACATTAACATTGCTACAAGGCAAGTAGCCCAGTGTACAGTTCTCTTTGGACTGTACGGACCTTAGCAGTAGGAAAAGCAACCTAGAGAGACACCAACAACAGTGTCAACATCTTACCACACCCTAGGTGTGTAAAAAGACAGCGCCACAATATGGGTTATTAGATGCCTTGGCCAACGGGTACAGTGCCAAAATCAAAACGGTACTACCATATACATGATCTGGCTGAGCACAGGTCTGACAGCGTGATTAAGAAACTATGGCTTTCATTGGATTGCAGATACTCAGTAAATGAGTTATCCTTTGAGTGATTTATAATCAGAAAAGTCTCCATAAGGTTGGCTAAGCTACTTCTGCAGTATTAATTGCCCGGTTTTGTGGGAGGAAAAAAAACCCAGGAAACTTAAGTAAACAGGAAGAGGCTTGCTGATCATTTTAAACCTTGGGAAAATGATGTCTTATTTTCATCATAATGAAAAAAAAAATCATCACTTAATACACCACATTATTCACACTAAATTTTTTCATTCTGAATGAAAAACCTTCTAGTGATAAACACAGAATAACTTTCCTAGAATTTTTATAAAATCATACCCACACTCACTGAGTACCACATGTGAGTAATATATCAGTTATCCCACTGATGTCACTGAGATGGAATTAAAAGTGCTGAAATTTTGTGTGATGGATATTTCACCACAGCTGTAAGCAATGTGTTCCTCAGAGACTGTGGTTCTCCCAGGGCAATGCTAAACCCTTGGACTTGCACCTTCTTAGTATAAAAAATAGTAAAATAGTATCAAAAGAGATCTAGTCAAGAAACTTAGCCTTGTGTATGTTTCAGTTTGTATATAAATTAATCTCTTGAATTGTAAATAGATGTACTTTTTACTAATATGTATGGCTGCGTGTCATCAAAAATAAAACATAAAGTATGTTAAAATCAACAAGAAGGAGTGCAAAGTTAAAACTACAACCATAATCTGTTACATGGCTTTTGAATATATGTAACTGTCTCAGAAACAGCAACAGTTAAAGATGAAATGGTAGGACTTTTTTTTCATTTTTAAGAATAGCTCTTTTTGCTTCTTTTACATTTTAGATCTCTTTAAACTTACTCTAACGCTTTCTAAATACTCATTCTCTAATTTATTTTCTTAAAAAGATGTTTTAAAAATAAGTATATATTTAATTTAAAAATATGTTAGAGCAACTCACACAAATGAATAATTCTACTAAAGAAGTTACTACTGACTACTTAGCAAATGTGAACAACTCTTTGTTGTTGTCACCATCACTGAGTGGCACACACTGATCTCCAGAGCTGTAACTGACTAGTGTAAAGAGTCCTGATTCAGAAGACCATTAGAGCATGTATTTGCTTGGACACAGAATCGAAAGTGCAGTGGGGTGGGTGGTGAGAGCCCTTCCTGACCAAGACCCTTTCATGGACTGGGATCTGAGCATGTAGACTTCTGGCAACATGCCCTTGACTACAGTTGATGGGAAAGTCGTTATAGCTGCAAGTGTTCTGTAAGCATGAGTGACCCAAAGCGGTGTCTATCACTACGTCAGCAAATCAGATGTGCCTGAATAGCCTTTAGCCTGTGACCTGAGGCCCTTCCATAACCATGGACAACTTTTCAAATAGGGAGGACGAGGGAGTGCAATACAAACAGGATGATTCCTCATACCATTTTCTCAAACAGTGTTGGCTTCAGATTTTCCCACCCAACACACTGTCTGCTCAGACCTGCCCCTGCCTCTCTTTTGGCGGTGTAAGCACATCTGCTTGTGGTGCCTTACGGGAAGCCAGATTGTGATTTTTTTGTTGGAGTTATTTTTAACCTGGCTCTATTGACTTGTTTGATTTGTTATTTGGCCTCACAAATGATGCCAGGTGCTATAATATGGACCAGGGAATGAGTGGCAAGACATTAGGGGTCCTGGGTGTACCTTAAGCTGTTGCAACCACTGAAAAGAACGTATCAAATAAACTGTGATTTGAATAATCCCATTTAATGTGGTGGCAAATCCAGGTTTTGGTCACTGAATCTGAGATTAGAAACATCAGCCCCTTGAGCTTAAAATCCTCTCTCTGCCTCTTCAAATGCATTCAGTATTATTTTCCACAAGTACCTTTGTCCTTGAAATTCTGCTATCTCAAATATTGTCTTCCTCCAGTGGTTTAACTGTATGCTGGATCAGAATGCATCAATCTGTAGCTCAAAGCGAGGATGAGATCCTAAAGACAGCATTAAACATCATACTGTGCAGTTTGGCAGAAGGCAACTGTGTATTCACACTTGATCTGCCTGTAATGTGCACTTCCATTTACTCCAGCGATGTGCAGGTCTGCTATTAATGCTCATGGAACCTACAGTGCAAAAAAGACAAGCATATTTCCATAAACCTGACAGGCATTCGTACTACTGGTAAAAAATGTGTAGGAGCACATAAATTGAAAAATAGTGGAAAGCAACCCAGAGAGCATGCATCAGTGCTTGTACTTTTTCTTCTTCCATTTCTAGTGCTGTAGAAGCTTGTCTAAGCCACAAAGTTTGCATGTATGCTACAGTTCTTTAATGCATATTTTTTTATCCTGGTTTCTCAACTTGAATTATGTGCAGCTAATACTCAGACCCTCATTTTTATATTGTACATGTCAATTCAGGTACACACACATCTAGAGAGATATATATACACAAAAATATATTTTTATATGTACTTTAATTTTCTATACACATGATATTTAACTTTGTGTGCTGCATGCATTTTTGTGAGGAGGAGCACAGGAGGTTACAAGCACAGCTTAGTTTGGCCTCCGATTATGTCAGCCTCAGGCTCAACAGCCTGGCACGGAAACCTGCAAATCCTGCTGCACCCCACAGCTTTCTTTCTATGTGGTACTAATAGAAACATCCTCTCTGATGAGGCTTTGGAAGTTACCAGGTGAGGAACCTTTGCTTCACTGTTTGAAACTCACCAAATTGTTATACAACTGCAATTTTGAGTCTCTTTGATGCTAAACTTGGAATATGTGTTATTACCATATATGCAGTAAATAAACATCCAGTAAGCGAGATAATGCTGAAGCTAATGGCTGTTTTATTGTATAGTTTTAAATAAGCTGTCATTTCTCCCCATGAAAGGAAAGGCTGGGCAGTTCTTCCCATCAGAAAGATGCTGCTCTGTCCCATAGTTAATATAGAACATAGTACCATGCTATCTCATCCTGTCTAACAGTGACCTTAAACACAGTCCTACAGCTGCTATGGATTTGGTGAGTTATTCTGGGAATGTATTTAGTCCATTCTGGGAAATGAAGTAGAACAATCAATATACTACATCATGAAATCTGATTTTTGGGGTTTTAAATTGATCTGTCACACATCAGTTTTTCACCTGAAAACATAAGGAAAGACCAACATAGGGTCTTGAGAGAAACTGGACAAAAATGGCCTGTAGGATTTCAAGGCTTGCATTCCTTGTTTTCATTTGTGGTCTCATAGTATGGACAAAAAGAGTTCTATGTAAATTTATAATTAGTAGATACTATAAACACAACCAAAGACAGCAAATTATAAAGACAACCTGGAGATACTGGGAACAGAGACAATTTAGGCTTCCATTCTGCAAACAGTTCTACCCATGCTTAATTTTAGGAGTGAGTAGTCTTTTCATTCCTGTGTCTGAAATCACACAAAACTGTAAGAGTGATGTTTTCTGAAGGATATTCATCATATAAAGCCCAACAGCAATATATATACATAGTGAATTTTACTCTGAAGTGTAGATTACAATAAAGGAGACTATTTGGAAGGCAAGAAAATTAGCACAAAAGGAGATGTACAAATGAAGGATCAGGGAAGTACACTTCTGAGCTTACCATGCAGCACAGACAAAAGACTTACTCCTCTTTCACCCAATGGGATATTTGACATTTTCCTTTCATTAAATTCATACAAAGACGTGGGTGTGACAAGCCACTTAAGAAGCCTTTGCAAATAATTAGTTTGTAAGAAAGAGGCAAGAGTGCTCCTATGTTACATTCAATGATAATTATAACTTGGCTTTCAAATGGTATTTAGCTATTTATTTGCTTTCTGAGGTTGCCGAGAGATCACAAGAAGCTTTCAGGAGCTATTTCCAATGCACAGTACTAATTAGAGCTGGAAAGAGCGGGCCTATTAGCGCTTACTTTCGCCAAGCGTCAGGCAATTGGAGGTGCTGAATGCCCTCGAGAGCTTGTCGTTTAGGGGCATTATGGAGCGGCGGAGGTCCGAGTGCAAGTACACTGCGGCTATCGCCATCCCTGTGAGTGTCGTCGGGAGCGATAGGCTCCCGACTGCGGAGCTAGCGCTTGTTTGTTGCCTGCTCTTGGGAGAATAAGAAACCACCTGAAGAAAATATTCAGATAAACGTGTTACTAAGCACCTTTTCCTTTCTGAAGGTAACTGTATTAGTACAATTAAACACACTCGGAAAGACTTACTCAAGGATCTTCTCCATTTAAACGCTGATGAATCAACATATTAAAGGGCACTAATCCTTCCAGAAAGCCCCTTGTAATTACTTTTTCAGGCCACCACTATCAACTTCAAGTCTGTTCCCCTGAGCTCGGCACACCAAAAAGCTTTCAATACGGGGAAACTGAAAGAGGTAATAAAGGTATGTTTTAACTAAACGAAAGACTTGTTTTGAAGACTTAAGATGTTTATTGCGTAGGAAAGAAAAATTATTTAGCACTTCTCTTTAGATATTAGTTCAATCTTAATTTATGATGACAACAAAATATTGTCAGGAAATGGAATGAGGAAACTAGGCTGAGAAAAATTCTGAAGTCAACGGATGATTGTCACAGTTGAGATTTTTAAAAACTATAATCAAGTAGAAAACCTTTTTCTCCCTAAGGAATAGAGCAAAATGGAATAAAACCAGCTGCACTTCCATACTGAAGGGAGGCATGATAAAACCAATTTAACTTCAAG
The DNA here is from genome assembly GCF_028858725.1 of Colius striatus. Classification (NCBI taxonomy): domain Eukaryota; kingdom Metazoa; phylum Chordata; class Aves; order Coliiformes; family Coliidae; genus Colius; species Colius striatus. The sequence goes on along the minus strand of NC_084759.1, from coordinate 173,928,681 downwards.
ACTGCAAGGGCTTGACCCTGATAGGTTTAAAGGGAACTTCTAGTAAGAGTTATTGAGGGTAAAAGATTATTATGAAGAAGAATCCTATCTCTGGTTGTGAAGGTGGAAAGTTGCCAGGGTCTGTATTAATCAAACTTTCCACTATTCTACAGCTAAAAGGGCAAGACCCTGTTTAGGAGAACAAGGTTTTGCATTTAAATCATGTTAAAAGAGCACACAAACTTTTGGTAATAGAATCTTTTATACCAAAAACTCACCCATTCAAATGCAACTATGGGTACCAGTAAGGACCTTGCAGTGCTTCAGTTCAAGCTAGCTTATTTCCTTTTTTCGTGACCAAGTATTCTATTGATCAGACAGAGGATGATGCCTGAGAAACAAATCCTCCTGAGTGTGGAGGATGAATTGAGAATAGGTGACTGCCCATTTTCTTCACGTGTGTTTTGTGAATGCTCAGATCTTTGAAAGGATGGAATTCATGACAGGGCTAATGCTCTTGTGCTTTAGAGACAGTGATTTCATAGGAAACTTGTTGAAGCTGGACAAAATAGATGTAATTTCTCCCTCAAACATAGTTTTAACTTCACAATTAAGTAAACAGGAAAAGTAACTTATTTTGCTATTTCTGAGTTGAAATACAGTAACTGAAGAACTAGGACATATTTCTTTCAATCTAAACAAGACCCATTCCCCCTTGCTTGCAGAATAAATGTGGTAATTTTCAAGCCAAAGAAAGTCAAAGGTATAAAACAGCTTAAAAAAGAGCTTTGTAATGAATGCAAACCTAATTCCAGATAGTCTTTTGCCTCTCCAAAATAAACACATAATAATAAATATGTAGTAATTACCTCATACCTGTGTATAATAAATCAGGTACTTCAGTGCAGTGACTGATGGCGCTTTCTGGGAATCACATAGCCTGTGGAGGTATAAATTCATTTCTGGAATAATTTTGTCAAATTTCAATAACAACAGAAGGTTGTGCTTTGTTTTTGTTTAGACATAGGTAGGGATTTTTTGATTATTTTATTAGGAGGAAAGCTAGGGTCCAGCTTAGAGCCTGTTCTTCACTGTGCCTAGTGTAGTCCCCACAGAACAGCCACACAAGCTGGCTGCCGCATCCTAAGACCCCTCTGTTTTGCTGCCACATCCTAAGACTCCATAGCTCTGGTTTGCAGACAGGTAGAGTGGAAGCTAAACTATCTGTGCCCCAAGCTTTGAAGAAGGCATTAACTCTTCCTTGGATTTCCAAATGGAAATATGATGGGTCAGCAAAGGAAGCTTCTGTGGCTAGCAGATGGATGCCCTCTCCTTTGGTTCCCATCTCTAAGACTTTGGTTATGCAATGGCACAAGTGAAGAGAAATAAAGTTATGGAGAGACTATAGATACCTGTAGACAGATCCAGTAAATCTCAGTTCTCTCTCTCTCTCATAAGCAGAAAAGACTGTCTTAGCCTTAGGCAAAATGGATGTCACAAGTTGAGCAAAACATTGCGTTTGGAAAAGTAAAATCTGTATCTGAAAAATAATTTTGAAAAGTAGTTTTGAATGAGATGTACTCCTCCCTCCGTCCCTCCCTCCCTCCCTCCTTCCTTCTCTCTTTTTCTCCAAAACCTAAAAAAAAAAAAGCACATACCTAAAATGCACAGAATGAAGTCACTGTCAGAAAAAAAGGTAAAGAGAGTTTACCTTTGCCTAAAGACAAGCAAGAACACCATTCAATGTATATTTTCTACATTGTGGTAAATTCAGTTTCTATTCAGTCACATACATATGACCTCAGCACAGAGTTCTGGCTTGTAAGTCAAAACTCAGTTTCCAACTCAGACATTGACTTCACATATACCTTTGAATAAGTTACTTAGGCCCACAGAAGCAGGCAGTTAACAAAAATTAAAATCAAGTTCCTAATACCAATGCTACTGTTATCAAAATCCTGCCCAGGTTTTAATTGCTAGAGTTCCTTAGTGCTCACTGCCTACAGCAGCATGCTAAGAACAGTTATTTATTTTGCAAGCAGTTAGTTCACCAAACAATGATTCAGAGATTCTTAATGAACATGAACATCTGCAGCCAACATTTGAAAAACTTGTGATGCCTTTCTTAACTATTTCCCTGTATGTCATCACTCCATTGATTTCCTCATTTGATTGCTGTAAATTTTCTTCAATAGAGTGTAAAATCCTGGTACAGATATAAATATTTTACTCTGCTTTAATAGTATATACTCACATAGTATTTGTTTTCACCTCTGGTTGAAGAAGGAAAAGTGCTATTTGCCTCCAACGTGACTCTAAGAACTCTCTTGAGAATTTCATGAGCAGACCCAGAGAAAATCCTCTCTTAACACTAACATGGAGTATGACATCTGGATTGGCAATGTTTCCAAGATGCTGATTTTGGACAACGCACAATTTAATACTGATCATTTTTCAGATAAAATATCAACAGTTCTCACCATGTACTTATCTTCACTGGGTTAGTATGAGGTCAGGATATGCTTCTTGAACAGCTTTGCCATAAGGGATCCTCTCTCCACAGCTTAAGAAACAAGTAGTGAACAGTTCCAGGCCATATCCCTCCATTTGAGTTGTACATACAAGTTCCTTCACTAACTGTTGAGTGTTCTCTGTGACAGCTTTTCTTGACTTGCCAGGCCTGGACTCTAGTAATGTGTAGATGTCCTAGGGAACCATACTTTAACTTCATGGCATCATGGTTTTACTAGTCTTTTGTATGTGCTGGATTTGGTTCTGTTTAATGTAGCCTCCGAATTGCTCCTGGTGGCATTTACAAGTCTTGGAGAAAAATGAGAAACACTGGGCATCAACCTGTCACTGAGATTCTTGTTAAGTTCAGATCCTAGCCTTGGCCTAACTATGTATGAGAATACCTATCACTGATCACAGAATTACAGAATCTCAAGGTCTGGAAGTGACCTCAAAAGATCATCTAGTCTAACCCCCCTGCCAGAGCAGGACCACCTAGAGTAGGTCACACAGGAACTCATCCAGGTGGCTTTTGAATGTCCCCAGAGGCAACTCAACAACCCATCTGTTCCAGTGCTCCCTCACCCTCACAGTGAAGAAATTCTTCCTCGTTTTTCTTTGGAACCTCTTATGTTCCAGCTTGTACCCATTGCCCCTTGTCCTATCATTGGCCATCATTGAGAATAGCCTGACTCCATCCTCCTGACAGCCACCCTCTTCATTGCTTGCCTTTCCTAGTGCAGGGCAGCCTTTCCTGTTTCAGTACAGCCTCAGCTTTTGCATTTTTACTTTCCTTGAGGGCTGTACCTAGATTTGCCACCTGAGTAAGTTGGCCTTGGATCTTTGTATCTTTATTGTCCCCTATCATTTACTGCTTTTTTGTTCTGTCATTCATTCTTCTGCAAGAGTGTGAAACAAAAACATTGTCTGTTGATGCATCCTTTTCTGAGTTCCCTCCTTATGTGCTTGATAATTACTGTGACATTCTAGGATGTCTTGCAACTCTGTCTTCATTTGCTTTCAAAGCACCTATTAAATGATAATTTGTGCTTAAGTTCCCAATTGACAGTGACTGATTTGTGTTCTACCTCGGGGCACAGAGGCCTATTGTCTCAACAAGTAGAGTTTGCTACATATCTTTCAAAGATCAAAAAGAGACTCTGCCTGAATTTGTTTGTAAGCTGAGAATTGGTGCAGGCAAGTAGAAATTATGATAGGGAAGTGCAAAGAAGCCCTAAGAAACTCTTGATCAGCATGGTTTTACTGGTCTCAACACAGTCACAGCAACCAGTTGACAGGTTTTAAAAGCAACACAGACTTTTTTGCCTGTGATCTTAGTTTTGTCCTCCATCCCACTTCCTAGAAAATGGAGTACTAATTTGTTGCTTTCTTGTGATTTCTGTAACTTTTAGTAATTAAAAGATCTGTTACAGCTTTCCTGGTTCTGTTTATTGTTGGTCTGTGAATATTTTTTCATAGATTTCTGTATAGATTTCATTTAGCATTTCTGCTTGTGAAACAGCCATTCCTCCAGCTCATCTCAAATGTGTCTCTCCACATGTGATGAACGCATTTGTGCTGACTTCCAAATCTTCTGCCTTTTTAAACACAACTACATCTTGTAGCTTTGTCTGTAAAAGGGACTAACTTCCTGAGGCATTTACTCCTTGAGATATGACTAGCTCTGAAGTATGAACTTTTCCACTGTCTGCCGTTCTCAACACTCTCAAAAGAGAAGCAAAGGTATTGCATTTTGCATATATTTTCTGTTTTATAGAGCTGGAAGAATACTTGTCTCCAGAAGGCATGCTTTGATGTGTATCTCTGTCATTAGTAATGCCATTAGTGAGTTGTTTCTTATCCTTGCAGTGTAACACTGCTGTCTCAGTAACATGCATTATACTTAGTCTTGCAGCATGCAATGTTTTCTTTGTGGTGGTTATTGGTGATGAGATCACACATCCCACTAACTCATCCCTTTCCAGAGAATATGACCTTGGGTTTTTGTGTGGTGCTGATGCTGCTCCGGGCATTGCAGTTCTACTTGTCCTGTAGGGACGGTGTACATCGGGACTAACACTTCCCTTACATCCTGCTTTTGTCTCTATGCATTTACAGTGCATAATTAATTGTGTGAAGGATACATTGATTTCTCATAGGTGGCTACAACATCTGAAAAGATGCATCACTACAGTCTGGTTTCATTTTTTCTTCTGGGCACTGCTCTTGTGGCTTTCTGTGTGTCACTGTCTAACTGGAATCTGAACATGCTTTTCTTCCAGTTTCTACCTTAGCACCTGTGTGGGCATCTACCAAAGCTTGGTGTTGTGATCATGGGCTGCTTCTCTCCTTACCTCTCTCCTCCAGTTTCCAGCTGCTGTTTTGGTTTGTGGGAGTCCCCTTGATGTCTGCTTCAGTTTACAGTGAACACCTTCTGGGGTTGGGATGATGCCCATTGGCATTCATACCAAGTGCTACCCGCCAAAAAGTGTGGGAAAGGTTGTCAGGTGGCTCATCTGGCCTGACAAACAAGAGCCCTTTCTTGATGAGATCTGGTTGGGAATTTTCCAGTGAAACTTGCTTTATTGGAAAATACAGAAACTGGTATGTATCGACCAGGTGGTATGTCTGGTCAAAACCAAAGGCAAAAGACCCACCACAGAATAGTCTGGCTGGTAATGCAGCAATGTAGAAGAATATCATTCATATCCATGCTTTGCACAACTAGTTCTTTGCGCAGCTCCATGGATGTCTTAACCACAGGATTGCTGACTACTCAGTCACACCTCTCAGCCCCTCATGGTGCAGCTGCTCAAATTTGTACAAACAGTTCTGGAGGGTAAATCCAGAGTTCTTATGCTGTGTTTGCCTCTCACAGCTACTGACTGGTCTGCTATCTTCTTTATACTGTTTTTGATAAAAAAAAATTCCATGGTGAAAATCTCCTCGCTTTAAATTAAAACTTTATTATCTTGCTCAAGAAAGATCTGAAACAGTATGACATTATCAGAAAATCATCTAAAAATCTTAAAGATATAACAATCCTAGATTGAGATGTCAATGCCCTCCTCACTGGATGCATTGCTTCTCTAAATTCTTATTGTGACATTAAGATGTAATGGAGTTCTGATTTTCTTACATTCTGGTATAGGCACTTTTTTTTTTTCCTGTCTTTGTTTTCCACAATATGGAATTGTACCATCCTATCCAAGACATTAGCAGTCAGTCTGTGTCTATCTTGTGTTTCTTTATGCTTTCCTCTTCTCTACGTTTAACTTCAAATTATAAATGGAAGAAGGAAAGTTTACTCTCTGATTGAAACAACTTGTGTTTTTTTTTCACAGATAGATCAAGAAAACATCTCATTTGATACTGTTAATATCTGTTAATATCATCACTTTCAGACAATTCCGTGGTGTTTTACTCTTACATAAATGAGGTATTTCTACAAGATACTTTCTCTATCATCTTCTAAAATATGAACTGCTGCTGACAGAAGCTTGGGAAAACTAAATACAGTGAAACTTTTGAATCATGCAGTAAATTATATTCTAATTCCAGAGGAGAGTGGCAGAAGTGCTTTTGCTGTGGTATATGAAACTGTAACATACAGTAGTAATGATTTCATTTTCCATGTAGGATATACTTTCAGGACTTTACTCTCTGTCTGGAGGTAGCTGCAGTTCTCAGATGGAGCTGGCAAATTAATTTTTTATATATTTTTCTGGTTTTGTTGTTTCTCTTAATGTAAAATGACCTCTTTCACAATAAGAAAACATCATCTCTTTTTCTCTGTGGAAAACATAATACTTCACATTTTATTGAAGTTTGGAAACACTGAGTTGTTATTTGAAATTGTTTAGTAAAGGGGGATTTCTGATACTGACAGAGAATAATTCTGCGGAAATATTTTGCTCTCTGCAGCAATATTTAAGGATTTAAATTGTCCAAGTTACTCAATACCTTTGAAGTACCGTTACCATTTTCACTTTTCAGATTTCCATTTGTGCAAATATGAGAAAACAAAGGAAAACCTTTTCCTGGTTTGTTCCTTTGCAGAATTTTAATGCCTCTTTGCTTCAGCTTGTTCTTTTAGCTCTGTTTGCCCATGTAACTTAAAACCAAAATGGAAGTGAATGGTTTGAAAGAAAGATATTTACTTAACAACTAGTGGATACAGCTAAAAAAGATCTGCAGTGTCCCACTGTTCTCTCACACACTGGGTGAGGCAGCCCAGGTTTGACCGTAAAGCTTATAAAGCAGTGTGTATTTCTTGTTTAAATGAAGTACTTTTATGAGCCCTATGCTGTGGTTTTGGTAATGTTTTTGGTACTTTAGCCTATGTTTTCCCAAATAAATGAAGTTTAGAGGACTGAGCATTCTTTCTGCATTGTTGTCTGTCAGATTGTCCTCTATCATTTCTGAACCTACTACCAGTTTTAACTGAGACAGTGAACCAGCAGGTTACGTGCCACTAAGTTTTCAGAAAAGAGACAGAAGAAGAAAGAGACTCTTCCTAATGGAATGGAGAGAATAGTGGAAGGAGTAGTTTATATTTCGTAGATGCGGGAGAATTCACACAGGGCAATGCTATTAGATGTAGTTAGACAGTACCTTCATCTCCTGAGACTGAGAACTGTTTACCTTCCTCAATTTAGAAAACTATAATATACTCATCGTGTCAAACTCTCACTTCAGTCAACAGGAAAAAATAAGCTTTCGTGGAGCTAGATTCCATTGATGTTGTTGGCTCTACTAGTTACAAGCAGTGCACTTTTGTTCCCACTTTCCCCGCTTTAGTTCAGGTAGCAGATGTGTTTCAGAAATGAACTTGGGAGACTCTAATTGTTTGATGGACATTCAGCCCAGAGGACTAGACTAGAAGTAGTCCAAAATAAACACCTCTGAAATACATACAGCATCAGCTTGCATCTAATGGTCCACAATACTTGCTTACGTAGCATGAGTGCAGAACACAGAGTTTTTTAAATAAATGATTGCAAAAGCATTGTTTTTGTGCTCTCTTTGTGACTTGGTCATGTCAATTTATAAGCAATGTGTAATAGTGTTCTGCTATGTTCATTCTACCTAGCTCCAGACAAATCAATTGTAGTAAAACTCCCAGTATTGGGGTATTTTCCTATTTTCTGTTGCTCTGTTGCAATTATTATAGCAACAGAGGATATGTTAAAATAGTCCAGTTAAAAAGATTTTAACCATATTCTTTTTTTCTAAATGAATTTAATGGTAACACAATTGAGGTCCATTTATTGTAACTCTTCCACTATTGCTACTGTAACAGAATAAAACCAAATTATTCTAGTGTCAACAGTCTTTGGTTATAGTATGGAAGAGACTTTTCCATCTGAGTCTGAGGTGGAATCTGAGATTTCTTATCTTCTCCATTCAAAAAGAGACCTTCACGGGATTTGCAGAGCTGATTTTTGACTGTGAAGTATCTACCTTGGGTGTTATTCAGAGCTACACACTGAAAGTAGAAGCCTACATTTGTTACAATTTATGTAACATCTTACAAGAGTTATTCAGATCACTTCTATTAGCCTCCATTCTCATACAAGGAACAGAAGATGGAGAAGGCCATCTGGCTCATGAAGTCTATTTCTTTGCATGGAGCTGAACACATATTTACTCAGTCCCTAGTTTCTGAGCCCTCAAATACATTTTCACAGTTGGATGTTTAAGCTCTTAAGAAATTGTTGACCTGAACTTTCTCTTCTTTCTGTGAAAGAGATACAGATGCGTAATTGTCTATGCATATATGCACAAGTCTTGTGTGATCCAGGCATGGATCACCAAGATATTGCCACTGGCAGCATGATGTCAGTGTATATCACATGTAGCAGTGGCAGCTTTGTGTGCTGTGCCTGCATGTATGCTAACCTGAACATTTGTGACTCACCTTGATTTCTACTGCACAGTGAGAAAACCCCTAATTTCAGGTTCTATGGTGCAAATTTGTAGTGACTCCACACATTTACAAAAAAGTGACAGTACAGTTTAGAGCAAAGTCTGATTCTTTGCTCTTGGAGTAAGAACTGAATTGTTTGTGTTTATAAACTGTTGCTTAGAAAAGTCCGTTACATTAAAGATTAAGTTACATACAGTGTGAGTAATGTTCTGCAGATACCAAATACATCTGTGGGCTAGTTAAGGAAAACTAGTCAAGCAACACATTTTTTGACATGGAAGAACCACTGGTAGGAATGACAAATAAATAAATAGCTACTCTATTTATGTTTTTTCATCAGAGATTTTGTGTTGGGTTTTTTTTCCTGCTGATTAAAATGGGGAGGGTTAAATATCTGTCTTTGAAAAATAATTAGAATGTAGAATGAAAAAGAATTTAGGAAGAAAAATATGAAAAGGAATTAATTCTATTGTCCTGAAATCTTCATATCTTTCTTTATTATATTCCAGTTTTCATTACTAATTTTTCCTGGAATAAGTTCACTTGACTGTGTAGCTCTGATAAGCCTATATTGTTCTCAGTGAGACGAGTCCAAATTCGTGATTTAGACTGTTCACTTCATTTGCCCAGTCCATTTATGTGGCAATCTCACCACAGGCACATTATGTGGTTACAGGTAAACAACCAAGGTCCTCTCTATGTCAAAACACAAGTTCAATTAAGCTTGCATTTCAAAATAAATGGTGTATTAATATTTTATAGCTTTTTCATTTAATTTAATGTATGTTTAGCCAGTTAATAGCTTCAATAGTAAAAATAAAAGAGATGAATATATGTGGCAATCATGAATACTTTGGGAAACTGGCTTTGGAAACTTGGAGTATATCATAACTGAAATTGTTCTTGTGTAACTCATGTAATTTTCTCTGCAAATGCAAGCCTTAAAACCTCCAAAACATAGCAATTCCTCCTTCCTGAATAAAATAGACTTTATTTTCAACTCTGAACATTCTTTGGTATAAACCTAAGAAATGATCTGTGAAGCTAGTCCTCTGTTCTTCTCTATTCCTGTGTCTCAGGAAGCTGTACAGTTGTGATGTGATAAGTGAGCTTTGTGATGGAAAGTATTTCTGTATTCTACGCTTTGAATTTGACTTAAACCATTGAAAAATGTTGAAAAGATAAAATGAAAACCATCTCCTCATATTCTTTATTATTTTTCCATCTTATTTTCTAGTCTGTAATCTACCATATTTCCCTCACAAAATCCATCTCCCCCTGTCAGCATGACCCTGTCTCCCTGCACATCTTCCATGCTTCTTTACTTATCTTCTCTCAAGAAAGTAGTATTGTAGTTAGCTTTTGAAAGCTTGGACCTCTTAAGACATCCCCTGTATTAATTTCATGCTGAATGCTGCTGTGGGCTCCCCTGCATTCCTTTTGGTTTCAGCTACTGTACTCTTTTCTTCCAGACTATTGAAAGATAGTGACTGATTCCAGCCCTCTTCATGTGGGGAAAAATTTTGATTTCCTAGTTGCTCCAGATCTGATGTCAGAGAAGCACTTAAGTCACAAACTCTTTAAGACCCAAATGTCCAACTTGCAGGTGGTAAATGGAGCATCAAATGAGAGTAAATGGATAGATTTATCCTTTTTGATTAATGTGCACTGGATTGAAATTGGATTGAAAGATCATTCACTTTATCAGATGGTTTTTCACAATTTTTAGCACTTCTCATTTCAACATGTGCAGAAGTACCTGGCCTTTCAACAATTTCCCACATGTCAAAAACCTTACTGGCAATAATGAGAGCAGGTAACCACTCACATGCCTTGGTAACTTTTTCTCTTCCATTCAGAGCCTTAATATTTTTAAAATCTGAGTTCAGATCTTTCAGTAAAACATATTTACCTGTATGACTATTGGCTTATATCCTTGTAAACTGGCAAAAATATTTAAAATAATATTTGTAGTATTTTGGAGGGAAATAGGATGTGTAAAACAACACTTCAGCAGTCAGCATTTTCAGTGTTAGGAATTATTTACAGGACCAAAGAGTCATACTTAGAGCTGCAACTGCTAAGATTTTTATAAGAGCCTAGACTCCATGTCAAATTTTCTGACTCCTTGGAGAATAGTGAAAAGATTTTCTTCTTCTTTGTAGTGATATGGATTTACATTTCTTTCTCATACAATGCAACAATGCAATTTTAAAAGAAGAAAAAACAGAGACTCACTAAGATTCAAAATTAACATGAAATATGAACTGGCAAAGTCTGTTAAACAGATGATAGAGCAACTATATATTTTACTTAAATACTGTTGCTGTCTGTACTATGTTTAATTCATGGAAACATTCGTTACAGTGCTAAACTTCTCCTGACAGGCAAAGTATAACAAGTCTTCAGATAATAAAACACACCTAATTTCATCTCAACCCCTTTTCTATAAACAAATGTATGAGTGTGTCTCCAGAAATACACAGTTTCATCTGCACAGAAACCTAAATATTTAGAATTAGAATCTCTATTGAGGGGGAGGGATACTATGAAAGAACTTGATCTACAGCTGCTGTTTAATACCAGCCAACTTAAATCTTGTGCCAAAAATGTCTAGTGTTTGTTTTCTTTTGTGAAGAAGCAGATGATTGTCCAGATGATATCCAGATGATTATAAGGAAGCTGAATCTGTATCCTATCAAAGTTCCTCTGAAGCTCATCCATAATTTCTCCTTTCTCCACTACATATACTTCTTTCATCTGCAAAAAGTTACAAAAGTTTCAGACAAAGCAGAGACTATTTATTAAACACAAAAGAATACAGTAGTGTACCAAATCTAAATCTCTGCACTACTTTACTAGGTGATCATTACGTGATACAGTAAATATCTTACTTGCAATGGCAAATATCCTGTATTCTGTCCTACTTCATAAATGACCTCAGGAACAGTGGTGATATAAATAGCTTTATGGTGTAGGCCAACATTTGTAATATTTTATCATTAACTTAAGAATAGTAGATTTCTAGTAAATTTGTTTGCCAGATAAATCTTTTTTTATGAGACCTATTTTTAAAGACCAAGGCCTTCAAAATCTTGTTAAGCCAAAGACATGAGATTTATGCAGTACAGATGAGATTTTGTGAAGTTAATTTTAAGGATCATGACACTGATTTAGCACTTTAGAGTACCTCCTTCATTCCTTCTGTGCAGAATAAGCACATACCAGTTGCATTTTTATTTTACTAGTTTTAACAAATTCCACTTTAGATTTCTGTGTAGGTTTTAGGTGACACCAATCCAAGTCTAGTCACCAGTGTAAGTAACTACACTATGGCTCATTTATTGAAATAGGAATTTCAGATGCGGTTCATTTAATCTGCTTTAGACAGTTACTTTAGGATAGGATGAATTATTCTTTAGGATTGATTATTTAGACAAGATTCCAAATTATTATAAAACTTAAGCATATACATGTCCCACAGACACGTCAGTATGACTAATGATAGATGTCTTCTATCCCCTGAGCTCACAGGAGAAGGAATGCAAAAACATTTTCCTCACAGAATTTCATGAGCATCCCTCACATGGATAAAGGCTGACAGAGCTGGGATTGTTCAACCTGGAGAAGAGAAGGTTTGCTGGAGGAGAGTCTCAGCATTGTGTACAAATATCTGAAGAGTGGGTACAAAGAAGAGGGACTCAGTGGTGCCCAATGACAGGACAAGAGCTAGTGGCCACAAAATGAAACACAAGAGATTCCTATCAGGAAACAGATTTTTACTGTGAGTGTGACAGAGCACTGACAGAAGTTGTCTAGGGAGGTTGTGGAGTGTCCATCCTTGGAGACATGATCCTGTGCAACTTGCTCTAGGTGACCCTTTTGAGCAGGATGATTGGTTTAGATGATCTTCAGAAGTCCCTTCAAACCGCAGTCATTCTAGGATTCCATGATAGTACACCTGGACTCTGTTAATGATATTTAAATAAGGATGTTGCTGGTTGCAGACTATTTAAATAATTTGTATGATATTTGAGGGTGCAATTTTGCTTTACAGTAAGTCCTGTTATCTCCCACATATTCTTCTTTTGCTCCACTTGCATTATCACTGGTGTTTTCAATGACTTGAGTGAGTTTGTCTCTTAAACAATCTGATTCAGTTTTTTGGTCAGCAGCATGTTAAATGTATCTATAAAAAAAGTAAATCAGGAATCATTTTTTTCTTGCTTAGCTTCTTGATCCAGATCACATGCATCATTTAAGTGTCAGTGGTGTAAGGGAATTTACAGCAGAAAGTAGCTTTCCCTTCCTTTTGCTTTTGTCTGCTATGTCAAACTTCTTCCTAAGAAAAGAAACAGCTTAAGGTACAACTGAATATTTTTTCTGTCCATATGACTAGATTCTGTGGTCAACTATGTTGATGTCAGCATATGGATCCAGCACATTGGTGCCAGCAGTTTACCGTATGAGGTATTTGTGATCAGTATTGTCTTGGCTTGATGTGTCAGTCTGGCCCTACATACTCCAAATCTCAGCTCAGGTTGCAAGAATCTCCTTAGAAACCTCCTTTGGGTAACTTCTTTCATTTCCTTCTCTAAAAATAGTGTGTCTGGTTTTGCATGATTTCAGCATGAAACCAAATGAAACTCAGCAGTTGTGACTTGGTTGTGCTCAACTCCTCTGGATGCTTATGGTCTGTAAGTGGAGCCTGGGCCTGGGAGCTGCACAGAGCTGAGCCAGACTGAACGGAACAAGCAAAGCAACCAAACAGGCAGCTCCAGTCTTTCAGAAGGAAACTGCAACTTCACAGGCAGTTTAGCTGTTACAATTTATTATAATTTATTACAGTAAACTACATATTAGCAAACATTAACAAATCAGGGGCAGATTTATGACAGGGAAGGCTACTGTGCTAATGAGTGGCCCCCTCATTAGCATTGCCTGGAGCAGCATATGCTCTCTCTCAGCCTTTCCTTACCACATTTTCCCATTACCAACACAGCAGAAACAAGCCTTTCATATCCCATAATCTCTGACTGGGAGGAACCTTGTTTGGAAGCTAAAGAAGGGAACTGGCAGATGTCTGTTTATGTGAACTCCAATTCTGGTTGGTTTTATTTGGATATTTACTGAAGAAGCACAAGAGTTACTGGGTACTGGGCACCTCTCAAAATCTGGGTGCCAGTTGTGGTTACTGCTATAATGGCCATGAATACTTCTCTAGTGTTTTATTCCCTTGTATACAAAATGGGATTTATAGCACTTACTTATCACAGCAAAATATTTATATTTTGTAAGACTTTTTCATTATTTTATATCTTTTTTTATGAGTATGTATCAAATATGTGCCTTTTTAACATTATTGTATGTGGCTTAAAGAGGGAGGAAGGGTCTATGGGTTTCTTTAATTACTGTGAACCATTTGAGATTTTGGATTGACAAGTGCTGTCAAAGTGTAAAATGTGATCAACAATACCTTTCAATCAATGAAAGACCCAGAGTATCACAATTCAGAGAGCAAAGAAACTTAATTGTTTACTCTCCACTCTGCTGCAGTCTTTAAGTGCAGACTTAAAATTAATGTAGTATACTTTGGCCACCCAGCTAAAAACCACAAAAATCCATATAAAACACCTTCCAAATTCCTCAACACCAGATTGTACTAGTTTAAGAAAGCTCTGTGATACCTCTTATCCCTTTAAATGTTTGGTCTTTTATTAAGTACATAACAATTTGAAAGGCTTGGAATGATTTTTATGTCACAAATTCATAATCCAGCTATTGATAAAAATACTGTTAAGTATCTCTAAATGTTGGGCTCTGCATTCCTCTCGCCCTCTTCCCTAGATCAACTTTCCTGTTGTATATCAGTAAATTGTCTAAAGACCTTTTTTTTGTAATCTGTGTGAACATGATTGAGTTCTGGCTTGTAATAATCATTTAAGTAATTGTTGGTCTTTTTGTCAGGCAGTCTGGATTTCACTTTTTAGACACGTGCAAGGTTCCTAATGTTTCATTCTGTTCAAGACAATTTGCGTTTGCCATTTAACACTTCATTGAAGACAGGGGAAAGGAGAGCAATGCAAATGCACAGATTTTCCAAACTGCTCTGGCCACTTCAAATCACCTAATAAAAATTCCAGATCTCCCTTCCTTGGGGAAAAGTGCAGGTGGTGGTGGGTTGCAGGAGTTGCTCCTAAGCGAAGCTCTCCCTGGCCACCAGCAGAGAGGGTGCAGAAGGCAGAGAGAAGGTGTTGTGAGTCTTGGCAGCTGGTGAGAGATGGGGCTGCTCAGAGTGGTGCTTGGGGAAAATAACCAGGGCCTGACAGAAGGGAGATCTTCAGTTTTCTTTCAGCTACTCTATAACATTTTTAAAACTGAGGGATTTCTGAGATTAACAGAGAGAGGAGGTAAAAAAAAAAAAAGAGACTAGAGATGGAATTAAAATCCCAAGTACCATTTATTCAGTGGTGAAGGGGAGGGGAAAAAGGAAAATGTGGGAATGCAAACATTTAAACAGTTGGCATTTTGAAGTGTCTAATTTGGGAAACCTTGAATTATCTGAAAATTTGTTGAGATTTGTTTGCAATTTTCTTGTTATAATAGCAACTGGAAGCTAGATTACTGTTCCTTGTATATTCCACTGATCCTCTTAAGATGGATAAAGTAATTTGTTACCCCCATACACAAATTAATATATTTTAAGACCAGAAAGGGCTGTTCATCTGACCTCATACATAACAAATGCAACTGATTTTGATGTATATTAATTCCTGCTTCAATTCACATAGCCCTGATTCAACTGCAGCATACCACAGAAATCTTCCCACTTCAAACCATTATCCTCTTGAATATACATTAGTGAGCTCCATTATCCTTTTTGGTACCACCATCACTTTGAGAAATCTTATCCACATGGGACTCTCAGATCCAGTAGAAATTCCTTTTGGTTCACCTCCCCCAGTCCTGGGAGAATGGTCATTAGTCTTTCTGATTAAGTATATGACTTCTGATGATGACAAAAGTTGTATCTTTACCTAAGCAACCAAAAAACTCCCTTGTCAGTAAAGCAGACATTGTCCTTTTGGCTCTTTTTTACCATTCGTCTCATATTTGTGATGTAAGCCAGCTATGGTGATATCTGCTTTTTTTCCCCCCTCCTTTAATTATTTAATTAAAATATAAATTAAAATTAGGGTCAAATATTGTTCCTGTGGGACTTTATTCAACAATTATTCCATGTTTATAGTTTCATTTCAAGACCTGCTGGTTTCTAACCTATTTACTGTGTACCCTATTGACTTTAGAACATTTTAATTTATTTTTCATAATATTGTGTGATATCCTGCCAAAAGATATTTGATTTATATATGTTGTTACCTTTATCAAATCTATAATGTCACTTGCTATTAAATAATTAATTGCCATTGTAGACAAATTACCTCTTGGCATATTTTTTTCTACAGAGAGAAGGAAAAGCAGCAGTGACAGCCAGGAGCTATGACAAGGCAGGAGCTCTGGAAGGGTACAAAGGAAAGCATCTGATTGAGGGCAGTATGGGCAATGAAGGGTTTCAACAGGAATGCTTTAGACAGGGCCCCAAGTTAATAGCCTGGCCCTCTGGGAAGCTGTGATGCTGTTAGGAGTGTTGAGGCAGCAACTCCACTGACAGGCAGAGATGAACACCTCAGACATTTGTATCCATGAGTAATTCTTATGAATCTAAAAGGCATGTCAGTGTGACTCCTCATCTTTCTCTCCTATGCTCAGTGTGGCCTCTCTAATGACTCTATAATAAATGTATGGCAGAAGCACCATAAGATTTCTCTAGTTTTATATTTGTATAAATTATCACATCTACCATGTGATGGGATTATAAAATTGCTTATTTTGTATGAGTACAGCATACTAATGCCATAAACCAAATTTGTGCTCCTAGAACAGCAGATGTATCAGTTCCTCCAATAATGTATTCCTCTTCCAGCCCAGAAAAACAAGAAACTAAGAATGTTATTTATGTTTGTATCTCAAGCAACACCCGCCTGATTCAATGAATTTTTTATAGCAGTCTCAATACGATAACTTGCTGCTCTTTTGAAAACTACGTTTTGCAAAGTCCTACTAATAGTAACTAAACAAAGATCATCCACACAAATACTTTCATTAAGTGGAAACTCTGATATAAATCTTCTGTATTTGACCACTAACCTCAAATGAATACAGCACACTGGAAAAAATCTAACTATTTTCTTTGAGTGGGTTACTTTTACTGGCTTCACTAATGCCCTTCAATGTATATTCTCTGCTAAGCTTACACACAGAAAAGCTCACTTTTTCTGAGAATACAGGAGTGATCAGAAGCCACAGCAGTGAGGCATTGAAGTTTGTCTCACTTTGATTTGCTTCATCTAGAAGGGAACCGATCCAGTAGTATGCCAGCCTGAGGCACTTTCCAAGTTGCCTACGTTAGAAACTATACCAGAGCACTGAAGTAATGCACTGTCTTCCCTAATTATAAGTAAGGTCCTAGGATGTGTTTGTTTAGAGAGAATGGAGGAAAAAGATGAAGGAGATGAGATACTGTTCTACCACTGAGAGATGCCTGATGAGAAAGTAAAGGGATTTTCTGAACAAATGGAGCAAGACTCCAAAGCATTTTAAAAAGCCAGCTACATAGAATAAGGAAAAACACATTAATTCTATCAGCACATAGTCAATTTGGAAAGGATTATAACTATGAAAGTGCGGGTTTGTGTTTTGTTGGGTTTTTTTTCACTCAATTTATCCTCATCCCCCCTGTTTTTTAAGGTAGGATGAGGATATTGTTCTTCCAGAATCAGTGAAATAGGACGTCTTTACACATATATACATAGATGTACAGGGCAAATCATGGAGATATTTCACTCAATGCTCTCTAAGTGGTAACTCCTGGAGGGAAAGTCCTGAGCTCCTATTCTGAGAAGATCCTCAGAGTCAACTTGTGGTTGGTCACATCAGACATGCTGTGTCAGGCATTCATGGCATCCACGCATGGCAAGACTGACTTTTTGGACTTTCTCTGCCTATAGGTAGTGGCTATGAGTGTGTTCACCAGACTTAACATTAAGTACAATCTAATTAAATGCACATACTTATAAAGATGTCTTTAGCATCCTGAAGCTCCTATAGGTTTTAGAATTGTGATTTGTTTACACTCAGTTGTATTTCCTTCCTATTCCCTTGCTGGGCAAATAAGATCTTGCTTTCATGATAACTCTTACAGTTCACCAGGTGACACAGGAATGCAAATGGAAAACAGATTAGGTATGGACAAATCTATACAGAATTACCCAGAGCACACAACAAATTATGTTGACTTTCTGCTTCTATGCTGGCTTTTCGCCAGCTACAGGTGCTGCAAGATGCCACCTGATCTGGCACAAAGTTAGAATAAGATTGTCATGGTTTTGTGTGGAGCCGTTTCTGGTAACGGGGAAGGGGCTGTAAAGATGACTCCTGTAAGAAGTTGCTCGAAACACTTCCCAGATCTGAGTCAGATCCACTTCTGGGACTAAGCTAAATGGGTGCCTCCACAATCACTTTTTAAGCAGAAGCCAGAAGAGGAAGATTCTTCCTGTTCCTTCTTGTTCTGCTCTTCCTTCTTTTTCGGGTAGTGGTGGTGCAAGGTGTTGGACAAGAGAGAGAAGCGACCATGCAGACCCCAAGGTCAGCAAGGGAAGAGAGGAGGAGTTGTACTGGAGCAGAGATTCCCCTGCATCGTGTGGAGAGGACTAGTGAAGCCGAGATTCGTTTGCAGTTCATAAAAGACCTCATGCCCAGAGGAGGCCATGTCCCGTGTGAGGGACCCTGTATCGGCAGAAGCCGTAGCTGTTGGGAAGAATTCACACCAGAGGAATTTGTTAAGGATAAAGGAACCCCATTTTGGAGCAGGTGAAGAATGCGGGGAGTTGTCCTCCTCTGAGAAGAGAGAAGCAGCAGAGCCCATCTGTGAGAGACTGACCACATCCCCCATTCTCTGCCCCCCTGAGCCGTTGAGTGGGGAGGAGGTAGAGATATCGGGAGCAGTGAGCTGAGACTGGGAAGAAAGGAGGGTGGGGGTGGATGGGGGACAGGGAGCAAGAAACTGTCGTGGTGCTTCATTGCTGGCTGAGCAAAACCACAAAAGTGGTGATAGACAATACCTGATTCTGCTTAAAGCCTGACAATGCAAGAACTACTCTGGGGTTTTTATTTTTTTGGAACAAGTTTGCAATGGATTGAATTCAAGCTAAATTAGAGGGATTTTTTAAATTCTGTGTACAAGATATTTTTAGAACAAGGTACAAAAATCCCTAATCTGATTTTATATGAAACAGTCATTAAACAACAGCCAGAGTTTAATGGGAGGAAGGGTTTTTGAGACAATATATTCCAAGTCAATAGTGCAAAGTCATTTGGAAAACATGATTCTCATATCAGGTTTTCTGTTGTGATTAGTGGCTCTCAAGAGTCAGCTGGAAGAGCATCCTAATTCAAAAAGCAGCCTACCATTTATTCGATATTATTTAAGGCTCTATGCTTTTAAAATATTCACAAACAATATCCAAGCATGTTACATATCTACAAATCACTGAATCATTATGGCACATCTTGTTTCCTCTAACTGACCTCTGTGTTGGAGGACATTGCACTGAATATGGCACTGCCGGTTCATGTCATCTGTCTTTATCTTCCCCCTCCCTATCTCTCACAAAGTGAAAATGTGGCAAACTTCATGCTTTTAACTGCCATGAATGGTATCCTTATCTCT
Source organism: Colius striatus (assembly GCF_028858725.1). Lineage (NCBI taxonomy): Eukaryota > Metazoa > Chordata > Aves > Coliiformes > Coliidae > Colius > Colius striatus. The sequence goes on along the minus strand of NC_084759.1, from coordinate 173,909,473 downwards.
GTGTTGTTACACTAAAATACCAGTGTTTCAAACATTGTGTTTGATATCCATGAGAAGGGGACAGAGCTCAGTTGGAAAAAGTAAGTGGTTATTTATATATAGAGCACTGCAGCACTTAACTGTTCTGAGTCTGAAGTCTAGAGTGAAATCCAAAAGTCTCAGTTATCCTTCTTGTACAGGCCTGAGGAAACACATACTTAACATGGAACCCCAAATCCTGTAAGTTGTGCAGAGACCAGCTCAGTCATTAGCTAAGTCAGGGATATATGTTAAGTTAATATATTCTGAGGTGCTAGATGCACATCTTCCAAAAAGTGCTTCTGTCTGTTTAAGATTTGCCTCTTGCTCCAATTCACCCTGTGGTAGAAACCTGAAACCATTCCCTCAAGTAATGGAGCACGGTTTACACTTTTCTTCTGAAAGTTATTGACTGGACAAGGACCTTTTTACATAATAGCCTGGGGATTATAGTAGTTGCAAAGGATGCACTTCATTAATTTTGGTTTTCAACAGGAAAGAATTCATGTGCATATCTGCCACCCCCCAAGGAAATGTGAACCTACGCCTCCAGCCACACACTAGCTGAAGATGAGGAGGGGTTGCAGAGAGAAGTCACATAGAGTGCTCACCGACCCTTCTGTTGGAGCTAGACCGTGCAATTTCACAAGTCAGTGAGCCACGCAAACCCATCTTTAGAGTCTGGTGGTTAGTCACTCATATGGAAAGAGGCATCCTAGATTTTTGACTCCTCTATTTTATACTAAATAACAAAATTTAGATTGTATGAGGATTTGTGCATCCACACCTGTCTCACTGCTTCCCAACCACAATGCTGATAACTGAGATATTCACAGGTCAGCGCCTGCAGCTTCATTTCTGCTGCAGACGTGTGCTTCTTGTGTGGAGTCTTGCAGCCATACAGGAGCAATGACTCTGCAGATAAACTTGTGCTTGCTTCCCTGGATGTTCAAGGATTCACAAAGATATCCAGTTACAAAACAATTTCATCTATACTAGCATAGTCCTATTTTCCCCCAGTCCTGTGATCAAGGATACTTATGTTGTGAATGTCCCCTCCTTATCCTAACTTCTATAGAGGATGCTGCTGCAGCAGGGTCTGGAGTCCAGAGCTTTGGATTTACATGCCCTATTCTTCCCTGATATTTCTTTAGGTGCATGAGTTCTTTATATGCTTGGATCCAGGTCTGAAAATGCTCTTTGTGACATGCAGTGGTAACAATGAGTGTAGGATTGTTCATATTTGTATTAAATATAAAATAGAAATGTAAACATAACATAAAAGGTGCCTGTGATACAGTAAAAAAATATGAAGGTCATGCTGCACCCTGTCTGAAGAGAAATATGAAGTAGTCTAATATGATACAAACCTTACAACAGTGGGATGAGATGACTGCAGTCACATGATAGGCAAAACAAATATGATACTAATGACATCAGTGTTTCAGAAGTAATTGAAGCTTTGGAACTTTGGAAAGGAACCTGTCCATGTTTTAAGCCTGTGACCTCTCCCAAATTCAGGAAGTATATTTTTAGAACCTTCAGAAATATGGCTTTAATGGTCCTAGTTGTTCTGTGTCATTTTAATTGATCAAAGTTTTACTGAAGCAGAGTCTAGAAGCATGATTGGTTTGTCTGTGTGTAAATCCTGACAGCAGTTTCTCTATCCTAATCTCACTTTTGCTATTAATTTACATGGTAGGGCTGAGTTCGTCATTTAAGTTTAATTGCCCATCTCACTGGAATTGGAGCTCTGCCTCTGAATTCAATGAAGATAATGTAAGTCTTTAAGCATTTTGCCTTCTTGCTTTATATTACCAAGAATAGACAAAAAATTATTGTGCAGGATACTAAAATAATGATCAGGGCAGAACTGGTATTATAGAGCTGTAACTTCAAATGTGTAGGTATTTTATATTAAACTGTTACTGCATAGTGAAAAAAAAAAAACCAGCTTTGGAAGTGGGAGCTTGATGCTCAGCCCTACCCCTCCAAACGAGGAGCTACAGCAGAGGCAGCTCCCATCTACTCTTCTAGCCCTGGCACTCCTGTCTGCACACTGTTTTAACTTCCCCAGGAAGTGTGATCTCCTGTAAGTTATCCCACTGCTTGGTACCTAGCCACTGTTGTGTTGAAGATGCCCATTTACTCCCTTGGGCTAACCAAGAACTAAATTTCAGTTCTCTCACTTCCTTGATGAATATTCTAGCAAATAAACAATTAGATGTGGATATTTGTAGTCCCAGCCACAATTAACAGATCAATCTTCTCCAGGGACTTTTAACTGAATTCAAGTACCAGTCCAACTAACTCATTAAGTGAGAGGTGCAGGTAGGAGATAAGCATCCACTTTCACACTTTTAAGTGGAAGACTAAAGGTAAATACCTCAGAAGTTTTCAAGCTCAAGAGGGAGGTATCTAATGAATTTATGTAGCTGTAGATGAGAAATCCTGGAAAGCAGGACAGACTGTATTTCTCTCTGAGACTGTTGTGAAGTCTGAATATCCATTTCACATTTTTTTCCACTACATTTACAAATGTATGCAATCTGTAATAATGTGATCTCTTTTAATATCATTCCTTCTTCAGATTTCTGCTATGCTTTAGGCCTTCATATGTGTATTGGTTTAGTTCACTGGTTGCATCACTTGCTTCCTCACTAAGAAGCAGATACTAGCGCATGGTGAGACAGGAACTCTCATCCAATTCTCCTTGGCTTTTAAGTGTTTCTACACTATCTATATTAAATAGTGCTAACTTGTATCAGATTGGAGGCCTTGGAAGCCCAGAAACTTCGAAAACAGTTATACTGTGATGTTTTAGATGCTAGAACAACAGCAAACATTTAAAAAAAAATAGAGTTATCTTTCTAATGCTGTACTATGTATTATGTTCCCAGTTCATTTGAGAGAGAGTTTAATGCAAATTCCTCAGGTAAACAAGTCTGGGAAAGCACCATCCTCTGGGAAAGTAACCCTAGTTCACAAAGCCAGATAAGCACAGAATTTTTTTTAAGAGATAAGCTGTAGATAGGTCTCCAGCCTTGAAAGGAATGGAGGCAACAAAGAGACAGAGCAGAATAGTTTAATGAATTTGTGTTTATAAATATTGTTGCACTTAACAGTGAGCTGAACATGTGTGCAGGCTGTTGACTGTCTTGTGAGTTGTTTTCTCTGTGTGTCTTTGTCCTAAAACAAGGATCATCACGAAAGCTGCATGGTGGCCAATCCACTATGTTAAGGTCTCTGGGAGAAAATGGAGTTGATTCTACTGAACTTGGCCAGACTTACAAGATTATAAACATAAAGAGTAAGAATCTGATCTGAACAGAAACAGCCATTTTAACATGCAGCAGAGGAGTGGAGAAGGCTGCCAGGAACCACAATTTAACCAGCTGCAGCAGGAACTGCCAGAAGCTGTTGATCATTTCCCTAATAAAAGTCCACTCTTTCCTTTTTTTACCTCCTGCAATTCATATGCCTTTTGGATATTTGCTAGCTTATATGTTGCATAGTATTCACAGGCTGGCCTATCTGCAGAAATAATATCTGAAAAATCCTAATCTCACTCCCCCATTACTTTTGCCAAATAAGAGTTATTGTCTCAGCTGAGCATTACTCAGGGTCTTCTAAGTCATTGTGCGTTTCTATAATATGTGTGATTGAATACTTTGTTTAATAAGATTCTACAAAGAAGGACTTTTGAAGCTGGTAAAGAGTCTGGAGAACAGGAGGTCTTATGAGGAGCGACTGAGGGAGCTCTGGATATTTAGCCAGGAGAGGAGGAAGTTGAAAGAAGACATGATCACTCCCTACAATTACCTGAAAGGAGGTTGTGGTGAGGTGGGGATCGATCTCTTCTCTCCAGTAGTGAGTGATAGGACAAGAGGAAATGGGCACAAGTTGCACCAGGGGACATTTAGATTGGACGTTAGGAAGAACTTTTTCACCGAGAGAGATATTAAGCATTGGAATGGGCTGCCCAGGAAAGTGGTGGAGTCACCATCCCTGGAGATATTTAAAAGATTCATAGATGAGGGACATGGTTTAGTTTAGTGATGGGCCTGGCAGTGTGAGGTTAATGATTGGACTCAATGACCTTAAGAGACTTTTCCAACCATAATGATTCTATGATTCTATGAATTAGGGGTCTTTTCTAGGGTCATAAAGTATTTTCCTACTTACTTTGGAATACATTTATTTCCTTATGATGCATTCAGTTAAAGCATGGCTGTCTCTGTAAAGAAACATTGTGAGGTTACAAGGTAGTGTCTGCATTCACTGTGTGTTCATATTAGCAGCTCCCATCCAATTCATGTGGCCTTTACAATTTTTCATAGTATAATTCTCTCTTATGATGTAAGTGAAGTCTGCTGCATCTAAAATCACTGGTCACTATAGTATACTGTTACTAAATTTTCTTTATCATGGGAATATAAATGAAGTTGCAGAGATATTATTTTCAGCCAATCATCCTTTTTTTTAATTGGACATAGATGACTTTCAAGATAGCAAATGTACCAAATCTCTACGAAGTTTCTTCTGTGAAGTCAAAGGATCGGCTCCTTCAACACCATTTGTGAAGCTGTTCCAGCAATACCTTGGTGAACTGACATTGACTACTCTTTCTGATTTCAGCCGATTCAGATGTTTCTGTGTGTAGTGAGTGCTTTACTGGTTGGGAAAGGAGATTCCAGGGTTCACAAAGAAGTCTTGTTTAGTGCTGGTGAAACCATGGGGTACTAGGAAAAGTTCAGCCCACAATGGGCACTCAGTTATATTAGGTACACGGCTGGCTTGAGGTTTTTCTCCACAGCTGTCAGCGTGAAGCCTGCCTTAGACGGTAAGCAGTTGCCACTCTGATAAGAAAGGTTTTGTTTTGTGTAATTTTTCTTTGCTATTGATTAAGTAGGAAGTAGAACAGAATTTATTTAGTATAATCTCTTTAGACTGATTCTTATAACAGAAAGCTAACCTTGAAATGCTGTATTGTCCTCACCTATATAGACTTTGCAAGAATTCATCCATATGGGGCAGCCTCTTCACATCTGATTCATCTGATAGTATAAATGAAATAATAATTCTGGTAATCCATCTAGCTTAAATATTACTCATTCATAAGTAAGAGCAGTGTACAGAACGTGCTCAGCAGAGCAATCAGCTCAGTAACCAGTGGCAAAGCTCCCAGATAAGAAAAAGAGTGATGCTAATTTTTTTGTGGGAAAGCATCATAGCGTTTGAGGTACACTGTGGTTCTGCCCACACTTAGTAATAAAAAAGCAATGTAGTAAAATGTTATGGTAATAGTTGCTCAGAACTAGCAGTGGAGTATAAACACCTGCATACTACAGCTCCCTGTCTTTAAATCAATCTTCAGAAAGCCCATCCCTTTCTAATGAGTTAACAATATTTGGTCCCACAGCAATCAATAAGGATTTTGTCTCTGACATGTAAAGGACACCTTCCCAGGCATGTCCGGCCTTTCAACAGTACCATCTGGTTCCTCTAGCCCAAGAAATCTGATGAACATCAAAAGATTCTCAGAATAGCATTTAAAAGGTTCAAAAGACCTTATTACAACTAGTATTTCCTATGGCTCAGTTTCTCTTTTCTTCTTGCACCGTTATCAAAGACCACCCGTATTTGACCACCCAATTGACAGGTCAGTCTCTTGTAAGCCTATTTCAGAATTTACATGCAATGAAAAGCAACCTGTACCTTCTCTTCTGTGTGGTGTAGCTACAAGTTTCATTATTGTTACATTATCTGCAAACGGTTACCCAGTACTTCACATCTTCAGAACATTCTGTATTACTTAAAACATTGTGAACTTATGTGTGACAGAAATACTAAAGGGAGAATTATAACATCTGCACTGGAATCACTAGAAGTATTCCAGCTGCCTTCATTGGAAAGAAAATTATCTGAATATGTCCTGGATTAGAAGTTTAAGAAAAAAATGCTCAAACTTGAGGCATTTCTTGTGATTTCAAAGTTTGGGTTTATTATAACGAGGAAATAATGTTTATGTGATTCCCACAGAAGTTCAGAGATTTGGCCTGGTATAACTAAGCACATAATATTAAAACAACCAGTAGTAGGTCAGAGCAAAGCACCTTGTCTCTCTATGGGGAGAGCAGCAGATGCCTCAGGAAAAGGCATCATGCTGTGATATTTCCTCTGCTTTTCTTCGAGCTTTCTGTGGTCCATAGATTTCCTGAACTACCAGTTGTATCTTTGTAATTTAAGGCCATGGATGCGTTGTTTTCCTGTATCTTTTTTTCTGTTGCTTTTTAACCCTTTCAGATTTTGGCTCCTCTATCATTCTTGATAGTGAATTCTATGACTTAATTAGTTATACACAATAAATGCAGACTTTCTTTTTTCTTCCAAACCAGTGTCTGATAAATTCATCAGTTGCTTCTTAGTTTTGTCTCTAAAATTCTGAACAATTAAATCCTATTCCTTTTATCTCACTTATAATTATCACCAGTGACATTTTATATAATACTGCGAGTATTCTCTTTTCCAGCATTACAAGTCAGAGTCTACTTAACCTTTGTTTATAAGGAAGAAGACCAGTACTTTTGATTGCAGTTATTGCCTCTGCACCTGTTCTTATGCCACTGTATTCTTTTGATATGAATAACATCAGAACAAAGAATAATGAAAACGGTGACTTATCATAGAATTTTAACAGCATAGTGCATAGTAATGGTTTTGCCTTTATTCCTTATTCCAAGATTTTCTCTATTTGCATTTGTAACCAGTGCTGAGTATTGTGAAAATTTTTACAGACTTATTCACTAACTCCAAGATCCCTTTCAATAGTAGCAGTATTAATTTATAGCCCACTGATGTATACATCTAGTTAGGGCTGGTTTTGTTTATGATTCTGAATTTATCAGCATTACATTTCCCCTGAGAGTTCATTATCCAGCGTGTACGTAACATGAATATTCATTTTTAGAACCTTGAATTACCAGCAAATGTCATTGCCTTACAATCTTCTCCCTTTTCTAGATCATTTATTGAGCAACGCAAGCCCCAGCACAGATCCTGGTGATCTCCTTTAGAAAAAAAAAAATCATTGGTTATTTCTACTCACTGTTTCAATACTTTGATTAGATCTGAAGTTCTGAGAGGATCTTCTGTGCTACAATATCAGCTCAGTTTCTTGGAGATGAATGCTGTAAAATTGTTTGAAAAGCTACACTTGCTGTATACTCACTACCTGAATTTCCCACATCTGCCTTTCAAAACTTCTGGTAAATTTATGAGGTATGGGTTCTTTGTGCAAAAGCAGAGTCTGTTCTTCCCTTTTATAAAATATTTATCACTTTTTGTTTGATTATGAGTTGTTTTTATTACAAGAGTCTAGCAGTTTTTCTAATATAAATATAAGATTTCCTAGTCTGCAGTTTCTTGCATCTCCTTTGGAAGGTCTTGAAAAATCTTTGTGACAGTAATCATTTCCCATTAGAGACCATTTCAGATATTATCTCTTCCTATTTCACAAAGGAATTCCAGCTCCCTTTGCAAAAACACAGGGTTTTTTTTTTTAATATGTTCTCTGTGAAGTAAAAAAAGAAGCATGAAATTCTGTTTTATGTAGAACAGTTACCTTGTCCTACTGAAGAACCACTGAGCAGTTTTTCCTTCACAAATGAAACAAGTGGGTGTTAGTAATGCAGGTAGTCATTACGGTCACATCCTTGCAATCTGTATGAGACAAGCTGAGAATCCATCTGAACTGATGACTTCATATCTGTGTACTTCAGTGGACAGGAATTAAGGACTCACTTAACTGTACTGGTAGTTGGATACCTGCGTGCTCACAGAATGTACTAAGAGGGATTGAAGTGTGCCAAAGTAAGTCTCCAGTCTTCACTCAGGCAAGATTTTTATTTGCTATATTTATTGCCACTGATTTCTGTTTCATCTTTGAGTAAAATCTGAAGAGGTTTGGTTCACTGAATCTCATTTAAAGGAAATTAATTTCAAGATTGCAATGTTAGGATTAGGATTAGAACTTGGGTTTATAGGACTAGAAATCTTGGGCATCTCTGACCAAAATTCTAGAAATGTTTACATATATGTTTTTTTTGTGATTGTGTTTTTAAGTTTAAGAATTTCCTCCCCATGCATTGTTTTGATTTTAGATAGCACTAGCCCCAGTGGCTGCTACAATCTTATGCTTTATTAAAGTGACTATGCGCCCATCATCATCTCAGGAAAATTTAACTGCATAAACAGATTTCTCTATCCAAGACAGCTCAGAAAGTCTACAGCATAGAGCACTGCCATTAGGAAAACAGGGTTTGGAAACAAGAATGTTGTTGCTGAGCTGATGGAAACTTGGCACACTGCGTGATAATGATTGCTGGTGGAAAACAGGCCCAAAACTCCTGGCAGCAGAAAATAAGCCAGGACTGGAGGTTTGGTAAACAAGCTACTCACACACAGCTCCAGCTCTGAAGCAGAAGATTAGGTTGGTCACTGCAACTTCAAGGGCTGGCCATGAAAGCTGAAAGGATGAAGGCAGACAGGAGCTGTGCACTCAGTGTTCTTATGGCATGGACTGTGCCAGAAAAGTCTTCCAGATTTCTCCTTACCCCTGCCCTCTCTGAAATCTTGTGCTAGAGGGTAGCTGCTGTACAACTACCATCCTCTAAGGTGATGAAACCATGCTTTAAGCCAGAGACTACTTTTTGGATTTATCCTTGATGGACAAAATACATTCAGGTATCTGAGCGTTCTTTGAGTTTGCTAAGTCTAAAATACATAGACTTGAAGTACCTCCTTGGCTGTCACTTAACTTTGTAGAGGTTGATTATTATTATAAATACTGAAGTTTCTATCACTTAAATTTCCTCTATGTCTAAGTGCAACTGTTCATATCGTGGAGTTGCCAAAAACATCATCACATGAGCATCATTAGCTTAGGTTTCAAACATATTTGAGGTCAACAAATTAAGCATCATTCTGCCTGGATGGCAAGGTCTAATCCAGTCAGCAGACTCAAATAAAATCTTAATTTCTTCCCTTCATTTAAAGTGAGACTAGACAGCATAATACCCCTTTTACTTTTGTGGTTACAGATTATCCTGTACTTAATTTCTTTCTCAACTTGAGTGCTTATCTCGGCAAGTAGACAATGAGGTGTTCCTTCTGACAGAGAGCTGTGTCAAACAACTGCTGTCAGTGAGCATGTCTTGGGATGGTCGGTAAGAAGAGACCTGTGTTTCAGTTACAGGGCAAGTGCTCACTGGGGAGGTGGAAGAGGTCTGGGCATTTGATCTTTCCTGTCCTGGATTAAGTGAATATGCCAAGCCTTAGATGACAAGAGTTTCACCAGAGAGTAAGGGTTTCTGTATCTTGCTTTAGATTTCATTGCCGAAGGAAGGACAAAGTATCCTGCCATGGAATGCTTCCTGTGCAGGAAAAGTGTTAAAACTCTCCCCAGTCTGAGGCAAGAGCTTTAATCTTTATGTTATAGAGTAAGAGTGGGCTAATACATTTCTCCACTGTGTTTTATGAGAAGTGGGTTGGTTTAGAGACCTGCCATCAAGGACAGGTCCTTTCTGCTGGGTCCAAGGGTGCCAGTTCTGGTTCACAGCTGCTTATCCCTGCTTTTCTTTGGGTTGCTAACACACATACAAACACACATATGAACTAATTCACTCAGGCACAAGAAAGGCTATCAGCTCATATAGTGCAGATTGTTGGCACAAACTTGCCTGAATTTCCTTGAGGCGAGGTAGGGAGTTGCCCCACAGACCAAGCCAGTTGCAGGTGGGCTGGTGTAGGAATCTCCAGCTGGGGAAAAGAGAAAACATCTGCTTCTGCCCTAACTTTAGGAGGGAATTCAAAGCTAAAAATACCTCAAGTGGTATTTTTATTCCAAAATTCCTGGATGCACCTAAATCCTTCTTTGGCACAGTCCACTACCTCCTCATCTCTTTCTCCAAGTATACCCTGTTTCTTTCTCACTTCTATCAGTGAATCCAGTTCTTAGCCTCCTTGAAACTATGCTAAGATGCTCCTTAGTGTGGCAGGAACATGATTAGAGATACAGGGACAGGTGCTTCACAGGCAGACACCTCTGCTGTCCTGGATGTCTCCAGGCAGGTCCCTGACCCCAGGAACCTCTGCTACTTTCACAACCTGGCTTCCTCCTTAAACCCTCGTGTTTTTTCTTGGTGGGTTTTTTTTTTTTTCCTTTCACCAGCTCTGGTCCTTGGGTGATCCTGCACTGGACTGTTTTCTGCAGATGTGTGAGTCTCAACAGGTTCTGTGAAGGCCAGAGGTGCCTAAGGAAGGGGTGTCAGAGGAAGGGGAATGGGTTGGGGTGCATCAGGAATGCAGCAGCCAGCAGTTAGCCATCTAAGGAACTGCAGCCCAGATCCGTTGCCACCATCTCTTGTGTAATTGCTTCTTAACCCCGCTCAGTTGGACAGACATTAGTTTCAATGGATTAAATGCCACATAGCTTCAATAGTTTTGACAAAACTGGGTTAGAGATTAATGACGTTAGCACTTTATCCTGGTGGATCTGAAGGATGTAATGAAGAGGTGGAGCTTGGGGTAAAATGAGCAATAGGTGCCTATAAATTATGAACAGACTTATTTTGGCCAGAAGGGAAAGTGCAACAATAGTTCTGTGTGTCAGCAAGGTTATTGCTGACAGGACCCTACATCTCACTAATATTAAGCAATTTCAGAAGAGGATATAATTCTAGAGTAAATTCTAAGGGTATATTTTTGTGTTTGTAACCTCCAGCTTAGAGATTTCTTGATAAAAACTTCTAGCATGTGTTTACTAGGGGTCTCCTGATATATATATATTTTGTAGAGATAAGCAGGTTTTCCAGATTCCTACTACCATTTCAGCCTTCATATGTTTTTCTCTACTCTGTACTAAGAAGGCAAGACAATTGTGTAAAAGTCAGAGAGAAGGAAATGAAAAAGAAAATTATTCACAAAAATTTATCTTAAATGCCAACAATGGGAAAGTAGGAGTGGAGTTTTCTATGTAGTCTGATAGAGTCACAGGCTGTACTTTTCTCAGATAGCAAAATTAGCATCTATATTGCTAGGACAAAGCTCCAGATTATCTGTGAGGAAGACAAAGGGAAAGGTAAATAGGAGCTTTAAATACGGATATGCTTATTTCCTTTCAGACTTGAGTCATCAAAAGAAAGTTAAATTTAATTTCATTTAGGAGGTTACACCAATTACTGCCTGTCAGAAGACTACATACTTTAGACTTTAGTTTCATTTGACTATAAAGTGACTGTGCAACCCTGTGAACAGTTTTAAATCATTTAGTATCTTTTGTGTACTTAAGAAATGGAAGTTGGCATAAAGACAACTTCCCTCTTCATATCAGCACCAGAAATAAAAATGTATTTATCACAGCAATGGGACTAATTTCTTCAAAGAAGACTGTATTGCATGTCTACCTCTAAAAGCCTTCTGGTAGGGTACAGGTAGCATTAATTCCCAAATTAAAGAAATAATCTTACAGGTAAAACGATGGAATTTTCTTTAACTTCATATTTTTTAAACATTAGTTGGATGAACTTTATTTTAATCAAGGTTAAATCTAGGTCTTATTATACATGATATACATTGTAACTTAAAATACATAGTCACTATGAATATCACAATGAGGTTTTAGTTAAGTTTCTCTTTGCATCTGTGTAACAAAATAATTAAAACAGCTTGTTTTTTTCCTCTATTACTTTATTGTTAATTATCTGCTAAGGATAAAGCAGGCTATACATAATTTAAAGCTGTCCTTTATTGTAATTATTTATAAAATTAATTTTTGTAGAGATAAATATGTATTCCAGTAATAACCATCATCATCATGTCATAAGCCTCTGACAAGCAATGATTGTTAATATGCTGTATCCTTTATTTTGCCACAGCTCATTGCCACTATCATTGATATTGATGACTTTATTTTTTTCTAGACGCTAAGTGAGAAATTCATCAAGAAGACAACAAGGCTGGAATTGAAAGATAAAACATTCAGGTCAGTAACTCATGGAGCATCTCACACCTGAAAATATGCTGGAACGTACAGAAACTGTGAGCTGATTTGATACATGGATGTGCCAGGATGGCTAGCAGTAGGAGTGTCATTGTGTACAAGGGTGCAGATGCCTTGGAGTGCTTGCTGTGAACACACTCACATTATTATATATTCCAGTAAAAAAGATCTGCTGGCAAAAGATCTGAACTAAAAAAAAATAAAGACTCATTAACTAACATCAAATTATTTAAAAATTAATTTTTTATGCAATACATTTCTAAATACACTTCTACACTCTTGAAAAAAGCATGCTGAGGCTGAGAGATATTAAAACATATAACAACACAGACAATCACTAAGAGAGACTTACAGTACTAACTTGGGTCTAGGTTTTCCAGTATATTTACATTACATGATGGTTTTGAAATGTGTTCTGACTGTTTTTAAAAATAGAAACCTAACAAGATTGGGTGAGGTGTCTAAGCTCATGATACGGTTGATGGAGAATATTAGCAAGACTAGAGAAATCTCTTTCCACTGGCTATAAAATGCCCTTATAGGCATTTTTACTGTCTACTTGCTGGAGTGAGCTGATGGGAAGAGGGTTCAGCACTGAAAATCCTGTTACGTATGCTCACCTCACACTTTTAAATTACTAAATCCACGTGTAAGTCTACCTCTAAGTACAGTGCTGCTGGTTTTATAACTGAAAATGTTGAGACTACAAGTGCTGCTCTTCCATTAAGATAACCAAGAATGAGATTTAAGGAAGTTGTTGGTTTTTCAAAGCCTTCCATACGTAAGAAGATAGCCACATTTTGCCGTAATTAACATAACCAGCAATTACACAAAACAGTCCTGAAATGAGAGAATAAGATTTTGTCAATATTTGAAGTAAGAAGATTAATACTTGGTATGTTATTTTGATTCTGATTAGTAATAATCAGTATTACTATTGCACTGGTCTAGCCAGTAGCCAGGTCACTTCACAAAAGCATAAAAATGCAACCCCTTTGAGGAACTGATAGTCAAATTTCCAGACTCTATTTTATGTATTTACCAGTTTTTATCTTTAAACATGAAAACCCAGAAAACACTAGAGTTATCAGTTTTCCCCATTAACAGCTAAGGTAAAAAATCGACAACTCAGTGAGAGGATTATTGAAATTTGGGTTTGAGTTTTCTTTCTGTTTCTCCAGTTGTTTCCTTTATAGTCTTTGAGCATCTCCTACTACTGCAACATCAATTTTATTCCTTGGAAACATAAATGTGAGACACCAACTAGGACAAGAAGAGGATAATGTTCTTTTCTAGCATTTTACCACATTAATGATGCCTTCCTCAATGTAATTGCATATCCAGTTTACTGCATGTCCCAAATTTTTCTTATGCTTTTACTTCTCCTCAAATCCTCTGTTTTAAAGAATGTAAGTAACACTTCAGAGATCAGTTTCATCCCTCTTCAGGCCAGGCCAACATAGCAGTAACCATGCCAAGGACTTTGAATTGCAAATACTCTCTAACCAAAATTTTCCCACTAGTAAGTTGTCACCCAGGAGTTTGGCTGCTTTTATTCTTTTTTCTCTCTGCAGATTTTTTTCTGACTGAAAGAATGTACCTTCCCAGAGGGATATGTTCTGCCTTTGGATGAATGTGTGCAGCTGTCAGAAGAGAGGTTTTTTTCTGCAAGAAGTTTTGAATTTTGTATAATCACTTTAACAAGAGTGTTATGTTTTGTTTTGTTTTCTGTAGTGTTATCAGACCTATGAAAAACAACCAAAAAAACCCCAAGCCCAAGAAACTCCAGCAACAACTTTGAAGATCTTAATTTTGTTTGAACCTATAAAACGTAACTCTCACTGCACATGACCTTAGACTTTTGAGTTTGGATCATCTGGGAAAACCCTGTTCTCCTTGGAAAAAAATAAACCAATGGAGTTTTTCCACCTACTAACTGAATTATTTTGGAAAAAATAAAACCCCACAGCTGAATAACTATGTGAGTTAAGAGGGTAAAAAGATAAAAGACAGTTTCTCATTCTTACTATTTTCATTCCAGATTTCAGATGGCTTACAAGGCCTGTATTAGGTACTAAAGTAAATACAATGGTGGACTACATTTTGTAGTCATGGGTATCACTTTTTTTTTTAGTTATGAATCTGTAACTCAACTCTTTGTTACTTTAATCTCGTTGTAATTTTTTTTTTTAATGTAACTGCCCAACAGGTAATGTAACACCCCAAGTCTAAGTGAGGTGCTGGTTTCTTTGCTGCAACCACAGTTTGACTGACTGCAAGCATATCTTTTACGTTCTTTGCCTTCTCAGTGTATTGTAGTTAGGTTGAAAAGCCTGTCCTTGCTTAAAAAAGCCATGGTTAAACTCCACTTTGGGATCTGTGGTCCAGCACAAGACAAAGACAACACTGGTTATGACAGTACCACGTGCTTTTCCACAGTTTACTGTTCCAGTTGCTCACCACATTCTTTGATAAAATGATCCATAAAATCAGGGATAAAAATCAGGGCTTGAAAGAGTGATTGTGCTGCAGTAAGGAAGGAATAGTTATGAGCAGCTGAAAAGAGACAATCAGAGGCAGAAGACCATGAACCTGCCATCAAACTGTTCTGAGAGAAGTAAAATGCATGTAGTGCAAAGTTCAGCAGATGTCCTTGCAGTGAAATACTGTACTGACTGCAACTTCTCTTTCTATCAGTGTTCAGGTCAGTGCTGATATTGATGTCCTGATCTATTTCTACAGCATATCTGCTGGCAGGACTTCTCTGCTCTATATTCATAAGGCAAAATGTGGTATCATGTTGGTATTCAAAACTCCTCTGCTTTAGAACAATGAGCAGCCTGTAGCCAGGGTACTCCAGAACAAAGGCTGGTTACTTCTGCAATTGCTTCTTTTTGTCAGCAGGTGATTCAAATGCAATCAGGGATGCTTCTTAAACTCTGAAACATAATCCACTGCTACTTAAGCATTTACAGCATGGAGAATGGTACATCTTTTTTATTCTAGCATGGCAGCCAAGTGAACCCATCATCTGGAATAATGAGTCACACCATATGGAGTCACTCCATCTTCAGTCTGAAATACCTAAACAGTCTGTAATGACCTGAATGCCTGAAGAGAATGCTTTTCACAAGCAGTTTATTCCTCATTCATTAGATAGAAAATAAAAGTCTCATCCTCTTTTCTATCATACCTGTTCTCCTTAAAACCAGGAAATATAGGCTGCTGACAACTAGTTACTACCTTTGACATAGTGTTGCTTACTCTCATTCTGAAATACACCCTTCTACAGTTTCCTTTCAGAGCATTGTGTGTTTCTGGTAAAACAGTAGTAACAACATAGCAAATAATGCATGCAACAGAGAAACAGAAAATCGAGCAGTGACATAAAGATCAAACAGGTAAATGATCAATTTACGTGTGCTGGTATGCCAGGACATTTTTTGTGTTCATATATGCATATACCTATACACAGATATCCACAGCATAGTGACAGACAGTTCTGCCAAATATCTTCAGATTATTTCTTCCATTTTTAGCATGACCGTAGTTGGAGAGAGAACTTCCAAGCGACCCACTGACCTTACTGATGTCCTTCATAACAATATTTATAAGGTATCTTAACTCCTTTCACTCTTTTGTATTGAGAAGCTGGGGGTACAAAAGAAGACTGAAGCCCAGCCAGCAGCAATTCTTTCTTCACGAAAACTTCAAACCATTAAAATACTGTTTAAGAGCATGTGTAAGCCTATCAGCTTTTGTCACTGTAAGGATGTCTTGTCACAATCTCATGATCGTTATTACAGAAAGATGTGAAGTCCATGTCACTTAGGAGCAATCCAACAAACTTTGTACTATTATTTCAGTAGTTCTGCTGAGCTGATCACCTAGTTAAAACTGTGCTGCAATTGTGGGAACTAAAACCATTATTACACAATTTCCAAGGAATTTCAAGTAAGTCTGGTGCTAACAAGGGCTTGTCTGAACATGAAAAAGGAAGAAATCATACATCTCCAAACAAGAAGATAGATAGTTTGTTGGATTTTTTCCCCCTTGCATAATTCTGAATTATCTTTTTTCTCTTTTTTCTTTTTTTTTTTGGTATGTGTGTAGAAGTTATTGAAGGAAAATTGTATCAGTTTCCCAGCCCAGTGGAGAACTCCCTTTCTCTGCAAGCTTCAGTTACTTCTAGAAGGTAACTAGCAAATCTAGCTCTAGCATTTCTGAATTCTGTGTGAAAAAAATCACTGCTTACATTTGTCTATTAAACTTAGTATGCAAACAGGACTGGAAGCTGCTTTCAGAGGTTGTGCACCTAGTTACATTCAGTACTGAAAGCAGTGGGAAGATACATAGTACATAGGCCTTCAGAGGAAGAGTCATAGAACTTTGCCATTGCTGATTATCCTCAATTCATTTTCACCTGGACTATAATGACTAAATTCACTTGATAAGGGAAAGGAAGATTTTTTTTTTGTTTTATTTTGTCTATTATTCAATTGAAAAACAGAAAAGTGTGTGTTTGACAATACTTATATTCTACATTTGGAGAAAAAGACAGATGACATTTCTTCCATACAATAATTATTATTTTAAAAAAAAATTTCCCAGCTGTACCTAGATATACTATGAAATGTGTCTTATTGTAGGTTTTCATCTGTAAATTAGAGTGTTGTGGATAATGTGGATATTAGATCCTTCAAAGTCTTACTTGTCATCAGCTTCTGTTTCATTCTAGTAATTCTGAGAAATCATGAATGTTTTCAGAAATTACAATAAAGTTACTGTTTCCAACATAGTTTTAAAGAGAGAAGTAAGCAGCTAGGCATTTGACAGGGTAAATAACAGAATCACGGAATCTCAATACTGAATAATGTTCAGTTAACAAAAGAATGTCTAGAGGATCATTTAATATGATCTTGTCAAAATCACAATACACTTGTTTTAGTGAAATTATAATTTTGATCAAAATCAGTGTTACACTGTATTAAATTTCTGTAATATATAATTTGGTATCACATATTATCACATTTCAGTCAGAAAACTTGAATGACAAAAGAAAAATACAGGGTATAAGGGACAGATTAAAACAGTATGTGCAATATGAAATCTTTCCTTGTCAGTCATTACTGAAGCAAGATCCATCAGGAGTTACAACTTGGCCTTGAATGACTCAGTTTTTTACTAAATATTTACCCAGGAATATATTCATTTGTGCACTTTGTGAACTCAGACAAAATGTTATGGTACAATCCACTGGATGCAAGCTAAAGCCAATTAAAATAAAATTAGGTCCGTAGACACAATAGTTAAGAATGAGGACCATTAGTCACTGGATCCAGTTCCCGAAGTGCTCAGTGGATGCCTCTTCAACCAGTACTTTAAAATCAATACTTAGTATTTTTCTAAAATAAATGTAGTTTGGCTAAGGCATCTAGTGGGAATCAGTGCAAAGAGCCATGTAGGAAGAAAGATGCTTCTTATTAATCTTCTAGTGACAGTTTATCCACTAGTGGTATCCTCACTATTTATCAATGGTGGTTGGGTTCTCTGCTTGTGTCAGTCTCATAGTTTGTTTGAAACATCTATTATTTTTAGATAACACTTTCCAGACCCTTTTTTTCCTCAAGGTACTTTCTTTAATTTTAAAACATTTATCTGCCTCCGGGAGAGAACAGACATTGATGACAAAGACTGAGCAATGGTTTCAATTTGGCTAGATCTTGAGTGTTGCAAATATTACTTTTTAAGGCAGAATCACATGAGAACAGGTTTTTACCCTCTGTTGGCATCTGGAAGCAAAAGAAATTTGTGTTTTATGATGATACTTCTTATTGTAGATGACTGCTGTCAATACTTGCTGTAAAAAGCAAATATTGGTGAAATTAATGGCAAGATTTCCAAGATCAAAAAAGACATTGGACAAACACTGTTGCAAAATCATGAGTCTTTGAAAATACTCACTGAACCACTGAACACACTAATGAACAATATACAAGATAAGTGTTTGCATACTTATGAATTCACATCTGCTTAGAAATAGAAGTGACAATTCTCAAGTCAATCCATTGATTTTCTGCAAAATTATTTCTAATATAATGAAAAATAATGTTATCTTCACTTATGAAATGTACAAACATTTGCTGACTGGTTATGCCATTCTAAAACATAGATTTCTTTTTCTCTAGAAAAGCCAAAATCAAAAGCTCTATTTCATACATCCAGCTATAAATCGTAATAACGGAACAAAGCTTTTTAAAACTAAGCTTGTAGTGCTTAGTTTTAAAAAATCAAGACACAGGTAGTCAGCTAAGCCTTTTAAGTCTTAATTTTGGCCCCTTATGAATATGCATTATTGGCATTATTAAACAATTTGTAATATTCTTACAGTGTACCATACCTTGCATATGAATTTGGTTTTTTCTGGAAGTATTTTAAAATGAATAAAACAAAGTTTTTAAAAGCTGTTTACTAAGTAATGCCACGGTCTAATTGTAAAATTGGGTATCTTAATTATGTCATTAGCGTATATACATCTAATTAGTCAATATGGATATTTAATTTTGTGTTAATTATCATGCGCAATTATGAACTGAATAATCTTAGGAAATTGTGGCCAAGATTGGCACCTGAGCAGTTTGAAAGTTCTCCATCTTACATTGTGTTTCTTGTAAACGTGCTCTAAAACATAAAGTGTGTCAACATGCTAATGTATCACCTCAGATCATGTTCTGTAGAAACAGTGGTATAGAGTGGGCAACTATTTACAGCAACTATTCAAAATCCAGTGTTGGAATTTGCATGGCTTGGGGTTACTAGATGTATCCTGAACATATCCTGACTGCATTTGGGCTATCTTACACATTTCCATGTAGTAATCTAGCTGTCATTCATATTTATTGTCTTCATCTTTGAATGTAAACTCCTCTTTAAAACTTGTCCCAAGCACTGTCAATATAAATATCAAGGTGTTCATCAGAATTTACTATAAATTTGTTACTCAGACTAGCCCTGAAAATATAACTGAAGGTATCTTTAGACCTACATGAGAACTAAAATATTCTCCTGCTATACTGGTTCATATAAAATTAGAGAAGGCAGACATCTAACATTGACTGAAGCACCTGGTTTAGACTGCAGTGGCTTAGATATGAGACACATTTGAACAGCCTATACCACTTTTATACATCTTTATCTGTGTAGGTCAAGTCCAAGCAGCAGTCCTCAAACCTCCATGTAGTGCAAATGTGCCTAAGAGACAGTGCAGCAGAAAGAGAAAGAGCAGATCAAGGCTGACCTGTGGTTGTGGCAGTAGGAGGTACCTGTATATATGTGGATAACACCAACGTGTATATATGTGGATAACACCATCCAAATTCCCTTTCACCTGCCACTTGCAAATCAGGTTCTGTGTGGTCACAACATTCAACTGGCTGGAGGGAGGACGTAGTGTAAATTTTTATATATGACCTTGCATTCTTATACATCCTTGTCATAATTCAGCATTTGCTTAATGCTAGGCTGCAGAATACAGTTAGAAATTAATGTAATTTTTGATAATGATAATTTTGATGGGTACCTGTCTTCACCAAGTAGGGCATTGCTCTGGGTATGTATGGCAGCTGAAACCAAGTGACCGGGAACACAAAGTGAGGTGCCTAAAAGTCAAGTAGTCCTGGAAAGGAAGCAGGCACAACTGTTGCCTAGGAGTGAGGTGGGCACTGGATGAACTGTTTCCCACCTGAATACTTAGGGCATGTAAGTGATATCTGCATTCTTTTGCAACACTTGATGCCCATTACTGTTCAACATGAAAGGAAGTGTGAGTGATTAACTTTGTTTCTTGATGCATGTATAAGACATTAGTCCAAAGAATTGTCAGCATTTTTAGTCAATGCATCACTTAACTTTTGACCAAAAAAAGCAGCAGCATCAGCACCTGTGGTTCATTGAACATAAACTGAGAAGAACTGTACCTATGTCTGAAGAGACCATATTTCATATTTTCTTGGTTGCAGGGAAAGCAATATTCCTGAAGAGAGTTTAATATCATGTAATTGTTTCTACTTACTGCTCACTCTTTAACTGTTTAGCTGTTAGTTAGCAGATCACACATTTTTCAAGATATCCTGTCACTTTTAGCTATGGTTATGAGCTTCACCCAGCTGTGCCATCTCCCGTGTCAGTCTCCACGCAGACACAGAGAGGCAAGCAAACATTCATTAGGCTCATGGTAACAGATAAGTGCAGAAAAAAAAGGGAGAATTTCTATTACAGTCTCTAGCTTCCCTTGTAAGTGCCACAACATTCAGTTTGGGGACCACCAACTGAAAGGCTTTAGCGTGATGTCAAAAGAGGAAAATGAATATTTGCTACAGAAGAATGGGGACCTGCATGTGGTACTGCTGTCATTCAGGACTGCAGCCAGCACAAGCCTCAGTCGGACATTGAACTATTCTTTTTTAAAATAGGCCTTATACGCAGTAAACAACCAGACAGAATGGAGAGAGCTTTTACACTTTGTCATGAATTTCTGAGTGTTGTCTCATGATGAATTGTTACCTGCATCTAATGAAGTGATTTTGCACAGGGCTATAGAGTGAACAGACATTCAGTAATGTGAAATGGTATAAGTGAAATGGAGCCATAAAAATTAATGTTAAGTTTTAAGATTCTTTCAGGTCAACAAATTCCCTTTCCTAGAGATAATTTTGTTTGAACTCAATTTTGAACAAATAACAAAAATCAATCCTGTTGGAAACACATTTTTTGGGACATGGCTTTTATTTACACTATGTGTAAGCAATGCAAATTATCTTTAAAGGGAATGAATATTCTATTTGCATTCACTTTAAGCCTGCTTTATACTGTCAGACTAGTATAAAGGGGCCTTTGGGAATCCTTTAAGAAGTTTTCAAAGTTGTTAAGGGAAACTATGTTGTATTCACATTAGCTTTCATAAGATATGAAGCCAAACTTAATAGGCATTATCTTTAGTCTTTTCTTCTCCAAGGTAAAACATAGAAAATACAACACAAACAAAAGCCAAAAGCAAAATGGATTTACAATCAAAATGTCACCCAAACAGTAAGTCATGAACGTTGTTGTAAACCTCTATATGAAAGTGGTTTTGCTTTTTTTTTTTGCTCTAAATGTTTATCTTAAAAGAACAGGAAAATAAATGTAGAAAGTATGTGTTATATGTCTGGTGTGATGCTGTAATGATGTGTTCTAATGATTACAGAGCATGTACCTGAAGGCATTTTATCTAAA
Organism: Colius striatus; assembly: GCF_028858725.1. Taxonomy (NCBI): domain Eukaryota; kingdom Metazoa; phylum Chordata; class Aves; order Coliiformes; family Coliidae; genus Colius; species Colius striatus. The sequence goes on along the minus strand of NC_084759.1, from coordinate 173,888,121 downwards.
TATATGATTTCATTCACTCATACAATAGAAGTTTCTAGTAGATCAAGAGCCAAAGTGCTTTCTTTCAGAAGAGTTTGATTAGAAAATGAAAATGTGTAAAAACATATTTCTTCTTTCTCCTCCAATGAAAACGAGAAGCAAATAAGTCTGCCTTTTGAAAAAAAAAAAATGATATAACAACTAAATCACTCAAATTTGGTTTATGTGGTAAACTAAGTAAAAAACTGAATGCTTTTTGGAACTTGATAGACTCTATTAAAAAAAAACAAAAGACATCTCTGAAAGGAAAACATTTTATGTCAGATTCTTCATTGCTGCATTAAAATGACACATACACCTATTACAAGACTTCTCTTGTTTCTTCCCACAAAAACCTGTAAACCAATGAACAACTCTAGCATGGAATCATAGCACCAATTCAGAATCAAGAAGTACAGAATAGGAGATACATAATTTGAGCTGCAGGATAAAAACCAAACTCTTGTCAAAGATGAAAATAAAAAATTCTGTCTTTTGAGGTAGCTATGTGAAGAGGTTTTGCCTGGGCCAGGTTTTTGGTAGTGTACGAGTTACAGGGATGACTTCTTTAAACAATGTGTGCAAGAAACTTCCACTGTAGCTGATAGGGCTAATGCCAGTCAATTTGAAGATGGATCTTAGGGCTGACCAAGGCCAGGCCAATCAGTGACATTGGTAGTGCCTCTGTGAATAACGTGTTTGCGAAGCAGAAAAAGGTGATGCATAATTGCTAAACTGAAGCAGCAACAGGAAGTGAGAATGTGAAAATATCTCCGTAGACACCAAGGTCAGTGGAGAAGGAAGAGGAGGGAGTAGGTGCTTAGACCCTGAAAGAAAGACTTCCCTGTGACCTATGGTGAGGACCATGGTGAGGCAGCTGTACCCCTGCAGTCCGTGGAGGCCACTGGGGAGCAGAGACCCACTCGCAGCCCATGGAGGACCCCACGCCACAGTGGGTGGATGCCTGAAGGAGGTTGTGACTCTGTGGGAAGCCCAAGTTGGCGCAAGTTCCTGGCTGGACCTGGGAGTCTGTGGGGAGAGAGGAGCCCCCTCCAGAGAGCAGTTTTGTTGTCAAGACTTGTAATCCTGTGAGGGATTCAGGCTGGAGCAGTCTGTCCCGGAAGGACTGTTCTTCCAGTGGATGTTGGGACAGGGTGTGAGGAGCTGCCCCCTATGGGAGGCCCCGTGCTGGAGCAGTTCGTGAGGAACTGTATCCCATGGGAAGGACCCACACTGGAGAAGTTCATGAAAGGATTGTCTCCTGTGGGAGGGACCCCACAGGGTAGCAGTGGGAAGTGTGAGGAGGCCTCCCTGTGGGAAGCAGCAGTGTCAAAGTCCATCTGTAATGAACTGGCCCCAACCCCCAATCCCCATCCCCTGCATTGCTGGGTGGGAGGGAAGGAGAGTCCTGGAGGAGGAAGGGGTGAGGAGAAGTGTTTTAAGATTTGGTGTTATTTCTCATCTCCCTGTTCTTACTGTTCCTTTAATAAATCAAACCTTTTTCTCTGGAAGTTTTGCTTGTGATGCTAATTGCTGAGAAATCGCCCTGTCCATATCTCAACTCACAAATCTCTTGTTACGTTTCTCCCTCCCCTGTCCAGTTTTGGAGGGGGAGTGATATTATGACTTGATGGGCACCTGGCACCCAGCCAGGGCTAAACCACCACACTGTTTCAGGCAAAATGTGTCAGATGAGTTCTATCTGTGATTAGTATTTTGCACTTAGCTAACATGCACTAAAGGTTTTTTAAAATTACTATAACAGCCTCTATTTTTTTCTTAATTGTTGTGTATTATTTTTTTTAACATAATTAAATAGTCTTTTGTGCCCACATGAGGTTACTGCATTTAAACAAAATATGAAGTGTTTATTATGTAAACTGTATATTAGTTATTTAATAGTCCTAGAGGACAAAATGTGTACAGTGCTCCAAGTAAAGTTTACAACTGGTATATAGTATGACTGTAAGGTAATACTTATCTTGATTAAAAGTAATGTAGAACCTATGATATTATAACAATTTGCATAAATTATTAGTATGTCTTTTAACACCTACATTTTAAAAGTATTTGCATCTTTAAACCACTTCCTCTGTTCCCATAACCATCATTTAGTTGCTGTTACTGTGCAATGCAGAAAAAACCCAACCCCAAACAGCCTGTTTCTGAATTAAGGAAACTAATTTCCAACTAAAATCATGTTAGGTCATGTCAAGTGGTACAGTAAAACAGCAAGAGATACCTATTTCTCTGTTACATGTTTGGCTATCTATACATATATATATATAGATATAGATATATATACATGTAAAATAGGTACTCTAATATTTTCTGCACATAAAAGAGAAAGTCTATTAGGCTTGTGATGATTTGATCATGAAATGCCCATGAAATATGTAACAACATATGTGAGTATCAGATATTTAGAAAAGTTCAGTGAAATCAAGAAAAAAAAGACAACTGACCCCATCAATGTAAGAATTCAATTTCAAGCGCTCTTTTGAACAAAACCAAAACATCTTTGCGGATATGATTCTTACACAGAAAGTATTGAAATAAGCTACCTGAGCATAAGATTAAAATAAATTCCTCATTTTGTGTACCCATACACAACTAACATGACCTAACACGTTAGAAAATAATAGATGCCGTTTGTTAAGTCATTTTGACTCTCATCCAGAGCACAGATCTGGATTTTCAGATGCTCACTTTATGTTTTATTTGGCTCAGATAACTCTGCTTTAAAGTCTTCTACCATGATGGAATGATAATTAGGCGTTGATGAAAAACATCAGTCATCATTGTATCGTGATTTGAGTTATATTTGTTTTAAAGTTGAGTGGTAAGATGTTATGAAGTAAACCGGACAGGTTTGGTGATTGCACTTTAAAAGCCCCTTCATTTCCAGCCCAACTGTGAATCATCCCTTAAATCAATAGAGCTTACTGAAACTCTAAGATAACCTGAAAGAGTTTTGAAGAGTTTGTTAGTAAGAAGAAAATATTTTGACTCTCCTAGTGCATATCTGTTTGTGTTCCTTATCCTCTCTAATGCTTCTGAGCCCTTAACATAGACCTTTTTCCACCATTCCTGCTGGGACAAGCCAGTCTGATTTTGAAGTCCTGTTTATTCGAGTCATTTAGTGGAAGCGTTCTGTTATCAGAAATTTAAATAATTAATCTGCAAAGAAATGAAAATAAAGACAAAATTATCCAAAGTTTCATTGATCTCTAAGGCTTATTTATGCTAATTGCTTTAGATCATTGGAAGGAAATTAATCTTTGCCCATGGATGAAAACAAGTACCTAATTACATAAAAGACATTATATTAAGATGAAACTATTTTTTATATTAAACGGGTTCCTGTTTTATGTATTAAACTAGTTTGATTGTTACTTCCATGATAACCATCCTAAGTGGTTGGCTGATCACAAGGCTGAATCTTGTCAGTTATTTTGGTGACTCAGAAAGTCTAGAGCAAACTTGAGTCTTCCAAACAATGGCTAATAATAATGTAAAAAATATGCAATGTATCTAGCTTGGCAGTTTATATCTCCATAGAGGAATACAGGTGATGCATTTAATTTGACTGCCCCTTGTGTTCTTTTCCTTCTTTGATACTGAGACCACAAGGAACACAGGCTAAATTTATATAAATTTTATTTGATCTGGTTAATATGTGTAGGCATGAGAACAAGAAACTACAACTAATATGACATTCTTTCACTCCAGTGCACAGAAGCAAAACAGCAGCATTCTCTGTTCCTGCTTTTTTACATCCAGCATGATAAATCTGTCTTAAATAGCCAGAATAGCCAGTGATGGGGACTTTCTGCTATACAGGTGGGATCTCTTAGGTCAAGAAGGTCATATACATGGAATGACTTTAAATAGAGATTTGTGTATGTAAGAAGGCATAAGAAGGTTCAGAGCAGACGGGAGTTGTTTCATAGAGAAGTGTGAAGAGGAGGTATTACCACCTTAGGCTTTTGTTCCTTGGTGTTCCTACACTATTGAAACTAGGCTGATGTGTGAAAGTGAGTCAGAAAGTTTATGAAGGGAGCTTAGCTGATCAAGACCAAAGGAAAGAGAGCTCAATAATGTGGTAAATGAGCTGGAGAAGTGTGTTTCAACTGGTTCAACACAAATACATTTGAAGAAGATGTTGAGAAAGGAGTGAACAGTAAAAGAGTTATACAAGAGGAATCTTTCCATTTTTACTCTTTACTGCAAAAAATCTGTGATCTTCACTCAACTTTTTCTTCCCCTTGTCATCCATCTTCCCTTGTTCTCACTAAACCACTCCTCTTTGATTACAGTGTCCTTGTTTTTCTACTCTGAAAGTATGATCAACATGCCTGGGAATGCGTGGTGCAGACTGTTGGCTACAGCTCTTCACTTATTTTGGCTACAGAAACTACTGTTAATTCTTCATTCCTTTACCTCTTTCCTCTTAGTGAACGCAAACCACTCTGAAAATTATGAAATTAATTAAAGATGCCCCAAGACTTCTGCCTAATTTTGCTTTATTAAGGGTTTACACTAATTTCATCTTGGGCCAGAGGCTGAAGTTATCTGTCAGGGACAGGTGAGTCAAAGCTTTTAACATTAAGATTTCAGCTTCTGGAATCCAAGAATCACCTGCTTTGGAGAGGAAAAAAACCACAAACAAACAAACCCCCTTTGTACAATGTTGTCAATTTTTCTTTCATGTACAAATAAATAAAAATGAGGCTCAGCTTCTGGTATATTTATATTACTTCAGTTTTCCCCAACTGTCTCTATATTTGCCTGCATACAAAAGAGGGGCTGTGTACAATGCCATGTTCTCAGTCCTTTAGAAATTCATCTAATGTTGAATGCACAGCAAAGTTCTGATTATTGTCAGGAGCAAATGCCTAAAATCCTCAGAATGATTAAGGTTAACAGACAGTTCTCAGTTGCTTCTGGCCAACTTTTCACAAGAGCTCAGTTCTTGCATAACCTTAACTATTAAGATAAGATTTTGAACAGTACAGAAACAAGAGACTCTGATTGACCAAGCTGTCAAAGATACTTGTCAAGGTTGAAACTTTTCATAGGATGGCCACTCAATCTGATCCCGAATGGAGGCTGAATCATACGTATATGATTCTAAGCATTGTATGTTTCATAAATGTGTTGACCTCCAAGTTTCCTCTGACGAGAAGGAAATTTATTCATTAAGAAGACATCCTGTGTTTGAATACTAGACTTAATTCAATGTCTTGACATGAACTTAAAATTTTAACTTGAAAATAATTTCGTAGCTATTCTCTGGAGGAATAGGAGTATAGTTTCTGTGCCTAGGCATGCTAAGCCTTGGCAATTTTGTTGTTATTTATCTGGATTGGGTTTTATTGTATTCATTTAGGTCATATCCTGCTTCTATATTGCATGTAGTTTGTTTTTTCAAGTGGTATATTAAGCTGGGCTAGTAGAGACATGATTTCTGTTACTTCCTTCATATGAATGAGGGATGTAGGGAGACCTAACCAAAGGCACCAACTGTGGTTTGTTGCAGTGGCATTACAGCCCATGGTAATGATCTCTAGAAGAATTTGCTCTGTTTAAACCAATAATCATTATACCCTTGTTATGCTTACCTTTAAATGCTATAAATAGTAAAGGATTAATCACCTTTAATTACTCTGAAACGTATTTTAAAGTGGATTTTAGGATAGAATTTCAGTACCGAAAAATAGGTCTAAAAATACCATTCAGTTTTCAAGGAGTTCTGCTGTTTTTACAAAGCCTGATCAAATGACATCTTTCTATTTTCCAAAACATAATAAAATAAACTAAAATATCCACAAACATCTCCTGTATCATCTTAAGCAATCTTCATTTTCTTGAAAAATAACCTCATAGTGAAAGCTGAGTCTGAAGAGGGAGGGGGAAAGCAGGCAGTTTAAGAAACATTTGCTTCTGTGTATTCAGGCCTGAATTAAGTGCTTGGGCTGTCTACCTATCTGTAAACACACGGTCAAAATGCCCCAAGGTATTAAAACCCAATGTGTTAGCAAATAGGAGGAATCAGGTGTTTAGTGCTCTGGATGTGTGGAGGCTTGAGATTTTGCCAGGCAGCACTGAACAGCTTTCCTCAGTGCATAGTTTATAATGTGACAAAATATGCTGAATAAGAACAATGGTGGAAACAACACAATAGTCTTTCTCTCAGCTGGCCCTCAGTCTGATGTAATTTGTATTGCCCATAGCACCAAAGTACCTTTCTGTTCACTATGAATGTTTTGGGCTGCATGAACTGTCAGCATGGATCTTACAGCTGAGTTCTGAGAACGTACTCTGAAGGGGTCATAAGCAATTTTTGTGCTTTCCTTAACTAAGTATGCAAGGAAACCTTTCCAGCCAGCTGCAAACCTCCTCACAGCTCTTTATTATCTCCAGTTTCACAAGCAGTGCTCATTACCCTAGACTCTTTGGAGTTTATTGCTCTTGCCCTTCAAACACATACTATTTGCAAGGGTTCTGAAAACACCTTTCTCAGCTTCCTCTCAGCTGTAGAGACCAGCTGTCTGCAATCAAATGACTATGCCTGAGGCTACTTTGAGCATCGTGGAAGGAATGAGAGAATTGAAACGTTTGTGAGCAAGTGTCAAGAAAACTTTCAACAAGTAATGTGCCAATGAAGATATAGAAATGCTAAGTGCAAACCACTGTCCTTCTGAAGTGATTTATGCCCTACTTGAGATAAAAATCACTGTATCTTTTCCTTTTTCTTGTAGTCTTCACTTGATATCTCTTATTAACTGGAACACAAGGAAAAAAAAGAATAAAAACTACATCTACCTGAAAATATTTTATGTTTTCCCAAGGATAAGAGTAGAAAGCACAAAACTGAGAATGAAAATGGGTATAGCAGACAGTGAAATACAAAGTAGGATGAAAGAGAGGCTTTTAGATTTTTCTAGTTTGATAAAGTCAGGAAGAAGATGTGCGTTTTTGAAAACTTCTAAATATAGATGCACGGGGAAGACCCACACTGGAGAAGGACTGTGTGGGAGGGACCCCACAGGGTAGCAGTGGGAAGTGTGAGGAGGCCTCCCCATGAGAAGCAGCAGTGACAAAGTCCATCTGTAATGAACTGACCGCAACCTCCATCCCCCATGCCCTGCGCTGCTAGAGGGGGAAGGAAGGAGTCCTGGAAGAGGGAGGGGTGGAGAGAGGTGTTTTAAGATTTGGTTTTATTTCTTATGTCCCTGTTCTGATGGTTCATTAATAAATCATAGAATCATAGAATGGTAGGGGTTGGAAGGGACCTTTAGAGGTCATCTAGTCCTGTTCCTCTGCAGAAGCAACCTTTTGAGTCTATTTTGCCCTTGACGCTAATTGCTGAGCCCTTGCCTTTATCTTGATTCATATACCTCTTGTTATACTTCTCTCTCTCCTGTCCAGTTTAGGAGGGGGAGTGATATTATGACTTGGTGGGCACCTGGCACTCAGCCAGGGCTAAACCACCACAGCCACACAGGGTGTTTGATGTATATAGTTCGTCCTTAATATTAGATCAACACTTGAAACTTCTATGTGGTGGAAGATATAAGTTTTCTACCTTTATTTGGTTAAATCATGCATAAGTCTTTGAGTTTTTTGGTTTAACTTTGTTTGTTTGTTTATTTTCCCTGTAAATGTCCATTGGTGATGATAAAACTGTCAGGGAAAAATAAGAAAAACAGTTAATGCAGTCAGTATGTCTGCAATTTTTCCTAATGTTTACTTTGAAGGACTTTGGTAAAGTCCAAGTAAAGACTGAAGTGAAACTAGACTGAAATACAAAATTCAATCTCTTCCTACTAGTGGGTGAACAGAATATTAATATATACAAATTAGAATTAGATGATAATGTCATACTTGTGTAATACAGTGTTTATATTTGGAGTCATTCATAGAATAAATGGAAAACATTCACTCTGTTGTACTGCTTTTTCAACCTACTATTTTTATCTTTATCTTTAGCATAGTAAGTAGATTTGCACTCATAAATCATAGCATATTTTAGGACCTTTAAAAGTCATCTAGTCTAACCCCACTACGGTGAGCAGAGACTCACTAGCTCAGGTTGATCCAAGCCCAGTGCAACTTGACCTTCAATGTTTACAGGACTGGGGCATCTACCATCTCATTGAGCATTTGTGAGGTACAATACCATAGAAAATATAATGGTACATAGAAATATAATGGTACATAGATACCATAGAAAATCATCAAAATCAGATTTTAAGGTTTCATATGACAGAGAGGATACCACCTCATACCATACTGTACTTTACTGGTGATTTATTAACCTTATTAAAGATGTACAGTACTGAGCACAGCTTACTTTGCAGCCACAATACTTCCTGTTAATGTGGCTACATTGCTTTGTAAAGTCAATACAAGCCAAACTAACTTCTTCCTCAAATATAGACCCTAAATTCCTAAGACAATGAACAGTGATAGAACTAAAATATATCTCCTACCTAGATTAATATTCTGTGTCATCACTGGTACATAATTGCATGTGTCTCTTGTTAGTTTTTTTCCCTATTTGATAATCTTTAAGAAGAAATATGTTCATCCACTTAAATATCTTTAAAAGAAAAGTCCTACCTAAATAAACAACAGATGCTCAAGTATACCTTGGTTTGAATACATCAGTCAGAATAAGCATTATCACATAATATGTAACCACACTATCTTCATCTGTTCCATTGGTATATTCTTAGAAAACCTAGGCAACATATTTAATTCTACCAGGAGACATTTGGGTTCAAGGCACACTCATCAAATCTTCACATTCCCTTTTTGAACAGAGGAAACATACACAAACATTTCTAAAATAAGCAAAACCAAACAGCATGGTCAGCATATGAAATAAGTTTTGCTATAATTTTACAGTAATTTTATCTACTATCACAAAGAAGATCTTAAAATGGCAAATATTTATAGTAATTTTTGGCAAATACCCTGTCAAAAACTGTGTGGATCTTCAGGATCCATGAATGTGTACTCAGAATATTTGAGGTAATAATCTTTACTGTAAAATTCAGATATAATACGGTATTGAGATCGTGAATAAACGTCATGATTTTGCCGTCCTTTCCCTCATCACCATTCCCCACCTGTTGCTGGATCTCAAGACTGAAGTATTTGCTTACATAGCTCTGTACTATCTAATACCAAGTCCACATGAAGACTAGATTATACTGGAGAGAGTGCAAGATTTTGGCCAGTGAACCTCCCTTAATTCTTTGTATATTGATCACAAAATCCTTTTACCTTTTAGTTTCTGTGTGCTGATTCACTTTATGCAGGAAAAAAAAAAAGTACAGGATTTAATAGCTCTAAATGTTTCTTATCTTTAACAGAATGGCTTAGTAATTTCACATGTGCTGTGGTACCAAGTCACCTTCATGCTTATATCTTAAACTAGAGGACTCAATGGATTTTTTTTTCTCACAGATTTTAACTATAATAATTGATCTACCTACGCAGTTAAAAAAACAGCATTATTTTAAAGGTACTAAGGATGTGAGCCTGAGAACTGAGAAATTTAGGGTTATAGTTGTACCAAATATAGATAAGTGTAAGCTAGTGTAGACAAGCAAGAAATAGCAATGTGGAATCTGATTACTAGGCATAGTTTAGATGGTAGGATGCTCATGGCACTAACATAATCTATCTGTGGAAGAGTGGAGTGTTTATAAAGTAGTGTAGATTGTTCTCTTGATTTTGAGTACAATGTGATTTCAGAGCTAAATATATTATGTTTACAATTTCCTTGAATTCAGCCCAACTAAGGTCCAGACAGAAATCTGGTCCACTTACTGTCCACCTCTGACTAATTCAATAATTCGCAATAACTACTGCAAATGCTGTAGATAAAAGACTATTCATAGAAGAGATAAACTCTAGGCTCTGTGGGTTGTTGGGTTTATAATTCACGCCCTGGGCGATTACTATTGTTCCTAACCAAAGGGATACTTAAGTTGTAGCTATGTCCATTCATTCCAATGAAGCAAATAGGGAAGGAACCTGAGCTGAATTTCATGACTGAGGCTCACCCTCTGATTCTCACAGAGCTACCTCTTGATTCACTTCAGATTCACTTGTTTCTTGACTGAGAAAGTGTTCAAGCATAGGAATAAGCTCCTCAGGCAAATGATCATGTCTCCAAACCTGTCAGTGTTCAAGAAGAATTTGAATACTCTTAGATGTTTGGTTTAGCTTTCAGGTTACCCTGTGTGGTGTCAGGAGTTAGACTTGATGATCTTCTTGGGTTCCTTCCAACTCAGGTTTTTCTATGATTTTATGAAACTATGAAAGTCATTGACTGGGAGCATGCCATAGCCTGATTGTCTCTTTGACATGTGTCCAAGATCCCGCATATACAGTCTGAAAAGAACTGCAGACTTCCATTTATACTTTGAGCACGCTTTATGTGGTGTCTGCATAGTCCCTTTACCATGCTATTTGCAGTAGACGTTCAGTTTCTGAAGATTAGAGTCCAGATAGGAGTCTCTGCCTATTTTTTTCCTATTTCCTGCTTTGATTTTCCTTGGAACTGTATCACTTAATGAGACTGGATTGGTATCTGGATAGGTGTAAATTAGTTTGCCTGGATTTCTCTCTATATGTTTTCAGAAATATCTCTGTTGACTTCATGACTAACTTAGGTAATTACTTTAGTTGAACTAGGTAATTTTACCATCCCTTATCACACACACATCCACAGTAGACAGCTGCTCTTCTAGTGAAGCAGCACCCAAGTTTAGATATGCAATTTCGGTTGATTGGATTCTACCCAAAGTGTTATTGTTATAATTAGGCCTGTGCACATGCTTCATGCCAAATTCTACTCTCACACTTGTCACTGATGTCTGTGAAGTTACGGCAGACTTACACAAATATGATTCTGAATCGGAAACTATAGATCACAACAGACTATGGGTGATGACACACATTTGGATTCAGAGTGTAAATAGCCAGAATGTTTTCCCCCTTTAAATTCCAAGGCTAACTTAAGAAAGGCTTAAGAAACCTTTACAAAATGCTGGCTGGGATGTTAATTTTAGAATGATTTTAGGCAGAATAAGGAGTGAATTGGATCCAAATTCTGGTTAGCACAAAAGCATTTTACTGAATGAGACCAGTAGGCCATGCAGGGATCAGCTCTTGCTATCAAGGCTATAAAACACTTTTTTTTTTTTTTGTTATCGAGAAGATGATAGTATTTTCTACAGCAAGCTTTGTAGGTGCAAAAGAATTTGTGGGAGGAGAAATCATACTGAGGGAGAGCAAGTTACTATTACAGAGAATTATGTGTAATTTAAATGGACGTCCTTCAGCCAAGAGATTTTCTCTGTATCCAAAAGCAAGACTGTTTTTATGGGAACCACGAATTAAGATGAGCATAAGAGGACAGAAAAATCTGTCTCGGAGAGCAGTGAAGCACATAAAAATTAGCAAGTTCAGAGCAATTAATGTCTCTTAGTATAAGCAAATTATAAATGAAAGAGTGTGGCAAAGAGCATCTATGTGAATCTTAGATACTTATGATATAACCAAGATACCAGGTGGAAGGAGACAAATAATATTACTTCTATACATAACACTGCTATATTAGATTAACACATCAGCGCTATCATCTATACTTTAAAAGATTGCAGATATATTAAAAATTTCAAACCATTCTGAAGATGAACTTGAGAGTATAAAGCTTATAATTTAAGTTAAAAGGAGCTCAGTTTCTGCTAGCTTCTTTGTTCATAGAAGATGGCCCTATGTTCAGATGATAAGGAAAGCTTTAATATTGAATGAAAAGAGAAACATTAGAAAACCTAGTGAATGAGGCTCAAATCAGGCAAACAGAATGTTAAAGGAAAGTGTTTTTGTAGCAGTAATTAAATGTAGAAATACCTTACAGCAGAAAGGCAGCAGATGCAAGATCACTTGGAATCATTAGAACAAGATTGCAATTCTTTCTTAAGAACAAGAAGTCAAATTCCTGGAAGAAAATCTATGACTGAGAAAATCAGAGAGGACAGAGTAAAAAAGTGGTTACAATAGTTCTTTTGGTCTTGATTTCTAATTCAACATTTCATGGAACTCTCTTCCACTTTCCATTCTTCTATGAATCAAAGGAGAACATATATTTTGCATTGCCCTCAGAAAACACATGGCAATGACTGTGATCAAATACAGCATGCCTAAGAGTTTCAGGCAGTTATATATAAGAGGAAATTAAGAATTTTTCATTTTCCTTTACAAAGGACAGATGTATTTTTAGTTTCTTTTGCCAGATCTCTGTCTGAAGCTGTGGCTAAATGGACAGTTTGTACAAAACAGGTCAGATTAAAGTTCAGAGAAGGTACAAAGAATCTTAGTTGTCTGGCTAGGGTTGTCATCTCTCCACATGCCAGAGTTCTAACTGATTGTCGTATCTTGAATTTAAAATGCATTCTCTTTTTGCAGATCAGGCTGGCCTATGAGCTTTTGTTACGATTTTTTCATTGTTTTGTGTTTGTTATTCAGGAGTACAGGCTGTTTATTTACTTGAGACTTTCCTTTATGGCATGGGTTATGATTCTTCCTGCTCAGATCATCAAACCCTCTCCTAATGTACTGAGCTCCTTACTACACAGAATCCTCAGGCTGTGGTGGAACCTGGGTTTCTCCTGTTTGCTGCTGGGAGACAACAGTTGTTTTGGCTCTCAAAAATTGTAATGTTTTTGCTTAACTGAATTTATTTGCCTTAGTGTAAGCTATCTGGATGAAACAGGTTGTGAATGGGAGATTATGAATACAAGAGATTGGAATACATTGTGTAAAGATTTTAACTCATTTTAAAACTTACAGACTAGGAAAGGCATTAACAACAAAATTTGTATAGTTTCTCTTAGAAATGCCTCTCTTTTCTGTATTTATGCCATACCTCAGTTATTTTGGTAAAAGAAAGAAAAAACGTAATACACTGCATGTGAAAGCTCTGAAGATATAGGTAATATAAAAAGTGTCAAAGAACTTGTTTCACATATTCTTCAGGATACAGACTGAACCTGTCAGCAACTTAGTAGTCATCCTGCTCTCATGTTATGCTGCCCACACAATACATGTCTTATAAAATACTTGTATTATGTAACCTTAAAATCTGATATTGATACAATCTGTTTCCCTTATTGATTACTTAGTTTTATACTCTCCTATTTATACTACATATATTTTGTATTTATATTTGGTGTTTGCATTAACTGGCAAATGTGTGTTATTAAATTTGCTGATACCGTTTCATCTGTAACATGAAAAAATAATAGAACACTTTAAAAAATAATCAAATATATACAGAAGTATAGAGTCTTTAACACAAAGGGCACTCCCTCTGTAGGAGTTCAAAGCACTTTTTGCTTCAAGGCCAAAATATCAGGACTTGTACCCTTTATAGATAGGAGTTAGTGTAGTGGGTGGTGTTTGCCCATATTTATTAAATACTTTCTCCAATACCATGCTTTTTGTGTAAATCAGATAGGACAATCTGAAATAGTTAAACACGCCTTAGTAAAGTTTCATGTCATTTAAATAAAAAAATAAAAACATTGTTTGATATTTATACACAAATATTTCTTGTCTTCTAGGGACTGGACAAAAAGTACTATGTAGTTCCCACCTATATGACACACAAAACCCTGATTAAGATTGAACGAACTGAATGTGTCTCTCCAAGTAAAATGTGAAATTGTTCACTCCATAAATATGGAAATAAAATTAATTTAATATCTTTTTATTGCTGCACAAGGTGTCAGTATGTATAATCCACATAGAGAATGCTCATTCAAACACACATATAAGTGTAACTCATAGTAATAACAGATATTTCCCATTGGGTTTATAATTTCTTTCAGTGCTATAGACATCTCTTTTAAAGAAGAAAATATACTGCAGCTGCACATAGCCATACAGGGTCTTATTTAAATGTGCTTCCTGGAGTGACTCTTTTATTTTAAACAATTTTTGTAACCAAAACTTCTCAAAAAGTGAACATGAAGCCAAATCCATTTTCTCTTTCATGTCATTGTAGAGCTAGGTAGTAGAAATGCAGGGGCACAGGTAGACACTGGAACATAAGAGATTCCAACAAAACATGAGGATGGATTTCTTCACTCTGAGAGTGACAGAGCACTGGAACGGGCTGCTCAGAATCTCTTTCTCTGGAGACATTCAAAACCCACCTGGACGAGTTCCTGTGTGACATACTCTAGGTGGTCCTGCTCTGACAGGGGGGTTGGACTAGATGATCTTTCAAGGTTCCTTCCAGCCCTTGAAATTCTGTGATTCTGTAATGCAAAAACTTACCCTTTTTTAAAAAAATTGAAAAAGTTACATAATAACAGCAAATACATTCTTTGAGGTTTTTTTTGCCTTTTCAATCTTGATGTTTTCTAAAATGGCCAAGTCATTAAAACCCTTCAAGTGAGAGATTGTGGGGTATGTAGAGTCTTGATGAGACTTACATTGCTATTCTACGATGCATAGGTATATTATTCTGAACATACTTCTTTATTTTCAGTTTTCTCCGCAGCAGAAAGAAGTAAAATATATTAGCATAGAAGACTTTGTGTAGCATGAAATACTGGCAATATATTGACAAATCAAAGCATTCAATTTGCTGTAGCCAAGCTGAATTTAATTTGAGGGACTATGTTCAATTCATGATTCATTATATTGTTTCTTCCCTCATAGATAACAAAACTGTCTTTATTTCTTTTTTAAGAAATACTTCAGATCTGTAAAAACATAACTTTCTTCTCTTCTTTATCTTCACTGTGATCCCTTTACACTTCCTTGGCTGTAAAAGTCATTTACAGCCCATACTGCCACAATATTTTAATGGAATTTTAGAGGTAAGTGAGGATAAGACCCATTTTATTAAACACAGAGATAAGAGTGTAAAATGATGGTGAACCACATACCTCCACTTACCGACCTCTATAGTCTAAATGAGCCTATAGAGAATCAAAACTGGTGGAACTTACAAGCTAGGAAAAAAAAGAATGTGTAAGGAGGTGGAAATTAAAGCCAATTTACACCTTCCCTACCCTTCATGTTAGTTATTTTTCCTGTTACCACCTTCTCTTCCAAATCTCTGATATGCCAGCTACACCATCATATCCAGAGATTTACACATTCTGATACTCATTTTCCCACTTTTATACATTTATCTTTCAATCAAGATCACACTTTTAAAGCTTTCTTTCTTACCTCTTCTAAATGACACTGACCACAGCTATATCACAAGACATGTTTTCCCTCAGTGCTGTTACAGGTCTGCTTAAGCTCACAGTAGGAATGGGACCATATGCGGTCCTTACTTTATTCAGGAAAAGCTAACAATTCCCTGTATGACTATATAACTCTTCTTTACTTATATTTGGATTTTACTTATATTTGATTCTAGTAAAACCTTTGAACTGCAGCTCTGGAAAAGACATTTGTCATGTCTTTCTGCTACTTGTTTAGTGACTAGGATTATACAAAAATTGAGTGTGAAAAGGGATTTGAAATGCACTTTTTAAGTTACATGTTACAGAAATTCTGAGAAGTCACAGAATACTCTTCTGAATTAGCTTTCTTACTGAAATCTGCAATTTATTATACTGAGAAGAGACTCTAAAGAGCAAATTAAAAAGTCTGGGTGTAATGACCTAGTGTTTACAGAATATAACTGCTACAAGACTGATTGCATGATATATTACTTCTTTCATTGTGAGCCACAAAACAGGTAGAGGCATGGTAGACTAATTTGGTTTATATATTCAGCTGTAAGGCTAGACACTGCATCATTCTTTTCATAAAGCAGGGACTGGAGGCATGTGGAGCCTGTAGCCATGACAACAATAAACCAGCTCTGAGCCTGAGCTGTAAGTAAGAAACTCAGCCTTGTCTCCATCCCTTCCTGCTCATGACCTGACTCTACTTGCTTTCTGGAAGGGGGCTGGGTGCTCATGAATGATCTATTGAGTAGAGGTACGGTACGGAGAAGTGTGCCTACAATGAGCCTTTTAGCAGAATTTCCCACCATCACACTAACGCAAGTGGAGTTCCACTCTTGCTAGTGGTGACTTCAGCTTGAGCATGCAAAACCTCTTGGCAGCTGCTCTGCTTCACAGTATAGATTTATTGCTTTGAACACTGATGATAAAAAGGCAAGCATCTTGTCTACTATAGAACTCACATTGTTACTAGCACCGAAAGAGATGCAGTAAGAGTGGTGAACACCTAGGACTCCAGCTGCAATCAGTATAGATTGCAAATACTCAGAAGTCCGTGAAGATCAGACCCAAATTGCCTAATTTGACATTTTATTGGCATGAACAGGCAATGTGAAAGTAATATAGGAACTCCTGGTGTATTATATGTTAAAATGGATTATCTGTACACTTCACATGAAATGAGCACTAGTGATAAAAGTTCAACTTCAGGCAGCAGATTTATTTTCAGACTATAGGTCTCTGGTACTGGTGGTATGTGCTATTGCATCTTGTTGCAGTCCATAAAGATCTAAATAATCACATAGTGGTAACGTATCCTCTTATCGTATACTCGTTAGCATCAAAACTCAGTTGGAAATATGTGAAGAAGTATAGGAATGACAAGTGGAAGTAGTTAACAAGAGAATGGGGAGAAACTCAGGGGAAATAATTCAACAATCTATGAGCAATCAATGCTCATATTTTATTCCAAATGAAAATTTCTACAAATCCTATATGGAATTGTTGCAGTACTTTCTAAGTTCCTTTTTTCCATGAAGATGATCTTGCAATTTTATACATCTGTTCTCTGTTTTTTTTATAGCATGAGAGATGTTAAAGTTCACATCATTACGTTTGCACTGCGCAAACTGATCTTCCTGGTAAGTATGACTATACCACAACCTCTTTTCAAAAGGGTCTAAAGGCTATAAAAATCAAATTAGTAAGGTATATTGTATTCTTGAGGACAAATGAAGATAATTTAGCAATAGAGTTAATTAAGGATAAAGGAGATCTGTGATCATCTTTATCTGGATTGGTGCCTGTAATGACTGGGAATAGTACTGAGGAAAAAGAACTGTGATGTTACACTTTTTTTCAGGTTTTAACTCTAAGTCTGTTAATTAGTTTCATTTTCATGTAGTTTTTCAGTAATGATGGTTTCTGATTTTTCATACAATAAATTACAAAGTCTAGTCTTGGCTTTGCTGGTGCTGGAGTGATCACTGGATAACTGCAGATGTCAGCAGCTCATCCTTTGTGTTTGTCTCACTAGATAATGGGGTCTCAGTGAATCAGAAAAGTCTGGCCTGCTCTTTTATTATGAATTCTTGTGGTCTCATGAAGATAAATATCCCCTTGTATGTCATATCTAATCCTATACCACTGGTACTCCAAGGAACTTCTATAATCAGCTACCAGAAAATGAGTTGTTACAAGTTTATTAACTTCTAGTGAGTAATTGCAAGATAAAATTTTTACCACAGTGCCAGCAGGTCAGGCTTAAGATCTCAGTAGCAGCTTTCTGTACATTCCTCTTCGACTTATTTGGGTTTTTTGCCATCTTTTTCATTTGCTTTCACTCACATTGTTCAGAAAAATCTCATGAATCTAAGAATACTTCCTACTAGTAAGTTTGTCAGAGCATAAAATATATGTCTTTCATTTTATTAAGGTAGTGATTTTCATTATTAATGTAAGAAAGACATAGTTAGACTTTTAGAATGTGAGACTGTGGAATTTTGTGTAAAAACAAAAGCAAAAGTTGGAAAAAGAAAGCAAAGCATAATACAACTTGGAATAATGCACCAAAGATGAAAAAAAAAACCTCCACAGTCATTTTACTGCTGTTACTTGGCTATACCATTTTGATTAGGTATCAAACTCTATCTGGTGTTTAATGGACCTTTTACTTGGTAAGAAAGAAATATATTATTTTTGTAATTGAAACAAAGTCAAAATTACATTTGACTGTTGTATCACTAGTTGTTTCAGAAGTATTGCAATCTTTCAAGTGTAAAGATAAACATATCAAGTACCAGCACTTTTCTTACTTGACAAAAAATGTTTGCTTCTCAATTACAAAAAAACTTCCATGTACTTATGCAAGCTAGTGTCAGCAATTCCAGTCATAAAGGCTTAATCCTTCACAAAAGTAACCAAAAAAAAATAAACACCATTTAAGGTACTTAACAATATCTTATATGATAGTGTTTCTGAAGGGCAATTTTTGTTCAGGACAGAAACAGATTAAATGTAGTGGATATATTAATTTTTAAGTATTTCAGTGGAATCTCTTTTATAGCTTGTTTTTATAGCCTTGAAAAGGTGCAATTTAGTGAAGTCTGAGATTTTTACCTTACTACCTGCAACACTGAACTAACGCATAACATCCAACTAAGATATTTAGGCATTGTTAAAGAAATGTTGATTCAAAAATGGCATCCAGGTATGTAACAGTAGCTTCAAAAGAAGCCCTGACTTTGAATTCTCTTTCTGCATTTAGTATGCTGCTGCATCATCTGACACATGACACATTATCATTGCTTTCTTTAATATTATATTCTAGCAATGCTTTTCAAAATAGATTTTTTTTCCCCCCTGAAATGTGACTGGGTAAATGGTCATGTATTACAAAATCTTCCCTGACAATAAACCTACAACAGCAGAAAAGAGGAACGCTGGATATATGGTGTCTGGTACATGTACTCTGTTGAATGACTGGAAATCCTCCTGGGGCTTATTTTACCTTAGCATCTTCCAAGGACATCTCAGGTGCTGAAGTCAACCAAAGGCTCCAGGAAGGAAATCCTACACAAAAGGTTAAAGCATTGCTAGTGCTGTAACACTGATCATGGATAGGCACTCTGCACATGACCAGAGCCCTGTGACCAACCATGCTTCCCTCACACTCCTCATGTGAGGGATGCATAGCACGAAGCTGAAAACGGAAATGCTCATGCTCTGAACCCCCATGGTCCTGTCTTGAGATCCCCTCTACCCCTCATGTGGCACTGGAGGGATGAGTAAAACTACAGTGCTGTGCTGGGAACATCTAACTTGTTCCTCGTGTGACAGAGAAAGCCAGATGCAAACTTGAAAAATATGAAGGTTCACTTTTACTGTATAGTATATAAGAACCGTACATCACTATCTGGATTGATGGAAAGGAACAAGAAGTGAAAAAACTGTATTTAGCACTGTAATAATATAAGAACTTTCATATGAAATAAATGAGCTGTGTCTAAGACAGAGCTGTGGATAAAAAGCATGTTAAAAACGACTGTCTTTAGAGTTGAAGGCAAAATATAAAACTTTGATTTGCTGAAGGAATAAGAGTATTAAACAAACAGCAATCCTTATACTTAGTCTATCAATGAAACACGTACATTAAAATTCAAAGTGGTAATAAAATACCAGTGAAACAATATGTTGTTTCTGCTCATTCAGTGGTACTATCTTTTAATTAAATTTAGATTAACATGCTAGCAAATGTAGGAAAAAATTATTCAGGAGTTTGTTTAGCCTGTTCTTTAAAGCAGGTCATAATTTCAAATACACATTGATACAGATTTTATAGAGTTCTTTACATAATTTTATAAGAATTTTCTTCACATATCAAATTTTTTATATTTTTATTACATAGCTTATGAAAAAATCTTTAAATACACACAGGAGGAAGTGTGAGTGTGTGCATGTGCATATGTCTGTGCCTGTATTTGTGCACAAGCCAAGAATGTTAGTCTTTTTTCCAAAAAGATTTGTGTATTTTGGTACTGTTAACAGATTTTTAGGGGAAAGGATAATACAAAAAAAGAAACTTAAGTGATAGAATAACAAAACTAGTCCTCAATTTGCAGGTTACAAATTCACTCTGAATTGCACAACATCAATACGTTACAGTTTATGTATTTTATCAAAAATACTGAATTTCAAATGGATCCTTTGGGCAGAAGAAGATACTAGAATATTTTTCTACAGCGTCATCCTTCAGAAACCTCAGAATGCTTTGTAATAATTAATTGAGCTTCCCAACTGTTTTCTGAGGTAGATATTTGTGGGTAAAATGAAGATCAGAGCAACTAAGTGATTTATCAAAATCACAAGAAACCTTGACTTTCAGTGGTTTTGTTGTCAAAAAGGAATGTTTCTACCAGAGGATAAGTGAAGACAGCAGAGGCATAGCAAACACCTGTAGGCTTCAAGTGTAAGATTGACCTCAAGCAAGCAGAATGTGCATCAAATTTTCTTAGCTAACTACCAGTAAAAACTACAGCTGCCTTATTTATGCTAAGGCTTTTACAGGCAAGCAAGTACCATATTCTGCCTTTCTTCTAACCTAACACAAAGTCACTGAGGGCTTGCTTTCAGATAAACCTGGAAGAAGGAAAATTCAGCAATCATAGAATCATAGAATCAATCACCCCTGAATGCCTTGCGTTCAGCCCTTGGATAAAGAATCTGTCTTCATACATCACTACAGAAATTAATGATCTTATGTACAAATACAGGGCTTTTTATTCGTCCATGACTGTCCAGACCTGTACAGGAAAATAATAAAATATGCACGGTCCTTTTTGCAATGCATCAACTTGAACTATTATGTGGTTATTATGCATTTAACAATAGAGCTCCCTGTTGCTGTTGCTTAGAATGAACACTTTGTTCTCTATCATATATGGGTAGTTTTTATAAAGTCTTTCTTTCAAAGTACAAATCATATTGAAGTACAGGGTTTTGTAGTTCATGAACACGTGCTCCACAGATCTCTACACAAGTAGTATTTGTTTGTGAATATTTAATCTGTTACTTTCAAAATGATCTGCAGTTTATGAATTACCTTCCTTTTTGTATCCTTAAAGATTTTATGTAACTCACCATTGTTCTAGTTCCTTTATTATTACTCTGCAGTGTTCCTCTTATTACAGTACTGCAGCTTTCTACAATGACTTTATCTTTATTCACATTCTTATTTATACTTGATCTAGTAGTGGAGGGATATATGTAAAAGTGATGAGAGTTTGGTTTATCCTTAGCCTTTATTATCGGATACCTACAAGCAAATAAAGCTTTGATCTACTTCCCTAGAAAGCTAATCCTGGTGATTATGTGGAGTTATGTGCAGTGGTAGCTACAGGGATATACATCTTTAATCTCTTGGTGTTGAATACTTAATCCATTAAAGATTCTTGTCAAGAAGTTTTAAGAAAGAACAAAATAATTAAACTGCTCACAGGCATTGTTTTCAAGAATGTAGATTTGCTAACTTATTCCTGCAGGATCTCATTTTGTCGATTTTTGTAAAGGGACACTTAAAGAATAAAATTGTGTCATTTCATAGCACTGTATTGTGAAACATACTATTTTTGTTGCAAGCTGAAAAGTCTGTGGAAGTCAGACTTTGGTACATGCAGATATGACTAGAGTGACTATAGCAGCATAGAAATTTCATTTTGAGTTATTCAGCTGTAGCCACACATTTTCCTTTTTGATGGAAATTGAGTATGATGAACTATAAAACCAGCATATATCTGAATTCAGATTTGTCCAGATGATCAAAACTGAAGCCTAAATGTTGATCAATGGCAATATATCTGCATGCTTGCATACACAGCTCTTTAGTTAGTGTCTGGGGGAGATAAAATTATATCATTCATATCTTAGGAAAGAACATAATTCTATCTGTCTGTGTTTGATTTGGACAGCTTTGGATCTTAGTCTTACATGTCTTAGTTGTACACCAGCCATGATCTTTTTTCATGCTTTCATATGTGTGACATTGAAATTCCACCCCCTACGCCATGTGTGTGTGTATGCATACACACGCACACAAGATCCTCGGCTACACAGTTATAATAGACAGTGCTCACATGGAGCTCTCACTGGTATAAGACAAGATTTTAGGTACCTTTTACTGGCGTAGCTTTTCTTCACAGTAACACATTTAAATAATAATAATAATAACAACAACAACAACAACAACTTTAAATATTACAAATCTTTATTACAAAATAATTGCACTTAGTTTGAACAAAAAGCATATAATAAAAAAGAGACTTCTACTTCTCAGTAATATTTTAATAGTTTTCAGTATTTTACTAAAGATGCAGCAATTTTAAAAAGGCATTTTTTTACAATTTGAAATGTTTGAAGTTATTCAGCTTAATTACAAGTGGCAACTGTTCTGAATATAAATGTCTTTATCAACAGGGGAGAATGAAGAATGTATCTTTTAATGTGACAGTAGTGACATTCTTTCGTTTCTCTAAAGCACAATTACTATATAGTTTAGTTCTTTGATGTCTTAAATTGAAAAATATGTTATACACAATTCCTGTGCACACATAGAACTTGTAGACACCACATTTTTGGTTTGTTTGTTGTTTTGCTTTGTTTTGTTTTACTAGGGAGGAGGTAGAATCACAGAATCACAGAATCAGAGCATGGTTTGGTTTGGAATGGACCTTAAAGACCATTTAGTTCCAATCCTTCTGCCATGGGTAGGGACACCTTCCACTCGATCAGATTGCCCAAAGCACCATCCAACATGGCTTTGAACACTTCCAGAGATGGGGCAGACACAACCTCTCTGGGCAACTTGCTCCAATGCCTCACCACCCTCATCAAGGAAGAACTTCTTCTTAATACCTAATCTAAATCTACCTTCTTTCAGTTTAAAACCTTTACTCCTTGTCCTGTAACTACATGCCTCTGTAAAATGTCTTCAACTTTCTTCTAGGCCCCTTTATGTACTGGAAGTCTACTATAAGGTCTTCCTGGAGCCTTCTCCAGGCCAAGCAAGCAGCCCTCTCCATGCTGTCTCAGCCTGTCTTCAAATGCATTAAAACTGTATCATTTACACGAAACCAATTATGTATCAAGACATTTTTCAGTCATCTAATAAAACATTTTTCTTTTTAATCTTTCAGAATTAATTTAGTTCTTTTTTTCTCCTTAAAATTATGTTAAAAGAGTTTATAAATTACACTGAATATATATAAATATAAATTATATATTTATAAAAATATAAATACATTACAGAGTATTATGTAGAGCTATGTTAAACTGCTGACTATCTTCTTCCCTAGCATTACTGAGGGCTAGGAGTACATGTCTTTTTTATGTTACTGGAATGTGTGTTCTGTGTTGCGAAGATGTTTAGGAAAATGAAATGTTTACAACCAGTCCAACTTTTAAGATCCACAATTACAAGAAGAGTTCCTGAACTTCTAATAGTCAAAGACTATATATTTATAGCAAAACCACAAAAGAGAATAGATTTACACACCATCATGTGAACATTTTAGTATGAAATTTAGCCATTTCAAAGAATTGTAAAAATGAGAAAAACATTCACACACAATTAAATAGCATCACAAAAGATGACTAGCCCAGAAATATTTTGTAACAAGTGACCATCCATTTAAAGATTTCATAGCTGTCACTACATACCATACTCACTCAAAATAATATCAGTGGTAGTGGTAAAATTTACAACAGCAGCAGTGATAAAAGTGTCTTTTTAGAGTAGGTGGATATCCATCTTTCTTTCCTTCTTTCTTTCTTTCTCTTTCTTTCTTTCTTTCTTTCTTTCTTTCTTTCTTTCTTTCTCTCTTCTTGAATAACTTTGACATTAGAAATAAAAGAGAGCTGCTCTTTTCCATGAAGTCTGTGGGCTCTGCTTCACTTGAACTGAAGCAAAGAAAACATTTACCATTTAGTTTACCATTTACCAGCTGTTCACTGGAATCTGGGACAGACCTTAACTCAGAGGAGGTTACCCTTGCAGACAATGGAATTCCTCATAGTATCTAAAACCCAGTGACATTCCTATTTAAACTGAAATCTAGGAACAGCTTGGGTGTATATGCAAGAAAAACTTTGGTTTACTTAATTTCTTGTTGTTATTAGGTCTTGTATCTAAAGAACACAAAGTATAATTAACTGGTGGAAGTCACAGCCACAGATTATAATATATGAACTGTGTATGAACATGTATTCAAGGAGTTAGACAAATTTTCAGGTTTCCAAGCTAAATGGGAAGGATGATTCAGATATTGCTTGTGGTTCAGGCAGTCTTAAAACCACTGACGGTCAGATGCTGACAGGAAGAGATCACACTATAGGCAGAGGAAGGGGAATCAGTCCGTGTATCGATTCCCATTCTCTTTTGCTGTCTGCTACTGGACACAAGATGTGCACCTTGGATGATGTTAGATGCTTAGTTCAAACTACCCACCTTGACTTTTCTTTAGTAGAAAGACTCTTGAAAGAAAGAGGAGAATAACCTGAAGCTATTTTATTCCTTTCATTTTAACATCTACAAATATAAGATGAAATGCTCTCTGGAGCTGCCCATTCCTCTACTAGCTGCGAAAGAAGACTGAGTTACTTATACTAAGACCGTAAATTAATCTAAATGATTTTCCATAGTTTGTCTATGGAACTTGAAAATTGAATTCCACAGAGCAAAAATATAGTTACATTTTTCATGGTAATTGGATATTTATATAACAAAAAAAAGGTGAATGAAGACTCTTTTAGAAACTCTATGAATGATCAATGTGTAGCATAGCCTCTCACGATGACATTCAGATGGACTGAATTACAAAGAAGCTCCTTGAAAGTACATTGTCCTCTAAATGCTATTACAAATTTTCTTGCCTGTTCCAGTGAAACTCCTGGCAATTTTGGCTCTCACATTTCTGGCTGCATGCTGCTGTGACTGTACTCTGCTTCAGTTTCTCCCCTGTTGTTTGACACTGATGTGAAGGGAAGTCTGCAGGGAGAGTTTAGCTTCTCCTACACCCTCTTCCTTTGTACGGTAAATTCTTCTCAGCAGTAGTACAGAGAGGTTTTTTTGGTCAAAGGTGAAAACAAGAAATTGAGAAAAGTTGAAAAGACTAGGTAACAAGTTGAAATTATTTTTTCCTGACTCAAGTCCAAGCAATACACTTTCTCATTTGTTTTGGTTGTTTACCTTTCACGAATTCAATTCAATCCCATAACCTCATATGGAACTGAAGGTTCTAAGTGCAATATGTTCTCTTCCTCAAAGTACAGATTGCTTTGGCTTGTATGTTGCACTTCAGACTCATACCTTTTCTCCATGATCTGGTATCAATATTTTCAAAAGCTCATTTATAATAACTCAGGATTTGTTTTCTTCCCTGTGGCTAAAATTTCACACATGATATTTGTGTGTCACTGAAGATTCAACCTTTTGACTTTGAGATAATGGAGTGATATCTTGTGTTATCCTTTTGTTTTCATTTTCCTCAGTACTCTACTCACAGAGGTTCACTTCTGCATCTTCATCCATTCAAAGTCACATGTCTCCCAGATTGAAAGATTATAGATCTTCTCCAAGATAAAGAGAAACAAAAGTCAAAGACTATGTCAGTTTATGTTAGTTTAAATGTTGGGAGATGCTCAGATAGCACTGTGAGATTTAGGCCATGGGAATATGTAAAGAGCACTTCAGTACTAGAATAAAGAAGAGTTTTCTTATTTTTGTCCTTGTATATCAAATAGCTATCTTTCTGAAAGATATTAGGATGTAAATCCTATAGTAAATTTGAAACCAAGTTTATTAAGCAATTAAACAACCTTAATGTTTCATTGCTGATGTTCCTTCATTGAAATATCAGGTTATCTTCATCAGAAGGATGATATAGTGATGAAATAAAATAAAGAAATAGAGAATATTTCCAAAGCACTTTTCTGTAAGAGTCAGCTTTATCTTAGCAGGGGGGCGCGATGGTGCACATCTTTACAGTGTCCTGCTAATAGATTCAAGGTAATGTCTGTCTCTGGTCTAAATAATTTGAGTGGAAGCTCTTCCATAGAACTGCAATGTGATATAACTCTTGCTTAATGAAGAAAGTGTTTACTAATTTTCTTTGGGTATAAAAATATTTTTTTTGTATATCCTTGAAACTCTAGAATTTGGACAGGAAACTCTCTTAAGTGCTTTGTATTCTAGGTAGTACAACTGAGGTGCTACACCAACAGAGGATGTTCTCTAGTGCCTTTCAATACTCAAAAAGTAGGGAAGGGAAAGGATTGTTAAGAATACAACTGGTAAAAAGCAATCATTACTTTCCATGATTTTTTTTTCTCCCTAAAGAACAATAAAAAAGTGAAATATTTCTGGAATATTTGAAGGAAAGCAGCACATAAATGCAGAAATATGGGCACGTCACTACCACTACACTAAATCTTCATGGTAATCTATATTAGACTCCCCTCCACAACCAGGTCTCAGGCCAGGCTAAGGTTTGTGATGATTATCTTTCCATCCATGTACTTAGTTTTCCTTTTCTCAAAAAGGAAAAGGAAAAGACAGTAAACATACAGATCTTTTTCTGACATGGATCATATGTTTACCACTAGACCTAAGAGTAAAGAAGCCATCCCAGGTCTCTGATCTTAGCTCTTGTAGATGAGGCACAGTCCATGAGATCACCTGCTCATTTTGCTGCTCTTTGACTGAATTCCAGTTTTATTACTGACACATTTATTGCTGAGTCAGACTGGTAAGTAAAATTTAATTGCTTGCACTCAAGATGTGAAAGTGAGCTGAACAATAAAGTCTAAATTTCTGACTTTGAAGTTTGCTGAATCCAAATGTGTTCTTCAAATGGGAGCAATTCATATTTGTGTCTCATTTACACAGAAAGGTTTTTTCAAAACAGATTGAAAAACATGGTTTTAAGATTAAGAAATTCTCCCTCTGCCCTGAAGGAACCTTCATTTGGAAAACAGATTTTTACCTTCTTACTTTACTTACTTCTTGTTTTGTTCATGTTTTGTCAAAAGAGATTTCAATTAAATGACTATTTACATGGAATACTGGTGGCTCGTTGATGGTATATGTTACATACATTGTATCTATTTGAAATGATACCTTGATTTATACTAAGACAAAGCCATACTTTTATGTTTTTTTCAATCTATGAGTATATTTAAGCCTTATTTCTGGACTCCAAACTTCAGACTGTGGAGACTAAAGTCATGGAATGAAACAAACCACGAATTTATAAACCATCGAAAATCAGTTTATTTTGTTCAAACCAGAAGAGAATGACAGCCATTGAGGATTCTGCCACCTGGCAAATTATGTAAATATTGTAATCATTTGCAGCTGATTTACAATAATTTTACCACAGGGTAAACAGGATTTTACTACTTTAATACCTGAAGTATATAAAGTTTGTAACAATGTGACAACCGATGATTCTGTTTCACTTGCACTTTCATACATACTTTTGTCAGGTCCCTGGGGATACTAATTAGCTTTGATATCCATGACCAGATTCATCTGAAGCCTGCACCCACACTCATGAACCTAGGAGCTCTATTTAAGCTCAGCCCAAGGTTTTCATCAATAGCTTAAGCTGTGTAAGATGAGTGCTAAGCTGCAAGCTCTAGCTGATCTATGTGTGGCTCAGCATATGGACTTGCTGGTTTGACTTGTTGTCATGTCTACCTGGCCTGGACTTGATCCTAATGCTGACATACCAACTGACTTCCTAGCTTGAACCCAGACATGTCTCATCATTGTGACACTGTCTTATGATTAGGACTGCTGGTTGAATCTGGTTATTGTCTTTTGATCTCTTCTGTTTCCTCACTTAGGAGATGTTGGATGTTTTCTGTCTGGTCCAGGGATTCTGTGTGGTTCTGTGATTGCCACAGAGACCACCCTTGCTGCTTCCTAGCAACTTACCTCAGGCTTTCTCAAGCCCTTTGCTGAGCATAATGGAACCTGGATTCTGGCCCATGCATGACCTTGCTACTACGAATCTTTTTGAGGAACACTCCCTTGGCCTCTCCTCACAGTACTGGCACTTTACCTGTCCCACGCTCCTAAATGAGCGCCTCTCCTGCATAGCCAATCCAGCTTCTAGGACTTGTGAAAGGGCGCCTGGAATCTCTTCTCCACGCCGGGGTTAGTCAGTGGTAGAGTATCTCCCTATCCTCATTTCTTCTCAGCTGTCCATAGGTCAAGGCCTATGTATTAGGCTGTGTGATGTCTATCTCACTGTCCTTGACAGATAAGATAGATTGGGTCAAGCCATGCCCTTTTCTGTTTTAACTGCCATACAAAGGGCTGGAGATAATCTGAAGACTAAATATCCCAAGCAGAGGGTACTTTAGACAACCTCTGGTGGGAGCTCACCTCCACTCACCTCATGCAGGCTTTGGCTGACCAACAACTGAAAAGGTATCTCAAGTACTCAGTACTCATGCTGGCCTCTGTCTAGTGGAAAAGACCTGATGATGCAAAGTTGGCAAGGAGCTGATTGGTAATGTCCAATGTAAAAACTCACTTTGCAGATTGCCAAAAAAGGCTTTTAATCCATGCATTTTTTAGTTCTTTGGTCACTACTACAGATGCATTGCTGACTTCAGTGATGGCATGGAAATTATTGTATTTTATTACACTTTTGATTCATTTGATGTTCTCTATTAGTAAACTCAGGGGCACAATATAAATATAATATAAATACAATATAATATAAACATATGCAACAAACTATCACTGTAATGTAAGCAAGTAACTGGCTGAAAACT
This sequence comes from Colius striatus, assembly GCF_028858725.1. Classification (NCBI taxonomy): domain Eukaryota; kingdom Metazoa; phylum Chordata; class Aves; order Coliiformes; family Coliidae; genus Colius; species Colius striatus. Next base: position 173,859,481 of record NC_084759.1, on the reverse strand, counting down.
GTGAACCAGACACAGTGCTTAAGTCTGCAACTGGACAGGCACTTTAGTTCAAGCTGCACTAATACTGCCATGTGTAGGAGCAGTTTCATCTCCATTAAGTTCTTAGCCCTTCTTTTCTCTGCTCTGTGTCTATCCATCTTTTGTTCTAGCACAAGCCTTTCTGCAGCTTTGAAAGAAATCAAACCAGGAAATGATATGGCAGATATTTAGTCTTTTATTCATTGCCAGCCAGAGCAGTTCTGATCTGACCCTCACCACACAGATGTGTACTGGCCAAGTAGTGGTGGGAGGAAGAGCAACACCTCTCACTGCCAGTGCTTCAGGGAACTGAAGGCTAGACTAACACCACGAGTGATTAATCTACTATGCTGAGCAATCTCAGTTCATGGGATAAACGAACACCGTTCCGAAATCTTGGTTGGCAACACCTAAGAGCTTTTTAGATCAAAGCCAGCACTTTGTAGAGCATTTGAAAGTGAGGAAGCTGGTGTAGTTGTGAAATAACTGGTGTTCCTTTTGTTCTCCCTGTCCCTTTGGTAGTAATCTCCAAGAAGCCAGTCATGAGTTTACTTGGATTGCCATTTCTCAAATTCCATCCAGTAAAGTCAAGCAAATGGGTCTTTGTAAGCAAATGACTAAACCAAAATACATTTTCTAAAGACAGTTTAGACTTGAGGTGCCACCAGGGAATAACAAGAGGAGATTTCTCTCCATATCCCAGCTGGAGACAAACGGGGAAGAAGAACTTGTCATCAGAGACCTATCGCTCAATAAGCCATGAAAAGATCTGACTTCTTGACAAGTAGGGCAACATAATTGCTCTGTACTGATGACTCCAGTGAGGACTGGCAGATCTGATAGGAATATATATCAAGAGTTCATACTATTTCTTGTGGGATGAAACACTGACTACTTAACAAAATTAGCAGGAATGTTCCAAAACCTAGAGCTCAAGACCTCACTCTGAGTGCTGAGACCACACATGAACATGCAGCTCTGCTGTCTCAAAGCATCAAAACAAAATTATACTGGGATCACCACCCACCTAATAAATCTTACTGTCAACTAGGTTTTGTTGTTGTTGGGTTTTTTGTTTGTTTGTTTGTTTTACTCTTAGCACACTGTCTTGAGTAATTGCATTAAGCTGACAGTCTTATTTTTGTCTTTAAAAAGTATTTTTGTTCACTCATGTGGCTGTGAACAGTGTGCATGTGTGGAGGCTGGGGGAAAGAATGAATGATATTGTTCTTGTCACGCTGTTCATTTATCACCAGTGACTTGAACATATTTGCTCCCTGTATGCTGTGTGTGTATCCACTGGCTTGAGATCTGTCATATATAAGAGTGAAGCTCTGTTTATGGGATGAGGAGAAGAAAATAGAAACAGAAAATAGAAACATTGTCAGGGTCTTTAGCATTGCTTATTATCTCTGGTGAACCACATTCAGTATTTTAGAATTTGGCATGAGATGGCCTGTCCATTCAGTAAATTTACCATCAGTGCAGCTGCATCTAGTCTATATAGAGTAAACTGTTTTTAATAATAGAAATCTGCATGGAACTGGAGCAAGCTGTACCAGTGCAAATCACAGCTCAGAGCAGCTTTGTTTGTCTCTGCTAGAGGCTGGCAGTGATACAGCTGCTCTGTTGAAAGCAAGCAGAGGCTGAAATCTCAGTGCAGTTAAAGTCTTTGCCGGGGACACTGAAAATGACAAGCATTTTGCAAAGGCTGGGCCAGTAGTCAGAGAAGACAGCTATGCAACAGTAATGTGTGATGTGGTTTCCCTTGATTTATTTTTCATATAGATTTTTTCATAAGACAGAAAAAAGAACCCTCAAATTAACACCTTTTCTTAAGGTGTGTTTGTTTTAAGAAAACCTTTCTTGAGAGAATTCCCCACCCTTCCTCCTTAAAAAAAATCACTTGAGAAGAAAGGGAAACATCTCTGTGTCTCAGAGTAAACATTCCTTGCTGGGCTCCTGGCAGGCACTGAGCCCACCCCTTCAGAAAGAAATCAGATCCTGAAGCAAACTAGGTAAAGGAAAAAAAAAAAGAAAAAAAAAGAAGAAAGCAGCTGTTAAAACATTTGGGCTCTTCCCCCAACCTAGTGCTACAAATGTGATCATTTCAGTTGTTTGGCTTGTGTGTTGGAAGCCTCAGACCCACTGCAAGGGGACATTAAAGAGGAGAGCATGGAACATTCCCATCTTATTCTTCCTCACCACAGTCCTCTTCATCATTGCCTTCCTCTCCACATTCTTGGAGGACATTCAGAAGATTTATTGCATAATTTCTTTGGCGACTGTTAACCGAGTGTGCAGTTACAGCTTGGTCTAATTAAGAAATCGGAGTGATTCTTTTATGTAGGTCACATCGGTTTTTGATTCTGAATCTCATAAAGTTCTAACCTTTCTGAAAAGTCAGCAGTGTATGTATGTCTTTAAAAAAATACTTTCTGGAATGCTTCTGAGTGTTGTTGATGCCTGCAAATGCCATTGCCCCTTTATTAGATAAATTGTCAGAGAGACGTTTGAATGTGGCATTTGGTGAAATCTATCTTTCTTGCAGCAGAGTGAGTGTTTTCAAATATGATTCATAAACACAGTCTAAGCCCGTAATTTTCTGAAGCATGGCCATATTGGAAAAGGATTTGAGTTTCCTTTTGTTGTCTCTCACCACAATTCATATCAATTGGAAGTGTACAAAAATCAAATATTCACAGCCCATTGGAGAACAGGGACATACTGGCTTGGAGATGTGGAATTTAAAAAATAAATATCTAAATTACTGACTTCTCTAGAAGAGAGGAGTCTGGTGTCTATAATGCTTATACATTTATTTTTCTTGATAATCAGACAGCATGCAATTCCGTGGACATTGGCTACTGCTCTCAGAACACCACATCCGTATGACCACAACAAACACGGCTGCTCAGTGCCTCACTCCCTCATTACACTGGATTGCCAGCCTCCAGGTTGACTCCGGGTCCAGTCACTTTCCCTCTTACTTCCGAAGGGATCATCACCCCCACATATTTTAAATCGATTTGTATTAATTTTAAGAAATTTCCTGATTTTTCTCTGGCTTAGTATCAGCAGAGTTAATTCAAGACTTAACTAATATTCCTTAGAGTACGTTTTTAGATAATAAATGAAAAAAACCACCAGTTGTTCCTAAGGAGTACAACATTTCATCTTTTATCATCAAAGTTCTTTATGTGTTTAAAGGCACAAGTTACTTAAAGAATATTGCAACCCATTGAGAAGGCTAAGCCATCTCCAGCAACGTCTTTATTGCTCAGGTAAAATGAGCAATGTACAATGAGCAAGGTACAATGTCTTCACTGATCAAGGACAGGAGATCTGTTTACTAAAGCATAATGCTAAATTATGCAGGAACAGTAACTTTCCCAAGCTCTGAAATTAACTCCTGCGGGGACTGAGGACTATCACAGTTTGCATTACCTTTAGGTTTTACAAAGCCTAGATCTTTGAGTCCTCAAACTTATAAAAGCATATCAGCAGTAAATGCTTTATATTAAATCAAAACATTAAAAATCCCAAATAGACCCAGATACAAACATACAAAAGACTCAACTGTAACAAAGCTTTTGCTGAACTCTGTTTTTCTTCTTTGAGACTGGTGAAAGGGCAAAGAGTGTGGGAAAAGTGTCAGTCATGGGCAATACTTATATTAAAAAATAAACCACGCCAGATCCTGTTGTCTGTCCCCAAGTGTGAGTACCATGGCTGACATGCCTACAGTTAAATGAGTCCTCTCTCCCTTCCTAGCTCTGACTGACTTTTGGAAAGCATCCTGACCTGTTTCATCTCCTAAATCATGCCTGGAAGTGATTGGGATAACACTCGGAGATTAAAAATGTATGAGGAGCATGCCTACACTTATACAATATGGATGGTCACAGGCCAATGCCCCAGCTCCGTGTAATTTTCTTGTGTAGATGTAACCACAGTGTAGAGTAAGAGCCAATGCAGTCTGTTAGAAAATAAGGTGCAACAGAAATGAGAAAAAGGAGGACTAAGTCAGATGAAAAGAGAAAAGCAAGTTCAGCAGAGTTTACAGCATATTATTGAGGCAAAAACTCAGACCTGACTATTTAATATCGCACTGCAGGTTACACAGCACTATCTGTATCATCTGTATCATCTGGAGGTAGAATGCCAACATAATGAAGCACTGTTTATGAAACCTTTTTGAAGGAGAGTTGGATGAATGTTATCTCGCTACATCTGTCCAGGGAAATGCTGCAGAAAAGGCTTACAAGCTGCATGGAGATTGCTACTTTTCTCCCTAGCTCAGTGAAGAATTGTGATTTTCTTCACTTGAATACTGCTTATCCACTTCTCATGTCCCAAGCAGTCTTCCCACACACATCTGCTTTCCTGGGCTGGTACTGTCAGTAAATACTTGTGAAACCAGGGCTGCAGCAAGCAATGGTTCTGAAGACTAAGACTGTAGCAAGCAATGGTTCTTACTTCAAAAGCAAGTTTTTCAACTGCATGGACTTGTCCATTTATCAGATACAGGATTTACCACGATTTTCTCAGGATCAAGGAGAATTGGATTATAGCTGTAAAGCAGAAGAGTGACGATAGAATCAATACTAAATACTCATAAAGCAGCATAGCCTCCCGAGTTGCTGAAAAAAATCATGCCTTAACATAGTTATTAGAAGGTCCTGGGTAGCACACCAGCGTGGTACAAAGTTCTGCTAATATAACTGAAGTTCCAGCACACTCTCATTGAAGCACTCCACGCTCTGGTAACCACCTTCCACTTTTGAAAGTTACATTTGCCAAACTTTCCTTATCAATGCATTTCTTCCTTCTTCTGTAATATTTTCATGCCTGTGACATTTTTGCTAAACATAGATATGAATTTACTGAGTTAAGATAAGGAGGCCCAAATGTTTTTTTATTGCTGTACCTACAGCATGGCTATAGGTGCCTTCTAGTCACATGGTAGTGTTGCTGTGAGGCAGCTGTGCAATTCCTTCTCTCCCACATAGAGGTCTGATTTTTCCCTGTTCCTCAGACTGTGGCTGCATTTTTCAGAGGCAGCCACAAAGCTTTGCATCAATTGCAAACTATCATTTAGTACTTCTGTTTCCTTAACTGCACTTTTGTGTGAGTTGAGACCATGTGATTTCATTATTTTGTACTGAAATGTGAAAATCTGTCCTTATAGGTGATGAAAATAAAATAACCCCCCATAATTTCTTCTGGAGTCAGTAAAACTAAAGAACAGTTTTAACTGGAACTTTCATATTCTTTACTTAATGTCTGGTTGTAAACCAGTTGGTTTATAATTTTATTCCAAAATATTTTCCTCCCTCCCCCCACATTCTTGCTAGAGTATATCTGTATTTTTCAGCAGCAATAGTGAAGCTTTGCCCTGGAGCAATCCCATAAACACTTGCAAAAACCATAATTTTTTTCAGTCAGATATTCAAAATGCAAAAAGTAGATAACTTCATGCAGCAATATCAAAAGGACTGCAGACAGGTTGTCTAGTGAATTGTGCACTAGGCTGGGATCCAGGAATGCTTGAATCCTAGTGCTGGCTCTTCCACCAGCTTGCTGTGTGGTCTTGGGTCTGGGCAAGCCACAGCCTCCATCTCACAAGTTACTCATGTATAAAAGGAGGGTAATAATATTTGCTTGCTTCATAGCAGTCAACACTCCTGTGTTAATATTTTTGCAGGACTCTGGAAAGCTAGAGAGCTGCCAAAGTCTTAAAGCCTTCTACAAAGCAAGTCACTTGTCCTTACATTTATAATGCAACTTGCTTCAGTGAGCAAAAACATTTCAAACACCTGCAAAGTTTTAGAGCAACTGTTGGATACCCAGGGATGTTTTTAATTTATATGAGTAAAATTAGACGGGATTCTTTAAAAGGGGAACAAAAGACTATTTTTGTGCTTTCTATGTACTTAAATTGACTTGGTTATCCCCTTGCCCTGTACTCTGTACTTTATATTGTACACTAGCCAACTTGTAGATTCCTAGATTCACTGCTGAATTTGGACAAGTGTAACTTATTGAACTCATATGGTCTTTCTTTTTGTTTGCACAGACGATATTCATGCAGACGGTCTTTTTAGTAAAGTTAAACCAGCTGACATTGCATTTATGTAAAACAAAATCAAGATAATCCACGATAAAATTACCTATAAAGGTAAATATTAATTCTAGCCTCTTGAGCTGTCAAAGCATAAAGCCTTTCAGACGCAGAGAGCATCTGCTGCTGTGCTGAGAATCCTGCCTTTAACCCACCACAGACATGCAGATCCATTTCTAAAGATACACAGTGCAGCTCTGTGAGGAGAATGAATTTTTGTTTTTTAATGGAAATTATATTATTGGGGTTTTTTTAGCCTCCAAAACCAGCTCCTGGAAAAGATGAAGCCATATGTGAACTGAGGCTGAATTTCAAGGGCCATTTTGATCAACGTGACAAATGTTTCAGAAACCATGAGGTAGTTTGTTTAGATGTTTCTGTTATGCTGTTTTAAAGCACCACTTGTGATTCAAACATCAGAAGGCAGTAACTAGTGTCAAGAAGTCAATGCCCAACAACTTTCAGATAAAAGCAGCATCTGCCACTGTGTGTTCTTTTTCTGCATTATTCCAGTGAAACCTTTGATGTGAAGACACTGACACAACTCAACTTGGCAATGCAAAGGAAAAGCCATTTTTCACAGGTTAAGCTTGGCTAGCCTGTGAGTTCAACCATCTTACAGAACAGTCTGTCAAATACTTTGCACTGACTCTGGCAAGCCTTGGGAGCACACATTGGGAACATGGGAGAGATGGATGACTGGACAAGAAAAGAAATATTACCTTTTTTTAAGGATCAGTAAGCCTGTACTTTAGTTAATCTAGGTATCTAGAGCCTTCATAAGGCTACGACCAGTAATATAGGTATTTTCAAAGCTACAGACTAAGGAACAAGCAGGTCATAACTACTTTCAGATTGACTTAAGGAATAAAGGTGCAGTTTCATGTTATAGCACCGAATACAAAGCACCAAATACTGCCCTCACTCCAGGTACACAGTATTGCCTGCTGCTGTGGTCAGACCTAGGGATTATGTGGTTGCATGATGAACTGTTGGGCTTGTAGATCCTGTGAAAAAATAATATAGTGTTTTGTTGAGAGCAGCTAGTTGAGCCAGCCCATCTTGTGGCTGCACAAATACTGAATCTTATTTGAAGGAGGGGCAGAAACCAATTGCCCTGGATCAGAGAGAAGAGGAGAGCTCCATCTATTATATCACCGACACCAGATAGATCTGGTTCAGTATAACCTGACATCATATGCTAAGAAACATCTCAAAGGGGAAGACAACAAAATCCTGAATTTTAGCAAATCCTAAAGAGAGACCTACAGTACACAAAAAAAAAGAATAATTAGTGTTATATATAATGATGCAGGGATTTTGTAATAACCAAGATTCTCAGTTAGGAGCTATCCTCTGGCCTAAGAGCTGAGACACAGAGGGTAAAAAAAAGTTTAAACCTAATTAAAATGAAAATTAAAAAATATTTGTTTGCATTTGGGACAACTATGTCTTTAGATGCTTTGTTTGCTCTTTAACTTATTTCAGCTTAGCAATCATATACCTTTATCTTTACGGTAGTTGAGTTCAGAATGGTTTTAGTATGACTGCATAATGTGGAGGTTTCCCATTTCTTGAAAAGAGTCAGTCCCTAAATTTTGGCTTGTTTAACAATGCCTTTCTCCACAAAACATTCCACCAATGCTATCTTGTCTGTAAAATTGAGTAACACTGAATCACAGAACAGTAGGGGTTGGAAGGAAATTCTCTATAGATCATTGAGTTCAACCCCCCTGCTCAGGCAGGTCTGTCTAGATCAGATCACTCAGGATTGCATCCAGATGGATTTTGAAAACCTCCAGAGAAGGAGATTCCACACCCTCCCTGGGCAGCCAATGCCAGGGCTCCCTCACCCTTACAGTACAGAAGTTTTTCCTTACATTTAAGAGTAACTTTCTCTGTTCCACTTTTTGTCTGTTACCCCTTTTGGTGTTACTGGAGATAACAGAAAAAAATGCAGCCCCACCCTTTTGATATGCACCTTCTAAATACTTGTATTAATTGGATCCTCTCTCAGGCTGAACAGTCCGAGGTCTTAGAGCCTTTCCTCATAAGAAAGGTACTCAAATCCTTTGATCATTTTGGTGGCCCTGTGCTGGACTCTCTCCAGAAGTTCTCTTGTCCCTCTTGAGCTGAGGAGCCCAGAACTGGACACAGGACTCCAGATGAGGCCTCACCAGGGTAGAGTAGAGGGGGAGAAGAACCTCCCTCGACCTGCTGGCCACACTCTTCTTGATGCATCCCTGGATGCCATTGGCCTTCTTGGCCGTGAGGGCACATTGCTGGCTCATGGTTAGCTTATTATCAACCAGACTCCCAGGTCTCTCTCTGCAGAGCTGCTCTTCAGCAGTTCGACCCCCAGTCTATACTGTTGCATGGGGTTGTTCCTTCCCAGATGCAGGACTCTGCACTTGTCCTTGTTGAACCTCATGAGGTTCCTCTCTGCCCAACTCTCAAGCGGGTCGAGATCCCGCTGAATGGCAGTACAGCCTTCTGGGGAATCAGCCAGTTCTCCCAGTTTGGTGTCATCAGCCAACTTGCTGAGGGTACCCTCTGTCCCCTCATCCAGGTTGTTGGTGAAGATGTTGAACAAGACTGTCCCCAGAACTGATCCCTGTGGAACTCCACTGGCCACAGGCCTCCAACTTGATTCTGTGCCATTGATCACCACCCCCTGGGCTCTGTCATTCAGCCAGCTCTCGATCTACCTCACTGTTCACTCATCCAAGCCACACTGCTTGAGTTTTCTGATGAGGATGTTATGGGAGACAGTGACAAAAGCCTTGCTGAAGTTGAGGTAGATGACACAATGCCACCCTGGTGTTGTGTAGCAACACTAACCAAGAATTTTCCTTGTCTTGCAATGATGTGATGTATAGTACGCCTGAACCTCAAATAGTCCCACAGGCTCTGTCAGTGGGCAAGTGAGTTACTTTTCCAAAAGCTGTGGTACACAAATGTTTATATCATGTTACTTACAGATCCCAGGCAGACACATTACAATCACCCTCTCTGAATATTACCTATAAGATGCGAGTTAGAGCACATAATTATTGTTATTTAATATTTAATAATATTGAGTGTATATACAATATTATATTTTATATAATTAGATATGAATTATACATATTATTCAACTGTGACTCCTATAATACACACTATATTATTTATATATACAATTTTTGTAGTCTATGATATATTATATTTATTTCTATAAAGAGAGATATTTTTAAATTGTCCTTTTCTCTTGATAACAGCTGTTCTTGTAGACAAGCTGTGTCATTTCTTACTGATCTGACCCCTCATTATGTCAAAAACCTCACCTAACATCGTTTTTTTTTGTGTGGATGTATAATGATTTTGTGTGGGAAGGTTTTGGTATCAAGGGGGGCTATAGGGATGACTTCTGTGAGAAGCTGCTAGAAGCTTACCCTATGTCTAATAGAGTCCATTCTAGATGGCTCCAGGATGAGTCCAGCACTGGCCAAGTCTGAGCCCATTAGTGATGGTGGTAGTGCCGCTGGGATTAACACTTTTAAGAAAGGGAAAAGATTACTGCAGAAGAGTAAACTGCAGCTGGAGGGAGAAGGGAGAATATGTGAGAAACAACTCTGCAGACACCCAGGTCAGGAGTGGGAGGAGGTGCTACATGCGCCAGAACACAGGTTCCCCCACAGCCCATGTTGCAGCCCATGGTGAGTCAGGCCCTGCCCCTGCAAACATGGAGGCCATTGGGGGAGTAGAGATCCTGCCAGCCCAGCAAAGACCCTATGTTGGAGTGGCTGGGTGCCTGAAGAAGGATATGACTCCGTTGGAAGCCCACACTGGATCAAGCTTACAGCAGGACCCGTGGAGAGAGGAGCCCCCACTGGAATGGGTTTGTTGTCAGGACTTGTGACCCCTTGAGGGATCTACGCTGGAGCAGCCTGTTCCCTAAGTCCTGACCCTTGTGGAAGGGGCCCACACTGAAGGACTGAGGATTCACACTGAAAAAGTTTATGGAGGACTGTCTGCTGTGTGAGGGACCCCATGATACATCAGGGGAAGAGTGTGAAGAGTTGTTCCCCTTGAAGAGGAAGATGTAGTAGAGACAATGTGTGACAAACTGGTAGAGAAATCAGGAGTGAAGTAGAGCCCAGGAAGAAGGGAGGGGTTGGGGAAGGTTTTTCTAAGATTTGGTTTTATTTCTTATTACCCTACTCTGTTTGGTTTTTTTTTGCAAATAATTTGCTCGAGTCAAAGAGGTTTTACCTATGACAGAAATTACTGAATAATCACTCCCTGTCCTTATCTTCAACCACAAGCTTTTTGTCATATTTTCTCTCCCCCATTCAACTGAGGAGGAGAGTGATAAAGAGGCTCTAGTGGGCTCCTGGCATCCAGTCAGGGTCAACCTACCACAGGATAATGGAGATAATTAAATCCAAAAGAAAACAGGAACTTCCCCTTCTTGTCATCTATACATACCTTGCCTGTAATTGTCTTCACAATTTGACCAATGCCTAATGAGAAAGCTTAAAGTGGAACACTGAACTCGATATTCTGCTTTTACTGGTGAATTAGCTATATTTCTAGCTAGTTATAGGGCACTGTGAAATAACATATTCTTTCTTGCCAGTTTTGGCCCTAGAACCTTTCAACAACATTCACACAGAAACAAAAAAAATACACTTTGTTTCAGCAACCAGTGTCAGACGTAGACAATGTGCAGATGAATTTTTTGACCAGAAATTTGTGACCTTTTCTGACCAATGACGAGTCTGAACAAGAACACAGAGCTGTAGATGAGAGATTCTTATGAATATTTAAATATTCACCTTCCTCGGAGAAAGGACATTTTAAAATAAAGACCTGTCTTTTTCACTTTTTTTTTTTTAAATCTCTTGCAAGATAATATGACTCAAAGTAAGAGACATTCTTCAGCTTCTGACACCTCAAATCTATTTCCATGTTTTTATCTCCATATTGATTATATTTTATTGGCATAGCAGATATGAGGGACCAATACAAATCTGTCTTTTGTAAGATATGGGAATAATATCCTTTAAGAATTCCAGGAAGCCTCACTCTCATCTGCTCGACAGAAATGTTTACAATGAGGACAGGAGAATTAAATTATAATTATTTGAGAATACTGAGAGAGTGGTGGAACTGATCTCCAGGTACTATCTCTACCATACACTGGTTACTTCTGTGTTGGGTTTTTTTAATTGTAAATTTTTTATTTTACACTGGAACTAATCTAAAGATCTCATGTTTTTACATAAAGAGACTGATTTTCTTTACTGATTAGCTCAATTACTTGGTGTCACAGACCATTCACTATGCCTGGAACAGACTGTGTACACAGTAGCTTCTACTTCTATAATTTTCTGAGTGACAACTGTGTTACTTTTCTTTAGACAAGACTGAGGAACAATAAAAAAATAAATCAGTGGCGAAAAACCCACTCAGACCCATTTATTTTTCTCATTCAGAGTGCAGTATTCTGCCTTAGACATTTTTCCCCATATTTTGTCCTTGTACATTTTAATAGTTCCACAAAAAGATTTTCTACTGCTTTCCTCAGAAAAAAACACAAACAACAAACCATTCTAAAAAATCTTGAAGGTCAAGAAAGCGTTTCCTATATGTGGCAAATATTTGACATTTCTGCAATTTTTTTTTTCTACATATATTTTCCCTGTTTATATTCTAAATTATTTCCTTCATTGGTATTTACAGCAATCAGAGATTTGTAGGCCATTCTTGAATTAGGCAGACAGGAAATTGGAGTAGATTTACAGTATAATCACTTCTATGTTAACCATCCAATCCCATAATAGTATGAACTGATTTCTACTAGCTCTGCCACTACACTTTTATGTTCCAGCTGCAGTTGGAGGACTCAAGTAGTACAAAACCATATGTATAACCCACCATGTACAACTGCTTAATTTTTATTACTCTCTGTCTTTTAGCAGGTAATCTTGCAAGGAATAAAACTCCTAGGAACTCTCTTGTGCCACCAAAATGGTCACACTATATACTCCACACATGGTAACTTCAGCTTAAGACTTGTGTTTAGTACAGAGCACTATATTCTGCTGCTAAAGCACTTTTTAACAATGCAGTAATTGAGGTTGAGAGTTTGCAAGACAGCTCAACACATGCAGAAGGTTTATAAAGGTTTCCGACTGTTAAAAATAATAATAATTTAAAAGCTGTAATATGATTTAGACTTACTTAGACTGGAACCTTTTTATTTTGCATGATTTAGTTACTCTCAAGTCAAAAAGAACAATTTGAATTTTGCTACCCGTTCTTTCCTGTGTAATTAAAATGGAGGTTACTACAGAAGACAATGAAAGATACTGAATCTTTCCATGTGTGTTTTACTGGCTATTGGGCCCAGAAAAGAGGACCATCAAGCTAATGCAAAATGTCCCTGAGATATGCCTGCTTTCTGGTTATGTGATTCCTTACCCTCTGTGTGGCAGAATAACATTTGCACTCATTGGTTCTTTATCCTTGGAGCAGAATAATCTTTAGGTTTCTGTTACTTTCTACCTCCTTTTATTATGAGTACAGTTTGTGCTAAAACTCACTTTCATCTCTAAAAACCACTAAATGTCTGCTGTGGTGACAGGCTGTTTATTTGATGCTGTCTGACTCTATTGTTTTATAAAACTTTGATTTTCCCATCTCCAGTTCTCTGACTGTCTGCAGGAAATGTAAGGGTCACGGTCAGTAATAGTGCAAGTGCATAGTTATGGTAGGAACAGGTAATGTCAAGAAGACTGCAGTGAACTACAAGCAAGAACATTCACCTCTGTGAATTTCAAAGGAGGAAGGACTTCAGATGAAGTTACTTGAAAAGAAGCTATTTAATTGTCCATGTAAATCTCAGGTTTGTTATACTGATAAATTCTGATTATTTCCAATGTAAGAATATTCTTTAGGAAGATATGTCAACAAACTACTCACCAAAAGTTTAAGCCTAATGTGGGTTTTTTTTTTTTTTTTAAACTACCTAATTGTTCTATGATCCCACACTATTTGTAACTTTCTCAGATAAATCTGGCAATACAAATGTCTAGAGAAAGTTAATTTCAAGGCCGCAGTAGTGATTTATTTAACCAAAAAAGTACATTTAATGAAACTTAAAATGCAATCTAAATTAGATTAGTTTCAAAAAGAAATTGATTTTCTTTATGTAATTATGCAAATTTAAAAAAAAGGTCAACATAGAACAACAATGTTATATGACTCTGGAGATCAGTAACAAAAAATCGACCAAAAACTTTCTGTGAATAGATTAAGGTCTGTTTCAGCAGATGGTTTACAAGACAGCTTCTAGTAACATCTAGAAAATCCACAAAAAGCCTAATCAAGTAAATTCTAACATTAAAAGAAAAGTAGATCCACTGGAAAAGCTTTGTCATTAAGTGATGAGACAATCTGTTGAAAGAAGGCAAATGATAACACAAACAGTAAACTTTTATTTCTGTTTAAAAATACAAGTAATCTGTCAGGTCTTATACCTGAGTTTCCTCTTCTAGTCAGAAATTGGAAGCTATGGTATAGATTCCTCTCAGTATAATTTCTCTCTAGGTGTTAATTTTTCTAATTATGATTCATTATGACTGTAGGAAAGTTGAAGGCCACTGAAAGACTTTCAGAACTAAGATATAGACTGTAATTATGTGTTCTGAACCAGCTTGAAATGTCTTCAGGAAGACACAGAGGATTAGACCTGGGGTGGAGGATGATAGAGATTCCATTCATTTGCCATGAGTTATTGCTCAAACCTCACAGTAATCTTTCAAGAGTAGCTTAATATTTTGATGTTATTATTAGCTCAACAGATAAGAAACACAGATTTTGACCATGTAACTTCACAGAAATACAGAGTAAATGGACTGAGAGAGGACAAAATGTGTCAAACATCTTGTACAAGACTTTTACTTGGAGTGATTCTTCTCATGAGTAGATGTCATTTAGCAGTTATTTAATTTTTTTATGAGAACCAATATTTCCTAGATCTGTCAACTCAAGTTGTGCTAACAGTCATATTGTTGTCCACAATGCTCCAGGCTGATAGAGCTTCTCCAATTCAGAAAGACTAGAGCTTTGCCTTTCCTTACCTTGTCTTGCCTTGCTTTGCCTTGCCTTCCTTTCTTGTTTCCCTTCTATTTATGTAGGTACGTACCAGAGAAGATCCAGAGTGGAACTGTTCTGTAGAAGGAAGAGGAGTCAGCAAACATTTTGTGTCAATGACTGGCAGGGTGACAAGATGGTTCTCATGATTTCTGAAATCCCTGTTCAAGATGCCAATCTTAGCGACCTGCCACAGTTCTGTGTATTCTTAATATGTTCTCATTTTGCAAACTCTTGGACAAAAAGCATGAGTTTAAATTTTACAAGCAATTTCACTAGATCTTTTAAAAGCTTTTTATTATGTGCTTTTAAAATATGTTACTCTGTTATTTGGATACTATTTTGCTCTAATTTCTCTATGGTTGTGACTGGTCAAATCTGAATTTCTTTTACAAGTTAGTCTTTATTATTGTAAGCACAGTGGACTGACATTTTAATTTATTTTCCTCAGTTTGCCTATTAAATGCATTTAAACACATTTTGATGTCACAAAAGAAATGTTTTTAGAATGTCTGTGGTTTTATTTCTCTATCAATGAAATGCTACTTAAAAGCCTTTAAATTAGTTTAAAGGCATTCACACATTCCCGGGAAAGGAAATTTCAGAACTCTTCTGTTTTACATTACTAATACACTGTTATAGCTAAAAGATCTTATTTTCATTGAAAATGTTGCATTTCTTAATTAAAAAAATTGAAATAAATTATCTATTCAGAGTGAGTTCAGAGGAAAAAATCAGGGAAATATCTTTAAGATACTCTCCCAGGGTACATGCTGTAGTTAGAAAAGGCTAATATTTGGAATCCATTTTGGTTAACAATTTAAAATTAAGCTGAAGTAAATGCAGCTGAATAGTACAGATGAAATCATTGATTAACTGATTGATAATCACTGATTATATTGGACTTTTCATCTATAGCTTTGTTATAGGGAATCTATTTTTCCATATGCTTGATACAATAGTATTGGAAGCTCTTCTACTGATGGATGTGAAAAGAAATGGCAAAGAAAATAACAATTATAAGAACCCCTTCTTCTTGAGGAAGTCATGAAGCAATCAGAGGAGACCAGTGCAATATATTTTTCTTGAAAGTTCACCGTCTTTACAGAGATAGCAAGTTGCTGAGCTGTTTTGTTTCTCACTGACGATGCATTATTTTCTCTCATGCTGTGTCACAGCACGCTGTCTTGTTTTGCAACCTTTGAAGTCAAGAGACAAATCTCTAAAAAATAAGAAAAATGTGTGTAGACTTTTTTTTTGTTTAAGAAGTAACTTATCTCCATTTGTGACTGGACATCTTGCAGGTGGGTTGTAATTTAAAAAGCATAAAATTTATATAAGTACTGGTTCTAAGATTGTATTCATAAACATTGCAGTTTCTGCCTGCGGAATTGTAAGTATAAGAACAGATGTCTCAAAAAAATCTGTGATTATAACAGTTAATTAATTTACCTGAAAGGCAGCAAGGTAACAAAAGCTGATTTGTATCTTGGAGGATTTGCAAGCCTATTCAGTATGTACTGCAAGATGACAGTGACGATATACAAAACTTTGACAGCTGCAGCCACAATACGGTCCTAATTTTGAGTAAGAGCAATATGTTTCAGACTGAAGGAGTGTGAACAGTATTTTAACATCAATTCCCAGTCAGAAAAGGGAAAGAATTGTACTCCTTTGGGTATCTGAACGCTTGATAAATTTAACTGTGTTATGTTATGTTTCATATTTCTTCCTCCTTGCCTTGACCCTCCAGATAATAACAATTTCTATGCATACAAATATATTCAGCATTCAATAGAAAATGTTTGTTTTTAAAAACAAATTCTATAACATGACTAATATCCTGTCTGTCCAGACAAATGTTTAAGTCTTGAAGGAAAGCACTTGTGTCCTAGGAAAGATTCATTCATGAGTGCCAAGAGGAAAATATCCCTGCTTTCTCATATCCAGTAATCTTACTAAGTATCTAGCTGCCAAGCAACAGCATGTAGGAGACATAATGAAATGTGAATGATCTAGGGGGAAAAAAAAAAAAAAAAAGAGACAGTTGTGATTAGCTTAGAGGATGGTGTTTAGAAATCAGGAAACATGGGAAAGTTGTAGTTTCTGAAATCCGAGTATTTCTCTCTGTCTGCCTGCTTTAATATTTAAACAATATCCAGCCAAAGTCAATTTTTTTGACCTGCACAGTCTGTGAGTAGGGCAGACCAGTAAAAGCAGGATCATGTGGAAGACTCCCTGTTGATTTTACTTTATTTCTTTTCCCAGATCTTGCTCTCTGAGTAAGTCTGCTTGAATCAGCATGTTCTGCCATCATTACTCCTTCTACAGAGGCAGTAGTGGAACTATGCGGAACTTAACTCCTTAAAGAAGCAAGTCAAATGAAGTTTCATGTTTTTATTTCATTTTAAAATCAACCAGTGAACTGGTTGGTTATCTATCAGTAATCACTCTACATCCACAAACAAAATGACAGTCTCTCCAGATGGATTTCTGTTGTACCTGGGACAGTTTCTTGAGATTCAAACCTCCAATTTTCACTGTGCTTTGTAAAATAACTGATTTTCACAGTGCTTTTTAAAAGATCATGGACTTCCCAAAAGATTTGGAACTTCTACCACTCTTTGAAAAATCTTGGAGTTCTTTGGTGATAAAACCTGCAAGGCCTGTTCATGTGCTCATTAAGGTGCTTGGTGCCAACCCCATTATTGTTGATTGGTACTGGCTCCAGAGACATTTGCAGGTTTTCAGCCTCTCACAAGGGCTGCTATAAGCATCACTATCCAGGCAGCATCTACTCTGGGATATCTGGAAAGTGAAAATAATATATCTGTCTAAGAAAGGGTGATTCATCGTAATTCATTCTCTAAAAGGCAGGAAAAATGTGTAGTTGACAAAGCTTGGGGAAACACTAAATAGTAAAGAATCAAAGGAAGATGATAATTTAAAGAAACCACAAAGCTTTTTAATGTTTACCTCTTTCAGAGGTAAAATAGCCATTAAATTTTTAGAATCCCAGGCTAGGTGGATCCATAGTTATATCTAAATAAAGGTTTTAAAATTTATCAAAAGGTAGACCTTCTTGTTTGTTGTATTAAATACTAGTTAGGATGGGGCTTCAATGGGTTACTTAGGGATTTAGTTAGTAAAAATGTTAACATTACATTTTTTAATAACTACATTCATCTCTAAGACATACTGCTGCTTTGTTCATTGCTAGTGTGAAATAGATAAAACTGTTGCAAACTTATAACAGAAGGATCAGAGATAATTAAAAGGAAGTAAAGGATTCTTGAGCCTCTCATCTTTATATTGAATTACATAATAATAAGTTCAGCCATGGTAAGTTAATGTGTCATTACCTCACATGTTTTTTGATGTATCAATTAAAAGTAAAATGCCTCACAGAAAATCATAGTAAAGCAAATATCAAAGGAAAAAAGAGAGAAGTTCAATGAAAGACTAAGTATAAGCTCTTTTTCAGAAGTCTGAGGAAAAAAAAGATCTGTCCTCATTCGCAGCAAGTTAAAAGAGAACTTCTTTTTAGGAGATCCTCATAGACAGGTGAGCTCAAATTTTGAGGTGAATTCTCATTCTGGTTTAGTGAGAGCAATGTTCTTATCCTTTGATGAAAAGCTTATTGATACAACGGTAAAACTATGTGTTTTACCTCCATCAACAGGGATTAAGATATAAGCAAATGGCCATACTTTATAAAGGATGGGAACAAAGTTAAAAAGAATATTGTTAAATTGCAAGAACTTTCTTTCCTTCTTTATTTGTATATGTTAATGCTGTACTTCCTTCTTATTAAAATAATATTTCCTTTATTCCCTAGAGATTTCCTTATTTTTGCAGAGTCATAGAGTAAATTAGACCAGAAGTAACTGAAGGAGGTCATCTAGTTTAGACCTCTACTCAAAGCAGGACTAACTTCAAAGTAAGGTAAGATTGCTCAGGGCCTTGCCTGGTCAAGTTTTGAGTTATTTATTTCCAAAGATGGATATTCCATCACTTCTCTGAACACTCATTCCAGTGCTTGATTACTCTCATGGAAAATATTGTTTATTTGCAGCTAGCCTGAATTTTCCTTGCTGCAGCTTGTAGCCTCTGCATCTTGTCTTTGCACTGTGGACTGCTAAGAACAGTTCACTTTCATCTTCTCCATAGCCCTCATTTGGTAGTTGAAGACTGAAATTGTAGCCTTAATCAGCCTTTTCTCCAAACTGAACAAACTCAACTTTCAAATCCTCACCTCATACAACATGTTCACCCTCCACATCACTTTG
This sequence comes from Colius striatus, assembly GCF_028858725.1. Taxonomy (NCBI): domain Eukaryota; kingdom Metazoa; phylum Chordata; class Aves; order Coliiformes; family Coliidae; genus Colius; species Colius striatus. Next base: position 173,840,911 of record NC_084759.1, on the reverse strand, counting down.
GTGCCCCTGTGATGGATTCTCTCCAATTCATTGCTCTCTGTTCTGCAGATAGGGGAATCTTGACACAGTATTCCATTTGTGGCATCATGAGCTCTGAGAGAAGCAACCATTTCCCTCAATCTGCTGGCTATGAATTTGCTATTACAGCCCAATATACAGGAAGCCTTCATCACCAATAGGCCAAACTTATTTTCTATTAACTGGATTCTCTTTGTAGCCACAATTCATCCTTGCAGTTATCACAAGAGGCTTTATGGAACTGTTACCTATATACAGTATCTCCACAAAGATTTCTATAAAAATAAACATGTTAAAGAAGTAGAGGCAACAGTATTCACATCTTTTACTAAAAATGGGGGGAAAATATATGCATATCATTCATATGTTTTCTTGTAGTGGAGAAATCCACTGAAATTAGTGAGCATAACACTTAGCTTATAGAAATGGAAGTTACACTTACATTCCTTTATGTAATCAAGTGACTGAAACAAAAATGATCTCCACCCATAGAACAGATATATATCAAAGGATGAGGTAATTCATAATTTGGAGCTATACTGGTAGATCAAAAGTGCTTGGAAGGGATGCATCAGATATATGAGTGGAGCCAAAAGAGGAGCAGCAAAGATAATAAGAAAGATACAGTGGTTATATATGTAGAGAAAGACTTGTACAAGAGATGTTTTGGTCGCTTTGTCTTGAGAGAAATTATAATATAGAATACAAGTAAAATGTTTCAAATATATAAAAATCATGCTACCAAAAAGGATGGTTTTTCCCAACAACTAGCCCTTGGTGCTAAATACAGCCCTGTTTGGTTTTTATCCCTATTAGGAAGACATGACTTGTATGGAAAAAAAGTAGATTTTTTATAGTGTAAAGCATCTCATGTGTCTAATTTGGTTGAAGAGCAAATAGCTTTACAACCTAACAGATGGTGAGCTTCAAATTGGTACAAAAATGTAGCGTTTTAAGTGGTCATATACTAATGTTGTACAAATACACTACTCGAAGGAACTTGTTTTCAATCTGATAGAGTTTGGTTACTGTAACACTCTTCATCTGGCAGTCAAATTGGTCTGAATGGTTAATTCAGATTTTTTAAAATATAGTTAGGTATTCTTAAAGCTAAATTGACACAAAAGTCTGAAGCTGAAGTGCTCACATCAGAAATCTTGACTGATTTCTAATGAATATCAGTTTACCTCCCTTGACTGTAAGAGAGGTTAGAGCGAGTAAAGCAGACTTAGCTGTCTAGGCTGTCAGATGAATCAGATATATGAATGAAGTCACTCAGTGATTTTCTGGGAAAGAATGTTGTTTTCTACTACTGAAAATGAAGGCCCTCTCTGCCTCAGAACCATAGAAGGACTGTATATCTCTTCAGGGTGATAATACAGATTTGTGTCTGAGAGATACTTTGCAAGGGAATAGAGGCATCAAATAGTCTGACAAACATGACTTTGGAAAGGACAAAGGGTCCTTGTGGCACTAAATTGCAACACTTGTATATCTAAGTTAATGGCTTAGAACTCTCTTTTTTTACAGATATTCCTGCAACAGACCTATTTATAAACTGTATACAGAGACAGTAGGAAAATCAAACAAAAGCACAACTCCCCTTCTCTATATCCCCTCTCCATTTGATAATACACCATGCTATAGCAGTGAAGAAAAAGGAAAAGTATAAAGTTACTTAATGTTTTCATAGAATTAAAATATTTCAGTTGCCCTGCTTTCATTCTCAGACTGCCCTCTCCAATCTCAGGTGGACTCTGTTTATGTCACATATATATGAGTGTGTGAGTGCGTGCGTAAGAAAAACCCCTTTGTTCTGAGACACCACTGAATAAAAGAATAAAGCTTTCCTTAATGATATTTTATGAGTCCACAGAGTTATGACTTCAAATTATGGACTCCAGCTGAGAGTATACTGCAGGGCAATTTAAAAAAAGAAATTTAAAAAACAATTAGAGCCTATTTTGTACAATTTTGTCAACTATTTAAAAGGTCTTTTTTTGTGGTTCTCATGGAATCTAAATTGCCATGTGAGTCATTGAGATATCACTTTTCCTTTTCCTAGGAGCAATTTGGGAAAAGCGTGTTCCAAATCTAACAGGGTTCAACTTTACCGAACCCATCACATGCATCCAAGAATGCATTAAATTGCTTATTGCGACCAACACAGAAACAAATGAGGCAAAAGATGACTGTGTAATTCCTTACACTTTCTACTTATGTAAGGCCAATATCCTTTTTCCCCTGCCACAGCAAATTAAAGACCAGGCAACAGGCAAAATGCTGTGCCAGCCCTGCTGTCCAGGATGTGTGCTCTGCTCCATGGGGCACTAGACATTACCTGTGCTAAGTGGCACTGCAGCATTTACTCACCTAAGGAGGCATCTGTGTTTTGGGCAACACAGAAGCCCAATATTTGCTTTCATGGCCATGTGTCAACTGCCCTGCCAGTTAATTAAGCCAGAGACAACATTTGTACACCAATACTCTGAATGGGACGGAGGCTTTAGTTCCTTTTCTGTGCCTCTTCCTGCATCATGTTAAAAATGCCACGAGTGCTGGCTCCAGGCAGGCAAGTAACACCTGCACATGCAGTGCTAACTACACTTATCCCTCACTTCCCTCATGAAGGGTTCCTATGATTCTTGGGAAAATGATCCAAGTCATTCTGCCTAGACAGCAAGACGCAGAAGACAAAGTTTTAGCACTTTTTGGCTGTTTTGTTGTTATTTTTTTCTTTTGAGACACTGAGGACAAAAGTTGTCTATATTTCCACACAGACAACTTAGAACATAATCTGAGACATTGCCTTCAAGATAATGTCTTAGATGGTAAATGACCTTCAAGTGTTGGAATACTGCATCCAGTTCTGGGCTTACCAACTGAAGAGAGACAGGGAACTTCTAGACAGAGTTTAGCTGAGGACTACAAAGATAATCAGGGGACTGGAACATCTATCTTATGATGAAAGGCTGTGAGACCTGAGGCTGTTTAGAGAAGACTGAGGGGAGACCTCTTCAACACTTACACTTGAAGGGTAGATGGCAAGAGGATAGGGTGACATATTTTCTGTTACATCCAGTAACAGGACAAGGGGTAACAGACATAAACTGGAATGCAAAAAATTCCACTTAAACCCAAAGAATTTTATTTGTTGTGAGAATGAGGGAGCTCTGGCAGAGGCTGCCCGGAGAGATTGTGGAATCTCTTTCTCTGAAGTTTTTCAAAACCTCCTGGATGTGCTCTTGTGTGACCTGATCAAGGCGAACCTGCTTTAGCAGGGAGTTTGGACTAGATGATGTCCCTTCCAACCCCTATCAATCTATGATTCCATGATTCTATACAGGTAGAGGTAAGTGTATCAGAGCTGGCTCATGCGCAGTATGCTCTTTTTCAGATGTCTTTGGTGGTATAAGCAATATTTCATGCTTTTGATGCAAAATAGAAAAGATTACTATGACCTTGATGTTAATATCTTAGTGGCAAATTTTAATGCTTTATGTTACATTGAATGCTGATTTTTTTATTCTATACATCTATAAAACATGAAACAGCCATCATTCTGGGGTACACTCTGGATATTTGCCTTGGAATTTCATGAGTTCTCCTTTTCCTTGCTCAGTGTGAAGTTGTAAATGACAATGATGGAAGAGGAAACAACTGATGATTATTAGACAAACCATTTATCAGATTTCAGCTATAGATTAAGACCCAATTGAAAAATACATACTATTCCCTTTTCTATGTATAATCTCCCACTGTGTAAGTTCAACAGTAGAATCTGACAGGTACTTCTTCCCTTTCGGCTGGCACATGTAGGGTAAACTGAAAACAAAATAACTTACAGAGGACTATAGTGTTACCTGGACATTTCTCAACACAGGTTCTTGAGTAGATTCTGTGCACGGAAGATTTAAAATAGGATTGGGAAAGAAAGTTTTAGCAGAAAATGGCCCTGAGCTACAGTAAAAGACGAATATTTCATCTCTATTCACAGAGCTTCCATATTTCCAAAGCACTCTTCAGAGTTTCTTGGAACTGCAGTAACTATTTTGTCAGAAATTCAGAATTCAAAATGAAGTTTCATTTGAAAAGGCTATTGGCTAATAACTTTTTGGTTTTAGATAACAAATGAAGTAAAAAACCTGCCAGAAGCTCTGTGTTTTATTCAAGTGTCGCATCTGAAAGTTAAACAGAACACAGCAAGGGTTACATAGAAAGGGTGAGCATGACAAAGTGGAAAAGGGTGAAAATTTTGACCCTACAACAAATAATAACCTGTTAAAATGACTAATTAAATATTCTGAGAGATTTCTTTATTGATCTAAGTTAAAGCCCTTACTACTTTTATGTACATATGAGAAATTTCTTGCCAAATGAAGTTTGTTAGCCTTCTGTTACCCCAGTTCTTGAACAAAATATGAGTGATGCAGACTTGATCAATTACAATCCTTCATTTTACTAGTATGACTCCATTCACTCACTGAATCATGTACAAGAAGTCGAATCCATACCTACTTCCTTCTGTGTGTGCTTCACCCTCCGCCTCCTGATCTTTCACAGCCAGTGATTGCATTGCGAATGATACTGAGCAGCAGATAGAAAAGCATAGTACAGAATCCCAGAGAGGAGTACTGTTGTACTGTTGCTGTAGCAGCCTGTAAATCTTCACTGAGCATCAAAATATCTGGGATAAACAAGTAAGACTGCAGAAACAGTGTGTGCCACTGTCAAAGGTCAAATGACAAGATCAGTCAAAAAGCAAGCAGATTTTATAGAGGAACTTTTTTATAGAGGAATTTTCAGTGTAAGGTCATAAGCCTTAGAAGCATTTGAGTTGCATCCACTAAGAGCAGATAAGCCCAGAAAGTAAAGGTCAGAAAAGCAAAAAGAGGTTGATTCTGTAGGAAAGCCAAAAGCCAGAACAAAACTGAGCAAAGTATTTATTGGGAGGAGTATTAAAATTCAAAGTTACTGTCCTTTATTTTATCTGACCATTACTTGGGAAAATGTAGGTTTGTATATTTTTTTCAGTAGATTGTGTGAACGTGCAAAATCAGTGTCCCTCAAAAAACGCACAAGCCATAAATTCAGGCATTAGAGGTAGTGAAATATCCTAGTCTACCAAAAAGTACTGCAGATCATCTAGTCCCAAACCAAACAGACATGCAGAAGAGAAGCTTCTTTCCTCCCTGTATAGCACAAGTGGTGTACCCTCTGCTGGATTATATGCTGCTGCTACATCCTTATGACAAAATACATGATACAAATCATACAACAACAGAAGAGCAAGGACATACTTTGACATTAAAACACTTTTGTTCTCTTTAATAATTCAGGTTCTTTTCAACTTTAGAGAAGCTAGTGAGAAGCTGGAGCACCATACACCATTGAAGAGTGTGTCACTGACACCTGCACAGGAGCTGCACAGAAGTGGAAAGTGGGGTAGTGATGGAAGAGCAAAGGCTGGTAGTCTGACCTTTTCTCCTCCCCAGTGAAATCTGTGCCAGGAGGACTCATTGGAATACTTACTCAGGACATGGGCATTCTGTCTTTATATTTAATATGAAATTTAAAAGTCAAATTCTCAAGCCAATGCCCCTACCAGTATTCTGAAAGCTGGTGTTCTGAGCTAATTTGCTTTCTGTTGAACCTGCTTTACTCTGCATCAACTACTGCATTTGCCAGCTGTTAAAATACACATAAGAGTTAAAAATCATTGCTTTAAAATCATGTTTTGGATTGGACGTCTGGTTTAGATGGAACTGAATGTTGATCTTCTATCTCCTATGTGATCACTGGGCTTTGTGGTATAGGATCACCAGCAGTTTTGTGAATCTAATTCATAGAAAAAAATTACTCATTTTTTTCCAGAAATTCAGAATAATTTCTAGTCTCTCAAAACCTTTTCCAAGGATTTTCACTCAACTGTATTGATATGAGTTCTAATAATAGCAATTTTCTTGAGTCAAAATGAATTACATTATGATTTGAAAAATCTAATAAAGATTTAACTTAAGCTAGAATTTGTATAGCAGATTCTGGTTGAGGTCAGCAGTTTCATGCCATTTCTCCAAGTCTTGTAAACATGTCTGAATACAAAAATTCCAATCATGAGTGGTATCACAAAGTGCAGATCAAACTCTACTCTCATTTATGGACCTTTGACACCAGGCAGGGTGCACCTGGTAAATAGGAACAAAATTTCAGTCCATGTCTTAACCTGGACTAAACTCAGCTTATTGTTTTCCAGAGGAAGATGTATCATAAGCCTTCAGGATATCCTTCTGAGTAGAAATGTTTTGGACATTGCTTTTCCCATTGTCAGGATCATGAAATCTCTTGATTTAGTTTTATCTGAGTTTATAGGTTCAGCAATATATTTCTTTGAATGAAATAAAGCAAAGTTTTAAAATAAAACTTAAAATTTGCTTGGTACTTTTATTGTAAATCTGAAATACCAACAAAGTTTGCAAACTGCTTTTATATGCCTTGCTTGAAGTTCTGTACCAAAATGAATTTGTTAAGGGACTGATGATTGTGAATTATATTAATATAAAGCTTCATTATTCAGCATGTTTAAATTCAAAGCCAGAGGAACACAATCTCTACCTGATTTTTACTCCTGCTTAAATCTAAAGCTCAGAGTAAACCACATAAACAAAAGTCAGAGCAACCTAAAAGAGAGACTAAAAAGAAAAAAAGGTGCAGTTAACCATGCAGACCAAAAATATTCTGACTAATGGATTTTGCCAAACTATCAAGTTGATCTTTTTTCTTAGTGAAAGTGTCTTTAAGTTATCTGCTTAATATAGATAACATTCTGCTATTAATATAGCTGAAAAGAGGAATCTCGGGCAATTGCACGTGCTATATCAACCTTTTTTTGCTATGTTAAAGTCTACCTTGTGGAACAGAACTATAGAATCATTGAATAATTTGTGTTGGAAGGAACTTTTAATGATCATCTAGTCCAACCCTCTTGCCATGAACACTGACATCTTCCACTAGTTCAGGCTGCTCAAAGCCTAGTCCAATCTGATCTGGATCCCTTCCAGTGATGATGCATTCACAACTTCTCATTCACAAATTCTCAATCTGTTTCTGTTTCTCAGTGCTCTCATCATAATAAATGTCTTTCTTACATCCAATATAAAACTACTATCTTTCAGTTTAAAACCATTGTTCCTTCTCTTGTCACTATAGGCCTTGGGAAAAAATCCCTCAAATTTATTAGATGTCAAAATGTATGAAAATAGTCGTTAATGTGCACTGCAGCACCAATAAACCAGATCAAGCCATAATACGTTTTAAATAAGGTCTCAGAAAGCTGCAGATACTTGAATTAAAAATTATTATTCAGCAGAGCTATTTGTACAGTCAAAGTAAGCCAGTGGAATGGTGTTAAAAAAGAAAGGGTAACACAAAACATTTAAATCCTTGAGAACATCCATATCAGAAATTTCAAGCAATTATTTGAAGTAACTCAAGTTAAGTTGCTGCTGAAGGAAAAGACACTGCATGCTGAATGTTATTGCATTGGTCAATGCTTAAAAAATTTGACCTAAGCAAGGCCTAGATTAGCCTAGTAGGAACAGATGTCAAAACATGTCTTTGTCTACTCTGAAAGCCCACATATACTCAAAAGCAAAATAACAATTAGACAGTAGTGATTATACTTGATATTAGATGAATTTTCTTATGTAAACAAAAGTATAAGGACTCTGCATCTCTGAATGGTGCAATCACAGACGAGCTGTGTATTGATAAGCTTCTGGATCGTGAATTTCCAGGACCTTTAAAAGTGAAGTGGACATGTGTACAACATGTCTTCAAATTCAGGAACTAGCCCAGATGCTCACATACACAGCGAGACATGGATGGTCTAAAAATACTAATTAAATGCTTTGGAAGTGAAAAATACCTTTGTCTTTGACTAATACACATACATATTAGAAACATGGACATAGATATAGGAAAAAATATAAGGAAGACAGATGTTACCACTCATTTTTCAATTATAAACATTTAATTTCCTCAAAATGTACTAAAAATGATGAAAATGTGGGCTGTACATGTACCTCACAGAAATACAAATGGGATCACTAGCCATAATGGAATATGAAGTATTTTCTAAACAGGGACACAATTACTTGGAAACGTTCTTGGAAACCTTTTCTTTGGTAAATTAAATATCTTTGATTTATAGAGAAAAATAGATCAATTAACTGATCCAGTAAAGGAAAGAAAGGAAGTAAATAGTGGAAAGGAATTAAAGTTAGGAAGGAGAAGAGAACAGGAGGAAGGAAACAAAAAGAAAGGGGAAAAGGAGAAGAAAAAGTCAAAAGAAGAAAGAGAAGATTGCTGAAAAAAATTATTTTCAGCTGTCCTGGTTTCCAGATTCAGTTCAGTACATGGCCACCCAAGCAGCTGTACCAACACAGTTGACAAGGCAAGGTGAGGACATCATACATAAATGACTGGAGTGTGAAAAGAGAGGAGGATTGTGCTGACCTCACACTGCTACCAAAAGAAATGCAGATCAGATTCAATGTCAGGCTCTGAACAATTTAACCAGCAACAATGTTGCCATGCATACTGACCCCCAGCAGACAATAGGCACCTGCTAGCTTCAGTGGCAGCTGAGTCATCACTTTGAAGATGTTACTGGCACCTTAACAAAGATACCTAAAGAAGGACCTTGGCATACACAGGCATAGACATGACAATTTCGGTAGCTGCACACAGGAACTACACATCTGTACTTGTCTAAGTAGGTCAGTATGACTGAGTTAAACAAACCTAGCACATACTTTCCCTAGAAATACTTTGACAGCAGAGGATTCATAGTTTGTTTACTGATAAATCACCTCTGGTCTGTATGCAATGTTGCAGGCAAAGCTCAAGTTTATAAATTCACACCATTCCCCTAGTGAAGTAGCTGTCTGTGTAAAAACATAGTTTTGCTCAGATGGCTGTGTCTGTGCTGGGACTTCTCTCAGCAAAGCTTTTGGTCAGGGATGGTCACATCTCTGCCTGCCTCGCAATTTAGCTGTGGTAACAGAAGCCTACAGCACATAGCTTGGGCACTTATATTTAAATGCAATTGGTTTCACTGGTGCTGCCATATCATAAAGATGCATTTCCCAAACTGATTTGGGGCAGGACTTAGCTTGGGGTTGTAAGAAAAATATGTCATTTGAGATTTATGTCACTGGAAATGTTAGCTGCAATCAGGTAAATTTGCTGTAGAGAAGCAAAGCTGTAGTTCACCAGGAAAGAACAGGGCAAAGATAGTTGAGAAAAGTTGCTGTAAGAGGTGAAGAATGTTTTATCAGTATAACAGCTTGAGCACTGTAGCTTCAGAACAGTGGGAAACAAAACATCACATTGTTTACTGGTACTGCAACAGTAGCACACATTTTACATACAGACTGGGTCTAAGCTACTTAAAAACTTTCTAAGTGTGAGTACATAGACTGTGATGTTTTTCTACAGTTTCTAGAAGAGCAGGAAGAGAATATTTAAAAGACATTTTTATTTCATGAAGTTGTTTGAGTTTTGTTGTTCTTTTTTTTTTTCCTGCTTGATTCCATGAGTCTCTATACACATGTATGTGTGTCTGTGTGAAGATATGTGATATATTTCAGCAGGTGTCCAAAGGAAATGAGGGAACTTTTGTAGAGGCTTTTTGCTGGGTTAGTGAGGAAGACTCTGCATTTCTATTCTTGTGTTTTACCACCTCAGTTTTGCGTTGTTCTTGAAAGGTGTGGAGCATAAAGGAGAGCGGTTGTGGGAAAATGCAACACTTAGCCTCCAGACCAGGTACCAGCCCTCCCACCTAGCAAGGCCAGGGAAAACCTGCATCCCTTCCATGCCTCTGGAAACAGCGGGAGAGAGAAGTTTCTGTCCTCTTACCAAACCCTCCCTGTGCAGACACAGGCTGGATTCTCCTGCCCTCTCCAACCACCTCAGCTATGACAGTTTGAAATGAATCTGTTCTTTGCTAGATATATATATTACAAAACAAAACCAGAGTAGATCACTCAAAAAATGTAAGGACTGAAGTAAGTCTGCCATAGGAGCAGAAACAACTTCTCTGGACTAAATATATTTTTTTAAACTTTTGTTCTTATCCTGCTACTGAATTTGCCTCAGGGCATCTTTTGGCTCCGTGGTGGAGAGACATTAAAGTAGCCTTGGAGTTTCTTATGGTCTCTGTTGGTTTTCCTGATATGTCTCCTCAGGAGGCCTTTTGTCTGCACAGGAACCGTGTTGTTGAGCTTCTGAGCATCTTCACTCCTCATTAACACTCAGCAAAACCTCCTTCCCACACCAAAGGCTTGCATAGCTTGTAAGCCAAAGGTACATTATCACATGATTCCCCCTCCAAATAGCTCATATTACTGTACTAGACTGCATATGGAGCTGTGGGTCTGATTGTTAGGATTTTATAGTCTGTCTTTTGCACGGTAATATGAGCATTGCCCAAGTGTCTGTTAAGGTATTGCAGTGTCCTGGGACCATATGGTGCCACATTTATTTAGATGCAGCCTTTCTGGCTTCATATGTTTTTCTGTTTTTAAGTGACTTCAGAGAAACAGAGCTTCTCTTGTAGATTTATTCAATGTGTAATTTTTTTCTTTTGGTCCTGAACTTTGTAGCCCAAGTTTTGGTTGCACCACTCATGAGGGAAAATCAAGAAGAAAATGTAATACATAGATCCTAACCTTGATATTCTTCCATAAATTTCCAAAATGTTTACAGTAGCACACAACAAGAAAAAACTACCATTTTTCACTCCTCAGGAGAGAAAGGAGCGTAAGACCTAAACTTCGATATTCGGCTCAGGATCTAAAATATCCCTGACATTTTCAAAAACATAGAAGTATCTTACAGAGAATTCCACAGTATCTCTTTCAGTTTTTGCCCACTATTTCAACCATTAAGTTTTTCTTAATAATTAATAATTCTTAATTAAGTTTTTCTGAATTTTCCCTGCTACATAAACCTCTCAACTGTATTTCTGAGGTCTCTTTTAATTCTATTATTCTTTGTCGATTCTTTCATTTAGAACTTCCAGTTCAGTACCAAGTAATGGATGGATGTAATATTTCTTCTAAGCTCTGCTACAAGCTTTCACTAGACGGAAAGAAAAGCCTACAGGTAGCTCCAATCCTAGTTCTGTGATTTAAATAGTTTACCTGGAAGGAAGAAAGTAGGACTCCACTTCTTGCATTATCACACACCCTGTGATGCTGATGGCAAACAGTATAGGCCCAGATCCAAAGAGGATATAGATTCTCATTAAAACCTTCTTGTTCCATTCAGCTTCAAGCCTAACCTCTTTCCTACATTTCCCCTTTCATGCTGGCAAGTTTGCTGAGAGAATGCCTTTTAAGTTGAAGTGCACAGTGGAAATTAATGGGGAAACCAAGCTTGCTGCTGCTTCTGCTAGGACTTAAATATAAGACAGAAGTCAGTCATGTCAACAGTGATTTAATTTTAAGCCTTTACAGACCTAAAATTCAGACATCTGAGAAAGCACAGCATTAAAAAACGAGGTGCTGATAGAGCCTGGGCACCTCCAAAGATTAAGCAGGCACTTTCAAAAACTCAGTTTTAGATTCTTAAATTCTAAGTCTCACTTAAAAGCATCATTGCCTTGCTTGATCCAGCCCTTGTGATAGCTGTATTTCTGAGACTACCTGCTTGGAGAGGGATTTGCAAAAACCACTATCTCAAGTCTCTGTTAAGCAACATAATAGCACTTGAATATTTAATGGAATCTGAGGCTGAATATTATCCCAGAAGCTGAGAAAAGCTTGGATATTTTTGTTTTTCAAACTATGAGTTCAAATTAAAAGACTACTTCGAACTTTTCTCATAGATACCTTTATTTTCTTGGTTAAGCAAACTAGCCTCTAGACTTGCCACATAAGCAGAGAAAACAAGACTTGACTGTAGAACTCACAGCTCTGCAGATGTGAGGTTTTAGGTAGGAAAACTAGGGCATATATGGAGATTGTACTTTCAGGAACAGACATCATCTGAACAGAATGATTTCAAGATCACATTTTCGGATGTAGTGTCTTTAATGTTACTATGACTCATTTTACAAACATTTGGCACACATTTTTACATTACACATGGTGAAATATATGACTTACTTTTAAATTTGAGAAGATGTTAAAAGTTCTGAAAAGCTCAGCTATAACAAAAGCATAGCTTCCAATAAAGTACTGAGGAGCTTGAATTTTATGAAAACAATAGAAATATTTTTATTGCTGATCTGCAAAAATGAGTAAAAACTATTTAACATGTCTTTGTGAAACATCTGGGACTTCCATCCTGGAAATACCACAATCTTCTTCATGATGACCTCTTCATAACCCTGTGTGTGGTCTCAACTAGAACTCAGATTTTTACCCCCTCAGAAAGAAACACCCAAACCAAACCCAAACAGCTGGGGATAAAAAACAACTCACATAGTTTCCATCCTCAGAAATTGGTAGATCTGGGGTTCAGACTATACATATCTAGAGAAGTGACAACTCAGATCTCAATAAGTATTGCTGGAATATTATCTCACAAATTTCTCTAAAAATTTTCCTTGAAGGTTGTACCCACGGTTCTCTTAAATATAACAGAAGGGGTTTTGTACATTAAATTATTCGTGTTCTCAAACGTTATTTACAAGTTTTAGTTTGTTTCAAAGCAGAGAAGTGAAGACAGTGAAAGATAAATATTGAGTCTTGTAGTTACTAATGTTTTAAGGATATTGTGACTTACTAGGAAGGCACTTGCTAGGAAGCAACAAATAAACAAACAAATAATAGTGAAATTTGATTAATGAAACTTTTTTGGTATCAAATTATCTACTGATGTTATGGCTTTCAATTTTTGTTCCTTAGTGATGTGATACTACCTCTTTTGATGGAAATATTCCACTGACTAAAATGCAAGTGAAAAGGAGTGGGATTCAAGTCTTCAGTTATTAGAAATGTTACTTTACTCGCTATACACAAAAATATTCTAAAAGAATCACTCAAAACCAGCCAATACAGTAAAGCAACAGAAGAAGAAAGTTTTTAAAAATAAAAAGATAGTCTTTCAAGGAAATAAGGGATAATATTTCAAGGAAGACTTACCGTATAGGCCACTTAAATTTTAAATCATAATAGGGTAAATCAAATCAGACATAGATTTGAGGAGCAGATTGCTCCATGAAGAGGAGTTATAATAGAAGCAATTTCAAATGCATCAGAATGAAGAAAACTGCTAGAAGCCCATTAGATGATCAAAGACAGGAAAGCCAGTGTAGAATATCTGAAATTATTTTCAAGGCTATGCATTGTCAGAGGTTTGATTTGTACAGAGCAGAGGAGTCTCACAGTGTAGTTCATGAGACAGAATGACCCAGTCTGACAGCTCATAGCTTCTACTCCCACCACATTTCTGCCTCTTTACCTCACTTCTGGTTGTGCACTCCCACGATACATCTTGTACTAGCTCCTATTCTCATCAGATTCCCTTGAGTGTATAGCATGCCTTGGTGTCAGTGTCTGAAAAGAAGAAGGAGATGAAAGCTTGATTCTTAAAAAGGGATGCTGAAAACTGCAATTAATAAATTCCATGCAGCCTAACTAATAGAAAACATAATAAAATTGAAGTTACAGACACAAAGATTTATAGGATATAACAGGGGGAAATAAACATAGTTTTTGTAAAAGAAAGCTAGACATTACAAATCTCTCACTTAAAGGATACCAGGCAAAGAAATAGAGAACATCCACCTCACAACTGCATTTATGCAAATGTTTACTGCAAGGTGCATTGTTAAATGCTCTTAAAAACCTATGACTACAAATTAATTAAAATATCTCAAAATTCCAATTAAGTAGTAAACAAATACACTGAAATGCAGAAATTAATATTATTCCTAACTGCACAATAAAGAAGCATTAAATTGAATTAAGTTAGAATGAGATATGAAAATGGTGTTGGATGATAGTTCAGAAAAGCTAGGGAATTATTAGAAAAACAGTGAGATTAAACAAGACTTTACTGTATGACTGTACATATTATGATCTGAAGGTTTCCAACTGAGACTGAGTATGAGGAGTATTATTTTAGGAAGCTACCATTGTGGATAAAATAATACATTCAAAATTTTAAAACAATGTAGTTCTCTTGAAACTGAAAACAATCACACACATTCCAGTGAAAAAACCCAACTTGACAGGTTTCTCAAGCTGTAGGTTAATAAATACTGTAAATGAATCTAAGCCTGGTGCACTGTTGAAAGAGGAGTGCCATCGTGCTGGCTGCTCTAAACTAGATGCTCCCACCCATGCTCTGGGCCCCCCTGAGCACCTGTATGGCAGCACAGAAATCCAGATTAGGTAACTTATGCAGCTTTGTTTAAAAAAAAAAAAAAAAAAAAAAAAAAAAAGATGTTCTACTTGTTCAATAAACTTTCAGAGAGGTCATTTCCCTGATTTTACCCACCCTACGATCCCATCAGCATCAAGACTGTATATATGTATAAGCTGCTGTGTGTATGTACAGCAGAGAGCAGGACTAAATAGCACCTTCTTCAACAAAGTTTCAATTGTAGTCATTCAAAATTTATTATTAGTTGCAGCTTCCTAGTATAGGTGCTTGCTCAGGTTTTTCTTTGGTAGAAGACTAGGAGATGGTTAATGCACATCTCTGTACCTGTGAATTTAAGAGCCTTCCTAAATCTATCACTTTATAAATAAGCCCAGAGACTGCATTAGGTGAGATAAAAAGCCTGCAACATCTAAATTACTTTTAGCAGCTAAGATCATCCACATTTCTTCAGATACCTTCTTGTTACAATAAAATTGCTAAAATTTTAGGAAGTCTAATTTCTGTTACGGAAGCAGCACTCTGCATAGATAATACTAAATTTGTTAATCTCACATCATGCTTTTGCAGACTATGAGATTTGCAAAAGGCTACAAATGAGGTTCTTGTGGGCAGTAATTCTGGATGGATGCTACTGTCACAAAAAGTTCTCTAAAACATCTGTAATCTTTTTTGGTCTGATAACAAGTAA
This sequence comes from Colius striatus, assembly GCF_028858725.1. NCBI lineage: Eukaryota > Metazoa > Chordata > Aves > Coliiformes > Coliidae > Colius > Colius striatus. Next base: position 173,825,808 of record NC_084759.1, on the reverse strand, counting down.
GAATTTTAATAGCATTAACCGTACGTGGCCCTGCCTGACAAGAGAGCTTTTTGTAGCTCTGCTTCCTATATGAGGTATTGCCTGGTGATTGTCTGCTGGAAAATTTTCATCTTGTGAAATCTTATTTGATCTCCCTAGAACAGCACTTAATGGGAAAGAAGCTGAGTGGCAAATCAAGGAGTGATTTCTTCAATCAGAAGTGATATAGAGGTGAGTAGATTAATTACTTTATTAAGGGTTCAATGACAAGACCATAAATGTGTTAAAAATATTATCATTGTTCAAAAGTTAACAGAAAAGGAAATTTTGGATCAAAAATTATCTCTATCTTCACTTACTTTTACAGTGTATCTCTTCAAATGAAACAAAGGGAAAACAAAAAACAATAACTTTTTTTTTCTGTTTCTTTGTTATATATCCTTAATAGAAACTAAAACCATAAGAGCAAAACTGTAAGACTCACCCAGATCTGGGCACTGCACGTGTGATGTTCTCATGTTACAGAAAATACAATAGAAAGAAAAGACAATGAGTCATTCATTCTGGTCTTTTATCAAAGCATGGCACAGGTTTTCCACGTGTGTAACTATGAAGCTGTGAGGAAGACGTTTTTTGAATCATTGCTTTGGAAGTTCTGGGATAATATTCTCCTGCAGTTGAACACCAGAAATCTTATTAAAGCATAATCCTCCTTTCTTCACAGCTTCAAAATCTCACTGGAAAAGGTTATAGGGTGATCCATCTGCATAGGGATTGCATAGCTTCTGTAGAAGCCCCAACTTATATTGATTTCTCTGTGTGTCCTGGTACTATACACAAAACAGGTTTTTACCTTTATGCAATTTGCTTATTTCCACATTAGTGTGTGTTGTCCAGTTGTGCCTGTAATAAATGATGTATCCCCAAATAGGATTCCAATTAAATTTTGGAGTTTATTAACTCAATAAAAGCAAGCAAACAGTGCTGGATGCACCTAGAGTCTCTGCTCTACGAAGATGCACAGCCATCACATCCAGAGTTAGCATTAAATAGGATAGGCCTTATACATATTCATGATTTTTCCATGAAGGGGCTGGGATATGTTAATCATTTCTGGGAAGGGGTTGTCCCTTTCTTGCATATTCTTTGTTCCATCTTGGGGGTCTTTCTCACCCTCTTTAGGTGGTCGTTGGAGGAAGTCAGTAGTCTTCCTTAAGGTGTCACCCAGGCAACCTCAGCCTCCATATATATCACCGCAAAACTGGTTCAAGCTCATCTTACCAAAACACCTGCCAAGCTGCCATTACGAAAAGCAAGAACAAGTTACACAAGAACAAATAAAGCTACCAAAAATTACCATCCATATTCATTGCTCCACATTGACACGAATCAGGGGAACACATTTCACATGCCTTTTCATTTTTTCAGCAAAAATCCAAGTGTCTCACTGTTGCTCAGTCTGATCTGAATCAGTCTTGCATTTTGCTAGGGCTTTGAAAAGAGATACATACCATTATGACTCTTTTAAAGCCCAAATAAAGAAATTCTGAATTATCGACTTAGAAAATCTTGTAGGGTTTCCCACTTTTCAACCTAGTCACCCTGGTAGCATGCTGTTGCAGCATGGCTCTTGAAAACTCTGGGGAAGAGAGATTTCAAAATAGCACCAAGAATATAGATCTCCTAGTGGATATGTAAACCTCTAAGCATAAATCAAGAACTTCTCATAGGAGAGAGCCAAGCCATGTAATAGGAAGGCAATGCCTTTTTCTGCTTTGTGTTTGGTTGGAGTAAACTCTTTTCATCCAAATGACAGAAGTGGTAAAGAATCTTTTGACTTGAATCTTTTTGTTTATCTTATGATGTGAGTAAGGGTTTTGTTATAACTAGAGTGAGATTACTTTTTCTTCTTTTTTGTCTTTGTTTCAGTTTAACGTAATTTCTCCAGTCACTGTCACAGCTCCATAGCTATTTGCTTCACGACGAACAACTTTACCATTTAAAAAAAGAAACTTCTTAACATAACAGCAAAAGAAGCAAAACAAAGGATGTTTCCATGTTATGTTGTTGAGCTTAAAATTTTAACTTAAAATCTTATAACTCTGAGTAGTTCTACAGGAGTTTGTTTTTTTTTTTAAGCAGGAGTTTGGGAACAGTGAAACACTATATTTTGTTGGCAAACAGTTACAAGAATTTAAACGTTTAATCAAGCTCTGTTAAATGCTTCAGTTTATAAATTGTTTATGAGTTAACCAGGACTTTCCACACAAATCTGTTTCACTTTAATAATAGTCTGGAACTTTTCTACAGAGTATTCTGTACATTACAGCCTTCTACTGTTCAGATCTGGATACTGTTATTGTCTGATAAAAATTAGTCTCACTTACAGAAAAGTTTAAATATTGTTCATGAATAAGCCAGTGCTGCTAATATTGAATAAAAGACTCTCTAAAGGTCTTCTTTCTTGCTTCTGTTACATACCAAAAAGAAAGAAAAACAGGCATTGATTCAACTCCACCTACCTGCCAGTCTCCTTTGGCAAGCCTGAAACATTTGCACGGCTGTTTCCCTTTGCCAGCCCAGAGTAAGGAGTTCTGATTTTGCTCTTAGTCTTACACAGATGCAGTTCAACCATTCCCTTGAGCCCGATGACCGTTCAAGGGGATAAATCTGCTGTACTAATGATGGATCAGTCTGTTGGGTCAAAGCATTTTGTCATATTGTTAAGTGCTTGGAGTGCATGCTTAGATGCATAGTACCAACAGAAGGAAAGCACATTGGGTCACCCTCCTGACAAAGAAGTGGTTCACCAAACCAGTGGTAATCCAGTGGTTTTATAAGCATTCCTGCCCTCTCGTGGTAAAACCGGGCTAAATTTAGTTCTTACATGTCATAGAGACTTGTAAAGTGAAAAAAAAAAAAAGAAAAAAGAAAATAATTATAAAATATTTATTCTCTCCTTCTGGTGTCCGAATTTCAAGAGGTTTTTGCAGTCCTTCAGCTTTGTCCTGCATCAAAGGAGATTCTTAGAGATGTTTTGAGATCTAGTTAAAAAAGAGCTGCCTGTAGCTCAGCCGGATCTGTGAATAATTCTTCACATGGATAAAAAGCTGAGATTTTTTTTCAGTTTTATGACTATACAGAGCTTTTCTGCTTTTTTTCCTAACCAGAACCAATTCTTAGGGCACTTTTTAGCAATCAGAAGAAGGTGAAATCATGAAAGAAAAGTGTTAAGGTTGTAATTATATCGCTTTTATATTGCTTCCTGGCAGCAACTTCCCTTTCATTATGCTGAATCACAATGCACTGTTGCTCTTTATTTCTAAAATAATTCGGTAACTATCTGAAAACTAAGGCTACAAGGAATCCTTGTGTTTATTCATGTTTTGCAGAAAGCTATTTAGAAAGAGAGAACCATGTATTTTTGACAGCTCAAAAAAATGGTGCTTTGAAGAAACAAAACTGTTTTCTGTTTGATGCTCTAGATACTGCCACATCTGCACTTCAGATGTAAAGCATACATTGCATTGGTTCACTCACAGTCTTGACTAGAACTGAATCATACTCATACTCCATCCCTACTAGCTTATGCCACTTGATGCGACAAACTCAAACCCAGACTTAGACAAGCCTAGCAAAAACAGAAACAGTAGCTGGATTAATTTAGGTGCTGTGAAGGTTCTTCTTAGATCTTGTCATAGTGAAGGATAATCTGAAGGAAGTTTGTACTCAGACACCTTCAAGGGGATGTACAGAAATACAAATCAGCAAAACAAATAATTAGACCAGATGTAAAATAACGTATTACAGAAGTGAATAAGAAGCATCAGCTAGCCACATGTCTGTCTTCATTTCACAAAAATCTTAAATTACCTTCTTTTTTTTTTTAAATATAAAAGGTAGCAGCCTACACAAAAGCAAGGCCACGAGAGCTTTATTGTTGCATCTAAGAAAGAAAAAGTGGCTTCAGATGTTGTCTTGAAAGAGACTGTTTTCCAAGTTTTCCAAGGAGAAAACACAGGCTATGAAAATATTCTGTTTAACGAAGAATGTGAAAAGAAGCACATCAAAGAAAAAGAATGTGGAGACAGATGTCGTACACATTGCAATGAAGAACAGAATACTTTCCAAACTTGTTGCTGTGACTAGTGACACATCTGTAACACACAGATCTGGCTTTTCGTTGAGTGGAATGTATTTACGCACTTATATGTAAAAGCCAACTCATCAATGAAAAATCCAGGGCCACGCTTTTCAAAAGAGACTAATGATTTTGAGATCCCAAGTCCAAACATCTCAAACAGATTTTATGTTCACTCACATAAAATGGCCAGGTGGAGATGCTGGAAACGAATGCATGCAAAAGGCATGAACCACTTGACCCACTCTCACTGGGTTTATAGAAGACAACTTGTTACATCTTTATCAGCTCTTGTAGCCTAAAAATGACATTATGAAAAATCTATTCCTATGAGACTCACCATTGCTGGAAATAATAATTCCTAAAATATAATGTCTTAATTTTCAGGAAGCTTATTTTGATTTGTTATTTTCTGTAATTTGAATTCCTTTTATATTTGTCAGATTTTCTTTATTTACTGCTCAGCGCATTTATTTGGGTAACAATTTAAATGAAATACACAGTTTTAAATAACCTGCTACAGACATCCGTTTTTTAAGAGTCATTCAGAGGATGTGTTATTCTTCATTTGTTGCATTATGATAAGCCTCAAAGTGTTATTTACAACAAACAAATTGAAAATATTTAAAGAAGAATGTGATTACAGTCTTGTTGTTAAGTATTTCAGGAAGTAAATGTGTTATAAAATGATATATAAGGATCATAAAAATGGTCTTCAGTACTGGAAATAACACCGTAATATACTGATGTTACTATCCCTCACTCTTGGGCTGCATCACAAACCAAGTTACTGTCCACTGCTGGAAAGAATGAATATTTTGGAAAATAAAAGTGAAATAAGATTTTTTTCTTTTTGTCTCTTCCCTGTGATACAAGTAGGAGAATCAAGAGATACTTGAATCTTTCCCAAGATGTGTTAACTATGTCTCTTGTTTACCCTTGCAAGGTATAACAGAAATTTAAGGGAAGAGTATTTAGTTTTTTTGTTGTTTTTTTTTTAAGTTGTGGAGAGTATTTTCAGAAACCAATTTATTCTGAGTTAACTAGGGAGTACCACAAAGTCCCCACAGAAATGTAGATCTTTATTCAGCCTGTCTAACTTTAGATGCTACAATGTGATATCTTCATGAAAAGCCTACTCACCCAACATTCCCTTAATCATTGATTGAAAGTGATAGACACCTCTAGAAAGATGACAGATGACTCTTCTAACAGAACTGAGGTTCATGTTATTTAAGCCTGTACACAATACATTTATTTTTATTCATATTAAGACTTTTCAATAGCTTCCCATGGACACAGGGGTCTATGGATCATAAGTTGAAAATCATTTCCATATAGTCAGTAGTTGCTACAGCAACAAGACACTGCTAATGGATAAACAATTAACTGTAGCTGGAATGAATCTGGGCTTCTGTAAGCTGTTGTGTCTTGATTGAATGGAAGTAGATTTCAGAGTATTGAAGGTTTGTATTGAAGGAGACTATGTAAAATGAAAATTTTGTCTCTTATGCAGAATAAAATTAGAATAAATTGCATTACTCAAAATAAATATATCTGTCTTAGAGTAGGAACCATTAAAATGAATCAAAGCTATCTCATATCTCAGGAATTGCAACCAAACTACTAGGTCTCAAAATGTACCAGTATGCCAACAATAGGCTCTGTGCAGAGACAAGAATACAAAATACCACAAAGAGGAGACTGAGGGGAGATCTTATTAATATTTACAAATATCTAAATGGTGGATGTCAGGAGATTGGGACATCTCTTTTTTCTGTTATATCTAGTGACAGGACAAGGGGTAATGGGATGAAGCTGGAACACAAAAAGTTCAAATTAAATATAAGAAAAAACTATTTTACTGTGACGATGAGGGAGCAGTGGCACAGGCTGCCCAGGGAGGGTGTGGAGTCTCCTTCCTTGGAAGTCTTCAAGACCCGTTCCTATGTGACCTGATCTAGATTGACCTGCTTCTGCAGATCCCTTCCAACCCTACCATTCTATGATTCTATGTTTGAGCCCTAAGGTTCACTCATTAGAGTGAATAGTCTTATTAGCTTGCAGATGTTGGATATACACAGATTTTTGTTCCAAGGAAAAGTCAGCAGCCCTGTGAGTGGAGCATTCACTGGGACAAAGTTTCTTGACAGAAATAGAAATTGTTAGGAGCTGCCAAATATGGAAGCCCAATAGGGGCAAGGATGCTGCAGCTCTGTGATGCCACAGGTCTGACTGACAATGAGGCTGAATGTATACCATAGGTGTGCACACACGCAAATGTGTCTCTTGCCAGATCCCAGACCCTGGGGTTTCTCCAGCAGATGGCCAGGACCCTCAGCCCCCCTCTCCCAGCAGACCATGCCTCCAAGTGGCCCATTCCCAATAACACCTACTGGACCCTGGGCCATGTTTCCCACTTGCCAATTGGTCCAGTCAATGCTGGCCAGAGTCGTGTACTGACAGCACATCCTCGTCAGGCTTCATGTTAACACCATGGATACACAGGACTCCCACCCTAATCCACCCCCATACACACATGCCCATTGTTCAGAGAACCCTGTACCCAGGAAAACCACTAGAAGTGGAGTTTAGTGAGAAGCTGAAACTGATTGTGCTAGCTAGGTGCAGACATGGACAGAGAGGTGTCTTGACCTATGCCTGCTATAAAAAAAACAGATCCTCTCCCTTTCTGCCTCCCATACCTGTTCCTGCCAAACCACTTCAATCCATTCCTCTCCCTGCTGCCTTTGTCTCTCCTCCACAAAGTCCTGTGCAGACACCAAAAGCTCTTTGCTTTACTCCACAGGGAACCCTGCACTCTGGTCGGTGCCCCTGCTCTATGGAGTGAATCAGAGATCCTCTACACTTACTTCTGGTACTGGATGCTCCTTGGGCACATGAGACTATAGCATTGCCCTTGGGACTCCAGCCCTAGGGCTGGAGTGGGCTCTCCTGTCTCTGACTTGAGATTGAGGTCCCCCATGTCATTGTGAGGATGAGATTTGCACTGGATGGTGATTCCCGTGAAGCCCCAGGAGGAGCTAAGTAGGGAGATACTACAGTTCTCACAGCTATGATGCTTCTCTGCTCTCTCTTGTCTGTGGGAGGCAGTTTTTGTCACATAAGTTAACAGAAAGTTCATGGATTTTAGTTAAAATTAAGAGCATCTAGCAAAACTGTTTTATTACTTAGGGTTGTCCTCTGAGGTTTCTCACCTTGTATCCAAAAATTATCCCGATATACATTTTACAGACTTTTTGTTATATTGTAGGGGGAAAACATCAATGTTTAAATGAATGAATTCTTTCTGAAACACACCACTTTACAATACAATTTTTAAGCAGGAATCATTGAACAACTTTAGTTGTATGCCTCCCAACTGCCATTAGCAGAACATGATGGTTACATTTCTGTTGCACAGATGAGAAAAGAGCATGTGCAGATGTTGATTTCAGCCAGGAGAGAAGCAAAGTATTCTTCTAGGAACACTTAGAAGTGATGCTTTAATTTTACTACTTTACCCAAGTAACTTCCAGCCAAAAGATGCTCCTAATAGCCAAATATTTTTCTTTAGTTCTTCAGTTAAAACTTGTATTGACTTCATGGAGACTTATTCTTTGTGAGGATTTATAGAATAAGTTACCCACCCGTGAATGGTTTGTCACATTTCATGTAACAAATGTGGCTTGGCACAGTGACTGTTGCACTCCTGCACTCATTGCATTTGTGTTCATGTTTTGTCTGTAAAACATTGTCCATTTTTAAGAGAAGATTCATCACAGCAGATTCACTTTGTCATATAGACTGGTATTTTCAATTGTATTCTAACTTATGCAGTGTTCTCTGTGGTATGCATTTTGATGATCAGGTCATAAAAAGTAGAGTAATGAAACTAATACATTTCCCCTTTGTCTGTATTTGCCTGCTTCTGTTCATCTTCTTTGCATGGTGTATTTTGTCAATTAAGTTTATAATCCAGAACTGAATGGATTATTTCACCAAAGTCATCATCTGTGCATCTCTACATGTAGCCGAAGAGAAACACCCCTCATAGCTGCACCTCACTATGGAACTTAAATTTGGAGGCCTCAAGTTGCCTGAGATTTCATTGATCATTATTAATGTGATTCTATGATTCTATGACTAAAGCAAGCATATGTTTTTAAGTATAGATTTGTTTATTCTCTAGTTATATTTTCAGAATAGTTTACAATTTTTATTTGTTTGTTTGTTTAAATTAACTTGCCTCATTTTCTTTTGAGTACAAAACCTGATTGTTTTAAAACGGGAAGTATTTCTTATGGTCAATGGCACTTACACCTAGGAGTAAGAAATATACTTTCATTAGATCTGCATTTGGACAATGACTTCTCATGAAGTACCAGAGTCTTCCCTTCTGATGACTTCTGGCTGTGATATATGATGCTGATGTTTTGATTGGGAGTCTAGCCCCTAGCAGAGACAAAGAGAACCTCAGCTGGGCTTTCATGTGTCTTTACAGGAACATAGCCAAATCAAAATATTTAGTTTTCGGGTCTCTGGTCTTTAAGAGAAATGAAGTAAAACAAAAGCAGCTTTCCATGGACTGCTCCCAGTTTTTGCAACAAAAAAAAAAAGATTTAGTCAAAACTCAAATTTTCCATTGAAAGAGTTTCAATGTAAAATGTTCAAGCAACCATAAAACCCAGTAAGAAATATGAATTAAAGGAATGTAATTTTTCAGCCTATCTCCTTGCACTCATTCACTTTTATACACACAAACACACACAAGGAGAGACTGCTATACACTATAATGTTGCTTATATTTGTCATTTAAAGAATCAGGAAGAAGACAATGAAGATTTGTTATAATCCTCAAACAAGTTTTAAAAAAATTCCTTCAAGGCATATCGAGACCAGTGTCATTAACATGATACTTCTCCAAGATACTGTTTCCTAGTCTTTCAGCCACTTGAAAAAGGTAACTGAGCTTAGATAAAGTTTTTAGAATATTAATTCAAAGAATAATCATGGGCTTTCTAATTGTATAATTTTAAGAGGAAAGACAAATGTGGGATGATTATAGTATTCCCTTCACTGCTAAATGAGACAGAGAATTAGCTGAAATTGAGATGTGTCATATCTGGTAAGTCAATGGATTATTGACTTTAATACAGTAAATGTATTATTAGTCTCACATTTAACAACCTAGAAGTCCAAAATAACAGTTGAGAAACTCATGAAATAATAATTGGTACTTTAAAAGTTCATAATGAAAATAGCAACCTGTGTGTTTATGTAAGTGGATAAGTTGGATGGTGAATAACAGCGAAAGAAGCAGAGAAAAAGAGAAGGGAGAAATAAAGATGCCTACATGTGACCCTTTAAAATTATATCAGCCAGAAAACAGTTTAAGCACAGCCATAGCCCACATGGTTTCTACTCTTGTCACTGTCAAAAGCTCAAAAACTAAACAATTATACTATGCTAAGGAAGCGTAGAGCTCAGGGTACCAACTACAAGACAAGGCATACAGGTGGACTCTACTTGATCCATTTGGCTTACACAGAGGAGATATTAATTTGGCCTTTGATTAAGGTTTGATTAATGTACTAGACATACTCATAGTTTTATTTTTTAGGCTGAAATCATTGCTTAGGTGCATCATAGATGTACCCAGATACCTCTACTACTCAAATCGCGTAGGAAGAGCCATTAACTGACACAAACAGTGACGTGGGCTGGACAGCTGCAGCATTTTCTGAGATATCCTTGAGTTTCATCTATGCAACTCAGGATCAGATCTCACACATTTAACTGTGAAGCCCTTTCAAAACAGATGCAACTTTTTTGTAGGTGGAAAAAGGTAGATATATGACAGGATATATGACAACTTTGCAGGAAAAATATGAGAATGTGGATCAATACCGCAAAACATCAGACTAGATTTTAATTCTAATTTGTAGCAATCCTCAAGAAGATTAGGGAAAAAAAAAGCTGCTATTCTGATAAGGAAATAGAATAGATTATAATCAATTATGCAAACCACCTCTTTTATTTTCAAATATCCTAGATCAATGGTAGTCCTGAAAGCCTTCAGGAACCAAAAGTATTCTTTTGCTCATTTTCATAGACACATCTTGAATGTGTTGTCCTTTTACAAATTAACTATAGGTATATGCTGCATTGAGTGATGGAACTCCTTACCAGGCAGTTGTTGGCTGCTCTTTGTTTTGATCTTAATAAATAAAATCTTTCAGAAATTAGGTGAAGTAATGAAAAGTCTCAAGACAATGAAGCAAAGGGTCACAGATGCATGTTTCTGTTATAGACCAATTAGCTAGCAAACAGAGAGTGAAATAAAGTCAGGTTAGCTCATTACTTTTTATCTACTTGGGATCAACAGAGACGATTCAGAGATTTCTAGGATTGCATTTGTACTAAGTTTAGGATAGTTTGTTTTGTAAACACCTGCTTATTGTCAGATATTTTGTTCTGTGGAAAGGATTTCAAAGCAACAATTTTTATTTGTAGAAAGATGTTTGAAAATTTTATATAGTCATTGATCTTGAGTCAAGTGGTTTTATTAAAAATTACTTCATATAAATCTGAAAATGTCAGTGCCAATAGGGAGCTCTAAGCTCTGCACATGTAAATATCTAAGCACTATAGGAACATATACAGATAGGTGCTAAGGTGAGATTTGTGGACCAATATATTTTGACTTAGGTATTTCAAATAACACTCAATTCTTTTGCAGAAATTCCTCTAGGCATAGTTGCAGTTGCATAAGATACATTTCCAAATATTCATAGAATCATAGAATCAATTTGGTTGGAAGAGATCATCAAGTCGAACCAGTAACCTAACACTGCCTAACCCACCGCTAAACCATGTCCCTCAGCACTTTTAAATATCCCCAGGGATGGTGACTCCACCTTCTCCTAGGGCAGTCTGTTCCAGTGTCTAACAACCCTCTCACTGAAGAAGTTCTTCCTAATCTCCAATCTAAATCTCTTCTGGTGAAACTTGAGGCCATTTCCTCTTGTCTTTCATTCATTACTTGTGAGAAGAGACCAATTCCCACCTCATTACATCCTCCTTTGAGGTAGCTATAGAGAGTGGTTACATCTCCTCTCAGCCTTCTCCAAACTAAACATGGAGTTGTTATGGCCCAAGTGCAGGACCCAGCACTTGGCCTTGTTGAATCTCCTACAATTGGCCTTCATCCAGCCCATCCATCCAGCCTGTTCAGGTCCCTCTGAAGAGCCTTCCTGCCCTCAAGTAGATCTACATATCTGCCTAGCTTGATGTCATCAGTAAACTTATTGAAAGTGCACTGGATTCCCTCATCCAGATCATTGATAAAGATGTTAAACAAAACAGGCCCCAGCACTGAGCCCTGGGGAACACACCTGGTGATTGACTATCAACTGGATATAACTCTGTTCACTATGGCTCTCCAGGTCTGGCCATTCAGTCAATTTTCCAGTCATCTCAGAGTGGGTCTATCCAAGCCATGGGCAGTCAGTTTCTCCAGGAGGATGCTGTGGGACACAGTGTCAAAAGCTGTACTGAAGTCTAGGTAGACTTTCACATCCACAGCCTTTTCTTCACCAACTAAGGGGGTCACCTTGTAATAGAAGGAGATATTCAAAAGAAAGTTAGAAAATTTATTAATCAACAGAACCTTTATGAGACAGAAACATTTTGATACAAGCTGCTGTTTCTGTATTTGACCTTATTTGGAGGTCTAGGGGGAATGGGAGAGGAATTTACTCTCTCAGAAGCTCCTTTACTTTAGGCTGACTCTGACAAGTTTTCAGTTGAAAGAGAAGAGTTCAGGGTGAGTTTTTTAAGTGGAAAGGAGTAGAGGGATTTAGGAGGAAAAAAAGCCACCCGTAACCTTTTTTTTGGAAGGTCATATTGATTTTAAAACCATATATTTTCAAGTTTTATTGCTATTTCCTTTTTCTAAATAGGAAGGTTTTTTTAGTATTCTGACTGTACTGAATTCTCTAGAATTCCCCAAATGGCAAAAATTGATAAGCATACTTGTAAGATACAATAGGAATTCCCTTTCTTCAAGGAACCACAATAAGCAACAGAAAAAATATAGAAATTTGAAGGATCAAATAAATTACAGCAGTAAAATCTGAGAAGTCTCATGAAAAAGACTTTGAAGTATTTTTTGAAATAAGAATTGAAGTATAATGACTGTAGAAATCACTCCAAAACAAGGTCATCTATAACTGACATATATTTTGTTTTCTGTAGATGCAGCTGACGAGAAAGTCACAAACATTTTATTACCTCTCTCCAAGGTTATAAATTTCTCATTTGTAACAATTTTTCTTGTTGGCATTTGACCCTGTTCTCCCATATCAGAAGAAAGACTATTGTGATCACAGAGTATTAGTACAAAAAAGCATAAAACATAGTTCTAACATGAATCCTTCCTTTTCCCAAGTAACACCATTTTATTCAGCAAATCTCCTTTCTTCATGCATTTCATAATAGCTGCCTGTGCCAGTAATACAAATAAGCTTTCTCTCCTGCAGAGCCAACACAGCTAGGAAACATCAAGCTGCAAATTTTGCTCCATCTTGTATATCATCAAGAGACTTGTTCAATAGCTTTCAGCTGGATACACCTGTGCAGTTCTGTTGAGGGAAATAGGGTGATGATGCCATCCATAGAGAGCTTAATTTAGAATTTAGTGTTGCACAGATGTAGCTGGGAGCTCATTTGCTTTGTAGAACATTTATAACTAGCAGTGATAAGTGATATGAAAAAAACCCCTCCCTTGAACATCTAGCTTGATTTCAAGGAATGCAGAGAAAGCAGTCAGACAAAAAAACCCCAAAACCACAACAACAAAACACAAAACAAAACAACATAAAATAAAGCAAAATAAAATAAACTCCTCTTTTGGATTTCTAAATTAAGTCTATTAGATACATAAATCCTTGAGTGGTAATGATGTGAAACCCACTGTGCCATTAGCACTGGGACTTTTCAGGATGGGACCACACATATTAGTCTGAAGGTTAAACTACTTATTAGTCTGAACTAAAATACTAATTAGCCTGAACTAGCCCACTTTTTTTTTTCACCACTAGGGGAACAATTTTATTCAAAATTTGCTAAACTAAATTCATATTGAAAGAAATTTTGACCAAGATATCCAATATATCCAACATGAAAAAATAATAGAATTTATATTATCTTAATTTTTTAATGAGAGTAATTGCTGTAAAGTCCTAGAAACATTTTTTAAGATATATAACGCAAAGCCTTGCTTTAGAGTGAATTTTGCTTAAAAACAATCAAAATCATCATTAGCGTACTCTTATACATAACTACTCCAGAACCATAAAGAAAACCATTTCTAAATTGACTACAAAGTTGTATTCATTAACAGTCTTGGAGAGTGTGGTTGTGTGCTGTCCTACATCTGTGCAGGTTATAAAATGTGATCAGAGGATTTGATTTGTCTACAAATGCCTGCATAAACAGACTAATCAAGAAACTGCACAGGTTTTATAGTCTGCATTGCAACTAATCTATGAGTTAAATCTACAAAGCTAAATATTTGCTTTGGACGTGTTCATGAATACAGTTATAAGCATTTATATAAAATTAAATGTTAATAACTTTCCTTTTCATTTCTTCAGAAAGTAAAACAAGTATTCTGACAGTGTATTTCATGTGTCTTTTAGAAGTTTTTAAAATTAAATAATGAAAATTTTCTTGTGTGTATACAGTAATAGAAAGTCTTATACTTTTAAATTGCAGACTTTCATAAGTAAAGCTGTAGTGCATTATATCAATATGTTATCAACGTTATTCAATCTTTCAATCTATAAGACAGTACCGCTATTGTTTTTGTATGTATAATTTGGACAGTTCTAGATGTTCAATTTTATTGCATTTGTGTATAACTGTAATGAGATTTGCAGGCATAAGAATTACCAAGGCATTTCACATAGTATGAAACCTTCTACTGCTTTAATGAAAAGGATGTCAAGGTCTTCAATAGATGGACCAAATAATCACTATTTTCATTATTTATGTATAACCATCTGTATTCCAGCTCTTTGTAGGAAAGTGTGAAGTAATTGCCCTGAGGTTAAAAATTTGGTTGAAATACAACGCTTTTGAATGTGCTTTTACTTATCTATCCCTTTTCCCTTGCCGGCTATGAAAAAAAGTCTTGTAAGGTCTTCCCTTGCCACCTTTGATTTGTATTGCTATGATCTTTTTTTATACTCTGACCTTTTAATAAAAACTTCCTTCATACTGGGTAGCCGGTATGATATACTATCACTTGTTTCTTACCGTAAACATTCGTCATACCCAGTGAAAGCTGACTTGATTTGTGCATAGGCACAGTTTCTGATCCTTGCTTTTAAATTCAAAAGTGTTGATTTTCTCTCTCACCGAACGTATACTTGATTAAAGTAACGGTACAAAAATTGCAGAGGTATCAGTGTCTCTATCTCCCACTGTGATATCCAAACCTAGGGATAGTTACCCTAAAGCTCCAGCTTCTGGAGTCACGTAACTTTACAGAGTTTGCAAAAATTGTACAGACTTCCTAGAAGCAAGTAAAATAAATGAAAGCTATTGGGTTTAATTCCACAGGTTTAAAGATTTCTCAAGATATGCTTTGACTCATTACTTTTGGACACTAATTTGGCAATATTGATGCACTTACAATTCTTCTAGCGAACTCTTACAAAACAGAAGTGCAGCAGTACAAACACTTTAAAACCTGCATCCTATCTGGAGAAAGACACGAAGAAGGATAGGGCATGAGCAGACAGAAACAGTAACTCTTCCAGAATATAATAAATTCATAAAAATGAGGAAACTGATACACTGCCCAATGTTAAATGTGCCTTCAGGTGTGCCTGAATGCATTTCCAGTATTGAAATCTGTACATGCCTTTGCTAAGCCACCATCCAAATTCTAGCAATGCTTAGATATGAATATATCCTACCTTGTTTAGATTCCTAATTGACACTGCTTAGTTATGAACATAAGTTCAATTATCTTCCCATTTTTCACTAAAGATAAGAGGCATCTACAGAAAACATGCAGGAAAAGGTTGAGTCCCATTGGGAAGCTGAAGCTGTTGAAGTCAGGACAAGCCAGTTTGTTGACATCCATTCTGCAAAGACCTTCATGGCACAAAGTCTCGTGCCTCTTGATTGCCCCATGTGAAGTCAGAACTGAAGGTCAAAATTACTCATTTGCTATAGGAAGCAAATGGGAGATAGCATCTTAAGGTCTAAAACAGTTGTAATGATGCTCAAGGATGATTCTAGGAAGAAGAATGTACCCCACATGGTGAAGGAGACCTAAACATCCAAATTGTCATCTCTCATTGACCACAGAAACCATTAACTTCCAACATTATGTATCTATATAGTATAAATGACTTGAAATCGACCTAGAATCTCAGAGTTGAGTATAGATCATACCATCTATATCATGATTTTTATGTATAAAATCTATGTTTAGAAAGATATATTTATACATCAATTTTACAGACAAAATTGTTTAAAGGGTACATGGGTGAATACTTCAGTTATGAAATGTAAGTATTTAGGAAGAGTGTGTGTGTGTGTGTGTAGTGTGTGTGTGTGTGTTTAGAATGTTTGATTATAAAAAAATTGAAGAAAGAAGAATCTTACCTTGCTTTTCATCTAATAGCTCAAATACCCAAAGGGAAAAGACAGAAATATGGGTTCTACACTCCAAGAAATATTGACATTATTTGTATGTTTGCAATAGAATCATAGAATGGTAGGGTTGGAAGGGACCTTTAGAGATCACCTACTCCAACCCCCCTACCAAAGCAGTTCTACCTAGATCAGGTCACACAGTACTTTGATCTTCAGTCTGAATCTAGTAAAAGACATTTCTCTCCATCCAAAGACACTGACAAGTCTTGAAAAATCATGTTTCCTAGATATCTCTTTATCATAATGTGGTAAAGATGTTGATTTTTAATTATTAAATCAACGTTTCTTCAAAAGGACTTGAAACTGTAAAAGCATATCACAGTCAATCAAAAAGAACAGCATAGTGGAAATCACTTCTCAGGTCACAAAGCGGAAACAAATTACTTTTCTTGTCTCTGAAAAAAAGTGGGGGAAAACGTTTTATACAGTAGTGTGGACATATGTGAGAAATTCAAAGGTGTGAGTTACTGATAATTAATTATTAATAAACGGCTTAGACTTCTCTAATATGAATGTGATTCAAACTTCCTGCATCAATCCTGTCATTTGCCAAATATAGTCACAGTAAAATAGTCAATGAATGTTCTACAGTTAGCATTTATCTAGCCCTCCTCCTCTGCTAGCAGGAAGCCTGTATGGAAAAAACTGTCAGCAAAATGGTAAGCTGTAGAGGGTAACACTAGTAAATTCCACGTAAAGAAAATATTTTAATAGTGTATTGCTGCCAAGAAATTCAGAAAAGTGATTCTCAGCAGATGTATTTTTAATTCCTGATTTTGCAAATATATCCAGATGTGATTAAAATCAGTCTATTCTGTATGTGAAATCAATCGTCTACACTTTTTTTAAGATAAAGACATTTTTATGTAAATATTTATATAGCTTCGGAAGACCCCAATCCTGCACACGCTCACTGATAAGTGGAGTGCTTATTACAAGTACATCCCTTCATAACAGTGGTCTAAAATTTATACTTTGATAGCAGTCAGTCTCTGGGAAGTAAAACAGTGCTTGCCCAGGAGTGCACTGGAGCACAATTTAAACTTATCTTTACTCACAAATATGCCTAACAGAATGATAATTAGGACTAAAGTATCTAAATCCCACTGGCCGAATTGTTTTCTGAGGGAGCTTGTGTTTCCTTCTCCCGCTACAGACACTATACCTTTAGTCCAAACCCACACTCCATTTTTACTGGATGATATCTCTTATCCTTTTTAAAAAACAAGTTTGGGACCTACCAGCTTAGTGAAGATAACCTCTGAAAGATATCTAAGCTGTATCTTTTCTGTTCCTACTGAATGGCTGTTAAAGTACAGTAATTTGAAGTAGTTTGATATGTATCTCAAAACATCAATTTGTGGCCAACATTGTCTCATGATTTAAGATACCAATAGACAGATTGGAATTTAGTAGAATAGATTTTTACTACAAAGCTTGCTCCTGTGATTTTCTTGGTCTTTTTCTATTTTGGTACTAAATGTATTTTATTCTGGTTGTTATTTTCACAGCATGATGTACTGAAGTTGTTAGTCAAAATAAAACAATAATACGTATCCTTGCAGACAGAGAAGTTTTGGTTGATACAGGCCTGGTAGGCTGTTAGTTTGATGGCCACCTCAATCTAAGAGTAGGTCTTTTTCTATAGGCTTTTAGAAACAATAATACAAAGAACTAAAGTCAGAAAATATTGCAGCTGAACTGTTTTGTTACTCTTTTCATATTGTGTTACCTATGACAAGAATTTTCTTAAACTGCTAGCTGCTCTGGTTGTTTCATACTGTCCCTGATTGAAAATACAACGTGCCTAAGATTCCATAGGATTTTTGCTGGTATATTTTGAAGTCTATAAGGTTCTGGTTTTGTAACAGTCCAGCTGTTTTCTGATTTCAATGTGAAACACAAATCACTGGGAAGTTTTGAGAGGAACTTATGTAGAAGAGGACAGAAGTGGTTCTTTAATATTGGAACCATGTCATATAATATTTCATGTCCACCTTGAATCTCTGCGATTTAGCCCAAGAACTTTACTTATCAAAGGTTATTGCACCCGTTGTCCCACACTGCCACTCAGCTGAGTCTGGAGTCTGGCTGAGGAGTTATCTTTTTCTTATTTTCTAGCAGACAGGTTGTGGATGCTATATGTATCTGGAAAAGAAATGACAGAAATAAGTGCAGATATTTGTAACTAGTTTCACAAAGAAGGAAAAAACTTCCTAAAACTACAACAGATTAACCTTTTCCCCCTTTAACATTTCCCCTTTAACATCATTCTGTCTTAACAATAGGAAATGCTAGAGTCTCTGGGAGGTAGCCTCCATCAGAGTCGGTAGTTCTCTGCAATCCAGTAAAAGACAAAAAAGAGAAGCTGTTATCACCATTACCCATCACTCCAGAGAGGTAGTTTCTGATTTACACTGCTCTGATGGCTAGAAATACCATTTTAATTTTAAACCTAATTTTACTCCTGATTATTTTACCTATTCATTCTTAAGTCAACAATACAACTTATAACAACGATTATCTCCATCTTCTTCATAGACAATGCAGTATTCTATCATAATTTTCATCCAGCCTTCCCAAAAAGTCAAACCTTTCTCTGCGAGCCAGGTTACCCATTTGATAATATCTTTCCGGAGATAAAGCTTGTGTTGACTCTAGTCACAGATACTTGTTCAGTAGACTTCTCCAGACACACTGTCCCACACTGCTAAGCTCAGTGGTACACTACTCTGATGTGTAAAGCAAGTAGCTGTGAGCAGCAGTGAGCAGTTGAGAGCTGTATTTGTAGATTACACTGGACTATGTGCATATAACTGTTTTGCTTCTGATTGAAAGCTAGCTTGTGTGGAATTAGCTTGACTCCCTATTTATCAAAAGCACAAGTCGTGGGTCCCTCTTCAGTGTCTTCAAATTGTTCTTCATTTCTTCAGTACTGTGAAGACCTAACTCTTCCTGCACTCATCTGTTAAGTCAAGTGAGACAAAATGCAGGTGTCAAGCTATAGGGTGATTAAATCTGTCTTTTATCCCAGGGAAGAAGTGTCCCCCATACTGTGAAAATACATTGTGTTTTCCAGTATTGTGAGAACTTTAGCCCCCCTTGACAGGAATACCTAAAACATTATTTCTGTTGTCTTGATTTTTTTTCTTAGTTCTATTGATTAAAAAACATACTACTAAATGTCTCTAGATACTATAATATTATATCCACAGTATGTGTATTACAGTTGTCTTCCAAGAAATAAGCATCACAACACGCTAATAGTAATTGCATAGTTTAAATATATGACCAAAGGGACATCTATTTTATCTTATTTTAATGATGTGTTTATCTTTAAAGGCTTTCTTCTCCTTTTCAGTGTCTGAAGGTCCAAAGGCAGTATATATTTTATCTTAAGAAGAAAAAATATGGATCTATATAATTAAAATATTGTCTGAAATAATGAATTATATAGATTTCCTATTCTTCTAATATATAGGAAGAAAATTGTTCTATACATAAAATTCAAAATACTTCAACCATTTTCAGTATGAAGTTAAACAGAAGGACTCACAATTCTATAAATAGGTTTAAATTAACTGAGATTGTTCCAGCAGAATATGTGATACTCAGAGCTCTTGTTTCACTTGACGAAAACAAAGAAGCAATCAAACTATCTTCATAAAGACACCATTGTTCTTCACCAACGCCCCTTGCTAGTCTGGAAATCATTATTAGATATACTAATAATATCTTCTGAGCTTAAATAGTTAGGAGAGTATGAAATCTGGGTCATATGTAAATCTATTCAATGGTTTGATTTGTCTTGAAGTGGTGTTGGTGTAGGCATAAGACATTGGTTAACTGGGATCATAGGTGTTTGATCACAAAGAGAAGAAGAATTCTCCTTCTCCCATAATGCAAAATAATCAGTGATTAAATGTCAGCCTGAGGTTTCTTCATGACTGCTTATGGGCAGTTGATAACTGTCACTGCCTTTGCTGCTTAGGGAGGACAAGTTAAAACACCTGTCTTTTTTGTTAAACTATAGTCACAGATCATCATTTCAACTGTCCCTGCTTTGTGCAGTGTCATCACTTCTCTCCACAGCAAATGTTTTAAACAGGGAAGGAAAACATTTCTGATTTTCAGCATGATTTTTCCAGTGCTACAGGAAATCAAGAGTCTTGGCAGTTTTTATTAGAAGCTGACACTTCTCTGGCTACCTAAGGAAAAGAAATTATTGGATCTGCATATGCTAGCAAAGGAAAAGTAAAGTTAAGTGAGCACGTAGTGTATGAGAAAAATGACTTGTTTTCATGTGATGTCATGGTTTTGGCCCATCTAGAGATAAAAGACAACAATTAGACTCAAGTATCACAGACATGAGAATTTCTAAACTGCAAGGGGGGCTTAATTGCCATTTTTGGTCCCAGACAACACAGATAAGGCTACTCCGCTTGGGGAAGAAAACAGAAAATAAAACCCCAAAACATAATAGACAGAAAACAACAGAGAGTGGTACAATGATGAAGAGCACAATCAGCCCTTTAAGATCACCTTCTCCCCACTCCTCCCCTTTTTCCCAGGCTAAGAGTCCTGATCCTGGTGTCTTTTTCTCTTCCCCTGCTGAATGGCTCAGGGAAGGTAGAGAATGCGGGTTTCAGTCAGTTTGTTCCCGATGGTTCCTTCCACTTATTATTCCACAATTTAAACTCAACAACACATTTTTAAACAGGACAAAAACCACAATGTTTAAATCTATTTCCATTAATTTAAGGCTAGTGTACAACCCATCAGACTGAGTAGCATCCGTATCTCTGTGAATGAATGTGCCGTATCTTGAAGTTAATAATTGTTTCCATATGCTACTGGTTCATAATCAAGAATTATTTTTTTTCAATAGATACTCAAGTGCTTTTTATTTAACATTTTCTTGATATTACATCCTCCTACAACTCTATTTTTAAAACTTAATTTTTGAACCTTTAATCCTTTCAAAAATGTTATTTTCATTTATAAGATTGTTTAAATTTTTATTATCTCCACTACTCAATTTACTTCACAGATATAAGGAAAGTGAACTCATAATAAAATGTCTAAGTAACATGTTTTTTATTTGTTCATTATCATTCTGGATTGGCAGCTAACCCTTATCAAGTAGAAATTAATTTAATGTTCTCTTTTGTTATGCAAAACAGTCCAACTACACTGAAAATAACACTATAAAAACTGAGAAAACTGTATTTAAATGTGAAATGATGTAGAAAACATTCTTCATCTTTTTGCCCAATGGTGAATGCAGTCAGGTGAGGGAGACCTATGGTACACATTGCTCTCAGGATGTATTGCCCTGAAGATTTCTACTGTCTTTCTCCTGCAAAACACTACTGTGCTTTGTGCACTCCTGGATATGTTAATGTGCAGAATGCTTACCATACATGCAGCTGTTCAGCTCTGACAGATAAGACTAGGAATTTATTCCAGTGATAGTTAGGGCATGGTGACAGAGGAGGGGAGTGATCTGGGCTGAGATTACACCCAGGTAGACAAGCGTTTCAAATCCATCTCTAATCTGAACTAAGAATTATTGAATAAAAGTGAGAAGGGAGATGAAGACTTTCAGGTTTGTTTTATAAACTCCTCCCTAAAATTTTTACTGTATTTCTGTGGAAATTACTTTCTTCTGGAAGAGCCTGAGGACATGTTTCTGTAGAACACTTTGGTAGTCTGGGATTTACCTCACCCAGGGTTCAGGATGACATAACAAAATACTGGTAAATGCATACAAAGCCAGTAAGTACAATCAAGAGATGTTGATCTGTTAAAGTAGCTTCTGGGTCATTAGCAGTGCTCATGATTTACTGTCTTTCCTGAGAGCAGCTCCAAAAGTCCAGCGTAACATCACCAATTTGTCTAATTTGACTAAACTTTGTTAGTCACCTAAATAATGTAAAATGCTTGATGTGATCATCTGAAAGAGACATTACCTCAGTAAAGGACATTACAGTCTGCAATTAATGAGACCTTTGTTGAACCATTTCCCACCTTTTCCCATTCAATTCTGAGTCTTATATAAAATTACAAGCAAGGCTCAGCTACAATACTAAAAAAAACCCTGGTGTTTTTTGTCCCTGAGGCCAAGTAGCAGGACATGGCTTACTCCTACCCACCTAAACACTTTTCAATGGAAATATTGTGACTGCAGTTATACTTCTACAATGGCAACTGTGCTGGTCAGACAATCTCTCTTGAGCTCTGTCAGACACTTTTTAAAATAGGATATAACACTGAAAAGCTAAATCAAGACGGTAAATGTGCTAGCAATTAAGTAATGCATCATGTTATTGCTTAGAGTTGTGTCTTGGGTTTTTTTGTTAGTGTAGTGTATCAGAACATTGAATCCACTCTTAATGTACAGTTATGTTATATTTAACTGTACACTGCCTTTTAAGGTTTGTAAAAATATATATATATTGGGAACTTCATCAAGATGGAACTTCATTGACCCAGGGAACTACAGGCCAGTCAGCCTCACCTCCATCCCTGGAAAAGTAATGGAACAACCCATCCTGAATGTTATCACTGAGCATATGAAGGACAAGATGGTTATCAGGGGGAGTCAACATGGCTTCACCAAGGGGAAATTCTATTTGACCAACCTGATACTCTTCTATGAGTGCATAACCGTCTGGCTACATGAGGGGAGAGCAGCAGATGTCATCTACCTTGACTTCAGCAAGGCTTTTGACACTGTCTCCCATAACATCCTCATCAGAAAGCTCAAGCAATGTGGCTTGGATGAGTGGACAGTGAGGTGGATCGAGAACTACCTGAATAACAGAGCCCAGAGGGTGGTGATCAATGACACAGAACCAAGTTGGAGGCTTATGGCCAGTGGAGTTCCACAGGGATCGATTCTGGGGTCAGTCTTGTTCAACATTTTCATTAAGGATCTGGATGAGGGGACAGAGTGTACTCTCAGCAAGTTGGCTGATGACACCAAACTGGGAGGACTGGCTGATTCCCCAGAGGCTGTGCTGCCATTCAGCAGAATCTCAACTGGCTTGAGAGTTGAGCAGAGAGGAACCTCATGAGGTTCAACGAGGACAGGTGCAGAGTCCTGCATCTGGGAAGGAACAACCCCATCCACCAGTACAGGC
The DNA here is from genome assembly GCF_028858725.1 of Colius striatus. Lineage (NCBI taxonomy): Eukaryota > Metazoa > Chordata > Aves > Coliiformes > Coliidae > Colius > Colius striatus. The sequence goes on along the minus strand of NC_084759.1, from coordinate 173,802,807 downwards.
TGGGGGTCAAACTGCTGAAGAGCAGCTCTGCAGAGAGAGACCTGGGAGTCCTGATTGATAATAAGCTAATCATTAGTCAGCAATGTGCCCTCGTGGCCAAGAAGGCCAATGGCATCCTGGGATGCATCAAGAAGAGTGTGGCAAAAAGCTCCACTTAAATAAAGGACAAAAACTATTTCACTGTGAGGGTGAGGGAGCAGTGGCACAGGCTGCCCAGAGGCATTGTGGAGTCTCCATCCTTGGAGGTCTTTGAGACTCGCCCAGACATGTTCCTATGCGATCTGATCTAGGTGAACCTGCCTCTGCAGGGAGGTTGGACTAGATGATATCTAAAGGTCCCTTCCAACCCCTACCGTTCTATGATTCTATGAAGATCACCTCTAAGTCATATGATTTGGGGTCTAGGTTTGTTTGATCTTTTTCATTTGGTTTATTGCAAAAGCCATTAGATCATCTAGTCATTCCATATATAAGACAATTGTATTTCATCTGTATCAAACTCCATTAACTTCCTTTAGTTAACTAAAGGAAACATTTTTTAAAGGTATTCATCTCAAAACATGTAAATATAGTAATTGTCTTGGTATTTTGGTCCTGTAGAAAAAGTGTTTGTTAATAAATGATACTTTACTTCTCATTTAAATATGTCTTCATTCAGTTTCTACACAACAGTTGTTCTTATACAACAGTCCACCATATTAGAGGTTCCTTTAGCTTTGTCTAATTTCTTCTCACTAGTTAATTAGTCATACTAGCTAAATAAAAAGTCCATTTAATAATAGTTTCAAAGACATATGTACACATATATGTATTTATATGTTTTTAAAAATAGAAATACATTATAGAATGTATACAGCATTTTAATGTTTGTCTAAGTGCTATTGTGTTGCAGATATTTTGTGCTTCCCTACACACACATACAATGCTATATTTTAGCATACTTTTCTTAGTAAACCAAAATCCTATAGCCTACAGGCTTATATATTTTTTGTTATCATTTTGCACTAATCTTTTTTCTAAGAATGACCCTATTGACCATAAAAATGTAACCAGGTCATATGATATGGTTGTAATTTTTTCTTCTTCACTTATCATGTAAGTATTCTTTCTCACCTGTGTACTTTATTGCCTATGATTTCATATTTCTCTCAATGTCATTTATGCAGATGTTGAATTCAACTGATTACATAGTCAGTCCCTGAAGAACCTACAGGAAAGCCCTCATATAATGTTGATTTACCACTGACCTTTTATCTCTGTGGGATATAAATTCATTTATGCCCTATTGCAATTGTACAGTGTACTCTTTTAACCAGAATGTCACAGCAGTTCAAAAATCACACAAAACCTCATGTCATTTCTAGACTACCTATATTAGTCATTTTTATTGAAAAATTTGTAATCTCATCAAAAAATGAAAGCAATTTTCTTTGATAGTATCGCTGCTCTTTAAAACTCTGCTCACGAACATTAACAAAATTCTTGTTGAGTAGTCCTATACAAAATAAAAAATCCTGTCAATTTGGTTACCAACTTCATGGATTGATGTAAAAGAAGATATAGCCTGTGGTAACTCTGAATCATGCCACTGACCTTTATTAATGTTACTAACACTGTAGCATATTTCTGGTCTTTGGAACTGCCAAATGCTTTAAGGTAATTAAAAATTATCAGTGAGCTAGCTATTTCTTCAAACGACTCTTTGAGCCTCAAGTACAAGTTACCTGAACTTCAGATATCCAGAGCAGATGTCACCTTACTTTCCTGATGGTAACTGAAAGACAGGAAAGTACCTCATTGTACCACACTATAGGAGTCTATCACCTTTATTTTCCAATACAGTTCAGAAATGTTCTCACATTTTCTTTTCATAGAATCACAGAATCACAGAATCACAGAATCCTTAAGGTTGAAAGAGATGTTTCATACCAAATTAATTACCTTTATCCAGAAATTACATTAAATCAGATTTGTAATGAGGCATTTCAATGACAGAATTCAGCTATCAGGATGGTTACTCTTTCCATCTGTATTTTTCCATGTTCTTGAAGAGTAGATCTCACATGGTGTAGTGGTTTCGTCTGGGCCAGGTTTTTTGGTAGCGGGGGGAGCTAGAGAGGTGGCTTCTTTAAACAAAGATCTGCCAGAAGCTTCCCCTGAAGCTGACGGGGCTAACACCAGTCACTTCGAAGATGGACCCCACAGCTGACCCAGTCCTAGCCAATTAGTGACTGAGATAATGCCTCTGTGAGTAACATAGTTGAAAAGGAGAAGTTGTTGGGCAGTTGCTAACCTGTAGCATCAACAGGGAGTGAGAATGAGAAAATATCTCTGCACACACCAAGGTCAGTGGAGAAGGAGAGGGAGGAAGTGCTTAGACCCCGAAAGAAAGACTCCCCTGTGACCCATGGTGATGACCATGGTGAGGCAACTGTGGCTCTGCACTCCATGGAGGCCACCAGGAAGCAGAGATCCATTTGCAGTCCATGGAGGACCCCACACCATAGTGAGTGTGTGCAAAGCCCGTGTTGGGAGCAAGTTCCTGCCAGGATCTGGAAGCCCATGGGGAGAGAGAAGTTCATGCCAGAGCAGGTTCACTGTCAGGACTTGTGATCCTGTGAGGGACTCAGGCTGGAGCAGTTTGTTCCTGAAGGACTGTTCTCCCGGTGGATGATCCATGGTGGGGCAGGGTGTGAGGAGCTGCCCCTGTGGGAGGCCCCATGCTGGAGCAGTTAGTGAGGAACTGTATCTCATGGGAAGGACCCACACTGGAGAAGTTCATAAGCTACTTGTGTCCCGTTGAGAGGGACTCCACACTGTAACAGTGGGAAATGTGAGGAGGCCTCCCCCTGAGAAGAGGGCAGCCTAGGCCAGTGGCAAAGTCCATCTGTAATGAACTGACCACAACTCCCATCCCCCATCCCCTGCGCCGCTTGTGGGGGGGAAGAGGGTGAGTCCTGGGAAGAGGAGAGGTGGAGGGAGGTGTTTTAAAATTTGGGTTTTTTTCTCATCTCTCTGTTCTTATTGTTCCTTTAATAAATCAAGCTTTTTTCTCTCCTAGTCTGTTTTGTCCATGACACTAATTGCTGAGCAATCTCTCCATCCTTATCTCAACTCACAAACCGCTCATTATATTTCTCTCCTCTTCTCTCCAGATTAGGAGGGGGAGTGATTTTATGACTTGGTGGATACCTGGCTAAATCACCACACATGGGATATTCTCATGAATAAGAAAAAAGTATTTCACTATTAAGGTGAGGGAGCAGTGGAACAGGCTGCCCAGAGGGGTTGTGGAGTCTCCTTCCTTGGAGGTCTTCAAGACCCGCCTGGACATGTTCTTATGTGACTTGATCTAGGTGAACCTGCTTCTGCAGGGGGATTGGACTAGATGACCTCTAAAGGTCCAAACAGTCCAGTCTCTGAAGGAGCATGTGGGCATCGAGGCTCAGTACGTTCTTGCCTGTGACAGTGGGAGAGAGACAGTTGCTGGGAGCCTCAGCGTCTACACCTCTGCCTCTTGATCACTCAGGCTGTAAAGGCCTCGTCATTTTGGATGTGTTGCTAACATCTGAGTTTTTAAGGAGATAGCCTGGAATAGAGAAAGGATAATTTTCTTTCTCACAAAACCAATCTTTTATAGATATCTATTCCATTTAAATTAATTCACCTGACAGTAAAACATCTTGGATTTTCATTGGAAAGGATTCCCACTTCAGAAACAGACAACATTGCACATCTAAACCAACTCAAACCTCTTTGTTTTCCTAAGAGATTTGATTGGGTCCTACAGAAAGGCTGAAAGAATATCCCCTGAACTTTTGTTTCTTCTTGACTAACTTGACCTCCTTCTACAGCCGGGTGACCCACTTAGTGGATGAAGGAAAGGCTATATGTGTTGTCTACCTAGACTCCATTAAAATCGTTTACAATTTCCCACCACATTCCCCTGCAGAAACTGGTTGCTCATGATTTGGATGGGCCTATTTTTTGCTTAGTATAAAAGGTGTTTGTTGAATGGAGTTAAATCTAGCTAGTGGTTAGTCACTAGTGGCGTTCCCTAGGGCTCAGTGTTGGGGCCTATTCTGTTTAATATCTTTGCCGTCATTTGGATGAGGGGATCAAATGCATCCTCGGTCAGTTTGCAGACATCAAGTTAGATGCCAATGTTGATCTGTTGGATGATGGCTATACAGAATGGCTATAGAGAGGGACCTCAACAAGCTGGATTGATAGGCCAAGGCCAACTGCATGAGGTTCAGCAAGGCTCAGTGCTGGGTCCTGCACTTGGATCACAATAGTCCCATGCAAAGCTCCAGGCTTGGGGAAGAGTGACTGGAAAGCTGCTGGGAGGAAAAGAACTCTGGGGGTACTGATTAATAGCTGCTTGAATGTGAGCCATTTGTGTGCCCAGGTGGCCAAGAAGACCCTGGCATCCTGGCTTGTATCAGAAATAGTGTGACCAGCAGGACAAGTGAAGTGATTGTGCCCCTGTACTCAACACTGATGGGGCTGCACTTAAATGCTGTGGTCGGTTTTGGACCCTGACAGCAAGAAAGATAGCAAAGTGCTGGAGCATGTCCAGAGATAGGCAACAAAACAGGTGAAGGATTTGGAGAGCAAGTCGTATGAGAAGCCGCTGAGGCAATTGTGGTTGTTTAGCCTGGAGAAGAGGAGGCTGAGAGGAGACATGATCACTTTCTACAACTACCTGAAAGGAGATTGTAGAGAGGTGGGGGATCAATCTCTTCTAAGTGACAAGTGATAGGACAAGAGGAAATGGTCCCAAGTTGCACCAGGGGACGTTTAGATTTGACATAAAGGAACTTTTTTTTCCTCCAAAGAGGTATCAAGCATTGGAATGGGCTGTCCAGGGAAGTGGTGGAGTCATCATTCTTGGAGATATTTAAAAGATGCATAGATGTGGTACTGCGGGACGTAGTTTAGTGGTAGACATGGCAATGCTATGCTGGACTTGATGATCTGAAAGGTCTTTTCCAACCTAACTGATTCCATAATTCTATGATTCTGAGTATGAGTTGTAATTGTAATTTTAGTTTATACAGTATCTCATCCAAGCTATTGTATTTTCCAGTGCTTCAGGAACTCGACTACTGGAATGGAAGCTAAAATTTCTCATGTTTGTGATCTATGGAAGTAATATTATTATTTCTTTTTTTAGTTTTTGCCTTGAAATGATTCATTGTTCAAAAATATTTTCAAATGCCTAAGAAAAAACAACTTTAAAATGAAATGACCTTTCTGAGACAAAATGGAATACTGCATGCCTCATTTCTGAATGGTATGACAGGAAAATGGAAAGATGAGATATATTTTCTTCACCTTTAATGGACCGAGTAATAGTAGGACACGTGGTGAAAATATGAATAATATTTTCACAGAGGCCATTTCCCTCCAATACATAATGCTTTATTTTCCATTAACAGGCATTGAGTTGGTTTTACATGTAAAATTTGAAGAACTGATAGTAAGATCTAAGTTACTGTTCAACAAAGTGCAGTCAGTTTTAGCAATTTAATCTTCAAGCACCATTTATTCTGGTGCTAAAGAACTGTTTCAATAATTTGAAAAATATCAAAATGTAACATAAAAACCCCAATAGCTAAAAGCTTAATTCAAGAGTATTCTCACTGAAATAGTTTCATTCTTTTTCTAAAAGGTCCCATTTTTTCTCCATATTAAATTTGCTGTCATTTATGACTGCATCTTCTTAACCCAAACTCAGTATGATTTCAATATTGTGTCAGAGTTGATTTTTCTTTCATCTGCAAGTGATATTGTACTCTAAAACTGGTTTGTCACTGTGATCCTGTGAATAGTTAGCTACAAAAAGAAATTGTATTGTCAGAGGAAAACAAATGATGGCATTTTCATTGGGATATAAATGAATCTAATCTTCCGTATTTCAGCACTTGTCTGCTTTAAGACATGCAATGTTTTGAACTTAGGTGTTCCTCACTGTGTGTGAGTGAACAGCTTCAGACTTTGCTGATCAGCTTGGGACTTAATCTCATCTAAACTTTGCACAACTTAATATTGATGTTTTCAAACAAGAGGTTATTTCCTTCAAAAATTCTAACTAGTTCTGCAGCTAAATGGACTTCATCTCACACAATTCAGTGGTTCTAGCTTGCATTCCAAGTGTCCAAGGAATAGGCCTAACAGAGTAAAATGTTCCTTCCTTTAGCAACTGCCATGCTTTTATATTCAGGATATCCTAGACCCTAAAGAAAGGAATAAAGAAGCACACATAAAAAAAAAAAAAAGACAGAATTCCTATTAGACCAACAGTTCAGTGAATTGCATGGTGATCATGACACTGATACAATAGAGACCACAGACAGCAAGGGCAGAAATTCATCTTTCCCTCTAGACTGTTTAAATCCAGTTGAGTACTTGATCTGTGCAACGAATATATTAATCTATATAAAACATAAGTAAGTATCCTGTTATTCTTCCACAAAAAATGTTAAGCAATTTAAGGAACAAAAGATGATAATTCTTAAAACAAGCCACAGTGGACACATTGGGAATCAGAAACAAGAAAAGAAGTAATATAAGACTCTAAGGGGTGCTGATGCACCCTGTACTATTCACAGACAATGACAGCAGGTAAAGATGTACGGAAAGCAAACAGACAGCTCTAAGACAACAACCAGACTCTTACACTGAGATTCAGCTTTCAGTTAAATCCTCCCTTCTGCATGCCACTAGCTGTGGTAAGGCATAATGGTTACGCTTTCCTAAATAGTCCCAATTCGTTCATGTGTGCTGTGCATATAGGATCTTTGTTACTTTTCAAGATGTATCTAAACAGAAGTGTAGCTCTAATCTCTATCCTTACCCATTCTAAGTGCAATACTCACACAATACCTGTAATGTCCATCAGAAGAGGACATATTTTGCAATTTCAGCTCATGTCTCCTCTCCCTTTCTTGGTGAATGTGCAATAAAAATGTTTCTTAAATTCATGGAATAATACTCCAGAGTAATATCTGTAATCTTCATCTTTAAAGACTTTTTCTTTCCTATGAACTGTAGGCTTACACTAGTCTTAAAGTTATAATGTTCATAAACACGCAAATTCTGTATGTTACTAAATGTATTTTTATTTTTTTCACCGCTGACTTGTTTCATTTGGGTGTGCACTTCTAGCTTTAGGTGCATTAGTGCTGCCCACTAGCGGACATCTGTCATTACTTCATTCCTGAACAGACGATTATGAATCACTTTTATTTGTCTAGATAATTTCAATGTAATCTTTATGGTTGTGCATTTTAAATCCATTCATCATTGGATTCAATTATTTTCCCTTTAAATTTTTTTCAAAGTGAAAGAAGTCTAAAAGAATTGAGCCTTGGTCTTCAAAGGATTACTGCTTAATTTTCATTGAGGACAGAGATCCCCAAACAAAGCAACTAATTCTTTAAACTAACAGAAAAATTTATTTTAACAAATTTGCAAATCAAGAAATCTGATACTGATGCACTGTCAAGTACCATTGCTTCTTCAGAGTCTTCGGCAACTGGAAAAGGCGGGTTCACAGAGTAACTAAAATCCTGTGACCAAATAAGAGGCACTGAGGAAAAAATCTGTTCTGTCTTTCTTCCTCTCATATGTAAATAACTAAGAGTTTTAATCTCTCTGTCTGTTAGTCATGCAGGTTTTAAATAGCTCTTACAGGGTAATTCATGTTCCTATTTTTCTAGTATTTATCTTGTATAAACACTGGCTATTTAACGTAGTTAACTTCTCCTGCTGTTTCTGTTTACCGTATGATAAACTAAATTCATCTGAACTTACCTCAGATCAGACCTAAACTGACTTGAAAAACTGTGTAAAACTGTAGAAAATATCTATGTCTTGTAACTTGTAGTATTTCACTTACTTACAGGGGCTTCTTTGATTATTAGTAAGAGATATCACCTGCAAAACCAATCAAGAAAACCAAGTTTATAGTATACTATGAATCATACACAAACCAGCTCACGAATAGTGACTTTCTAAATTGGACTATGTTCCTAAGGTTAATATCTAAATTTCCTTTTTATTTATTTTTTTTTTTAATAAAGAAAAGCTGACGTGATACCTCCAAAGCTAAATGCTGCACCTACATACTCATTTCTATAAAATCACAAAGCAAACTTTGGTATAAGGAATTCCCTGAAGGGGGAATTCTGTAGTGAATATCCACTCTGGAAAAAATGAAAACTCATTCATTTCAGCTGCTATATTATAGTACTTACTGGAGTGCAGCGAAATTATACACAAGAAATAAATTAGAGAAGCAAATCCTGAAAGATTCATTTCAGTGCATTACAGCATGGATCAAATATCATTAAGCATATCAATAATGACAGAGAACTCTTGCATACCTAATTATAGATGTGTGCTAAACTAATTGAGCTTAACTTTACAATTCTTAAATTTATTTGGATAAATCTTATTTCACAGTTCTCATTCCTCATCTTTTTTTGGTACAAATATTTTTTTTTCTTTTCTTTCATACTTGGAGTAGGTTTTGGGATCTCTTTTCAGAAACATTATTGGAATGGTGAATAAGATTTCTACCAAAATGCATTATAGAGAAGATGACGATTTGGGCAGGGTACACAACTGTGCGACTACAGTGACAGGTTTCCCTGATACTGCAATCAGTTTCTTCAAATTGTTTCATTAGGAGAAGGGATTCTTTGGCATCAGAATATTGTCATATCATGTTGCAAACACTTCTAACTTAGTCTATATAAAATCTTGGGGTTTTATTGAAAATTAATACCCTTCAAAAACTTGCTTTCTATGAGGTGAGGCTCCAATCAGAACACAGTGTCCTGTTACTCTCCATGATGTGCACTTAGAATTAGTGTTGATTTTGTTGAGAGAAGTCTGAGTTTTTCCAGGCATTGTGATATCTTCAATTACATCTTTCCAAACTTTATCACCTATTGAAAATCACTGCTTGTAAAAAGGCAAGCATGTAGAAATTATTAGCAAATAGGAGTCTCAAGGCATATGATTTGATAATTTGATAATGACTTTACAACATATTAGATGTGCTCATTTGAGAACTGTCAGAAATATGTCTACTAGCCTCATTAACATAATTCTTAGCAATCTCTAACACTTTCTTGCAGACATACTGTTTTATGGCTCAATGAGGATTCAATATATCAAGATATCTTGCCTAAATTAGTTCCCATACTAAAAAGTTAATGTCAGAACATCATACAATGATACTTTTAATTGAGGGACTGATGGTTACTTGATTACATGACTCTGTTGCCTATTGGTTGTATAACTTATTTATAGTTGACAGTGAAATCAATTAGTCAATGAGTAATTATCCCCCATGAATAACTGTAAAAAACTGCAGTAACTTAATGGATATGGACAAGTTGTGTCATCATCATTAACAATTGTGATAGACTGATACATACTTGCATTCCTCAGCACTTGCCATATCTTTTCTTCTCCTGTCCTAACTACGTCCACTTCATCCTTCCATCTATCATACTGCATATTTTTTACGAGTGACACACAAATATCCACTCCTCTCAAGTCTTCTTTAATTATGAAATTACTAGCTCTAAGAGATAGGAGCAACATCTCCTTTTGGATTACTGATGGTAATGCAGATGACATCTTCTATCTTTGCTCTTTGAACATAAGGTCTCTACCTTCTTTAGATCTGTTTTTTAAGTGAATATTTTTATCAATGTTCCTACAGTCATAAAGCATATTGAATCACTTTCAGAAATAATCAGAGGGTCACTTCACAGCAACTATTTAAAGGCTGTTTCTCTAACCTAGGTGATGTAAAAAGTTAATTTTGTATTGTAGGTTCTCATCCACTCCCAAACTTCTATCATTTTTTTTTCATTCAAATGTTTGAGAAAGTGAGAATATATGAAGAGTTTAAAACTGTAAAACAAGCCAGGACATGCCAAAAATCATTGATTGACAAGTTCAGCTTCTATTAACAGATTTTTCAGTGTCAGCTTTGGATAAATTGTTAATTTTCTTCTGGTCGATCTCATTCTCTGAAGGTCAACATGGTTCTTCAACTTTACTTATAGCAACTGAAACTTAACTTACTGAAAAGTTTTACAGAAATTATTAGAGTAAAACACTGCAGCAAAAATACTGTCACGATCTTTGGCTGAAAGATATTTCCATATATAATCGCTTCTGAAGTACTTCCTCAAAGTCTTGGACTTGCATAACGTTTGTCTAAAACCTTGCTAGTTGACATAAGCAACCTAACTTTTCATTGAACGTTCTCCTATTTTCCCCTTTTTCAAAAGCTGACCAGACAATTCTCAGTGTTGATTTCCCTTGATCTTATCGATCTTTGTTAATCTGTATAGAGCTAAAAATATGAGGAACATAGCTGCCATACCTGGTGATCTCTTTATTGATGAATGAAACAGCATATGTCTGCCTCTATTGACTGACTTTGGTCGTGTTGATGATAGGATGCTGTGACCTGGATGCAGACTTCTGAGGGATGCTTTTCAATTATAGTTTCTTGGTTTTCTTCAGACATTGACACTTCTCTCAACAACTGATTTTATTGTAAAAGAACAATAGAATAACAGATTTTTATAACTGTTGCTTATGTATGAAGATTTGTTAAAACTGCACTGTGGTCAATCTTAATAAAGTGAAGTTTTTCTCACTGGTCAACAGAAAAACAAAATTTCTAACAATACTTTTCCCCTGTAAATGCAAAAACTGGTTTTGTTGGAACATCGTTTCTCCATGAAAAGTAGTCTTGAAGGAAAGACTGCTTTCCATGTAGTCATAAAACCATAACAATATCATTGCAATAAGATGAATAACTTGTAATAAGTATATGCTTAGTAAGAGTGATTATTCTAATTCTGCTGTGATTATTAGATTCTGGGTATAAAGTTAAGGCATTGAGAACATGGAAGAATAATATTTTTCAGTAACTTAAACACTTTAATAATGTCTTACCTTACTTATTTTGCTCTGAATAGTTTCATAGTACTTTGTGATGTCTGGTAGCTCTTTGAGATACATTTGTGTAAAGATAATAAAATTAAATACTACCCTAACAAGCCTCTGCTCAGCTTTGTGTTGGGGAGGCTGGGAGTAGGGAAGATCTGTTCTCCCAGATCTGATACATATTTCAGCTAGTTGCTCATACTAAGGAAGACAGTGTTGCTTGCGAAGTTATCCTTATAAGTGTTCAGTCAATATCATAGGACATGTCAGAACACAAGTATCTACAATGCTCTTGAACATATTTCACCTCTAGTACTGTATCCTGTTGTGTCAAACTGAACCATCATAGCCTGAAAGAAAAAAAGAGCCATGATAGAAACTTTAATTACTATTTCAGAACCTGAAAAATAAAGGGAAGTGGAGGGAAAATTTCATCAGAGTAAAGGACAGAAGACACTGTGTAGCAGAACACTTGTAAGATGAAGTTCCAGGTACTGCACTGGTGATTTGGACCTACTGAACTCACTTCACATTTTTCACATCTGCTGGGCTAGCCAAGTGGTTATAAATGACACTGTTAATGACAGATTTCCATGTTGACATTACAAACTGTAGCATATAGTGCAATACATTACAAAAACTTGTAAGCGACAGCCAAAGAGTAACAAAAGAAATTAAGCATGTCCTATATGGTCATGATTGTATTACTCACGACATCCATAATGATAAACTAAATGTTAATGTATTTCTATTTTGAGGGAAAATACCATAAAACAAGTTAAACTGATATACAGATACAGTTACATATTCATATATCTCAGAAGTGTTTATTTTTTAAAACCTTCGCAATGAAGAGTGTACTAAGCTGTACGAGGTAGGTTGTGCCTGATTAAATTTATGGATTAGCTTGGTAAGGCTTGATTTACTTGCTGAACTCAATATTGTAATAAAACTTTCACTGCTTGTTTGATGACATGGGGTGCCTTTTTATTGGCTTGTGTAGATAGCTGTCTAAGGTTTTTCAATATTTCAGTAAAACCTTTTGGCATAGATATGGTTTTATAGTGGGAAATTCTTAAACAAACAAAAGACCAAATTGAAGTCAAATGCATTTAAGTGGAAACTTCTGAACATCACCTTCAGATCTGCTGCCTACTAATAACAAGGGAATCTGCTGGGGCTTTTTTTCACTTTTGAAATAAACTGCAAAACTTCAGTACAAAATACCTCCATATCTCAGGAATTGTAATGGAAGAGGTATATTCTGTCTAAATTTGCCGTCTGTTTTCTATTTCCCTCCTGCTGTCATTGTATGTGCAGAGATTCATTAAGACTAGATTAGTTATCCTTTGTGAAAATTGATTCAGAATCAGTGAATAAGATGTCGAAAAACTGTTACAGTGCATGGAGTGAAATAAGCACTTCCAGAGCATAAATCCTTTGACTCTTTATACAAAAATCATAGAATGAGATGAAATGTCCTCTTGAGGGCCTTAATTCTCTTCATGAAATGGGAAGGGAAAGCACAATGACCATATTAATCTTAGATATCTGACTTTTGGATGCTTAGGGTAGGTATACTCCACTGTTTTTTTCCAATTGATTTTTGTAATATATTTTAGACCGTCTAAACACCTACACTGAGCTCTTTCTTCTTACTATATGTAGACTATATATTTTTTCATGCTTACTAGAATGTTCTCATCTCATATGACATTCTTTTATTTCTGTTTCTGTTTGCATAAATTCAGATGTTTGTCTTCAATGAAAACCCAGAATAGTTTCATGCTCTGATAGGGTCTTTGAATTGATGGGTCTGGAAAAAAGACAAGGTGAAGATGTATATATTTTAACACTATGGAACTTTTTATTCCAGAAAGGCTGCAGACATCAATCCATGTGTCTTGAATTAAGCTCGGGATATAGTCTCAAATGCGTTATACATCTTCATTTGCTATATTTTGAAAAGTTGAGTTTACTTCTGATATCAGAAGTCTGTCTGGTAACCCATCTGTCAGACTTTTCAGTTTCTTTATTTCATCTTAGTTAAAACATTTGTTGTTGTGCCCTTTACACATTATAATGGCATTGGAGATATGCAGAAGGATTAGAGCAGCAGCTCAGCAGCAAATTGTCTCACAGAAAAACTGAAAATATTTTATGAGGTATATATTACTATGCTGCCTCCTGCCCACCCTTTGTTACAGCATAAACCATTTCTATGGCTTTGAGTCTCTGGTTTGAAATCAAGAGCATTGCTTGTCAATGCTTTGCCTTCTTGAAGCATTCCTTGGTGCTATCTACTCTCATTTTTTCAGTGAGATGTGGGTGTAAGTGGGAAATGCACAGATTTTATTGCAGGAAAGTTGATTTGGATGTATTTTGTTGTCTGCAACCAGCTACAACCAGGAAATCTGTAATCTCTTTGCTTTCTGGCAGATTAGATTGCAGGCTGCAATTGCAACTGGCAAAAGTGGAGTACAGATTTTTTTCTTAAATTATTTGAGAGAAACAGTTTTTGATTTCTCTTGGCTTTTGTTTAAATTGAAGGTAGTCATATCATAGCACACTGGTTTACAGCTTCTTTGTGTGACTCCAGAACTGCAACTCCTTTGTCAGATAAGTGATTGGGAGAAAACAAAGAGCAAACCACAATGCATTCAACCCAGGTTTGCTATTTGTCTCTCTCTCAATGTATGTCTCTGCCTCTCTCTGTGTTTGTGTGTATACATGTGTGAGTTATGTGTTTTTCTAGACAGAGAATAAAATGTGATTTCACCATTTCTGTATCCAATGTCTAAGACTTCAAAGGAAACAATGCTAAGTGGTTGGTACTTTAAAAGCCTAAAATTGTCTGCGGTGGTGAAGGTCTTATGGCAACTCAGTGGCGGCAGACTACTGTGCAGATTATACTACAGGAATGGAAGTCTTCTGCATATATGTGTGATAGACATAGATTTGGAGATAAATGTCTGTATACAGAGATAAAGTAGAGTGAGATCAGTTCTACTACAAAAAAGATAGAGTGGTAAAATTTTCAGAGCACTTTGTAACTGCTTCACCAAATGTTCATGTGAGGAAGAAAAGATAATGAACTCTAAGCTGAAGACATCTTTTTTTTTTCTCAGTGTTTGTTATGGGGAGTGAAAGGAATGCAGATGAAGATGCTATTTCTGAAGATAGTGCCACCAAGGTCAGGCTAGATACAATGATTTATGGAATTGTTAGCAACCCTGTGTGATTAAGATTTGCCCTTCACTTTTTTTCCCCGTCTGCTTTTTTTTGTTCCATAACTTCTCAATTTATCTTTCCACACAGTCAGACTGAAAATGCAGCACTAAAGATATTTGTACCAGGAAAAAACAGTCTGTATACTAACAAAAGACTGAACATCCGCCTTTCAGTTAACATGATTTGTTAGAGCTGAAACTAAAACAATGCAGCTGGAGTTTTTTGCAGTTATTTTTTATTATTGGATACTTTTACTGTACCTCCTTTTTTAATTTACCTTTCTGACTTTAATAAAGTTACAAAAAAATGGTAAAAGCACATGGAATGGAAAGTCTTGCTAATTCTTCCAGGAGGCAAGAATTTCAGAAAGTTTATTATAGGTAGGATAAAATACAGGATAAGGTACAAGGTAGTTATTATTCTGAGTTCAATCTCATTGAAAGAAAAGTGTTGCTAAAACAATTCTTTTTATTAGTTAGGATATTCTTACTAAAAATGTATCAATTGATCTACTGATAAAACTAGATGTTGCTGATTTTTTTTTAACTGATCTAAATAACAGCAGATATCTTTATTTTCTACTTTAAGAAGCCATGTTCAGGTGAGAAAATTGCCTTGAACTCATCCAGCTAATTATGTTGCAAAGGAGCACATGCTTTCACTGGCTGGGAAAGCCAACTTCAGAGGACATTAAGCTTTTTCAGGATTTACCCTGCAAGACATTCTTCAGCCCAGGGCTTGGCTTTCAGCCCTGCATCTGCAAGCCTTAAAGTTTTTAAATTATTAAATTGAATAGCCCACACACTTGAAATCTCAAATATTGTCAAGGCACTTGGTGTCTAGCATAGACAATAAAGAAGAGATTAATTTGCCTAAACATAGCCTTTCAGTGCTGATTTAGAGATCTTAGGTTTTCCTGTGGAGTTGGTAGTTAAAACACAAGATCTATAGGATTTTTTTTTTTTCCAGAGCAACACCTGCCAGTTAGGAGCAACTTCATATAGCATCTAAAATGATACCAAAGCACTGTGTCCAACCATATGAAATGACTGTCTTGTCAGTAAACTCAGTAGAAACTAGATGCAAAGACAGCTGACCAGCTCATAGCAGTAAGATTTGGTTGCCTAAACATTGCTGCCATTGGACATGCCATGGGGTGTCTCAGACATCTACACAGGGTTTATAGCTATGACACAAGGTGTTTGGAAGACCTGTGCACTCTGAAATAGCTGCTGGGCTCTAAGAGCAATACATATCTCAGGTAACACTGGAAGTGCAGAATGTTCTCAAGTTACCCACTTCAGAGGTAATGATTCCTTAAATCAACTGAAGTCTAAACACTTCAACTTGGTTGTGTCAATTTGTAGGTATCATACATCAGTTGAATTCAGCCCTGTTCCTCCTGCTCTCTGAATGGCCACTTGAGCAAAGAAATCAAAGAACACACAGGGTCCTGGATAGGTTTCTAAAATCTGTGAATGTTAGAACGATTTATACCCGTTGGTATCATGCTTGTGATTAATTACTGGATAATCTGTATTTCCCAGGAATCATTTCAATGGAGTTGTTCTGAGCTTAAGAAAGTTAAAGTAATGCCTGTTATGAAAAGGCCTGAATCTCTCCACTTATATTACTTCAGTAATTTTGAACACAGACAGAAATTATTTTCTTCTAGAGCAATTTAGTGTCAGCACTTATCCATAAACTGTTGAGATGTTCAAGCATGATGCACCTGTTTAAAATGTTCCCTTTTATGTTGTTGACCATAAAGTATTTTAGGGAAATTTTCTCTGGTTTTTTTTGGCTTTCCTAAAAATATCAAGACATAAAGAAAAGAAAAAATAAACCAAAATACACATGCAACCATCTCTGGTTGTCCCTGGGCCTGTACTGGCTACTTGGGGTAATTCCTCAAAGGAGCAAAGCTTAGCAGTTTCTGTTGTTGAACTTCACAATTTCTGATTGCCCAATTTTTCAGTTTGTCTGGATCTCTCTGTACACACTCCATCACTCCTCCCAGTTTCATATTGTTGGTAAATTTCTTAAGGGTTTGCTCTGTCCCATCATCCAGATGATTAATTAAAAGGTTGTAATATTGACTCCAATAATGACCCCTAGGATACAACACTAGTGACCTGCCTTCGGGTGAACTTTCTGTCAGTGATCACTACCATTTGGGCCTGGTTGTTCAGGAGTTTCCAATACACCTCACTGTCCTCTCATCTAACCCTAATCAGCACCCACATGAGAAGCCCAAGTTTTTCTTTCTTGCAGTTCCCTTCAACCTACTTAGAGTCTCCCAATAATACATTTTTTATTTTGTTCTGTTTTCTGCAGAGAGATTTTTCTTATCTTAATTTTTTCTCATGTTTTTCCTTATTTCTTCATTTATTTTTCTTTTTTTCTTTTTTCAAGTGAGAACATGCCAAGTAAACAGTATAAATTCAAAAGGCAGCAGATTGCTAATCATAGAATCATAGAATCATAGAATCATAGAATCATAGGATCAGAGAATCAGAGAATCATAGAACAGTAGGGGTTGGAAGGGATCTTCAGAGATCATCTAGTCCAATCCCCCTGCAGAAGCAGGTTCACCTAGATCAGGTTGCATAGGACCTAGGTGGGTCTTGAAGACCTCCAAGGAAGGAGTCTCCACAACCCCTCTGGGCAGCCTGTTCCACTGCTCCATCACCTTCACAGTGAAATAGTTTTTTCCTATATTTAAGTGGAGCTTTTTGTGTTCCAGCTTCATCCCATTACCCCTTGTCCTGTTATTAGCTACTATAGAAAAAAGGGATGCCCCAACCTTCTGACACTCACCATTTAGATATTTATAAATGTTAATAAGATCTCCCCTCAGTCTCCTCCAGACTAAACAGCTTCAATTTCCACAGCCTTTCCTTGTATGGAAGATGTTCCAGTGCCCTGATCATCTTGGTGGCCCTGCACTGGACTCTCTCCAGCACTTCCCTGTGCCTCTTGAGCTGAGAAGCCCAGAACTAGACAGAGTACTCCAGATGAGGCCTCACCCGACTAGAATAGAGGGGAAGAAGAACTTCCCTTGACCTACTGGTCACACTCCTCTTGATGCATCCCAGATTGCCATTGGCCGCCTTGGCCACGAGGGCACATTGCTGGCTCATGGTTAGTTTATTATCAACCAGGACTCCCAGTTCTCTCTCTGCAGAGCTTCTCTTCAGATAATGGTCCTTTATACTTTCATTACAGTGCATATGATGTTTGATTAATTTCATATTGATGACACTGAAGATGTATCTGCTGACCTGAGAGGGAGTGACATTAGTCTCTCCCTCTCAGGGAGAGACTAATATATACATGCATATATTCGACTATGGCCACATGTTCCACTGTTTAAAGAGACTGAGTACAATATTAAAGCAAAGAAATACAAACCATCCTTGTCTTATATTATCCCTTGCCAATTTATCTTAGGGCAGAAAAACTGTTTTTAGGAGAACATATCAAACAAACTAATCTGTGAGCCTTTTTCCCCTCTGCTCCTTTAGAGAATGCAGACTGGTTTACAAACAGTAATACTTTGTATAAACTTGGGCTTTGCTCATGGTAGAAAGATCACAAAATGTTGACCACTAGAACGTGGCACATTCTTGAAGCTGTTCCTGCTTATCAGATCTGTAAATGTCTGAATCCAGTTGGATTTATATTTTAGTTTTCACTCTGGTACTATTTCACTTCGATATCGTGAAAGAAACAGTAAACTGAAGAGGCTTACATGGTTACCTGGGGAGTAAGTTCAGCTTTACTGTACTATCTACTAATAAATATTATTGTATGAACAGTATATATCTGTGAGTCATATCCCTGTGTTTCACAGAATCACAGAATGTTAAGGATTGGAAGGGATCTCTAAAGATCATCTAGTCCAACCCCCTGCCAGAGCAGGTCATCCAGAGTAGGACCCACAGGAACTCATCCAGGTGGGTTATGAATGTCCCCAGAGGAGACCCAATAACCCACCTGGGCAGCCTGTTCCAGTGCTCTGTCATCCTCACAGTGAAGAAATTTTTCCTTGTATTTTTTTGGACCCTCTTATGTTCCAGCTTGTACCTGTTGCTTCTTGTCCTATCATTGGACAAAACTGAGAACAGCCTGACTCCATCCTCCTGACACCCACTCTTTATGTGTTTGTAAATATGAATGATGTCACCTATCAATCTCCTCTTCTCCAAACTTAAAGAGCCCCAGTTCCCTCAGGTTTTCATCATAAGGGAGATGCTCTACTGCCTTCATCATCTTGGTGGCCCTGCGCTGAACTCTCTCCAGCAGCTCCCTGTCCTTGAACTGAGGGGCCCAGAGCTGTACATATTTGGTTTTATTTCATTTATATCTAGTTGCACTTTTACTACTTACATTTAAGTACTTATTTTTAATGTCAATTCCATTATCATTAAGATGAAAAATGTATGATAAATTTAATTAGAAATATTATAGTCTCAACTCTGTCTTTTTTCAGCTATGGATCCAAGGAAAAATGTACAATTACATTTAAAAACTCAAAACTAACATATTGAAGAGTCAGAAAACTACTACACCTCCCTATTCTGTAAGCCTTAAAAACTCGAGGCCTGTTTTTTGTTGAGTGAAAAGTTTACTACTTAAGGAGTAGTAAAAGCAATTGGGCAGTGGAAGTGGGCAAGACGTGTACTGGTTCCATAAACTGGGGTGAAGCAAGTCCATGGTGAGCACAATGGGGAACGGGTTCCATTATTGCATTAAATACATAATGAAATGCCACTGAATTAAACCTTGGTCTTGAACCTGGAGTTTCATATGAGTAACTTGTGCTGATTTCACTGGAGATAACATGTATTTCCAGATTTATGTTGATTCACCTGTCTTTCAGGGTGATTTGAAATATCTCACTGCTTTGCTAGCAATTAAAAGTGTTTATTAGTTTTCATTTTTACCTTCATGTACTGTGCTTTTTTTTGGTTTTTTGTTATTTTTGGGGGGTTTTTTGCAGGAGCATAGAAGCACATTGTGGCATGTGATATAAAACTTTGTCTTTGGATTAAGTAACATAATTGTTTGTTTGGCCTCATCAGAACTAGGCATGTCAAAATCCATAACACTGGGTCAAATGACCAAAGGCACTTGACTTTCCAACTTCTGAATATCTGTCCACAGGCTTCACTATCCCATTTCACTATTTAACTTGGAATTGTGGCTAAACAAAGCTATTCAGACTAAAGACAGGTTGCAATATTGGATTTACTCACAGACATAGCAACAGGAGATATACAACAGAAGATGAAAACAGAACAGGGTAAGATATGAAACGGAAAATATTGTCTAGAAACAGAAGAAATGAAACAATTTTCTCAATGAGTTTTTGTTTAGGAAAATATCCTAGTTTATACCTCAATGCTTTTAGATTTCATTATTCTTGTGAAGATTACTTTGTATTTTCACAAATGTCATTCAGATGCGTAACTATTAGTACAAAAAGAATAACCATGGGATGTTGTTGCTATCTATTGTGAATTAAAATAGAAATTAGATTGGTTATTTTTCAATTCACATTTTCTCCCCCGATGCACATCACATCTAACAGCATCTGTTATACAGTCTTCCTACTTACTTGTAAAAAGCTATAGAGAAAAAAAACCCACTAATGTATTTTTTTAAAAAGCCTGACACAAACTGTCTAGCACCTCAACCAAGTGCAGCTTAGTTTGATAAACCTCACTTGCACAGCTTGATAAACCTTTGCTTATATTTGTGCTGTGTCTTCATGTCATCAGTGATACCCTCATTATGTCTCCTAAGCAATTAATTGTTTATACATTTTAAAACTATAAAAGGATAACACAACATGTGAAAATAAAATACTTTAAAATCTTCAGATGTGAGAAAATGAACTGTGTAGCATTAGTTGTGCTGGCAGAAAAAAAAATAGGATGAGATCATGCGAGACTTCTAGGTTCATTTATAAAATACCTTTCTTTTTTGTGCAGTTGTGACCCTTTTGCTCATCACTCACTCCTCCTTCTGAAAATAACTTGGATTTTAAAAACACATTCACTACCCTAAGCTCATCACAGACATTCACAACAATGTTGCAGATACTTTCTGCACTAGGGAATCTCCTAGTACAGGAATTCCTGTTAACCACATGCAGACTTTCCAGTTTCTCTGTTTCCTAGCAAGGATTTTCTTTTTTTATTTGTATGGGTGTGGATTTAAATGGACATTTATTTTTATGGTATTTATTTTTGTGCACATACAGAAGTCATTCATGTCAGCTGATAGCAAAGACAGAATGTCCTCACATAAATATATCTAAGAATTGGCAAAAACACGTGTTCTTTCCTATTAAGTCAAATTAACTAGTTAGTCTTTGTAAGGAACACAGAAAATAAAATTATTTATAAATAATCAGCAGAAAATGACTTAACATGTTGCTCAGGGTTATGAGAATCACAAAATCACAGAATGATAGAGGTTACAAGGAACCTCTAAAGATCATCTAGTCCAACCCCTCTGCTAAAACAGGTTCACTTAGATCAGGTCACATAGGAACACATCCTGGTGGGATTTGAAAAGAAGACTTCACAGTCCACAACCTCCCCCGGTAGCCTGTGTCAATGCTCCATCACCCTTACAGTAAAGAAGTTTTTCCTTAATTAGAACTTTTTATGTTCCAGCTTTTGTCCATTATCCCTTGTTCTGTCACTGGACACTACAGAAAAAAAATATTGCCCCATTCTCTTGACATACATCTTTCAAATATTTATAAGTATTAATGAAGTCCCCTCTTCAGTCTCCTCTTCTCCATGCAGAACAATCCCAGATCCTGTAGCCTTTCCTCGTAAGAGAGATACTCCAGTCCCCTGATCATCTTGGTGGCCCTATGCTGGATTCTCTCATACAAAATTTAAATAATCGACTCTAGAACACACGAGATAATGAGAGCAATGTTATTGTGCAGTTTACTATTGGAATTCATTATGAATTACTACCTTTTGTGCCTTCAGGAACTCAATAACTTATATCAATGTTGGATATCCCACTATAAATTAAAAAATGCAATGAAAGAACTTTAGATGTGCATAAGGAAGAATGGAAAAAAAGATAAAGTTGTCAGCCCAATGTCCACTGAACTAGTTATGTTTATGGCATCTACTAGGTGGTCTCGTCTAGAGCTCAGATAATATTATAAACTACTTTTCTATGGAAAGATTCATAATGTAACAAAAAAATTCTTAGAAAGATTTATCTCTAGGAGACCTTCAATCTTATTCCCAACACGAAATCAACTTGGCTACTGGAATAGACTTGAAATACATTTATGTATGTGTACACAAATTTCCCCACCCCTACCTTGTGAACCAAAATAAACTTTCAAGTAAAAAAGACATCTTTGCTGAGTGCCAAGTTGCATCACTTACTACTCTAGATACAGGGAATTATTTGAACAAAAACAAACATCTTCCATGTTATTTCCACCCCCGTATCCCTGCGGACTAATACATCCTGGGGATTGATTTCTGCACGGGACAGAATCTGTTGAAGCTAGACGATAAAGTTTTGGCAGTAAAGCTTTGTTCCTGTGAAATTTTCAACACAAGCCCATTCCAGCTACAAGGATTTTTGTGTAAGGATTGGCATTATTCCTCTTGGCATGGTTGCACAAAGAAGAGATGAGGGGAGCCTGTCACTGCCCATAAATTACACATGAGAAAATGACTTTCAGAGTAGCTATAAATAGATAATTATGAAACGTTATGCATTGCCATTCTCAGGCTACTGGAAATATTAGGAGAATGAGTGTAATGAGCAACACATACTGACAAGTGGTTTGTGCTTTGTAAAATATGTAGATGCTAAATTGCCTTCAAATTTAGAAAAAACCCATCAAAACTGTACAGCATTTAATGTAGAAAAAATATGTGTGTGGCAATTCTAGAATTACTGAGTGGTCACCTAGGGAGAGAAGTTCTTGAGTAGCAAGAAATGAATGCTTCCATTTAGCAAAATAGTCAGCAGAAGAAAATATATGTATTATTGCCTTTCCTGGAAGCTAGATACCAATGATCACTTTTAACTTGGAGAGGACAACTGAATCTGAGCCTCTCAGTGAAGTCAATATTTATATGTCTTAGGCAGTTCACGATTTAATGGGAGTCTCCTCCTTGTCTTTGGACTGTTTATTCTTGCACAAGAGCTCTGCCACAAATACCTAAATCATAAAAACGCTTATATATTCATTGTTTTTGGAAATTTTTCCTCTCTATATTGTCTCAAATTCTTCATTAAAAGGACATTTCTGAGTAGAATCAACAGGAAGAAGAGTTTAGACTTTGACTTTCAAGGATTTATTTTGAGATATATGATGTAGCAGAAAAAAAAGTCTTACTTCTTAAGAAAATTAAGTGTGAAATCCTCATTTTCACTGCTTGCATGTCCCACCATCAAGGATAAATAAGACATAGAAAATCCAGAAAGTAAAAAAAAATAATAGGGTGCAACTAGACTGCTAAAAGGATATAGACTCTATTAGCTCTGCCTATACTACATAGGAAAAAGATTGTTAAAAGCAGTTTGTGTTTCCTTCCTTTAAGCACCTGTTATTAGCTTGAGAGGTCACTCATGGAAACTACAGTATTTCTGCTGTTATGGACACTCCTGACCTAAGCTCTGTTCTACAGCACAAGAGCATCCTGGAGGTATTTCAACACGTTTCTGTTACACAGTACAATTTCAGATCACATTTTCCAACCCTTGAGGTGCATCTTTCTTATGAAGCAGATATTCTTGTCTTTTTACAGGTTCATAAATGTTTCTGATAGAGTCTATGGAGTGTGTGTGTGTGAAGCAGAAAGAGGAAGAGAGAGGGGGAATGAGAGGAGAGAGATATGAAGTGATTTGCATATTTCTGCACTTTAATTGCAAAGCAACCTTTGCCTGATGACACAACTATCCTAATTAAGCATCATTACCCTTCCCTTGAGAACTTTCCAATTAAGTATGCTCCAATTATATGGAGTATACATGGTGATGTTAAAAACCAGCACATTTTCTGATTGTTGAAGCACACGATAATGATGTGAACATCTCTCTTGGGACTAAAAGATACGATCAGTTTGACTGTGCTTTTAGAGACCCAACAATACATTCCAAATTCAAAGATTTCTAAAACATTGACATATATTTTAGGTCGGATTTACAGTCATTTAAGGCTCTTTCAAAATGCTGAAAGAATGGATAAACATGCAACAATGGATTTTTGAACATTTAAAATCCATTTTGTCTTTCACCTGATTTTCTTAGACAACAATGGCATGAGAAGTGTTTCTGCAAATACCTGATTTCAATGCAGGGGTTCATATGTGCAGAGTATATTTTACTCAGCAGAAAAATTCAGCATATTTTTGCCTGGTCTGATGATCGTGAATTATACAGCTCATCTGTGCCCTGAGTTCTTATGCTGAACAGTATATGCCTAATAATTCTTAGAGAAAGGAACATGAAGGCATAAATGTTCATGTCTAATGGATGACTGGAAATGCTGAAATTTTCCTGTTGCTCTCAGACAGGGATGAAATCTCTTCTTTTATAACTAAAAAAGATGCATTTAGAAAACAGATGTATTGATACTGTGAACATTTTATTCAAGAGTATAAGAAACCATTAATATGAAGCCATATAAAGATCTCTGGAAGTTTCTCTCTCTTAAAAAAGTAGAACCATATGACACTAACAGATGACAGAAACTTTACCGATGGAAGTTTTCCCATTCTATGTCTATTGCTTATTTAAAAGGTCCATGACAGCAGACTTGACATGATGATCTTCTCTACTATACTTCCTTGGACTTTGCCAAATGTAAAAATAAGCTTGTCAAGATAATGTTAAGACTCATTGTTCATGAATATAAACATGGAATAAACTTAAAAGCTGATAAAAAATAAAGTACAATGTTTTCAATGGAGAAGCTAGATAATTTCCCCTTTGTTCAATTCCCAAATGTAAAATTAAATTGTTTTCAAAGGCAAAGGAGTCATATAAATTAAAATATAGTGAAAGTCAGAAAGGCTCAAAGATCATAATTTCAAAAGAACTATTTGCATTAAAAAAGTAGAATCAATCCTTAAAACAGTGAAAAAAATGGGCATTAACATATTTTGAAAATCTAACAGACCTTTAGACTATCATGACAGTGCCTGCTTTATATTTTACTAATTAACTACTTTACTAGCTCAGCATTTATAAATAAACTGAAAGGTAATCCACATACTTGCCAAACATATTTCCTCAATCATAATTTTTTTCCCTCCAGATCCCTGTTTACTCTAAACAAATATGTTTCACTGTCGGAGTATGAGATACTCAGCAAGCTGTCTGTGTGTACATTCAACTGTGAGATTAACCTCTTTTTCTACTGTTTTCTTGTACCACTGCTTTCTTCACATACATTTGTGGTATGTTAAATGATAAAAAGTATGGATATCAGCTAGTGTTTTCCTTTATCTGCTGCAAGACCACAGTAGGCTGCAATACTGTAGAAGGTGATAACTTTAAAGTGAAGATTTTGCTAAAATATAAGCCGGTGCCTTACAAGGTTATATAATTCTTTTATTTCTGAGTTGCAGCAACAGTCTCTCATTTCAGGTACACATCACAAAATTGTTATGCAGACCTTCAACATAATACTAATACTTTAAGCATAGAAAAAAAAAAAGTAAAATAATGGCTATAGTAGTAAAGAAGTTATTTATTCATTGAAAAAAAAATCTGCTTCAATTCAAACAAGAATTTTTTGTTTATTTTTGGCTGAAACAAAAGTGTTAAATCATGGAAAAAACTTTGCTCATGAAGTGTAAAGGAATTTCAAACTGTTGCACGGTTTTGGCATTTCTGAGATGTTTACATTTCTTGTAGGACTACAAAAATACCACCAAAATAGCTCCACCCCACCCCCAATAAGATCATAGACATGATGTGCTGAATTGCCAAAAACATCTCATTGCTTTTACTTTTATCCAAACAGATCATCATTTCAGAGACTGGATCTCAGATCCATTATTGCACCAAATTAAAAAAAGATCCATCTACTGAAGATCTTGTCATTGCACTGGCATCAGCTACCAGTGATTAAAAAAAAGCCATAGAAAGTGGTCATGAGTCCAACTGGTCTGACCAGATGGCATATGCATAAACCATATGTCTAGTTAGTTGATCTAGGTGCTTTCTGTCTCTATGTTGTCTTCTAAGTAATGAGCACATTTAAAAAAAAAAAATTGTATTTGTATAAAATAAACCATTTTTAGCTCAGAAACTTTCCCAGCCCCAGATCTGTAATATAAGTATTTGGGATAAATATCAATGCTCACTTCTCCATTCTTCACTGGGCACTCACTAATGGCAATTCCCATACATGATTACTATTAGACATTAAAACTATTAAAATTAATTTTTAATCTGATTCCTTATTAAATTCCTTATATTTTTGTATTCATATAAATAGTTTCCTCTACAAAGTTACTTGCAATGTTTAGCAAAATAACTATTTAATCTTAAAATCCCAGGTGCTCTGCTATATAGTCTCAATCTCATTTTACTAATACATTATTTAAAAGCTATCACAGGTACAGTTGTCTTTATTTTTTCTGTTTTACTTCTGTGAGCTAGGTGTTAAAGGATTTAAAGAGTAACTGGGAAAAGGGAAACTGGTCCAATTACTAAGAGTGACTGAGGCAAAAGAGTCCATCAATCCCAATATTGAGAATGGGTAATTTTATTAATTTACTGACTTATTCTACTGTGGAAAAAAATAAAGGACTTCTTATTTAGACTCACTGCAGGATCACAGCCTGTAATTTCATCGCATATGCTACATAGACCATTTTTTTCCCATATTTTTTCTGAATAAATTGTGGCTTAAATGATCATTTAGAAGCCTTCCCTAGCTCTCAGGAAGTAAAAATTCCCTCAATCCTGCTTTAGAACTAATTGTTCTCTTTCGTATCATTTTCAAGAAATTTGCAGTAGTTATATCTGTGCTAGGCAGGACACAATTTGAACAGATCATAGTGATACTTTAAATCCCCTCCCCGGCATTCTGCTAGCCTCTGCCAGTTAGTAACCTGTTGTGTTGTGTTTCCCAGCTATGGACAAGGGAATAAAGGGGACTATTCACAGTAGGCAGAACAGATGGGGACAGCCCATTTTGCAAGATGAAAATTCAACAACAGAGGTGTAATATGTTGTATCATTTGTTGCCAGGGACAGGATATAGTTCATAGATAATTTCATTTACTGATAAAGATGCACTTGACTGGGCATGAAAGGGCCAGAGGGTATGTCCTGTGGGCAGCAGGTGAAGACTTTGGGCCTTTCTAATTTGCAGAAGTCTGAGGGATGATCTCATGGCTTTCTCTAGCTTCCTGAGGAGGAGACATGGAGAAGGAGATGCTGATCTCTTCTCCCTGGTAAAAGATGGGACATGTGGGAATGTTCCAAAGCTGTGTCAGGGGAAGATCAGACTCAGGAAGCATTTCTTTATCAAGAGGGTGGTCAAACACTGGTACAGGCTTCCTAGAGAGAAGATCTGTACTCCAAGCCTGTCAGTATTTAGAAGGCATTTGAACAATGCATTTAGTAACATACTTCAACAATTGCTCAACTATGAAGTGGTCTGGCAGTTGGATTAGATGATTGTTGTAGGTCCCTTCTAACTACAATTTCCTCTCTCCTCTCCTCTCCTCTCCTCTCCTCTCCTCTCCTCTCCTCTCCTCTCCTCTCCTCTCCTCTCCTCTCCTCTCCTCTCCTCTCCTCTCCTCTCCTCTCCTCTCCTCTCCTCTCCTCTCCTCTCCTCTCCTCTCCTCTCCTCTCCCTTCTGTCAACAGGCTCTCATAAACTTTAAAGTGCTCAAGAAAATGTATTCCCTTTTCTTCAGGAAGGCTTGGCAGAAGAACTAATCACTAGATAGGTTAAGATTTAACGTATCGAGGGCTTTCATGGATGTAATTTCCATCTTCCTGGAAGTGTTTAGTCTTCTATCTTCTCCCCATAATATTCCTTTTCTTCCAATTTATTCCAGTTCTTAAAGAAATGTTTTTGCAAACACATATCTGATGTTCCAGGAATAAGTTTCAAATAAGATTAAGTCCTGTACTGGCAAGTATGTCTGTTTTTCTAGGTCTAGATTTTCTGGGCCCCTAGATATAATTAGAAAACTAAAGTAAATGTTTGGAACTGAAAGGCTAAAAATCCCAGTATGTCACTTCAAGTTGATTTCTTGTATCTTTTCCACCATGCTATTTGAAAAGATTTATTTTTTGAAAAGAAAAATCAGTGTATTTATCATCATTTTGACACTGACATCTGCCACTCCAAGGGCTGTCGCTCTTATTTAATTACATGTTTTGGAACAGGAGAGGAAGGTTTATTAGAGAAGGCTTGCAGAGTGACATTATGAAGTGATTCCAATGTTTCATTTAATTATTCAAAATTGATAGTTTTAAAAACATTTGCATCACCTCTTTCATGGGAAAAAAACCTCATGCAGACAGTTGCAGACTGAATAACTCTGGCATAGAAACTGAAGTTCTACCGATGATTCATGAAAATCATTCTCTTTGAAAGCAAGTCTATTCACAATGAAAATACGTTTATTAGTATTTTTTGTCATTCATATCTATAGGTATGATAGGGAAAAGAATATATTTATTGGATAAATAATTAAATATTTTCTGGGTTTTTTTCTTGTTCCATTCAGGAATAAAAATTGAAGCTGCTTGGCATACAGGCTAAGAGAAATGCACATCTTACTACTAAATTTGCTGCAGTTGCTTTTAGAAGCTGAAGTTAGTGATGTTAGCTTCCTGCTCTTTTATCACTTATGTCTGCATAAAATTACACATTGCTAAACCCTTCTTTCTTGATTGTGAATTCATGCAGTCAGGGTAGAAGTAGTAGTGCCGCAAAATCCGACTATTTGAATGAAGACCAGATGAATATGTATTTAAATGAAGAGGCACATGTTTGAATGTGTCGTATTTAGGCATAGGCAATATCTCAGGTCAGCACAAGCTTGTGTTATGACCAAGAGTTAATAATCATGCAATTTAGGGCCTTTACTTTTGTATATGTAAACCCACACATGCAAGTAACTGCATATACATACCTTTATTAGATGACAGCATGAAAACTAATGGTAAACATTTAGACAGATAACTATGTCCCCAATCAAACAGCTAGAAGCATTGTCACTTGAAATTTCAGTTGAACTGGATAATTTTGAAATGCAGACAAAAAAAGTGGTCCTTCATACTCAGAATGGGATTGAAATCATTTACAAAAGGAATGTTGGCATGAAGGAACTCCAAAATCTTAACCCAGGAGGGCAAGCAGCAAGTGTCTGTGTATAAGCATGCACAAATTGTTGTGAGCCTTTTCCAGCATTTGCTTTGGGAGGACAATTGCCCTCAGCACACTGGATGAAGCATTGTGTGTGAAGCCAAGTAAACTAAAGAGCATTCAGGGAGTTTACCAGCTGCTGGAACCTGAAAATCTATTTAACTAAAATGTGAGAATGGTCTCTGACATACTTTGGGCTCAGGCCAGCTAGCACTCTCCCAGACAAAACTTGGGCATGATTTGCACTTTCAAGGTCCCAGGAAACATTCTCAAAAGGTGGCTTTGCCATCCCTACTTTGGAAAGCATAAGACTTGCCTAAACACAGGTTGTTTTATTCCACCTGGTCTTTGTGCCCAGAATATTCCTGGACATGTTTCATATATTAGCATAAAGGTATGGAATGAAGATTCAGTACCTTTGAAAGTAACTTTGTGAAAACAAGGGAAACAAAAAGAAGAAATAGCAGAAGCTATTACACCTTCTTTTGTCTGAGGTAAATTGAGCTTTGTTCCAGACTACCTGAGGCTGGATAGTCTAGTTGTTTTTTGCACAGAACCCTGGTTGAAATTCTTATAATATTTATCTCTTAGCTTACTGGTTTTAACCTCTTGTTCTTGACACACTTGTGATTCTTAATCAATAGTACCTCAAAACCATTAAAAAATATTATATCTCTCTCACTGGTATTTTCTTCTACAATACATATTTTTAACCCCATTTTTTTTGTCCGTGATGCTTAGCAGTCAGTTTCCATGACAGACTCATAGCTTTGGCTTTGATCTTTTCCAAAATAGTTTGAATTCTGCTTAGTTGAGACTCATTTCTCTGCCAATGGCAGGTCACAGAAAACCCATAACTGCCAGAGAAATTCTGGATTAAATGAAGGAGGCTGGCCTAAGGAAAAGTTTTCAGTCTAAACTCACTTTTCCTCTTAGTTTGTCAACACTTGATCTTGGTTATGTGCAGGAATATTTGTTTTTCTAGAATTTGGTTTAGGAGTTGATGTTGATAGATTGAAGTTTATTTTAGGAACAAAAAATTTAGACTGGTGAAACTAAAGCAGATTTTTATACTACATTCTGTATGTACTTCAGTAAAACTGCTAATGTTACTCCTCTACAGGTAAAAATTACCCTGTGTTCGGTAGATGAAGGATGAAGGGAACAGTGTCTGAAAAAGACTGTCCAACTTAAAAAAGACATCAGAGATGGAAGTCAGTTCATGTGTATCTAGCTGGCACTGGTTCCAGATATCTATGAAGAAGTCATCGTAAAAGAAGTGCCTCATTTACCTGATCAGTCCACCAGTCTGGAATTTTCTTGTTCAATCAAGAAAAAGCTCAATACCTCTGAAAGGTACTTCTGCCTAGTTGAGTTTAGGTATAGTGGTTCATTTTTTTTTTCCTTATCTATATTGGTAGGATTCTGTTTTGTGCAGAAAATGAAACTCTGACTGCTCTGGATGGATCCTCAGTCACTGACAATTCATTTATTTATATATTTTTAGACAGATAAGACCTTTTATGTTGTCTTCCTCAAACAAGGGATTTATGTAGCCTGGATAATGCAGACTGCATCGATCTTTTCTGGATTTATGACACAGTATGAAAGGATGCCACTTCCATGCTGGATTTTTACAGTGTATTTTGCCTGGATTTAGTTATGGGTATCATTATTGCTCTTATTACTATTAATTATGAATCCAGGAAACTTAAAATGTGAATTGTTTTTAAAAAGAGTATTTTAAAAGATCTAAAGAGCAAAAAGAGAAGTAGCATTGGAAGTCTCTGATGACTGCCTACCTGTACTGACTTTAGAGGTTCATGTTTCAGAGTCAGTTCTGGAAACCTTCAGCCTACTGTAGACATACACAGAGTTTGACATCCTAGGTGATGTAGCCATTTCTGCTATGTAAAAAAGTCATACCTTTCAAAAATTAAGAAGAGAAACAAAATGAGTAGTGTACAAAAGAAAGGGGACAATACCATTTCAATGAAGAAATCATGTTTTTTCTTTATTTCTCATTTTAGATAAGATGTTTTTAAAAGATGAGTACCTCAAATATTTATCAGGGCAAATAACAAGGTGCATTTTCACTAAACTGCAATAAACAGCTTTATAAACTTACATTAATTTCCTGTATGGAATTTGCTACTGTCTTGAGGCTGCTGTAACTTACACATTTAGACTTAATTTCACTGTCAAATTCCTCTTTTAATATCAGGTAAGTTTAGAGTAACCACTCAAAAGTCTGCCTGGGGAGAATTTAATTACGGTAATCTGAATCAGTCTATGCAATTCTAATATTCAATAAAAAAGAGGAAATAAATATTTCCTTTGAGACTAGAAGTATGTTCTGTGTCTCTCTGTTTATACTCTCCCTGACATTAAAGAGAGGAATCTCAATGAACTTTCTGGGGCACCATCCACATTCTGAAATACTTTTTCATTCCACACAGCTCATGAAAACACCTTTTAAGTGATTTGGAGGATCAAGTCAAGGAGTTCCCTCTTTCTTCCATTTTCTGTCTTGCTTTCTTTCTAAAGATTAAGACCATGGAATTTTCAAAAGGTATTTCAGTATTTTCCCTTTCCTTATCTCTGAATACTTTTAAGGATAAATTACATGATAATATGATCTATTTGAGAGCATGAGTAAATCAAGTAGTTAGATGTGTGTTCTACTTGAATGACCACAGACATAAAATGATGTGAAACTGTATGAGAAATGCAAAATCCCTGTCTATCTGCTATCTAGGTTATCTGTAGCACTTAAGACTCAAATCAAAATCAGACTACAGTAAGACAGTTTCACGATAGAGGTTTGTGAAAAATGTCTAGTTTGTAGACTTACAAGCTCTGAAACAATGAATGTGCAGGAAGAAAGGTGTTAAATCTAATAAATTCACTAAATTAAAACAATGTTCCTGTACTACAATCCAGGATATTAAATTCTTACCAATAATCTAGACACCTGACAGAAATTCATAGCATAGATAGTCAATACTTGTATGCAGTGATTTATCCCAAAACATAAATATTCTTCTCTTAAAATGTCTCAGTACGATCAGTCATCAATCAGATCAAGCCACTAATCCAATAAAACCTTTCTCGTCTGAAGACTTTTAAACATTCAGATTTAAAAAAAAAACCAAAAAAAAAACTGCTTGAGAAATACTGTTTTGCAACAAGCTCTGAAAGTCCACAAATTTAAGTTCTGTCACACTACAAAAGAAAACGCTGTTGTGCAATACACATTCCCAGAAACCAATCAAAAGGCAATGTAGTCTGTGGAATGTGGGTCTAGTGCACACTCAAAGCATTGTGCAATAAGCAGCCATCCACATGTTGGACAAGCTGTGGTTTCTCAATAATCTTCAGTTGTTCACAGAATCACAGAACGGTCAATAATGTTCATTGGTTGATATAAAATATATTTCAAAAAATTAAATCTGATAGAAGATTGAGCATTATAGTCCACAATGAAAATGAAATATATTCATCCTCCACATCCTGATTAATTCACATCAGCCCATGTAACAGGAATTAAAAAAACCTTTTTTTACCCCATTTACACCCCACAAATATAGTCCTGGAAAATGTACTCAGGTTACTCAGAAAATAAAGAAGAAACAATTCCTGTCCTGTTAGTCATCAGGTAAACGATGTTACTTCGGTCCTGTCTGAAGTGAGTTTCACCGACCTCATTTATATGCTGTGTAAGTCCAACAGTTACTTTCTCTTGATGCACCCTGTGAGTTTTATTAGAGGTGGTGGTGAATCAAATTGGAACTGACAAACAAATAAAACTTTAAAAAAATTTATTTTGTGCAGTAGCTAAAATAAAACTCACTGAAAGTAACAAAATTTTCTTGCAACAAAATAAATATTTACCCAAATTCCTGGAAAGAAGAGAATTCCATAGACCTGCCTTTAGGAATAGCCTGTGTTTTGACTTCATTCCTATCTGTTCACTGTGTTTAAGCATCATTACTAGATAATAGCAAAATTCAGAATAAAAACTTAATATTTTTTTTCTTCTG
Source organism: Colius striatus (assembly GCF_028858725.1). NCBI lineage: Eukaryota > Metazoa > Chordata > Aves > Coliiformes > Coliidae > Colius > Colius striatus. The sequence goes on along the minus strand of NC_084759.1, from coordinate 173,770,138 downwards.
GTGATGGTTAGAAATAGACTAAACGTCTCTAGCACAGTTTCCAAATTGATTGAAAAATTAAGAAATCATTTTCCTCCATGAAATAAATTCTGAGAACTCTAGAAGAAATGTCTTGACTCACTTGTCTATTGTCCTTCAAAAATTAAAGAAGGATGAAAAATGAAAGCAAGTTTATATATGATCAGCATGAAAACTATGTTTCTCCTCCTCTGCCTGAAAAATTTCTCCATTTCTGACATCATTATCCAGGATGTCTGAATAAATTCAGCAAAATTACTGTTTTTACAGTTATTCAACAAACAAGACCAGAACTGCTTTTTATTAGTTACATAAAACTAGTCCAACACTTTCAGAAATGTGGTAGTAGTTATCATCTTAAATTGAAGTTCAACAAAAATTGACTTCCTGCTACCACAAAGGCCAGTAGGGCTATCCGTGGTTGAGTTTTTCTCTACAGTAACTCATACTATGTGTAGTTTAACTGTGAGTGTAGAATACAGATAAATTGGTCAGTTGATTTTTATTTTTTGGAAATCAGCATGAGAAGAATCATATATATAAAAAAACCCTGATCAACCAGCTCTTCAGTAACTTGAGAAATCATAGAATCATAGAATAGTAGGGGTTGAAAGGGACCTTTAGAGATCATCTAGTCCAATCCCCCTGCAGAAGCAGGTTCACCTAGATCAGGCCGCATAGGAACATGTCCAGGTGGGTCTTGAAGATCTCCAAGGAAGGAGACTCCACACCCTCCCTGGGCAGCCTGTGCCACTGCTCCCTCACCCTCACAGTGAAATAGTTTTTTCTTATGTTTCAGTGGAACTTCTTGTGTTCCAGCTTCATCCCATTACCCCTTGTCCTGTTACTAGCTACTATAGAAAAAAGGGACATCCCAACCTCCTGACACCACCATTTAGATATTTGTAAATGTTAATAAGATCTCCCTTCAGTCTCCTCTTCTCTAGACTAAACAGCCCCAGTTCCCGCAGCCTTTCCTTGTATGAAAGATGTTCTACTCCCCTGATCATCTTGGTGGCCCTGCACTGGACTCTCTCTGTCCCTTTTGAGTTGAGGATCCCAGAACTGGACGGAGATGAGACCTCACCAGGGCACAGTAGAGGGAAATCTTCAAGTCCACTAGATCATTGTCTCTTCTGTCAAAAAATAACTACAGACAGGATTATGAAGGTAAGTCTTCCTAAGGTAGCAATACTTTTTTTCCCTTTAATTTCATTGATTTAGTGAAGGAACATGATGCATGCCTAAATTAATTTATTTGATGAGTCTATGATGTGTGAAAGACAGGTAGAGTAGGGCTGAAATTTAGTTAACTTTAAGGTAACCTTGTAGGCAATTCAGAGAAATAAGTGAGTTAGTTCATATATTTTAGCTGCCTACTTTGGAATGAAAAGAATTGTGTCAATGCATTCCTAGTTTTCTATGTCACCTATAAAGGGAATCAAGGGCACGTAGGTCAGTTTTGTAGCTAAAGCACAGACAGTACACCAAGATTAAGGACACAGTAGTGTAAACAAGCAATATATGAAATGTGATTTTGAGAACTGTGCATGAAGATTCTACATTTCCCTTAAAGTCTTTGTTTTCAGTCTCTTGTTATGGTAATCAAAGGTACTGTTCTAATAACATTGACTGCAAAACATGTGGAGATGGTAGAGATTTATCCTGCTTGTTCACCTGAAAATTACTGTTTTAAACATTGAATTTGATAATTTTTCACACTACCATTTTTTCCATGTTGAATATAATTTGAATTATTTTATTGCAACACCGAAAAGGTTTGGGGAGAACAATTCAGTACTGACAAGTCTATATTTTTCTATCCTATTTCATATTTTTTTTATCAAATTAGCATTATTGTATTCCAAATTGTTGTCAGATTTAAGCATCAGAAAGTTATTACTTATCTGAAATATTGTCATGATTAATTATCCTGGAATTAAGGAAAAAAAAAAGATAAATACCTTCAGTAAATCATCACCATCATTACAGAATGATAGGTTTGGAAGGGGCCAGAGATAGTCTGGTCCAATCCCCCTGCATATAGAATCTGAGAACTGGAAATCATGCAATAACAGGGCTATGTAAAGTAATTTGAGAAATTGTGATGGAATGTACATGCCACAAATAAGGATGAGAAATATTGTTACAATATCTCGATTTACTAAGACTGGTCCACAAAATAAAAATGTGAAGATTTTCTACTGTAAAGTGTTTATTTTACTCTTTAACTGGTTTTGCTACAAAATAAAACATACTACATTACATTTAAAATAACTTTATCTAAAAATTTTCATGTTAACATTTTAAATCTTTGAAATGTTGCACAATTTATCATGTCTTCTATCTCAAAACTAAATTTTGCACAGACACTTTTACTTTCCTGTATTGTTGAAACACTGTTGAAAAACTGGAAATGTTGAATATTTTCATTATTATTTGTTAACAATAAAATATTAAATACCTTTTTAAAGTGTAACAAATCAACACAGTTGTTGTCATCATAATTATGATTAGCTGGTAAGGTATATTTCTCAGTGACAATGAGAATAAATCAAATAATTAGCACTTTGCACTGCTGCCCAAGTCAATTTTTAAAATGCAGTTCTCATTCTCAGGTGGTGATTACCTGTTAGATGAAGGCATGTGCATGAAATACTCTTTTAGCCCATAAAAGAGTTTTGATACACAGTCTGAGACCTACAGGAACCTGTGATTAATCACTTGCTAATTGGATCATTCCTTCACTGTCAATAAATTACAAACTACATACAAGATACTCCATTGTTTACCAGATCCTGACTCCTCTAGAGAAACAGCACATTTTGCAATAACACAATCATCACAACTACAGCAAAAATATTGTTCTCCTTTCAGATGCAAAATGCACGTGATTTCACTATGTTATATTCCATAATATTTTTACTTGCTAGCAAAAGAAGTAAATAAATAAACATAATAAATAGAATCATTCCAAAGCAAATGTGTTCATTAAAACCCTAATTCTCCTTACACTGCTTCTATTGGCTTTATTGAAACTGAAATGTACTAAATAGATTGAGTAGAATTTAGCCCAAATATAAATATAACTTAATTCACAGCATACTGTGAATGACATCAACAAAAAAAACCTTCAAAATGAGCAACAAAGATGAGATCACAACTTACATATCTGAGCTCTAAATTTGAGAATTAATATTTCCATCTAATTCAATTTTATGAACTATATAGAAGGAAAGGTATAGTTGTGATGCCTCATGTAAATATACATGTGTGCATGTTGTTCAAGGTGAGCCATAAGACTATTTCTTCTTTCTACAAGAATGTAATTGTCTATATTCTCATCAGTATCTTAGTATCTTTTTCTGCTGTAGAAGTAGTTGCATAAACTGTATTTAGCTTCCCAACAACTGAGTTCAATGTTATTTAAAAGTTCACAAATTTTCTAATTTGGTGTAAGGTGTTTGCCTTACTTTAAATCTTGATGACATTGGTAGTGAACAGCTGCTAGAGAACAGTAGAGTTATTTTGTGGTTTTATTGTGTCAGATTCCAAATTCTTTGTAATGGTTAAAAGTGTAAAAGTGCTAAATTAACGTGGAAATACACACAAATGTATTTAAAAGCACTAACTAACAAGCATATACTCAAATGGTGGAGCTTACAGTCGAATTTTTCTTCCTTCTTGGTTCAGATGAATTTCCATAAAAGCATGCAAACATGATTTTTGGTCATTTACATAATAAATTCACAGTGAGATAATTGAGTGGAACAATTTACTTAGAGTATTTAGAAACATGTCAGGTCACATGAGACATTCATAGACACACACACATACACACACACAACCACATACACATTGAACTCAAACGCACAGAGAGCTGGAAAGGACTATACATTGTTTTTAAGACCAGATTCCCTCATGAGCTCGTCAATGAAGGAGACAATACACCCCTGTTAACAAGAAGAAAAAAAGACTAAAAAAAAAGCTGGTTCATCAGTCTTGATTTCTGTGTTATTGCAAGTCCTTATAAACAGAATTGAAAACTGGTTTTGGGGGAAGGGAAGGTGGCAGGAGATTTCTGACTAAAATTTCTGCTTAAACTACCAGCCAGTTCTCACTGGATTGAAGCCACCGAGCTGTTGTTTTCTCACACTGTTGCTTTGCTGGAGATTTTGAAGTACTGGTGGAAGGAGCTAATAGAGGCAGCCAGGAGATAGGTGCCGGTACAATTAATTGAAGCATCCAGAATTGATGAGTGCTGTCAAGAGCTCGCTATGAGGATGGTTACCAAGGGAGCCTAATAAAGTGACTGGAAGAGATCAAGGTTATTACAGAATCTCAGGGAGATGGCTGAAAGCAACAAAAAACAATGGGAGAGCACAGTGTGGCATATAAGAAAGTAGAATACTACTTATAAAACCACTTACGCATTCAGAACTAAGTGCCAGAGGGAATTAAAACACTGCACAGCAAATACCAGCTTCTACTTATCAATGATCAAGACACTACTAGCTTGTGAAGATAATATTAACTTATTTAGTTCTATGATAGTGCAATCCTTGCATTTCACACACACTTAATGAAAGCTATACTAACTGAGCTGTTGCTATTTTCTTTCTGTTTGAACTTTCAGAATGGTAAAAATAAAAATCCATAGTAGGTTTTATTTTACTTTTTTCTAACTATCCTGTGCTGAGTATATCTTTCGAGTTTGAATAAGCACCTGAGATGTCACTGCAGAATGCACTTGGTTGAGTAAAAAAATAGGAATGGGTATTTGACAAAAGGAATTAAAAGGAAAATATAGGCAACATGTAGCAGTATCACAGAGAGAGGAAAAAGGGATAAGGCACATAAAGAGAGAGAGGCAGAGAGAGAGTGTAGTTGTTTTGTGAAGCAGTCTGATCCTTTGGATGAATACGGAAATAAAAACTTGTTAGCAGGTTCCATAGGAGTCTGAAGATTGATTATGTGTCCTAGTTCCCCTGTGCTTCCCATGCTGAGAATGTCTTTTTAAACTGCTGATTTCACAGTCTGTGAAAGAGTTGAAGAAGGAGGCATTGGCTGTAATCTAGATATAAGATTGAAAGGTTCAGAAACCACCTTGAGAACATGATAAATATTTCTGCTTCTCCCAGCGCTTCAAAGAATTGCAGTCGCTAAAGATGTGAGTTTCTTGATTGATAACAGCTAGTTCACCTTCCACAAGTCTTCACTTTACTGCTGAATCGGAGACACACAAAACTTGAAGTCCTGAAATAAGACTCATCAAGACACTGACTCAATTAATTTGTTTAAAATACATTTATTTGCCCTGCTTGGTAGGCATACCTTCACTTGTGAAATTTGCCATGATACCTGCATGAACAGTCCTTCCCAATGTTCAAGAAGGTAACAGAGCCATAACAATTTACATCAGATGAGGATGTGGTGTAATGTCTTGAGTCATTTAACAAGCAGAAGCATAATAATACAATCAAACAATCTGTAACACTGTAGGAAAATACAATTCTGTACTATTCAATGTGTTATTGTTACATTACAAAATTATCACTTATCTTAGAAAAGAAAATTAAATTGTACAGTATTCTGAATGTCATTGGGATTGAACATCTACATTTTATATATCTTTAGAAGTCTCCTTTTAAAAAAAATAATTGCATTTAAAATATTATGACTTTATTTCTGCATCCTGTTTCCATAAGGAGCTTTTGAAACAAAAGAGAGAGATACAGTCCCAGGTTTTTGCCATTGGCTACGCTGGCCAAGAACAACTACTAGGTTGTCATGGTTTGACATGACAGCCTTTTCTGGTAAGGGGGAAGGGACTGTAAAGATGGCTCCTGTAAGAAGTTGTGGGGCTCTGAGTCAGACCTACTTCTGGGGCTGAGGCAATTAGACGCCTCCACGATCACTTTTTAAGAAGAAGCTGGAGGAGGAGGCTTCTTACTCCATCTTCTTCTTCTCTGCCCCTTCTTTTTTTCTTTCTGTCTGGTGGTGGTGCAAGGAGTAGGAATAGTGAGAGAAACAACCATACGGACTCCCAGGTCAGTGATGAAAGAGAGGAGATGTGCTGGAGCAGAGACTCCCCTGCATTCTACAGAGAGAACTGGTAAAGCTGAGATTTATTTTCATTTTTTTAAAGACCCCACATCAGGGGCAGAGACTCATTTTGTTAAAGCTGGCCTCAGACCAGGGGCAGCTATTCAGTTCATTAAAGGCCCCGAGTCAGGGAAAGTGACTATGGCCAGAGGAGGCCGTGTCCCATGGGGAGGACCCAACCACTTCACTGCAGACCCCGAGCCAGGGGCAGTGATTTTCTTCTTTAAAACTATGGCCGGAAGAGGCCGTGTCCTGAGGGAGGGACCCTTTATCACTATGGCCGGAGCAGGCTGTGTCCCAAGGAAGGGACCCAATATCCACAGCTGTAACTGTGGGGAGTAACCCATGACAAAGCAGCTCATTAAACTTATGCCCAGAAGAGGCCTTGTCCCGAGAGAGGGACCCTGCAACTGCAGAAACTGCAACCATGGCGAAGAATCCACACCAGAGATATTCACCAAGGACTGCGTCCTGTGTGAGGGAATCTGTATCTTGCAGGAGCCGTAGCTGCTGGGAACAACCCACACCAGAGAAGTTTGTTAAGGACTGTGTCCCGGGGGAGGAATCCCATATTGGAGCAGAGGAAGAATGCCAGGAGTCATCCTCATCTGAGAAGACAGAAGCGGCAGAGCCCATCTGTGAGAGACTGACCACATCCCTCATTCCTTGCCCCCCTGAGCCGTTGGGGAGGGAGGAGGTAGAGATATTGGGAGCAGTGAGCTGGGCCCGGGAAGAAAGGAGGGATAGGGGAGGGAGATCTTAAAGTGCTGGTTGTAATTTTCTCATCATCCTACTCCCTTTTTGCTTTTATTCCATTCTGTTTCTTGTAGAATAAACTTTCTTACTTTCCTCTCTGAGTCGAGTACTGGAGTCTGTTTTGCCCAGAACCATAATTGGCAGCGAGCCCTCCCTGCCCTTGTCTTAATCCACAACAATCTTGCTTATCTTTTTACTCCCATTCCTCTGGGGCCTCTGCCATCCTAATGAGGGTGGGGTGAATGGGGGCACAGAGTGAGAGATTGTCATGGTGTTGCTGTGCTAGCTGGGCCAAACCACGACATAGGTCAAGGCCTAGTTGCCACTGTTTCTGTGAAAAGGATAAAGAGTAAAAGAGGGTATGAATGTGGGGAAAGAAATGAGTTTGGACAAATAATTTAGCTGAGAGTAGATGAAAGGTGGGAGTTTGTGCATGCTGTAGCCAGGAGAGAGGAGCGGGGAGCTGAGTGTGGAGCTGTGCCAGTAGCTGGCAGCGCAGAGAGCTGAGTACAAGCTCCCTCTGATCAGGGGGATGTATGGATGATATGGATAAGTCATGGCAGGTAGCAGAAGTTATAGAGGGAGAACAATATTTTACAGTGCTTTACCAGATCTGAGGTTCTACTGAAAACATTCAGCTTCATTCTGTATTGGTAACTCTTTTGTCTCCAAAATGCAAACTGGGATTTTTGCAGCCAGAAAGAGAATGGCAACAGCTTAGTGACTCAGTCTAGTAACATGCAAGCACAGAATTCCTAGAAATGCCCAAATAATTACTCAGTGACCATAATTAATTCTTGATGGTGAGAAAATGGAAAAGATAGAAAATAAGTTTTTTCTTGAGATTACGTTTTGTAGGGAAGTGACTACATTGATGCCAAGTGCACACAAACATCATCTATCAACATTACATTTAAAACAGTTCTGTGATATGCAGGTTTGTTATTTGGACAGGTAACTTGACAGCAGAGATTGATGCACCCATCTGAGAAGAATAAGAATATAAATCTCTGTCTTATCATAAGGAGAATGCAGGGAGCAGATAGGGATAAAGCAGTGGACATAACCTATTTAGGTTTCCAAGAGACATTTGACATTGCATTGTAGAATAGAATAATGCATCTTTAGGTTAGCATGTAAGGCACAGATGACTCTTCTCCTTCCAGATTTTCAAGCTGCAATGTAGAACACTGATTCCCAAGTGCAGAATGTATTTTCTTCCCTAGTTTCTAGTCAGCCTTTTTGCTTTTCTGTTCTCCATATTTTCTAGAAAGCTTTTCCAGAAAATCTCCTCCTATCCATCTTCCATTTCTTTTTCTTGATATGATGTTTTCTCTCCCTATTCATAAAATGAAAGTGCTGATGAACACCCTGATCCAATCAGACTGGTGTGATGTTGTCCTAGCATCCTGCATCTAGCACTTAGAGAATGGGGATGAACTACCATCCATCATGGCCTGGGAACTACCTAAAAAAATCCCATTCCCAAATTAAAGATGATTGCCTGTCTTCTCTGGAGACTTTCGGCTGTCTTATCAGTGATCAGCAATTGGGGTATGATACAAATACCACATAAGCAACTTCAGGGAAAATTTGATTGTAGAATAATATGAAAAACAGTTCATAAGCTATGTAGACACAATGAGGGTTTAGAAACATCAATAGTACTAACAAACATTCAGATAACTGCAGAGTTATTCAGGCTTCTGAATACTTCCGCATATTCTCCTTTCTTCCATTTTATCTCAAGTGATTCCATTTCAGGATTCTTAGAGGCAACATTTTGTTAAAACACAGGGAAGAGGAAATATCCTCTATTTCAGTATATGCTAATTCTCATACACTGTCATTAATTGTTTTCTTTTTTGCATGAAAAGAGCTTTGATGTGTCACAAGACATCCTCCATATCAATACACATACCCTATGCTTCATAGTTTCAAGGTGAAGTAAATCTGTCACTGAGACTGCATCAGTTCTAATATCAGCTCCTGTTTGACCCAGACACAAAACATACTTCAGGAAAATGTGAAGCAGTCTTTGGCAGCATGTAAGGCATTGTATGAAAGCAACAGGCTGTAGCAATGCAGTTAATTTAGGGCTTTGTTTTTAAAAATCAGGTTTATATGTAATATGATGCAGATCATTTAATCCTCAGAACTCTCAGACTTCTCAAAGATGTCTTCCAGGTTTTCAGAAGATCTCAGATGTCCTGGAGTATTTGGGGAGCTTATGTGGTGAAATTAAAACTGACATGTGTCACAGAAATTTATGCTAATTTAGGCTGTGAGAGTGTAAGTGATGTTTAATCTCTCACTCAAAACAGGACTAACCTTTACATTCCACAAGGTTGCACAGGATCTTGCTCAATCAAATTTTCAGTACCTATATTGATGGAGATCACTCAGGGCCTTCTGGTCGTAGGTCCACTGTCTTATCACAATCACTGTGATTTTTTTTCCTCTGTCTGAATCCAGTCCAAATTTCCCTGATTTTGTGCACTTATTGTATATCTCCAAGAAGAGATTGACTCCTCCTACTCCACAATCATGTATTAGGTAGCTGAAAATTGCCTTTCAGGCCTGTCAGTCTTCTCATCTTCAGGAGACACCTGTCTGGTTTGTTTTTTATACTTACTTTTCTCAGTGTTCCTAAATTATCCCCAAGAGTGTCCATTTGCTGGACTTAGTCCAGTTTTCAATGTTTTTCTTGCACAAGGGACTCCAAAACTGGACAGAGAATATAAGCAGCATCACAAATGCTGAATAGAGGGGAATAATCATTCCCATTGACATGGTAGTAGGCTGTGACTAATGCAGTCCAGCATATAGTTAGGCTTCATCTGCATAATGGACTGAGTTAGTAACAGTATTTTAAGATTTCAAGGTGTTTTTAAATTTCATTTTGAGAATATCATTATAAAAAATTTACAATATTTGAACTGCCAGTAACATCCGAAATGCCAGTAAAACTTGCATTAAACTATTTAGAAAAAATGAACTCTAGAAAATAGACATCTCAGAATTGTTTGGGGTAAAATACAACATTTTCTTAGGAAACCTAAATGTATTAAAAAGACTAGCAGCTGGTAAGGGAAATCTTTTGCTTTTTGAAATAATGTAAATGAATTCTTCTATCAAAAAACTCTTTTGAGTAACGAACACAAATGTAAGACCCTATCTTAAGAATTTTCTCAGAGCATTAAACCTGCTCTTTAAAAAGATGATAATTGCTCAGTGAGATAAAATTCATATGAGTTTGCCCTTTCAGTTGCTGTCTATCAAATATTTGTCAGAAATTTTAGGTAATGAAATGATCTTTGGCTTCCTCTGACACAGTATAGCAATGACACAAGAAATAACCATCAATGTAGCAGGTGTGCTGCTAATTGTGGCTACAATGACCTATTCACACCTACACAGTAGGCCTGCTCAGCTTTCATTTGCATACTGATTTATGGAACTGTAAATATATACACAGATGTATTTAACTGTGGATGGAATGGAATGAGAAATCAATTAGATAGAAAAGTTTTATAAAACAAAAAGGTATGTGTCCATACCATAGTTGAGTTCTGGGCTCCTCAACTCAAGAGGGACAGGGAAGTGCTGTAGAGAGTCCAGTGCAGGGCCACCAAGATGATCAGGGCACTGGAACACCTTTCATATGAGGAAAGGCTGTGGGAACTGGGGCTGTTTAGTCTGGACAAGAGGAGACTGACGAGAGATCTTATTTATAGATATCTAAAAGGTGGGTGTCAGGAGGTTGGGACATCCCTCTTTTCTGTAGTAGCTAATAACAGGACAAGGGGTAATGGGATGAAGCTGGAACACAAAAAGTTCCACTTAAACATAAGAAAAAACTATTTCACTGTGAGGGTGAGGGAGCCCTGGCACAGGCTGCCCAGGGAGGGTGTGGAGTCTCCTTCCTTGGAGATCTTCAAGACCCACCTGACATGTTCCTGTGCGGCCTGATCTAGGTGAACCTGCTTCTGCAGGGGGATTGGACTAGATGATCTCTAAAGGTCCCTTCCAACCCCTACCATTCTATGATTCTATGATTCTATGTCAATGATATTGAGAAGAAAGAAATAAATTTTATATACATAGAAAAAGAAGATCAAATGGAGCTACCTTTCAGAAATCAACATTTCTAATAATCTAAAGACAAGGTGCATTTTTTATCAGTACCATTGCATAGAAATTTCTTTCCAGTAAGTGAACTGCATGAAAGTGAAAAACTGAGACTCTAATAACTAAATGTAAAGAGTAACAACCTACAAATCATGTTGTGCTACTCAGTTCAACCAAACCATGGGTTTTGACTTCATTAAAGAATGTGCTTGACAGAGCTGGATTTAAATATTTAGGCTAAATCTAACATATTAAACTAAAGAAAACTGAAGCACAGTTGGGTTCAGTGATAGGTAATCATCTGTGGTATTAATTGCAAGCAAGCTCTCAAGCACGTTTTTATCTCTACCTGCTTATGTTTTTCCAGACAATACTCAAGATGGTTGGGGTAAAACATGCCAGGAACTATTCCAAAGACTATTCCTAGTAATACTCTCTCCTCCCAGTAAGGCAGTTTAATGAAATGCAAACAAAGTGATGAGATCCCAGATGCACCTCTGTGCTATGACATTATGAAGTTCTTCATGGCACCTTCTGCAACCAGAACTCACTGCCCATCAGCCTTAGGACATCTAACAGACTTACAACCACTCTCCTAGTTTTAGTCTGATTTTTGGCTCAGTTTAGCTTTGCATCAAGAAGAAAGTGTACAATTGTTTCCAGTGGTTTTATTTTTTTCCTCCTGAAGTCTTTACCATTGAAATTACATATATTCTATTTTATGTCCAGGAGAAGGCCAGCAGAAAATCTACTTTCTAATGTTTGGGGGTTTTTTTACTAGACTGAGAAGAAAAAACTGTCCTCAATTTCTGGACACAGTAGAATGGGACATTGAGAACATTCACTTTAGCAAGCTTAGATGTTTCAGTGTAGATTGTCACATCTGAACTGGTTGGTTCTAGTGTATGATTATCAACTATAAACCAGATGATTATATTTGACAAGATGAATCACTTCACAGACAGTTAGACCTCTTCATTGAAAATAAAGTGATTAATTCTACTATATGGAGGTATGAAATTAATATGATCAAATCTTACTCCAGGTTTTATGGAATGTATATAAAAAAGGTGATTATTTCCTGATTGAAGAAAGCAATTGTGCATTGGCAAGGAGAGTTGTCACCTTTGGAAATTTTGACACTTCCCACTCTAAACCTCAGGAGCTCCTTCTTCAGACAAAATTGTACTGGAGTCTGTCACCTAACCTGAAGTAGGAGAACAGCCTCCTCTAAAGAAACTAGCACACCAGCTTTGATTACCGTCCAGTCAGACAGGAATTTTTAAGGTGTGAGAAAATTTCTGTACATTAAAAAAGAATTTATCTCTTCTCCTCAATAAAGAATTAGTTCCCACATCCTGAGAAAAACAGAATGAAATGGCTTTTTAGACACAATGTGGAAAACACTCTGCAAAACAGTGAAAAGATTTGAACTCTGTGCCTATTGCTATTGCTAACTTCATATGCAGCCTTGAGTAAGTCACTTATCCTCCTTACATCTTCAGTTACCCAGCTGACAAATGAGTAAATCCTAATGCACTGAGTTCTGTGAAAAATAGTTATTAGCTTTTGAAAAGCATTTTCAAAGGGTCTGTTGCAGTAAAAATGACAGATAGTTATTTTAGACAAGAAAGCAGATATGACCATTTTGTTTAAAGGATTTTATTAAAGGAAAACAGAACTATTGTCAGTGTAAATTATTTCCTAACATAGCAGCAATAGAGAGGTGAATACCTCTCTATTGTAGGTGAATATAGTAGATGTAAGGCAGCTACTTTTCAGTTGACACATAAAGAGGTTGAACTGGTTATGAGATAGCCGAGGGAGTGTGCTGACATTTATGCTGTACCTCAGGTTTATGCTATTGTTATTCTACACACCACAGAACATACACTGAGGCATCCTGGTATGTGACAGTGCATATAAATTCTGACCAAAAGCCTTATGAAAAAAAAAAATGAGATGTATTCTTAATGTTAATATACTAGTATGAAATTCCCTGTGGTGTGATGAAAGATATGCCCACACAGAACACATCTCAGCAGAGACTACAATGATTGAAAAAAGATTTTTGAATTCTTTTTAATGCTTTCACTGTGAAAGGATCGATTTCTTCCAAGCATGGCATAATAGAGCTTAGTCTTATTAGAACCTGCTAATTGAAATGGTCTGCACTTCTGAGCATCACTTTTAGAAAAATGTCATGAAAAATGAGATTCATTTCTGGTGTGTATGTTTTCAAGTAAAAGGTATGAGTAGAATAAGCAATAGAGTTATGTGAAAGAAGAAGGAAATATATCACTTTTGATTGTTTTACAAAATTTCATTCTGTTTAGCATTTCCTTTCTCTCTCTAACGCTGTAGCAGAGAACTTGGTTTGGATCCAGAGCTGAAAGAGGTAACTAACACTTAGGCTGGAAGAACACTGACATGGTTCCCTTCTCTTGTCTCATTGCTTTACCTGCAGTAGCAAGGGCACAATGTTAATAATTATATAGCTGTCCAGAAACTGTATTTTTCCATTTCAACCAATTCTCCTATTCTGAAGGGATAATCCAGACCTAAAATTTTTTTTCTTCCCAAATTACTGCAAAAGTCTGATTTCTGTAATTATTAGTAAAATTAGCTCTTCTCTCTATCCCCTGAATGAACAAATTTGGACCTCTTTGAACCCTGAATGCTGACAACAGCAAAACTCTCTAATGTTAAATATCATATAAATTAAATATTATTTAATTTACACAATATGATAAGAAAATCAATTAATTCTGAATAAAAACTCAAAATATCCTGAATGTAATCAAGGACAAAATATGTTTTAGCATTATCATACAGGAAAACTAAGGTAATCAAGTATTTATTTATTTTCTTTCTCTAGGAAAAATATTAACCACCTACCACATTCCCACAGGTTACTCCAGCTGCAATTAAACTACGTTTTCCTATGGGAAATCACTGTGTTGATTTTTTTTTTCTTTTTTAATTTGAATTGTCTTTTTTTATCTATCAGCTTCTGAACAAATCATCATGGCAGGCCAAGACCATTTGTCCAGATGGCTCACTACTCTACCAGTCAGGCTATCTAAGGAAGCAGTATCTACAGAGGTGTAAGAAGCTGGATCAAAACAAGCTGCTCTTTTATCTTGAGTTAATAAATAAATACATACATAGAAAGGCACCTTCTGGCATGTGTTGACTTTCTTTTTTTTAAAATAAAACTATGTTTACCAAAAAGTCCTGTTATAATTCATCAGCCACCTTCTCCACATGAATTCAACAAAACAATATCAGCTGGTGTTGTTATTAATGCTTGAAGGTAGTAAATAAATACTGGTGATGTATGAAGAGAGTAAGGCTTTGTTTATTTTCTGGGTTTGGTCAAACTGTGAAGTATCCTGGGTCTTTAGCAACCATTTCAGAGACAGTCTTTTCTTAACACACTAAGAGAGCAACATAACAGCAAATCAACTATTTTTTTCCCTGAAATGTCTCATGTATTAAAGGAAACTAGTTAGATCTGTTTCTTTTTACTGTTAACTCCTCAATTCTGAATGAATCTGGAAACACCAAAAAGATACTCATGCTTAATTACAATACAAAGACTTTATAAGCATCTAGTGTCAGCAAGGTGTAAGCTATCAGAGATGTTTACATGCAGAATCACAGAATGGTAGGTCATAGATTTGTGTGGAGACACTTCTGGTAAGGGGGAAGGGACTGTAATGGTGGTTCTTGTAAGACGTTACTTAAAACTTTCCCTGGCTGAGTCCCACTTCTGCAGTTGAGCCAATTGGGCACTTCTACCATCACTTCTGGTACTTCCAGAAGCTGGAAGGAGACAGTTGTTCTTTCTGGAAGATGGTGGGAGTTGGGGTAGAGATGAAAGTGACCATGTGGACCCCAAGGTCAGTGAAGGAAGAGAAGGTGTGCTGACAGAGACACACTGCATCCCATGGTAAAGACGCCAGCTGTCCCTCAAGGAAAACAATGATGGAGCTGAGATCTGCTGGCAGCTCATGGAGGACCCCAAGCTGGAGGAGGTGGCTATGCCTGGAGACATTGTTACTCTGTGGGAGAGCAGCATTGGAGCGAAATGTGCCTGGAGTTCTTCAAGCCACAGAGAAGACCCTTTCTGGAGGAGTTTGTGAAGAGTTGCAGCCCTTGGGAAAGATTTACCCTGAAGAAGTTCATTAAAGATCATATCCTGTGGGAAGGACCCCATGTTGGATCACGGGAAGAATGTGAGGAGTCCTCCTTTCTTCCCTCTGAGCAACTTCTTACAGGAACCACCATTATAGCCCCTTCGCTGTTACCAGAAACAGTTCCAGATAAACCCATGACACAGGGATTGGAAGGGAGATCATCTAGTCCAATACCTCTGATAAAGCAGCTTCACCTAGAGCAGGTTGCATAGGAATGCATTCAGGTGGGTTTTGAAAACCTCCGGAGAAGGAGAGTCCACAATCTCCCTGGGCAGCCTGTGCCAGCCTGTCCCACTCACTCTCACAGGAAATAATGTTCTTCTCATATTCAAGTGGATCTTCTGGTGTTCCAGCTTGTTACTTGTCCTATCACTGGGTATGACAGAAAAAAGACTGGCTCCATCCTGTTGACACACACCCTTTAGTTGTTTATAAGCATTGATAAGATCCCCCTCTTCTCCAGGCTAAAAAGTCCAGGTCTTGTAACCTTTCCTTGTAAGAGAGATGTTCCAGTCTCCTAATGATCTTTCTACCCTTCCACTGGACTCTTCCCAGAAGTTTCCTGTCTCTCTTGAATGAAGGGACTCCCTCAACTTGTTGGCCACACTCTTCTTAATGGGTCCCAAGATATCATTGTCCTTCTTGCCATAAGGGCACATTGCTAACTCATGTTTAGTTTCCTGTCCATCAGAACTCTCTCTGCAGAGCTGCTCTCCAGCAGGTCAATCCCCAGGCTTTACTGGTGCATGAGGTTGTTCTTTTCCAGGTGCAGGACTCTACAGTCACCCTTGTTGAGACTCATGAGTTCTACGACTTACAAGAGAGGAAAGTCCATATGAAGTGGCAGCTAGTGCTCCTCAGGATACCTCAGGATATTTCATATGATATTAGGTGTCTGTATTGACAGTTGAATCAAGTCCAGAGTCTTGAATTTCTCTCCATATTAAATCAGCTGATCTCTGGTATCTATACGTACATTTATCAAGCTTCATATGGCTCTGGAAACATAGTTAATACAGGGCTATATGTGTCCAGTGGCTCTTGGATGGGAATGCATGACCTATAAGAAAGTGCCCAGGTTAAGTTCCGTTGCATGTTACCTGGAGCCATTTTCTAAAACTCTTTAGGTTGGACTCCATCTAGCTCCAGAGAAAAGTGGGAGTGACTTAAAAGTCCTATCACAGGTCCTGCTACATATGAAACTACTCTCACATGTTGTTTTGGACAGCCCAGGATGTCAAAAACGGTGTTGTTCATTTGTGAAACTGAGTCCTACGTACCTCTTCATCATCAGAACAGCTCTCTATATTCCAATGACTTTATTATATGAGATCTACATAGAAGGTTAAAGACAGATGCAGACACTAAGACGTGTATGGAAACCCATACATTAGAGAACAGTCTTTTCCCAACCAACTTCCTACTTAACCAACAAAGACAGTCAAAGTTTGGTTGAATGATAAGAAAATATGATAAAAATCCCATATTCTTTTGCCAGAAAATGGCTCTGGAAAAATAAGACATGATGGAAAATTAGCTTCAAAATCCTATATAACTTGTGTTCATATGGAGACTAATCAGGATTTTGCACTCAGATTCATTTAGAAATATTTTATTTATATATAAAAGCAAAATGCTAAAAGTAAAAAACCACTAGTAAGTCTGTACATGCAACTGTAATTCATATCTCTGTTTGCACTACTGGAGTCTTTAAATGCACCATCAGATTTTTTTTTCAAAGAACCTCTGCTTCATATAACACACAGGATGAATAAACACCTAAATTGCAATAATTTGTGTTGCCTTCCCAACCTGAACCATCTTGTACTTCCTAACTTTTAAATGCATAATCTAGAATTTTTGACTTTTCTTCAGTATAATTTCCTATAAATATCAAGAGAGAAAAATGAACAAGAAAAAAAACCCCTTCATATAAATTATCAGTTCCAGTTCCTTGGCAGTGTTAGGAGTATTTGTCTAAATCTGTATTAGTGGAGAGGGCACTGGCACACATACTGTTTAATTTTTAATGTGTTCTTCACTGTTTTTCTGGATCAACTAGTAGCTTTCCAGACAACAACCAGGCCAAGACAGGGAAACAGCACATGCAGTTAAGGAAAAACCACAAAAGTGTCCCACTAAGCAGTTTTAACACAACTATTCTGCCATCCGAGAAGGAATGTGAGGAAGTTTAAGCATGTGACATCAGCTGTGCAATTTGAGTGAATCTCCAGATGATCCTAGTTTGTTTTATATGGCTGCTAAATAATCACAGACTGCATCTGGTATGTGTGTTAGATACTAGTGAGCACAGAAACATTCTATTAGCTTGGATTCACTTTCTGGTTCTGCTAAGAAGTCTTGCACCTGAGAAAACTAAGTACAGTATTTAGAGGACAGTTAGTCACATCTTTTCGTGCCCTAGAGAAGAATTAAATATTTTTTAGCCTATCACATATTTGTAGCCATAATCACACATAATTGTCATATTAAAAGGAAGACAGGAACACATCTTAAAGTCTTTAAATAAATTCTATTCACTGTCATGATTGGGATCTAACTGCAAGGCTTTGTAAAATTAAACATCTGTGTTAAATTTTCTTCATGAGCAATGACCAAGAGAAAATGTATAAAATATATCCTAGTCAATAAATATTTAAATGACTTTGGTTCTTAAACCCACACATTTAATTAAATTTAAAAAAAATGAAGAAAAAACTATTAAAGCTATACTTTCATTATTGTCACATATTTTAAAGAGGTCCCTTGTCCTTTCCTGTGCTTTGATCTTTAAAAACAGTTGTAACGACAGCTGTTCCTGGCTACAGAAGGTGCCTGCAGTGTTTAAAACTAAACATATGTTTCTAATTGCATTGTCTCACCTGAGTCCAGTTTCATCACAACTTGGGTTGTCATGAAAGTTTGAGTTTATGTGTACAAGTACTGTTGAAATGGCCTCTGAATCCTCTGTTGGATACTCCAGCATAGTCATAAAGTCTCTGGAGCTTGAGGATTCGGCCTCCCAATTTAGTATCTGAGAGATGCTAAGCCATGAGAAAGAAATTTACCTCCTTCCCTTCTGTCTATCCAAGTTTGTGCCAAATCACTTAGAATAGATCTCAGCAAGAATCAATTTAAAAACCTGTTTTTTTGCTATTGTGAAACAGAATGGTTGAAGATTCTCTGAGACCACAGATTCTCACACATTTTTTTGTATGAGACTTTTCAATAAAGTCCACTTTCCTGATGTTAAAGGAATATAAATTGTTTCCAGCATTGTCAATATAAAAAGATTGTTGTACACTAAAGCTAGCATCTCACTAGACCATTTTTTGTGTGTTTAGAAGGGATTGTTTTAAACAGAATAGCTCTTTTCATAACTTTGTACACTAAATCATATTCAACAGTGAGCTCTTCATCTCCCTCTCCTTCTGTTTTGACTCTGTATTTTCAATGGTTTGCTGAAATGCTCCTGTTCCTCCACACATTTAATACTGGGATTTGTGGACAGTAACTTCTTGAGGTCCTGTATGTTTCTGCAGCTTCTAACTTCTCTTGTCTAAAAGTATTTGAAGATCCTGTACATTTTCATTGGATTAAATCATGTTTTGGTCTTCACACTTACACCCTTGTTACATTAACTTCCACACAGAGTATACATTGAATATCTTCTGCTCCTTTGTCCACTCAGGTACAGATGAGGTGGGACAAACACATACCTTGTGGTTTCACATACATGGCAGAAGCAGAGTATTCCCAGAAACGTTTCATTTTAAAAGAAAGAGTATTTTAGCTATGACATGTTTATTTGAACATTAAGTACTTTTGTGACTTAGAGGTATAACCACCTTAAGCTGCTAACCAGCAGAAGAAATGAGAACGTCACCTCCAGAAAACAATTGATGTCCTAGGTGTTTTGAATCACTCTTTTTAACAGTTTCTGAATCTCTCTGCTGTATTCCATTCAATAGAATTATCTAATTTTCTCAACTTGTCAAAGGAAGCATTCGAGAAAATCTTACTATTCTTTCCCAACCGCTTTTTTTCTTTCTCTTCATGAGTCAAGGTCAGATAAAATGATGACTTTTAGTAGAGGAAGAATATGGCAAAATAATTGTTCCTTTTCTTTTAAAAAGTCTTCTAAAAATATATGACACTTGAGCTCCTTTTGTACTCATTTATCCCCAGCAACCATAATTATATTTGCATGTAATTGTCTTGTCCAGAGGTGCCAGCAATAACAGCTGTTGTAGAAGCTGCTCACAAAAATAGTGACTGATCTTTGTCAAGATCATTCTGAGATTATTTTATAGCTTTTCTGATTTAATAAACCAGGAAATTAATAACCTTTTCTTCTTCTTCTTCTTCTTCTTCTTCTTCTTCTTCTTCTTCTTCTTCTTCTTCTTCTTTGTTGAAGACTGAGATTTGCAATAATTTGTGGCTCTGAAAAATTCACATTTTTAGAATACTTCAGACTGGAATTAATTCATTTAACAGCAGCATGGAATTGGACTACCTAAATTATCAGCACAACCCTTTGAGGCTCTGCATATGGAATTTCAGCTAGAGAAAGGCATTTCTGAGAAGAAGAGTCAACTCTTACATGTGATGAATAATCTTATACATATTTCCTCTGCACTGATTTAATAATGAACCAAAGACAAGAGTGTTCTTATTATATGTACCCCAGGTAGGTCTTTAAACTTAAATGAGATGAACCTAGGCACAAGTAATTGCAAAAGATACTAGTGAAAATCTAATTTTGCACTCTTAAGAAAAAGTACTGTCTTTGAAAATCAGAACTGATGGCAGATACCCTGCAAAGGCACATATATTTCATCATATAATAAACAACAGCAGATGGCATTTATTAACATGCTATAATAAGTTTGAGATGCCTCGGGCAAACTGACAAAGCAACAAACAAGAAACAATGTTACAAGCAATAAAACAGTTCAGCTTAAAAAGAGAAAGGTGCTGCAGGGGATCTACAATGCTAGAAAGAGAAGGATAAGCTTTGTCTTTGATGGAGAACAAACAAAACAAAACGGTGGATTTAGGAGTGAATGTTCTGAGACAAGTACATTTTCTGTAGCTTAAGACAAAGCTGACACTTAAATCAGCACATCTACTGGTCAAGCATACAAATAAAATAAAGTATGATGAATAAAGTAATGATAATAACACAAGGGTTTGCTACCCTGCAGATACCTCTGGATTTCTCTGATAGAAAAGTAAAGAAATGAAAATGTTTTTTTGTAGGAAAAGCATCCTGGCTGCACATATACCCTGATGGACACCAAATTGGTTCCTGTAGCTCAGGAAAGAGATTTTGGAACTGCTGTGGTCAATTCACCACCTCATTGTTCAACAGTTACAAACATATATTTTGGGTAGAAACGATGAAGAGAGATACACAAAATAACACAAACCTAACAATCTAACTCTGTGAAAATCCATCTTTAATGCTGTGTGGACTATTTTGATCAGCTCAGTATCACAACAACACAGCAGAGCCAAGAACAATACAGACTTGGAAGAAATGGATAACTAGAGGTATAGAACTGCTTCTTTACAGGGAGTGAATAGATTAGGACTTATGAGCTGGAGAATAAAGGAAACAGGAGTGTAATGAAAAAATATACATAAAATCATTAATGTCTTTTTAAAAAGGGGGAAGAGATCTAAAATAAAAACGAAATGTATATAAATTAATCTGTGAAGTTATTTTCACAGGATATGATGAAGATCAAATTATTAAAGGCTTTATAAAAGCAAAAGACAAAAATTATTAGACAGTAAGTGTAGTACTCCTGAAGATGACTGTAACCCCCATCACTAACACCCAAATCATCACTATAAATACGTAGAGGAAAGTGCAATTTTTCTACTCTTTTTCCTGAGTCCCCACTGCTGGATGTTCTTGTGTGATACCCAAGAATGGTTACAGCTGCTACCTGACTGTGTAGAGATAAGAAGCCTAACAGTCAGAAAATCACACGTAGTAGGTTACTCTATGTTACAATTCAAAGCCCATAAACAAATATTACAGGACCTCAATTTTTTAGCTCCCGTGAGTACCTCAAAATACAAAAAGCAAAATAAATTCTTGTCCTTGTTATTGAGAGACTTTCTAAAAATCAATCAACAAAACCCTGTGTTGTTAAAACTGTTGGTTTCTGCAAAGCATCCACAACCACAGATATCTGAGAAAAATACTGTAAGGTAGAATTTTAGAAATTTAAGGCCAAAGGAATACTTCAACACAAATGCCAAAGCATGTACGTGTAAGCAAAATAGAAAAATAAAAGCTAGAAAAGTTAGACCAAGTTAGTTGATTGTGTTCTGTCTTGGTTTCCCCTGAGAAATAATAGTTGTAGTAGAAAGATGTGAAGATCGTAAAAAAAGGTAGAGGAGCATCAAGTTAAATTCTCAACAGACAAATGCTGTCTACAAAAGAAGTCTAAAACCTTTAGTCATAAACCTTTAGTTCAGTCTTACAGCTGGTTACAAACAGACAGACTGATTGTCCTTGTTCAGCAAAACTAACTTCACTTATTTACAGAATCAAGATTTAACATGTTAACAACTCCATTGTACACCATCCCATAACTGCAGAAAGACTTGTTTGTCCTAAGGACAATGATGAAATGCATATATTGTGTTCTCAGTTCTGCTGTCACTCTCTTTAATGATAAAAGAAACAAAAAAAAAAGGTAGTTACTTTTTACTACAATAACATCACAAACCTATTGGCATTTAAAGTATTATAATAAACAATGATTTTTGGACCCATGGTGTGAGTTTCTTTCCAGTAAAACAATACCAAACAAGTCATGACTCAGGTTATTGAAATTGCTTAAAGAAATTATTTCCTCTTTTTCTGTGTATACAGTGCATTCTTATCTAGTGAACTATCTAGACAAAGAGCGAAGCAAAATGAATGCAGCCTTCATGTTAAATTTCTAACAAAGCCATCTAATAATAGAATACAATACTCCCTTTAGGTAGCATCCTTTATACAAAACCTCAAAAAAAGATTTTAAAGTCACTGTTTTCTGCATTTGTGTTGTGAATTACTATCCTACTCAAGCTTACTTTGTTGCCAAAACAATACAACTAATATATATGTTTTGATTTAGATTTGTTTTTTTTAAATACTGCATCTATTAAAGAATGTTATTGTAAATTGGGAGACAGGGTTCAAATCTCTTAAAGAAAGGAGTCTCTGAATTATAAGCTTTTTTAACAGTTTCATACATCTAAGCAGTGCTACCTTTCTCCTAAAATTACTTTTCTGTTAAAAAATGTGTTAAAATATATTTCTCATCTGCTAAGTAAAATTCACATAGGTACAAATAAATAAAAATAAATATATATATATATATATATAAAAATAATAAATAACATTTCTGACAGTTCTGAAATATTAGAGTTAGTCCTTCAACCTCAAAACTCTGATCATCATTTCAACAGAAAAATCAAAACAATTCAATAGTTGAATTTATTCCAAAGAAGAATCATAATAATATCAGTGCTCTGGATTTAGCCAGGGATTCCTTTTTATACCCTTGGAGTATTCACATTTACAATGCATGTCACCATCAGAGCAAAATTTTTCAATTCCTTCATTATTAGTAAATTTTTTCTTAAGATAAAGGTATTTCCATAAAATAAGAGCAGATATTTAGCTATCCATCTGCAGGGATGCTTTGCCTGCAAATAAGTGAGACTGTAAGTTGAAACAACTCCAAATTGTGATTTCTCATTCCCCTCTTTCTGGATAGTCCAGAGAAACCAATGTCAAGCAGAACATTAATTCTGTATGGTTCCTTCAAAAGATGAATTGTGGCAGGATAGTAATGCATGAGGCTTGCATATTTGAAGGAAAGAGATAAGACACATCTGTGCTTTGTTTCAGTCTTGCCTTCTGGGATTCACATCGTCCATGAAGGAATAATCCTGCTTCTCTAGCAATGACTTCTGCATAATCATGTTGATTTAAAAAGCCCAGAAATAGTCTTTCCTGCAAACCATTTGAATACAGCTCTAAATTTTGCCTGTACATTCTTTACTGACAATCCATTTGATCAAACGAAAATTTTGGGTGTGGGTGCCACACTAACTTGGAAGAATTGAAGTTTGAAAGAAACCACTATGCTTACGTTGTCTCCTATATTCCCTGAAGGGCATTAAAAAAAAGTAGATTCACCATATTGCTGGTTCATTTATAGATGTTTTCTAAAAGTAGAATTATATTTCAAAAGGATTTTTTTAAATTCTACATTTTGAGGTTTTATTATTTTGTAGACATTTTTTCTCTACTGTTGATTGGTTCAAATTATGCAAAGACATGGTTGCAAACAATTTGGTGTTATTGTATAATTGTACTGTATAATTGTTATTGTATAATTGGCAAATACAACGTACTAAAAATATTTTGTTAATAAAGTCTTGTTACAAAAATGTATCAGGTATCATTCAATTTCATATAGAACTTTAAATAATCCCTTTGATGGAAAAAATTCCAAAGTACTGACATAAATTATTCACCTCAAGTAATTCAGCAAGGCCTAAAAAATGCAGTAAAGGCGAGTCTGCATACTACACAAAGGGCTCATTTAAAACCCTTTATCACTTTATTCACCTCTCCTGCCTTCATCAGGTTCTTTACAATTCCAATAAGGCTGCAACATCACTGCAACAAAGAGTATTAGTGATTCTATTTAAAAGGTGCCAATCCTGTTGCTCATCTGCCTACCTCATTTTGAGTATGGATGCATATTTTACATATATTCTGAAAGGGATATGGGAACTATTTTGGTGGGTCCAAGACTGCACTTCAAAACAAAACAAAACTATTTCTGAGGTCTTATAGTATTGTTATGACACTAAGTGATTATCACATTATTTGAATAAACAGATTATTACTTTGGGCTTTGATTACCGTTGCCAATTTCAACTCATCTTCACTATGTATTATGGAGCAGCAAAATGTCAACCAGCCAAACAAACTACCAAAGCAAAATAATCCCTAAATTTACGTGGCTTGAAGATTAATGCTTTATTCCCCACTTTTAGGTTTACTCTAACTACCCCACATATGTCTCTCATGCAACCTCCACTGCATTTCTTCAGTTCCCTTTTTACACAGACAGTTCCTCTCTATTATGACCATATCCTATATCTAGTACTAGTGCTTCAGACCAATCTTTTCCTGCTCACATCCATCCTGGCAGGTAGGACTTGATGTCTGCAGGCATTCCTGGATAAACTGTGGAAGAAATGGGGACGCCTATAAGAGCAAATGAACCCCTAATGCTAATCCTAACACTAAGCTCTGTTCACTTATAGTATGCTTACCCCACATCGACCCCTTAGTATTTTATGTATTATCCCAAAGTGAAGGTCCTGGAATTTTCAGTTTTAGAAAAAAGCAAACAAATCCTTTCAACTGAGTTTTATTTGAGGAAATAAGAGTCAGAAAGCAGATGATAGATCAGCTATATGCCCTCATTTCTATTTTGCCGTCCTGAAAACAGCAGTTAAGTCTCCATTTTGTCAACAGGAACACAATTTGTCAAAGATTATATGACCTAGATCTTGTAATTCCCAGTGTTGGGCTAAGGTCTGTTTCCAACCTTTCCAAATGATTAATGTGTTCAGTTTTCCGTACTTCGTCCATTTAGTACGTGAGAAGGAGTATTCCACAAGAGAGGTTATTTCTATGTTTTCTTACAGTCTGGTAAACCCTGGAAGGTATTAAAAATCAGGCAGAATTACTCAGAACTACTTCCGAAAAGTTCCTGAGATGTTCAAGTGATTGAACTGTAGAATCAAGTTACAAAATAGTCTCATAAAGAATACAATAGGTCACCATCTCATGAAGAGAATACTGAGAGATTTCCAGTCTAGGACTCAGTCTGGGAAAAGTTAATGGAATCAGTGGATCTGTGGTTTACAATTCAACATGGAACTTCTTGGGTTTATCTGCAACTTACAGTGCATACTAAATGAGGATTTAAAACATGAAATAAAAAATTTCCCCAACCAGAGATTCTTGCTCTTTTAGAAAACTTAGATATCAGAAAACATGAAGACTCCTCTGTTACAGAGCAAGACTACTCATGCCTGTCACATTACCTCTTCATTTCTCTACTGCAGAACACAGCAATCCAGTCAGTCTTTGGGCTTCATTACATTTCTAACATTAACAACTGCAGGTCTGCACATTTGCTAATAGTATTTTTTTGTCTTGTCAGCGTACTCTTGCTAACACCACATTTTCTGTTCTTGATGCTTCACTTGCTGTTGACTCTTAGTGAGAGGGATGGAATTGAAAGCTCTGGCATTTCAGCATGTGGAACAAGACACTAGCTGATGGAAGTAAAATTTCTCATACTGTGAGAAATTATCAGTTATATCAGCTTTGGGAAGGTTTTCAGAACTCTCATTCACAATACTGTCTGAATGCTTTCTGAACCAAAGCCAAATCCTGAGGAAATATCTATGCGTGCCATGCTATGAGTGCTTACTGGACCTTACTGAAGAACTATCTGAATAGAGCTATGGACTCACTGGCAAGTGATACAGATATATGTAATTAAAATAAATGAGATTGTATCTCAGATTAGGAGTCATATAAACTAGCTTTTGCTGTCAGTGCTACATGCAATTTTTGGCAGAAGTAAGGAAACAAAGCTGTTGCAAACTGCAACAATAAAAAAAGGAGAACACTCATGTTGATAAATATAATTTAATTTTCATAAAATTATAATGAAATCTGTTATACATACTATTTTGGAATAAAAATTTGTCGTAATTATTTCCAAAGTAACTCCGTATAAAGTCAATTTTCTCTCGCTTTTTTCTCCACACATTAAAACAATGATATTACATTTTCATATGTTACATTTCATATACTAGATGAAACAGGATGAGAACAAAATTCAGGAAAAAGCTGGACAGCTATGGGTAAAATCCTGGCAAGATGGGGACCAGAATGGTCTGTGAACAGCTACTATTTTTGCCTCCTACCAGTTATTGGGACCAAACACATTTCTCTGGTGCACAAGTGAGGTGATTCATTTGGGTAAGTAAAAAGGGGTTTTATCAGTCTACTCCCAGAATGCCATTGGCCTCCTTGGCCATGAGGGCACATTGCTGGCTCATGTTTAGTTTATTATCAACCGGGATTCCCAAGTCTCTCTCTGCAGAGCTGCGCTCCGGCAGGTCAATCCCCAGCCTGTACTGCTGCATGAGGTTGCTCCTCCCAAGGTGCAGGACTCAGCTCTTGTCCTTGTTGAACCTCATGAGGTTCCTCTTTGCCCAACTCTCAAGCTGGTCGAGATCCCGCTGAATGGCAGCACAGCCTTCTGGGGAATCAGCCAGTCCTCCCAGTTTGGTGTCATCAGTGAACTTGTTGAGGGTACGCTTCATGCCCTCATCCAGATTGTTGATGAAGATGTTGAATAAGACTGGTCTCAGAACCAATCCCTGTGGAACTCCACTGTCCACAGGCCTCCAACTTGACACAGTTCCATTGCTCACCACTCATTCATGTTGATCCTCTCATTCATATAATCAGCAAATTAAACTGGTGTGGTAGAATATTCACTTGAAAATACAGTAGAGGACAGAACTAAGAGAGGAAAGTAATTATGAGCCAGACTTCTTCCTAACACAGGAAAATTTGAGTAATTATGTTATAACTGTGGGCAAAGGTCTTGATTGAGTCTAAATGCAAAGGCTGATATCTAGGAGAGTTTTACCACTGCCCAAATCCTCGATATTTCCCTTCATCCACCTCTGAAGAAGGACAGTTGTCTCTTCTGTGGGGAGTCAGCTCATGAGCTCCTCTTGAGCAGCTGCAGCACTCCTGCAATGCTACTTATCACTACTCATTGATGTTTTTATTTCCTTACCTCCTTTATTACTATCTCTTTTTGATCCTCTAAAAAGATACATTATGTTTCTTAAAAGTGTATCAGAATCCTTAATACATTTGAAAAAAGTCAATTATATAAATAGAAATTATGTTAAGCTGACAATATTTGCTAAGTTTACAGAAAATAAATGGTATAGACACTCAGTAGCTGAAGGTAAGTAGCTGAGGTTAATTGACTAGAGTATCTCAAGAAAGGTGACTTTCCTTAGTTTCAGAGGTAAGATCCAAACTTCCTAAAGCCAAGACCTGCAAAGCTAAACTTGATCTTCCTCAGATAACAGATAACAGATTATTATTGAGGGGGTTGGACTAAATGATCTCTAAAGATCCCTTCCAATCCCTACCATTCTATGATTATATCTGTTGTCTTTGTTCACACATCTTGAATGCTACAATGCATATAAGATGACATCATAAACCTGTTCTGACACATGCCTAGCAAATATAACTCATCTTGCAGTAAGGAGAGCACCTGATTTGGTTGACAGTTTTGGTTGTAGCTGTTTTCTTTACTGACAGACATGATATTACAGTAAGACTTCACAAGGTGTAACCATGCTTTAAGACGGCTTGTTTCCTTTGTCATATTAGCCTCACTAGTTCTGTTTCTAAAGTACACACACAAATTCTGCAAAAATGAGACATTCAAATACAACACAATACACATAATTAATCACTTCCAACCTGTTCTGACAGTTAGTACTCTGCACAAAAACATCACCTGCAGAAGTGACTTTCTGTGATCTTCATGAATATGTCAGAAAACTAGTGTTGTGCTTTAAATCTAGCTAGCAAAGAAGTGCCATGCAACCACTTACTAATCCCTCCACCCTCCTCACCTTCCTCAGGATGGCAGAGGCCTCAGCTAGATGGAAGGAGAAAGGATAACCAATGACATTGTGGATCGAGACAAGGGCTGGGCGGGCTCATTGTCAATTATGATTCCAGGCAAAACATTTAGTGAAGAAAACAACAACAGTTTAATCTACTACCAACTAGAAATAGAACAGACAGAAAACAAAAACAGAGCAAGATGATAAGAAAAATACAACCAGCACTTTAAGATCTCCTTCCTCTATCCCTCCCCTCTTCCCAGGCTCAGTTCACTGCTCCTGAGATCTTTACCTCCTCCCCCTTTAGAAGCACAGTGTCAGGTAATTGGGGATGTGGTCAGTCCCTAAGAAGTCTCTGCTCCTCCTTCCTATTCAAAGTAGAAGTACTCCTCACATTCCTCTATTACTCCAAAATGGAGTCCATCCCAGGAGATAGAGTCCGTAATGAACCTCTCCAGTATGAGGCCCTCCCAAGGGCTCCAGCTCATCATGAATACCTCCTGTGTGGGTCTCCTCCATGGCAGCATGACTCCAGGTACATTTTGCTCCAACACTGACTCCTCAACAGAATCGCAGCCTCCTCTATTACACAGTCACTCCCTCTACCATGGGGTTCTCAATGCAATGACAGCAGATCTAAACTTCATCGTTGCCCTTCATGGGTTATAGAATCACAGAATCACAGAATTGTTTTGGTTGGAAAAGATCCTTAAGATCAAGTCCAACCACTAATTAACACTGCCAAGCCCACCACTAAACCATGTATGTACTTCAGCATCTCACCTATGTATCTTTTAAATATCCCCAGGGATTATGACTCCACCACCTCCCTGTGCAGTCAGTTACAGTGTTTAACAACCCTCTCAGTGAGCAAGTTCTTCTTAATCTCAAATCTAAACCTCTTCTGGAACAACTTGAGGATGTTTCCTCTTGTTCTATCATTCATTACTTGAGAGAAGAGATTGAACCCCACCTCACTTTCAGGTAGTTATAGAGAGTGACCATGTCTCCTCTCAGACTCCTCCAGACTAAATAAACTCAGTTCTGTCAGTCATTCCTCATAAGACCTGTGCTCCAGACCCTTCACCAGCTTTGTTGTCTGTCTCTGGACATACTCCAGCACTTCAATGTCTTTCTTGTAGTGAGGGGCCCAAAATCAAACACAGTATTTGAGATGTGGCCTCATCAGTGCCAATTGTAAGGGGACAGTCTCTTCCCTGGTCCTGCTGGCTACACTGTTTCTGATAAAAACTAAGATACCATTTACCTTCTTGGTAACCTGGGCACAATGCTGGCTCATGTTCAGCTGAGTGTTGATCAACATTTCTAGGTCCTTTTCTGCCACACAGCTTTCCAGCAACACATCTCATTGCACGGGACTGTTATGGCCCATGTGCAGGACATGGCACTTAGCCTTGTTGAACTTCATACACTTGGCCTTGGCCCATTACTCTAGCCTGTCCTCTAAAACATCTTCCTGCCCTGAAGCAGATCTATGCAGTCACCAAGCTTGGTGTCATCTGCAAACTTACTGAGGGTGCACTCAATCCCCTCATCCAGATCATTGCTAAAGATGTTAAACAAAACAGGCCCCAACACTGAGTCCTGGAGAACACACCTGGTGACGAGTCGCCAACTGGATTTAGCTCCATTCAGCACTACTCTCTGGGCCCAGGCATTCAAACAATTTTCCACTCAGAGTGGGTCCATCCAAGCCACGGGCAGCCAATTCCTTCAGGTGGATGCTGCTGGAGACTGTCAAAGGCTTTAATAAACTCCAAGCAGATCACACCCACAGCCTTTCCCTCATCTACTTAGGAGATTACCTTTTCATAGAAGGAGATCAGGTTAGTCAAGCAGGACCTGCCCAGCTGCAGGGGGACAGTTGCTGTCTCACCACAGGATGCAAGGGGGTCTCCGTTCCACCATATCTACTCCACTCTTCCTTCACTGATGTTGGTATCCACATGGTTGGATACCAGCTCTCTCATCCAACTCCTTGTACCATCTAGAAAAGAACAGCCCTTCTCTTCTGGATTCTTAAAAAGTGATCATGGAGGCACTTAATTTCCTCAGCTCCAGAGGTGGGTCTAACTTAAAGTCAGGGTAAATTTTGAGCAACTTTTACAGGATCCACAGTTACACCCCTTTTGCATTACCAGAAACAGGTTCACATAAGTCCATGACAATCAGCTAGATTTTTTCTCAGCATTTCTTTAAAAAATTTGTTGTCTGCAACTAAATGTTTTCCAATTCTGTCTATAACTAAACTAAGTTACCACTGCATTTGCAGCAGGTTTTGCCTCAGAAAGATCTCTGAAACACCACAACAATGGCAGCTGCTTCGTATAACTAACTGGCAAAGTTTTAAGCAAGGGCATGACTTTTCTGATTCTAGATGCTATGCCTGTTAATATGGATGTTGATGACAATATTCTTAAAGTGCCCTTACTGCTGACATACTGTGTAGATCAGACTTACTACTCCTTTAATACACAAACTACTATCAAGAAATCTGAAAGGAAACATCCTTACCATACAGAAGACTATCTGTTTACTAACAGATAGTATCAGTCATAATGCCACTTTTGTTTTACCAGTAATCATTTTGGCTTCTTTTGCAGTCTCCTCTCTATCCTCAAGTCCAAATTGAACTTTGAAAAGAGCAAAACTATAGATAAAGTGAAGGAGATTGACCAGAATTTCTTGAGCTTGGTGAAGTGACTTTCATACAGCCATATGAGACTCAGCTTCTCTCTCACAACATTTCAGAGTAATCTGAGGAGGAAAGAAACAGATTTCCCCCTTCCCACCCCAGCAAAGCTCAGGGTGACTTTGTGCTGTGAACTGTTATTACAATTTTAATCTCCAGATAAAATGCTCAAAATCTACAGAAAAACTGTAACATGTACATTTCTTAGAAGAACTGATAAGGAAATTAAAGTATAGTTAGGTGGAGTTTAAGGAATTAGAAGGGAATAATTGCTGCTACACTCATTTCATTACAAATAATTGCATAAAAAAATGATGAAAAATGCATGAGATGTGTCAAGACGTTTCTCACCACCCACTGCACTAGTTCATTTAAAATTTTTCTCCTCACTTGGGAAGAGCTGAAATTGCAGCAGTGGCTATTAATAGTTCCGAAGGGGATCTGAAGTAATTTGTCACTGGCAGGTGTATGAAGTCCATAGCAAATTTTTTCCTCTTCTACGCTTTCTTTGAGTAAATGAGATGAAATAGCACATGTCGTCCTCCATTTCAAGAACTGAAGAACTGCCATTCATGTCTCTCTAAGGGTAGAAGACACAGGAGATATTTATGCGCAATAAAGTAGTATGGAATTCTAAGATCACAGTAAAATTCTTTTAAAAACACAGTAGAGAAATGTGTAATGCAACTTTTGAAAGCATCTGCTCACTGAATCATACAGCACCTGGGTTCCCAGTAGTGCAATATTTTTGTTTATTTTTTTAATAAGTCAGCTCATATAACATTGCCATAATATCCATAATAAGAGGCTTCAAGTCACCCAAAAAGCTATCTGGCAATTCAAAACTACAGTACAAACTGGGTGGCAGAACTAGGAAGTCTCTCATATTCTGCTAGCTATTATGACCAGATTCTATGTGTTTTCCTGCTGTGTTATGCATAAACAGTTATATTAATAACCTTTGTATTCTATCAAAACAAGTCTTAATGGTAGAGTGAATTATTTTCTTCTGTAATATTTTCATGTAAAAAATGAGCTACAACCTGCAACAAACAAAATACATACATATATCCTGCAAAAGTTATGCTGTCTTCTGAGTCCTACAAAGATTTAGTCATGTAGTGTTGGTTGCTGTGGACAGAATAGAGTTAAGCTCCTGAGACTTAATTCATGAATATTTGAGAGATAACACTCTATTTATTGCTTTAATACATTCCTTGCCTTGATATAAGTGTCTTTTCACTATTCAGACTCATAATATGAAATAGTGATGCTTTATTCCATAGAAAAATTTTTTATTGCTCATTCAGAACTCATTCAAATGTCTATCAACATATTATGCATTAATTTGTAACCATGAAACAAATTGTAAATTGTACTTTATGCATTTGATTTTATAAGGTAACATCCAAGATTCACTTGCAATAAAATGGGAGGAAGATTTCTGGCTCAAGAATTCAGAGTTTATGAAAGCCCTGCTTCAGTCTACAGGCATTTCACTTGCCTTTAAAGCTTCTTGGATCAAGATATTGTTATTTATTTCTATTAATAAATGTCTTACCCAACAGAGACTATCTCAGAAGAATAAAAAATTCTGGTACCAGGTTGGAACAGTTTTATCTAAAATAGAATCTAAAAGATTCTAGTCGTGTGAATCTTATTGTCTTCATTTTTATTATTATCATTGTTGTTGTATTGTTTTATTTAGCATTGTTGTTGCAGTCCAATCTTATTTAAAATTTGCATTTATTACTTTAAAGTACCAATTAACCTAATGAGAGAATGAGAGGCAATGTAAAAAAATACTCAGGGAGAAATTAAGAAATGTTCTTTAATTACTAACACATATTAACACTGAAAAATATCCCTTTTCCAGTTTATGTTTAGATCAGCAAGCTTGAGTGGAAAGAATACTGTAATCATACAAAGCACAAATGGTACTACTGGAGATTCAGAAAAAGGACAAAATATTTCTTGCCTGGAAATCTGCTGGAGGCACTAGGTCAGGTGTTTACATGCAATCATGAATCCTATCATGGAGATGCATCTATAGGCTTTAAAGAAGGTTGAGAAGTCTAAGTTAATCAATATAGTTTAGTAATGTAGTTGGATTTCTCTATTTTCTGCTTGGTACTGGCAGACAGAAAACAAAACAAATACATCTTCATAACACAACTTGTCAGAAACACCTTAATACTATACTGTAACCTGTCAATGAATGTATCTACTTCCCTGATATATTCCTCTTGAAGGAGGAACACAAAGAAGGAAAAAAGTTCTGATACCTTCAAAATGTTCTGTTTCCTGATTTCTACAATAAAATACTTAAGTTTTCTTTGATTTGAAGTTTCAGTGTATTCAAAACATCTTTAAAATACTTTCAACAAATAATTTCTATATTTAGATTTCATCCAAAACTAACATTAGATTTAATACAAAATGAACATGACTTGAAATCTTTTTAAAATGCAGCTTTTTGTTCTTGGTCTTATCCATTTATAACATGACAGATGCACATAATGTTTAATATACATAAAGATGATCCTGTCATAATATGCCGTATAAAAGCCTCAAGCCTCTTCTACTCCCAGCTAGTAGAATCAGGCTGTATTCTAGTACAGTCATGGCAAACTTACAGTAATAAAAAAGAGAAATAGCGATTTAAAAAAAATATTTTTTTTCGTGAATTGATGGGATTGTGAGGTGGGACTACTGTACTTCCAGTTATCTTTTGTTTGTGAGGAATCCCGGGCAGGCTTCTCTGATAAGAGTCTCTGCTTGAGTATACTTGAGTGTTACTAAGCAGATGTTTATAACTTAGTGCATATAGGCATATACTGCTAAACAGATCAGTGTCTCCTCTAATAAAGGAATGCCATGGTCTAAAATCAGTCATGGACTTCTCCTCTTACTGTCAGGATAGGCAACTCAACACCTCATGAATTTAACTCCTAACAAGATTTAAAGGAATTCTTTTTTTTTTCTTACATGAATATACTTAATTCCCGTTATCAGAGTCATTGGAACTTGGCATTACTATTTTTTAAAGAGCTCTTCGTCTTTTGCAGTCTGGAGCATTTAGCTGGTTTCAGACTTCTCTTTGTATCTTCGTTTTCAAACTACCCTTTGTTTGAGACCACCGGCATTTGCACATTGCAGCTATCAAGTTTCTAATGACTGCCCAGTGACAAGGAAAGTTCAGCCTTCTGGTGAAACTGGATTGCTTTTAAGAACTTTCTATGTGGGCTTAAGCAGTCCTGACTCTATTATTAGAAGCTTTAACTCATTCTTCCTGAAGTGTGAGGTGATTTACACTTATATTCCTCATATTCATATTGTAAATGCATTAATATCTCTATTTATTCTTATATTGTTCATTTTACCATCATATCCATAATGTCTGTCAAATAAAGACCTTGGCTATCTTTAGACCACAGACATCATTTCCTAGTTATAAAAATTTAAAGGTCTTTAATCTCTAGAACACTACAAAATATAAGCTAACCTTCACCAATTCTTACTTGGAAATCAGTTATATACTTTTTAAAATATTTGGGCATGTTTTACGAAATTTTGTTTTCCTAGAAATAAAGAACTGAACTGTGATTTGTGTTACAATGGTACTCCAAGCCTTTATGGTCTTAAAAAAAACAGAAACCTGTGGAGTTTTGATTCATAGTATAGTTCATATAGTGGATGCTAAGGAGTTTGCAAGGTTTCAGAAAAATATCCCTCAAAAATTATTTAAAACACTATTGTTGTTCTTTTCTTATCCTATCAGAATCACAGAATCTTAAGTTTTGGAAGGGACCTCAAAAGATCTAGTCTAACTCCCCTGTCAGAGCAGGACCATCTAGAGTAGGTCACACAGGAACTTGTCCAGGTGGGTTCTGAATGTCTCCAGAGATGGAAACACAACAACCTGTCTGGGCAGCCTGTGCCAGTGCTCTGTCACCCCCACAGTGAAAAATTCTTCCTTGTATTTCTTTGGAACCTCTTATGTTCCAGCTTGTACTCAGTGCCCCTTGTCCTATCATTGGACATCATTGAGAAGAGCCTGGCTCCATCCTCCTGACACTTGTCATTTACATATTTGTAAACATTAATGAGGTCACCTCTCAAGTCTCCTCCAAGCTGAAGAGCACCAGCTCCCTCAGCCTTTCATCATAAGGGAGATGCTCCACGCCCTTAAGTTGAACTCTCTCTGGCAGCTCCCTGCCCTTCTTGAACTGAGGGGCCCAGAACTGGACACGATATTCCAGATGAGGTCTCACAAGGGCAGAGTAGAGAGGGAGGAGAACCTCTCTCGACCTGCTGGCCACACTCTTCTTGATGCATCCCAGGATGCCATCAGCCTTCTTGGTCACAAGGGCACATTGCTGGCTCATGGTCATCCTGCTGTCCACCATGACCCCCAGGTCTCTTTCCCCTACACTACTCTCTAACAGTTCATTCCCCAACCTCTACTATACATGGGGTTATTCTTTCACAGATGCAAGACTTTACACTTGCCCTTGTTGAGTTTCATTAGATTTCTTCCTGTCCAACTCTCCAGCTTATCCAGGTTTCACTGAATGGCAGTACAGCCTCTGGTATGT
Source organism: Colius striatus (assembly GCF_028858725.1). Taxonomy (NCBI): domain Eukaryota; kingdom Metazoa; phylum Chordata; class Aves; order Coliiformes; family Coliidae; genus Colius; species Colius striatus. The sequence goes on along the minus strand of NC_084759.1, from coordinate 173,734,835 downwards.
CAGACACTCCTCCCACTTTAGTATCATCAGCAAACTTGCTGACAGTGCCCTCTGTTACCTCATCAAGGTCATTAATGAATATATTGAATAGTACTGGTCCCAGCACCAACCCCTGAGGGACTCCACTAGTTACAAGCCTCCAACTAGACCCTGACCCACAGATCACAACTGTCTGCCTTCTTTCCTTCAACTGGTTAACAATCCACCTCACTACCTGATCATTCAGTCCACACTTTCTCAGTTTAACTGTGAAGATGCTGTGAGAGACGGTGTCAAATGCTTTAGTAAAATCAAGATAAACATCCACTGCACTATCACCATCTATCCACCTGGTTACATCTTCATGGAAGGATATCAGGTTGGTCAAACATGACTTCCATTTGGTAAAGCCATGCTGACTTCTCTCAATGACCCTCTTGTCCTTTAAATGCCTGGAGATAGCAGCCAGGATAAGTTGTTATATCACCATTCCAGGATGCAGATGAGGCTGAACAGTCTGTAGTTACCCAGCTCCTCCTTCTTGCCCTTTTAAAAGACTGGAATGACATTTGCTTTCCTCCAGTCCTTTGGCACCTCTCCTGTTCTCCATGACTTACTGAAGATGATGAAGCAATGACTTCCACCAGCTCCCTCAGCACTCACAGAAGCATCCCATCAGGGCCCAGGGATTTATGTACATCCAAATTGCTCAACTTATCCTTAACTCAGTTCTCATTAACCAAACACTTCTCCTTTAACCTGACTTCCTCTGGAGTCTGGGACTCCAGTAGTATAACATTCAGTAGAATTCAGTAACACTGCCTTCTCTGTATCTTCTGTCACTAGGGTACCTTCCTCATTCAATAGTGGGCCTACATTGCCTCTAGTGGTAGTTTTGTCAGAATTGTATTTGAAGAAGCCTTTCTTGTCCTCCAACAAGGCTTTAGCTTTCCTAGTTGCCTCCCTATGACCTCAGACAACAGTCTAATATTAATCCCAAGTGGTCTTCCCTTCCTTCCATGATCTATAGACTCTCTTCTTCCACTTGAGTTTGCCCAGTAGTTTCCTATAGAACCATGCGTGTCTCATGGCTCCCTTTTGTCATGGTTTAGTGAGGAGCTGCTTCTGCTTGATAACAGGGGGACAAGGCTGCAGTGCAGATCTGATAAAGAGTTCTCGGACTTTTCCCCAGCTCTTGGGTTCAGACCCATCTCCAGCCTGACTGGGCTAATCTGGCACCTCTGCCATCACTATTTAAGGAGGGAAATTTGGAGTTCTTGGTTGGAGGTATAAGAGGGGTATAAGATGGAGGCGACCATGCAGACCTCATAGTCAAGAGGAGGAAGGAGGAGCACCAGATTGGAGACCCCTCTACAACCTGTGGCAAGAACACAGGCTGTGCCCCTGCAACCCATGGAGGGCAATGGCAGGACTGAGAGCCACCAGCAGCTCCGGATGAGTGTGCTGGAATGGGCAGGAGACTGTGTGAGGAGGTGGCCATGGCACAGACTGTGCTGGAGAGCCTGTGAGCCCCAGAGACACACACAGGAGGCGGAGAGGAGCTGCAGCCCTCAGGATGAACACACATCAGAGAGGCCCGTGCAAGGCTGTCGGGTGTGTGAGATACCCCGCAGAGGAGTAGGGAGGACCAGGTAGGAGTCCACTTGCCTTGAGGAGAGACAAACAGTAGAAGCCATTCGCAACAGACTGACTGAAACCCCCATTCCCTGCGCTCCTGAGCCATTCAGTGGGGGAGGAGAAAAAGACACCAGGATCAGGGCTCTGAGCCCAGGAAGAGGGGAACAGTGAGGAGAAGGTGGTCTTAAAGGGCTGGTTGTGCTCTTCATCATTGTACCACTCTGTATTGTTTTCTGTTTGTTATGTTTTGTGGTTTTATGTTTATGTTTTAGTTGGTGTTGGATTCAATTATTTTCTGTGTTCTTCTCCAAGACAAGTAGCGTGGTCTATTTTGTCTGGGACCATAAGCGACAATTAAGCCCTCCCTACCCTTTAGGAGTTCTCAAGTCTTTGGTACTTGAGTCTAACCATGGTCTTTTGTCCCTTGATGGGCCTAAACCACAACACTTTTCTTGATTTCCTACCCATTGGGATGCTCTGATCTTGAGCTTGGAAAATGGGATCCTTGAATATAGACCAACTATCTTGGGCCCCTTTACGCTCTAGTACCTCATCCTATGGGATATCTCCTATTAATTGCTTGAAAAGGCCAAAGTTGGCCCTGATGAAGTTTGTGAGTTTATGAGTTTAGTATATGAGTATATGAGTTTAGGTTTACAGAGTTCAATTGAAACTAGTTTCCTCAATCTGTTTTGCAGACTGAAAAATTAGTTTTTATATTTTTGGAAAAGTTGATAAAAATTAAATTTCACACATTTCTTTAATCTACATTTTCCACTTAAGTAGTACTCTAAAGTTTATCAATAGAAAATATTGTTTGATAAGTTCTACAAATTAGTAACAAATAAATGCAATTCATTACTTTTATTTAACAGGTTTTCCTCAATTTAACCTTTAGTCCCCAAATCAAGTTAAGAATTCAGATACTAAGAACAATAATATAACAATTACAGTTCTAATATAACAATGCAAGTAATATGTATTTTAAACAAGTGAATCTTATTAAACTCTTCATTTTCTTCTTAAAATTTTGCCAACAGTGCAGTTATTAAATAGCTTGCTGTTGCTTAACACCTATTTACTTTAAAAAAACAAAAAATATTCTGAGAAGTCTCTTGGCATTGACTGAATGAAAAGAGCAAAATTTATGTGACCAGATTGTAATGAATTAAATAATCTGTTAGTTGGACAGAGGATATGCGGGTGTGCTAGGACTCCTCTGAGATGTTTTATGTAAAAGAGAATTTATGTGCCAGGTTGAGTTTTCAGAAGTTTGAATTAATGTATTGCTGCATGCAACACCTTTTGGCACCTTCCTTTGAATGAGGAAAAACTTGCACCATATGGTAGGCCTACTGAAAAATGCCTAAAGGAACTATCTCTGCTACTGAGACTGATCCTGCGTAATTGACATCATCCCTTGCCCACTCAGAGGTAACAAGGGAGAGGGAAAAAAGCCTGTGGAGTAGACTTTCCTTTTCTATTCACAAGTATGTTTGTCTCCTAACCAAGATTTGAATAAAAATAAGTTTTAAAGCAACATCTGATAAACAGTTGCATGGAAGATTAACTTTTTTCTCTACTTTCCCTCTTTTACTGACCCTATCATCACTATTATTCTGCTTAACTCTTTGTAATTCTGCAGATTTCCCCCAAATAAGATTTTTAAAAGGGTATTCCTGGATTGAACACTTTCCTGCTTCATCTGCTTACCCATCCTCTTTCACTGTAAATTATCTCTCTACACACACACATGCTCACTACCCCCTGCCTAAGCTCGATAATGTTATCATTAGCGGGGAGGGGAACAAGATGGGGAAAACGTAGCAATTACCATTCTTTATTAAATTATGCAGCATTAATTAGTTGACTGGGTAGCTCAGGGACTGCGTCTGCTCATATTGGAATGGTGATTTTCAGTTCAGAACGGCATCTGTTTCACAGCTTTAGAGCAACAACAAGAAAAATTAATAATGTATGGATTATGTCACAAAAAGAGAGGTGCTGCATTCATCTATCTCCCTGTCACTTGCATGTCAGAAATAAAGGGCAGACATCACTGTGTCACAGTCTCTGCAGGGCCACAGAGGCCGAAATAAATTTCACAATTTAGTTTGATAACAAAGGCAATATTTCTGATACATTTAAGGAGCAGGGAAGATTAATCTGGTTTCTAAAGACTGGTATTTTGTGATGGTGGTGCTTCAATTTTGTGATGTTTAAGTTTATTTTGCTTGCAGTAGGAGAGAAAAGGATGCTTTTGACTGATCCTACTGTCTGTTTGCAGTCCATCAAAACACAGACCACTTTTATTTCTGCTGGAAAGAAATTGAAGTGCATACCTTCTTGTTCTAAGAAGCACTGAATTCTTATGTATGAAAAATACCACCATGGGTTTTCTTTTGGTCTTGTAGTTTATAGGCCTAGATCTAAAATTAAAGCTTTTTGGTTTAAATGTCGCAAAGGCCTGGAACTGAATCCTCTTGTTTTGGTTTTGTGATGTCATCAATTACACGATGCAACACTAAGCATTTGCAATAAATGAAAAAGTTAGCTGCTACACCAGTACAAAGTGGATAGATTTGTTTTTCCCTTCTAAAACACCAGTGTGGGAAAACATCTGTAAGTCTCAAGGGGATTCTTAAAATCAGATTTTATTAAAATAAAAACATAAAAGGAGAAATGAAGCACTTTCAGCAATATTGTAACATTTTGGGGGATAAAGAAACACAATCTTTTCAATAGTTACCGTGTGATTTGTTGTTCAAAAAAGCGACAATATTTATTATATAGCTATATATACATATATCTGTACAAATAGTTATATGTATAAAACATATGCATTTACAGGTAGAAAACGCATATCTATATTGCAGAATACTCTAGTGGTAACAAATAAGAGAGGGGGATGAATAACTGTAATCATTTTGTGTGACCAGATTTTGGTAGCAGTAAACTACAGGGCAGGGTGTCTGTTTTAAACAAATAGCTACCAGAAGCTTCCCCTGTAGGGCCAATGCCAGTCAATTCTAAGATAGACCTACAGCTGACCAAGGCCTGGCCAATTAGTGACTGAGGTAACCGCTCTGTGAATAACTGTTCTGGTTTAGCAAGGAGCAGCAGTTCCCGGCTCCTGGGTTCACACCCACATCCGGCCCAGCTGGGCCAATCTGGCGCCTCTGCGATCACTATTTAGGGGACGGGAATTTGAAATGCGAGTCAGGAGGTGTAAGAGTGATAAAAGATGGAGGCGACCACGCGGACCCTTCAGCCAGAGAAGGAGGAAGGAAGGAGAAGCAATGGACCAGAGACTCCTCTGCAAGCTGTGGCGAGAATGCAGCTGTGCCCCTGCAACCTATGGAGGTCCATGGCAGGACCGAGAGTTACCAGCAGCTCCATGTGAGTGAGCCCGAACGGGTGAGGGACTGTGTGGGGAGACGGCCATGGCCCAGGCCGTGCTGGAGAGCCTGCACGCTGCAGAGCAGCCCCACACGAGAGGCAGAGAGGAGCTGCAGCCTTTGGAATAAGTGCGCATCGGAGCAGCCCGTGCAGGGCTGCCATGTGTGTGAGTTACCCCACGGACTTGCAGGGAGGACTGGTGTGGAGTTCACCCGTCCTGAGGAGAGACAAACGGCAGAAGCTATAGGGAACAGACTAACTGAAACCCCCACTGCCTGCCCCCCCCCAACCGTTCAGGAGGGGACAGGGTAAAAACACCGGGATCAGGGCTCTGAGCCCGGGAAGAGGGGAGGTGTGGCAAGAAGGTGTTCTTAAAAAGGCTGGTTGGACTCTTCATTGATGTATTACTCTGGGTTGTTTCGTTTTGGTTATGTTTTGGGTTTTTGGGGGTATGTTTTAGATGATGTTGCATTAAATTGGGGTTTTTTTCTGTTTTCTTCCCCAAACCGAGTAGCCTGGTCTGTTTTGTCCTGAACCTTAAGTGGCAATTAAGCTCTCTCCCTGCCCTTGAGCAATTCTCAGCCTCTTCGGTACTCAAGGCTAATCGTGGTCTTTGTTCCCTGATGGGCCTAAACCAGGACAATAACATATTTGAGAAAGGGAAGAATCTGTTGCACAGTTGCTAAACTGTAGCAGCAACAGGGAGTGAGAATGTGAGAGCTACATCTCTGCAGACATTAAGGTCGGTGGAGAAGGATGGGGAGGAAGTACTTAGGTCCTGAAAGAAAGACTTCCGTGACCTGTGGTGAGGACCATGGTGAGGCAGCTGTGCCCCTGCAGTCTATGGACGCCACCAGTGAGCAGAGATCCACTCGCTGCCTGTGGAGGACCCCATGCCAGAGTCGGTGGATACCTGAAGGAGGCTGTGACTCCATGGGAAGATCATCCTGGAGTGAACTCCTGTCAGGACCTGGGATTCTGTGTGAAGAGAGGAGCCTACGCCAGAGCAAGTTTGCTGTTAGGACTTGTGATCGTGTGAGGGACTCAGGCTGGAGCAGTTGGTACCTGAAGGACTGGTCTCCCAGTGGATGACCCACATTGGGGCAGGATGTGAGGAGCTGCCCCCATGGGAGGCCCTGTGCTGGAGTTTGAGAAGAACTGTTGCCCATAGTAAGGACCCACATTGTGGACTTTCATGAAAGACTGTCTCCCGTGGGAGGGACCCCACACTGTAGCAGTGGGAAACGTGAGGAGGCCTCCCACTGAGAAGCAGAGGTAAAGTTCATCTGTAATGAACTGACTGTAGCCCCCCTCCCTCCTTCCCTTATATCACTGTGGGGGTGAGGAGTAGGAGTCCCAGGAAAAAGGAGGGTGAGGGGAGGTGTTTTAAAATTCAGGTTTTATTCCTCATTCCCCCTGCTCTGTTCTGATTGTTCATTAATTAACTCAAAACAATTCTCCCCAAGTTGATTCTGTTTTGACTGTGATACTAATAGCTGAGTGATCTCCCCATCCTTATCTTGACTCATGAATCATTTATTATATTTCTCTTTCCTGTCTAGTTTAGGAGAAGGAGTGATAAAACGATTTGGTGGGCATCTGGCACCCAGCCTGGGCTAAACCACCACAAAAATCAGAAGCAGAATGTACATCTTCCCCACAGTTCCCAGAGCAGAACATAAAACCTCCCTGTCAGTCATCAGCCTTTCCAGGATCCACAACAGTGTGCTCCTCCCTACCTTTTCTACTTAAACAGCAGTCACAGTGTTGGTCATGATGGCTCCATCTGGCCTCAGCTGGACTCTGGGGGACATAAACAATACAAAAGCTAAGGTCCATAAATCTTGCTCAGCAGCTGAGGGCTAGTTGAGAATATGAATACTGAAATACAGTCGGTATGCAAATATGTCTTTATGTCAATCATCATGGTGGTCAGCGCAGGACCCATTCAGCTCTCCTGAATGGAAACAGGCTGCATGCCAGGATGTCACCTTGAGTAGGGACATATCTCAAGGTTACTCTTCAAGTTCGGGGAATGCTTATAGTGTCAGATACTTGGTAATTGAATCAGGACTAAGAATACTGAGACTTTGAAATCTTAGCTAACTTATACAAAGGATTATTTAAGTATATTATAATCCTCCAGACATAAACTGTTGACCAAGTCTGGGACTAATTCTCGACTCAACTGCTCCTAAACTCCCCTCTGAGAAGAAGAACACAAGGGGGCCCTTTTTGAACTTCATGACTCAATTGGAGGGTCTCCCAGACAGTTTTGTCTTACCTTGTCTCCTATGCAGTAAATGATAAATGTACCTTGCCATCAAATCTTGTTCAACAAGTCACATTAACAATTGAAATTTTATATCAGTAAAATATTCTGTTGCTTCTCTCTTAATAATGAAGTGTGTGACTCCATCTGTGACAGACTCTTGCCCTCCAGACCCCAGAGCTGTTAAAACAATCCGGATTCCTAATAAAAACATATGTAAGTTTTCCCTATTAATTTTGGATCATTCAAAAAGATCGCTTGTGAGCATATAGCTTCCAGAAATCAGTTTGTAGAAAAGTCTTTAAAAAAAAAAAAAAGGGAAAATTACTTTCACTTCACTTTAGAATTCACTCTTTTAATGTCAGTAACAGGATGCATAGTGGATAATATATTGAATACAGTCTCTCCTATAAACATCTAGGCAAGGAAATGACTCTAGCAACTGAGAAAGTAAAACATGTTTTGTTTTGCTTTGAAAAGTTTATTCTTGTAGACAATTTAAAATTATTGCATAGCTTCCTTTCTTTCTATAAATTTGGAGCATGTTAGATTAACAAACTGCTTTGATGCTTTCTCACCCCACTCCCTGGCCGTCCCCTTCCTCTGGAGAGACATTTTAAAGAAAGAATAGAGCTTAGCTAGTCCATCTTGAGCTTTTTCACACAATTTCTTTCAGAATCAAAACCTTTTAAGTGAATCCCCAAGTACCATAACTTCAAGGCATGCATAGGTCCTTGTTATTGTCAGAGGCTCCATTGCCCCTCACACAACCCCTATTACCAATCTCAATGCTGCCTCTGGCGCTTCCTTTTACATGCTAGTCAGCTTTCTGTTTAGCCAGGAAAAATAAAAGGAGTGAGGAATATGCAGAAATTCTGTAAGTTGTTTGCATTCCCCTGAAATATTTCTTTAGCTGAAGGGGATCAAATCAATGAAATATAATGAAACCATATGCTCATTATTTCAAAATAGAACAGCTGCTTCAGGGAGTATTGAGGAGATTTATTAATTCTACCAACACTGCTCATTAAATCTAGGTATCTCCATACCTGTCTTCCTGAACAAAAGCTCCTCGATAGCAAAATCACCCCTGTGGAGTTCAAACTGATGTTCATCTTGGCGTTCTTCCCTATATTCTTCCAGGACAGAGAAGACAATATGCTGAGATGATGCTGTTGGAGAAGTGGAAAAAATCATCTATGTGGAAAAAGCTATCTATCGTGGGTACAGTTTGGAAGTGCCGTTAGAGGGATGTGTGTTGGCAAAGACTGATTCTGCCTGCTACGGACCATATGTGCATTTAATTGAGTTTGCAAGTTTCCAGGCAGAATGCCAAATGGACAGTCTACCATCTGATAAGAGTGATGAAGTTTTCCCCTCTTGTTCTCTCATGAGCTTTAGGTTCATAAAGATTCTGAGAAGACAAAAAATTTGTCCTTCTACAGGACTGGTACTGGAATGTGAGAGTCAGGAGACAAACATATTACAGAAGTCCAAAATAGTAGATTTACTTAGAGGCTGTGACTTCAACCATAATAATCTAAAACAAAAAATATAAATGAATGCCTGTGCCACTCTAGTAGAATTATCTGAGTCACAGTTGTCTCCATGGTTTAGTCTTTTAAGGACAGGGAATAAAATGAAGCAATTTACATCCAGTTATATAGTACAGGAAATGGAATAGGCTCAGGGAAAGAGAATTAAATAGGAGATTTTGCAAACCAAAGCAGGTTGATGGGCTACATGTGAACAGATGCCGCCAATTGGTTTCCAAACCTTTATACGGCCTGGGAACACTTTGTTCCAGGCACTATTGTATGTCTGCACTGATGAACAAAGAGGTCAGGAGCCAGAAAAAGAGTTAGATGCCTAGTTGCTTCTGTTGCACAGTTGTTAACTTCTTTCTTGGCTCTTTATGAGGGGGTTCCAGCCGTATCTGCCACAAAGCTGTGGGAGACAAGCTGTGTTTAGTGTGGTCATGAGAGCCTGCCAGCATGAATTGTCCTTGTGGTATTTCCCCTTCTGGTCAGTACAAGCCTACTGAACCTCATGGCGAGACCCAGGGAAATATTAATCACTCCCATGAAGACAACTTGTGACTGAAGGAATAAGATGGCCATAAAGGCTGATTTTCATCCTTTAAATGGCTTGCTACACTTCCTTCTGGCACAGTATCTTCCATGAGAGAAAACCACAGAATCCTGCACCAAATTTGACTCCTGAGAACTTTATTCAAAGTTAAGGTAATATAAAGACTGATATACTTTGTGTAGTGATGGTCAGCTTCTTATGTTCGGTTGGTGGTTTAAAGACCACTTGCAAGAGGTCCTTGGAGCAGACTACATTAAAACCTGGATATTCTCAAATAAAGTGGGGCGTGGTCATCATACTATTTTCAGTGGTCATCCAAACTTAAGAGTTGTCCTTTATTCATGGGTTGTATACTTGTCTATTTGAATGATTGTACAGAAGTTGAAGTCTGCTGAACAAGTCTCCCTCACTGACAGATAGAATTTCAACCATAATAAAAATTTGCTGACAATACTAAAAATGAAACAGTAGTAAAGAAAACTACATCCAGACTATAAAGTGGGCTGAAGAAACTAGAGGAGGGCAACCAATGAACTACAATCAAAGCTTAGAGTTTACAAAATACATAAAATCTCACAGGAGAGGGAGAAAATAAACATGAGATGCACAACACAGGGTCAAAGAAAACCACAAAGCTACATCTATCCATTACCTTGAGTTTAAGTCATGTCTTCTTGTAAATCTCTACTAATATTCTAGTGTGATGCTGTCAGCCAGTGTGACAGTCACCCACAGAAGAATTGTGAAGCTATGAAGGGAAATTACTCCTTGAACGCTTCCACATCTTACACAGTGGTACATAGTTCAGGAGCAATGAAAAGTAATGACTTAAAGCCTCACTGTTGTCTCTGTTATTCAGAGAGATAACACAATAAACAGCTTTGCTATTTGCAACTACATGTATGCTTTCAGAAGCAGAAATAATCTGAAGTAGACTAAAATTTTTAAAACTCTTGACTTTAGGTTTTTTTTTTTCTAGAGCACAAGGAAGTCATAAAGTTAAAAAAGGAACAGAACTATGTTTGCAGGGAACATGAGTAAATTGAATATGAATATAAAAAGAAAAAGGCAATGAAATCCTGAGTAGAAATAGTAGTGTATGTACCTTTCACTATGCTCTCTCATAAGGCATTTATTAGTCTATGACAGCTATATGGGTGAGCATAAATGTCTTTTTAACTCTGTCCAAATAAAAGAAGTATATTAATAACAAATTCATTATTTTTTCAGAAACATTTCCACTCAGTTTAGTTTCTAAGTACTGTCCAGACTTGCAGCAAAGCTCACGAGCCTCTATACAGCCATGATCAAATGTCCTTTCTCCATATTTTGTGTTCAAGTAGATACTTGCTCTTAAAGAAAAAAAAAATGTGCATTATTCTCTTAAAATTATTATGATTGAAATACACTGCAGCCCAATTTTGAGTGAGGTCAGTGTTTGACATTGCCTTGTAAAAGTTTTTCCCATTAATTTACACAGTAACTGAGAAACTGTAATGAACATTCCAATAGCTAACTAAGGAAGAACAAAAGAAAAAAGAAAAGTCCAACAAATTGTGTTTTTTATCATCTACTCAAAAAAAAAAAAGACAGAAAATAAATTGCTTAATTGTCTGGTCTGAGTCAAGTTACTTTTCATTTCAACAGAATACAGAAAAGAGTGCCTTCTCCAAAAAGAGGACACAAAGCATTTCATGTGGCTTGGTTACTTAGAGAAGAGACCAAGCATGGACCCTCTTAAGAATAATTGTTAGGAAAGAAACAGAAATAAACCAAAAGGAGTTTAAAGTTGATCTTTTTTGTTTTGTCTTTGGACTACACTTGGCGAAGATAGTTCTCCGAGATCTTTGATCGATTGTAATAGCAGCTGTCATCCAGCACTTATGTATGAAGAATGAGGGCGTTGAGAACACACTTGGAGATTTCAAGAATCTCAGCTATATTTCATACTGATTATTCAGCCCAGTGGACATTTAGGAGATATTTGGTGATCATGGATATGTATTTGAAATGCTTCCAATGGTGGTAAAATGTTCATTATTCAGTGGAGTTGAGTACATTTTATCCTGTTAAACTCAGAAATTTAAAGGTAATAGGATATCACATTGCTATTAAAAATATGTTCATTTCATTTTAGCAGGGATTATGTGCATGGAAATCATTGGTCATGTTATTCCTTATTTAATTTCAAACACATGCTGTGACAACTCAAATATCAAGAGTTTCTAATGAATCTATCTGAGTAATAATCATCGATTTATTGGAGAGAGTTCATTGCTAGTAGCTACTTCCTCAATTGACCTTTTATTTTTATAGGTCATCGTTCCTGTGTTTTGAAGAAAAACACAAATCTTAATATCTACAAGAATTACTATTCCTAAAAATGACTTAGCCACTGAAAATAGTCAAAAGAAACAGAGGATTATGGATTGTAGCTTAAAAAAAACAGTCTTGCTGATAAAAATCTAATGCAAAAACTTCGTGCTAATTATTGCAAGTTTTTAAAAACATATACTTTGAATATAAATGTTTAGAAGCAACATTGGAACCTAAGATTACTGAAAAGAACAGGATAAAAACAAGCACAGTTAGCCTTTACATTTTGTAAAGAAAGTATTCTTATTCTTTCAAAATGCTTCCGTTTTTCCCTTCTACTTTATCCCAACATTTTTCTCTAAGATATTCAGTGCAAAAGTTACTTTGCTCTTGTTTATCTTGTTAAGTGTGTCAACCCTCAAGGTGCTACTGAAGATTTTTTTAAAATTTCTAAGGTTGTAGAGGTCCATTCCCCAAAACTGTACCTTAACAATTTCTCATAATTATTCTAAAATAAAACCATTTAAATATATCCCCTCCCACTCCAATTCTCTAAGATCACTAACAAAATTATTTTTTTATTCCAAATCCTTACTTGGCTCAATTTTCTTTGAGAAATTTAAATGGAGATGAAGATATCAAAAGTTCCTAATGTACCTCTCAGTACTAGATCATTCGGTATTAATTAATTCCAACATTTTAAGTGATGAATGACACACAGTTGATCTGAATCTGGCTAACGCACAAAAGGGCAGCATATGGTTTTCTATTCTGATAGATTTTCATGATATTTGATTTTCTGTAGGTGTAGAGAAGAATTTGTTCTGAGTTCATGACTGCTGTTTAGAGTTTCAACATTTTCCCAATTTTTCTTGAAAAAAATCTCACTTTTTAAAGATAGACATTCTTGTATTCATTAAAATCTTTCTTGTTTCATTATGGTTAGACTTAAAACATTTTTAAGACAAAATATATATTTAAAGTTTTTTCAGATTCTGCTTTAGTATTTGTGTTTAGAATGGTAGGGGGAAATGATCAACAAGTAGACTGGTATCAATAATTTTTTTTGCATTATGACAAAAAGTTAGTGTAGAATATTTTGTTCCTTTTCTTTCACACATTGGAGGTGCACATATTTTCAACTCTGAAGTATGAACTCATGTAGTGACAGCCTAATAACACAGTACAGCAAGAATAACCAACATCTAGACTCCAACAGTCTCCAGAACAGTAAGAAGTAACAACTACTGATGGTGTCCTTTCCAAGGTACTGTCCTATTGGCAAAACCTTCAGAATAAAGGTGCAAATAAAGACAAATAAAGAGTATGTTTTCACCTGTTGTGGCTTAGGCCTATCCAGGGACAAAAGACCATGATTAAGCACTCCAGACTTAAGAATTCCCAAAGGACAGGCAAGGCTTAATGGTCGCTTATGGTCCCAAACAAAGCAAACAAGGCTACTCAGCTTGGGGAAGAAAACAGAAAATATTTTAATCCACTACCAACTAAAACAGAATAATAAAATCCTAAAACGTGACAAACAGAAAACAACATAGAGTGGTACAATGATGTGTGTTCATCTCAAAGGCTGCAGCTCCTCTCCACCTCCTGTGTGAGTCTCTGGGGCCCACAGGCTCTTCAGCACGGCCTGCGCCATGGCCACCTCCTCACACAGTCTCCTGGTCATCCAGATGCACTCACCCAGAGCTACTGGTGGCTCTCAGTCTTGCTATTGCCCTCCATAGGTTGCAGGGGCACAGCCTGTTATCACTATGGGTTGCAGAAGGGTCTCTGGTCTGTCACTCCTTCCTTCCTTCCTCCTTCCCTGGCTGTGGGGTCCACATGGTCGTCTCCATCTTGTACCCCTCCTACACTTTCTCCCAAGCACTAAAAATTCCTGTCCTTAAATAGTGATGGCAGAGATGCCAGATTGTCCCAGCCGGGCCAGAGGTGGGTCTGAATCTCAGAGCCAGGAGAAAGTCTAAGGACACTTTACCATGCCTGCACTGCAACCCCCTCCCCCTGTTACCAAGCAAAAGTGAGCTGTTGCAAAAGCCATGACATCACCAAAACTAAATTTCCTCAAAAGACTCTCCTGTTTAGGATGCAATGGGTCTAAATGACTGTGATATGATCCCAAAACATTTCCTCAGAATATCTCTTTTTTAGTGTATGAGTTCTTTTCCAGGAAGGAAGGAATTTGTTGACATGAGAGCTTCATGAATCAAGCGATATCAAGCATTTTGTTCAAAATGTATTCATAGACTGTGTGTAGAGACAGATGTCAGAACACTACCAACACTATCTCAAGACCTGCAGTTCTGGCTTTGCACACTGTGATATCACACCTCTGATAAAGTCAGATTCTCCAAAGTAGACCCAAAACTATGCTCTCCATCGCATACACAAAAAATAGAATACTTCACTTCTATATTGTACGAGTCACTCCTCTGGACGTGTAACTCTTGGTAGGGAATTATCTTCAGGATACAGAGAGCTTTTAGTATTGTTTTAACAAGTTGGAGTAATCTGCTTTTAAAATAAAGACAAAGTGATAAACAGCTTCTAGGAAAGAGGCTCACAGAAATTTTTTGGTAGGGTAAAAACAGAAGTGTGGGTAAATGGCAGAAAGGCAGTGATTCTGCATTCAAGTCCAGCTGCTTATGACGATACCACTCCCACAAGAGAGTTTTACTAGAGACATGTGTGCACTTCCTAGGTGAGGTATCCATATATCGTCACTATAGGGGAATATGGACACATATGTACTCCAGAGAACACAGTGTAGATGCACACTGTGTCCTCTACAATGATTCCTGTACTTTGTTGCAAGTGTCTCCCCATAACTACTCTTCATTCCTCAATGTGATACTGGAGTGTAGAACTGGAGTTAAAATCACTCATGACTGTAGTGATATAATCTGCTAAAATAGTCTCTGCTGCTGAAGAAAGGTTTTGCATTTCTTATTTAAGAATTTAGAGTGCTTTTATACTATCCATGTCTTATTCTCAGATTTTCTGATTTGAAAGAAATGGAAATTTTTTATTTTACTTTTATTTATTGGTGTATATATTTTACTCAGCAAACATGAAGGAATTATGTCATTAGCCTGCCACAGACCTTTAGCATCTGGATGTATCTAGAACAACATTAACAAGAGAAATCACAGAAGAAAACCAGAATGTCTAGATAATATACAAAGCCTCTAAGGCTTAGGTGGGGTCCTTTCTAACTGAAGTATGGTTGAACACTTGACCACAGCAGACATATATCTTTTATTTTTCAGAAAAATAAAAATGAAAAGAAAAGGAATCTCTAGATGATGTAAGCTAGAATGTGTCCTGGACAAATTCTTCAGTGATATATATTAAAAAAAAAAAAACACACGTTATCTTTAATAGCTCTAAGTTACTTGGACACTAGGTTAATGAAATACTCATGTCCATGTCATAGAACATAATGCCAGGTAATGGATCAATACAAAAGCAGAATAAGAAATTGTGAATCACTATAAAGTTCTTACTGCTTTTAGATCTTAATTTCTGATTCGCTTTGAAGACTTGATTGAGCTTGACAGTATTTAGTTTATGAAATATGATAGAATCATAGTTCATACCAGTGTGAAAATGGGAAAATAAGTGGTGCACAAATGAAGGAAAACAAGCTTTTTGCTTTGCTTTTGTTATTTTGCTGTGGTTTCACTGCTGAAATGAAAATGTTGGTGCAAAAAGGAGTTTCAGTGTTTACATGAACTATTCATAGAATAGAAACAATGTTTGTTTAAGAGTCTAAAAATATTTTTTAAATACATACTTTGAATTTTGTACTAAAAATTGAAGAACAAGAGAATATATGGTCAGGTACTTTACAAGTCTTTAGGCTGCTAGCTGCTAAAATTGCATACAGGATCAAGTTATGCACAGATAAAATCTTCCTAAACAGTTAAAATGTAAAAGCAATGCAAAAATCCACAACAGAATGGCAAATGAAAAAATAGAAACTAGTCTTTTAATTATATATATTTTTTTAGAGGCAGATTTACTTGTAATCTTGATGAAAATGGAATTTAAAAAAAAGTTTATCTGCTCCAAACTCTTGTGAAACAGAGTATATCCTCAAAAACTAGCTACTAGTTATTCCACCACTACTGCATAAACCGTAGCATTATTTGCCAGTAGATTATGGATTTTTTGCTTTTGTGCCTCACATGTTTGAAAGTGTCAGAGCAGAAGAAAAACAAAGTTAGACAAAAGTAAAACATTACAGCAGGACCAAAGAAGTCTGAGTACTGTCACAGACTCTGTAATCTTGAACTAATTAAAACTTATTTTCCTGTGAAACAAGACATTACATTTTTATTGTAGAGTGATGCTGTGAGCTGATATGACTGTATAGTAATGAGGGATAACAGCTCTTTTCACAGGTGAAAACCATTGTGTTGGAATATCATAATTCTAGAATATATACCTTTCTTCAAAATGAGATATTAAATACTGCAAGAGTGTATTTTAAGTAGAAAACGAGCTTTATAGATTTACATTTCTTTTTATACAGATTGCATTTGCCACAATGTTATTGTTGCTTTTATTCTTATTGTTACTCCCATTAACTCTTTTATTACTATGAACAATTGATAAAATTATCCAGTTGAAAAACTGCAGGGGTTGGTCAGTATTACAATTTTTAATCTATATTTGTGTTTAATGTAAGGGCTGGTTAGTGCTGAAAGGTGTAATCTTTCATGTATCTGCAGAAGGTGCATTGTTTGTTCGTGTGCTGTGACATGCTGCTGGAGAAGACAGCCATTATGACAATCATCATTTAAACTGACAAATTAAAAGATCATAACATTAATTTTCAGCCTAAGAGCTAAAGTAGTTATAGGCTTTGGTTTCCTTTTTTCAGGCTATTTAGGGCAAGAAAGGAAATGGAGAGGATTGGGTTTTGCTAATGAATATTCACAGAGATCAGAAACAGGAAAATGATCTGTATTGAAGGGAACCAGAATCTATAAAGCAGCTGTAGTTTTGCTCTGTAGTAACAAATGCCACTCTGTTAGAACAGCTGCAGATTATTTTGAAACAGTAAAACTACTTTTTGGCCTTCAATTCTACATTTAATTTCAGCTCTTAAGTGTTTCTTCTTAGACTAATTATTTCCTTTTGTTAATTTCACATGAAGAAGTAAAACCACAGAAGCAGACACATCCAGTCCCATAATCTCATTCCTTTCTCTGATTCTTTTTCTTTTTTTCATGGTCTGTTCTTCCTTCCAAGTATTTGCATCATCACTTACACCAGCTAGCTGCTTCCTTGGCACACCTCCTGTAACACATACTTTGATGTCAGCATTTCCCAGTGGCTTTATGACAAAATAAACTGACTGTGTGTCTTTCCCTTTTTTTGTCTAATTCCATAATATGCAGTAGAGCAGAAATATAAATAGGTACTTAAACGTACTCCTCAGATATGGCATTTTAGCCACCATCTGAGCATCAAGGACAATCTTATTAAGGAAAAGAAACATGGTACACTTTAATAAGAAAAGATTCCTGTGTCTCAGATTAGAGATATTGCTAGTCCTGGAAAGAAAATAATGGATACCTGAGCAGTGGATAGACTCAAAATTCATGCAAAAGGAAAAAAAAATCTGGGAAGGAAAACTCATACTGGTTCCTGTCACTTACTGGGTGAAAAACTTTCATGGAGTAAATATGCTTCTGATTTTATTAATCTAGTGTCATTTCTGATGTTCTGCTCAGCTTGGTATCATGATTTTTGATAGAAAGTACAGATCATTTAGAAATGGGGAAAAAGAGACTAACTCTTGCTCTATTTGATCTCTTTATCTGCTATGAATAAAGAACCACACAAATGTCAGAGATACCTGAAATTGCAACATTCACCTGGGATTTGGAGTTGAGGGAAAGCTAAAGAATGGCACAATAAAAAGAGAAAAGAATTAAACAAGAGAATGAAGCTGATAACTTAGTAAAGTCCTTTCTTCCTTCTTTTTCAGGAAAGAATTTGTCAGCATAAATCACTCTCTTGGTCTTCCTATTAATTTCCGTGGGTTGTTTATATCCCTCATCTGTAATATGCAAAACAGAAAGGAAAAACAGTAAATTAAAACATGAGAACACGTTCCAGCTTAATATTCTCCAGAACAAATCTAGACTTTGCTAATTAAAACCACTATTGAAACTAAAGCAACACATGGTAAACAGATAAATACAGATTCTGAAGATTAAATTTGAAGATGTTCTGAAACAAAATGTGAATGGAGACACAACCACTGATTCCTGACATCACCTTTCCCAGAGCAAGTGCTGCATGCACTACGGTGTGTTAACAATTAAAACTGTCACAGTCATCAAAGAAAAACTACCATCATTTTTCAGGGGAAGGTAACAGGAAGATCTTTGAATTAACTAAGGACATTTGATTTTAAAATTCTCTAGACTAGGTGTGGGCTAAAAAAAGGGAAAAGGGATATTAAACCAATGACTATGTTTAACCAATGAGATACATTTTTGTGATTTCTTTGAAGGACCTTGAAAACCATTGAAATAATTTTTAATCTTTGCCTGCCTAATAAACTATTAACCCTTGTATGTTTTTTTCCATAGATATGTACAATTCTTCATCGACGAATTTAAACTGAATGATAAACTCTGAGCCTGTGAAATAGATCAATTCATATAAGCAAAGATACACAGACTGTATTTGATCTGTTCTGCAACTGACAGGGACGTGAAACATGCTTGGCACTTTTTATACGGGCAATGTACAATTGAATTAGGGCAGAGTCTGACTGAAAACAGTCAGCAAAGTATAAGCATTGCAGAGGTAGCATCTGCATCTGTTTTAATATGATGACCCTTATTATCTTACTGTTAGACATCACAAATTCCAGTTGCTTTCCTTAGCTATGTGGTAGATTTATATAGAAATTAAGAGAAAACAAACAGCCAATAGTTCAAATAAGGTGCCTAGAAAAACAAATCATCATAGTATCAAAGAAACATATTTGAATGTATCTGAAGTGGGGCCCAGTTGAAAGCAAACAGAAGCTGACTAATTCTGCAGTGAATGACTCACTAGAACAGAAGGGACCTACCAAACATTTGTCAAACTGATACTGAGAATAGGAAATTGAAAGAGAAAGGCAATCGGGAAAGATACATTAATAGAAACATTAAGAATATTCTTAATACAAGTGACAGTGAAGATGCTTTCTGATTAGTTAAATGACCCATGCACTTCTTTCTGGGTTGTTGTGACACCTGCTTGATAGAATCAAAGGTATGGATAGATTTGTTTGGTGGGAAGGATCAGTACTAGCAGAAGGCAAGCCACAGGTCAAAAGCTTGTGCCAGATTTCCAGGTGGAAGCCAAAGTCAAGTGATGAAAAACATGTCTGTTATTAGAAACACAAACCAGAAACCAAAAGCTGAACAGAGGTGCAAAACAAGAGTAAGAAGATTAATTTAAAAGATACTGAAAAAGATCCATATAAAATATTATGGAAAAAGTGACTAGCTTCAGTCAAGGAAGGAAAAAAAAATGGGGGAAAAAGAAAGAGTGCTTTAGAAACCAAATCAAATAATTTGAAAACTCAATCAGGGAAGGAAACTTGACCCTAATCCACAGTCAGTGGTCAGATTGGTTAGCGGTCAGAAGATAAATCTTTACCCATCTGTGGTAATGAAGAGCTGCATAACAAAACACTTCCTGTATTCTGTGTTCAGAAAAAAGTAAGGGGAGAAAGTCACTAATCCTATTTTACGAAGATGGAACTGAAGGGCATGTGGATTTCTACAGTCACAGTGGATATCTGTAGCAGAGTTAGAATGAAGGTGAGTCTCCTTCATGTGAGGAATCAGGTTTTAATATTACCATCAAATTGGCTCTTTTTGAGACTTTTATTTTCTAGTAATCAGAATATTTCTGTTGCATTTGATAAAAGAAGTCAGTAATTCCAGAAAATATCTCATCCTGCAATGATGTGGGGAATATGAAATCAAGCTCCCTTTTCGCATCCTGAGATAGACAGCAATGCAGAGAAGTCCTTGCGATCTTCTGATTTGTTTACCAGATTCGCAAAAGGTGGAAGGAGGAGGAGTAAAACACAATTACAATTTTTATGGATACATCATATTACCTAGGAAATCTTAGAAATTAGAATCCTCTGTTCAAATTTGGAAGGGAAAACTGAAAAGCACAGATACAACTAGAGAAAACAAAATAAAATATATTATTTTTTTTTCTGTAGTAAATGATTTTAAAGAAAACAGTAACAAACAGATGTTACAGGATTCTGTGGGGTTTTTTTCTCTGGGATTTTTGTTTGTTAGTTTTGGTAGTGGTAGTGGTTTTGTTTTGTTCTGTTTTCTTTCAGTTTGGTTTTTAACTTGCATTAACTCATGACTTCACTTCCTTGATCTATTTCCAACTACTTAAAGAAAGGATCAACCACATGCATCTTTGTATACTGAGCTTAACAGGTTAGCAGTAGTAACAGAATCTGCAGTGAATCAGATACTCTCTGTTGAATGCTTCTAGTCATTTTATGAGTTCCTGAGAAGCAGCCCTTAAGGCTCTTCAAGCTCCAACAGACATATTGCTGTTATTGCTCTATATTTTATTATGAAGTATTAATCCAATATTTTATCAGGATCCAATACTCACTTTGTGAATCTTGAAACTCGAATAAAAGCATAAAAGAAGTGTTAGCTTACCATCTGTCAGTCCAATCCCTGGCTAATAAATTAGCTGGATTCATTTTATGGCAGAGCTTTTCTGTTCTGGGATTATAGGTGCTGCAAGGACAGTGTAAGTATAGTTGTAAGCAACTGTCTGCTCTGATTGAAATTCAATTGTGACAAACAAATACTTTTTTTTTTTTAATCAGAAAAAAACCATAAAAGAAGAAGAAAAACATAGAAGAATGCTAGTGTTCAATGATGTCAAGGTGTTGATCGGCAGTAATGGAACCAGACACACAGCTAAGAAGCATTCTTTCTCCAAACAGATCAGCAGCCAATGGCGACAGTAATTCACTTAGCCAATACCATGAAAACAATATGAAACAAAGTGTAAGATTTACAGACACACTTAGTATTCTGACTTAATATTCTGTCTTCATGTGTCAGTGTTCAAAGTCAACTCATCTAACTTTAGGTGTTTGAAAGATGAGAATCTTTTTATCTGTAGTTAAGAGAATGAAGCACCTTCATCCAGGAAAGTCCTGCCATTTTTTTGGTATAATTATTTTGAGTTGAGATTATTTTTTTCTTGAGCATCTCTCTCTATTATATGCAGACGTAGTCGACAAAATTACCTGAGTAGAACACTGTAGTGGGTCTGGGATGGTAGCGATTTTCCACAGCAGCTCCTGCAGTGCTGTGCTTACTGTTGATATCAATATTATGACTACCGCTTGCACAACATCAGGGCTGTCCCTCCAGCATTCCTTCCCCCACCTTCACCAATAGCTGTGGGTGGGCATGATCTTGGGAGGGACTATGGCCAGGACAGTTGACCCAGGCTGACCAAGGAGATATTCCATACCATATGACGTCAGCTCAGTAATATAAACTGGGGGAGAGGAGGAGGAAGGGGAGGTGAGATTCATTTCTGGCCTTCCCAAAGCAACTGCTACGCGTACTGCAGCCCTGCTTCTCGGGAGGTGGCCGGACATCGCTGCTGATGGGAAGTAGAGAGTAACAGCTTTATCTGCTTTTGCTTTGCTTCCCGCGCACGCGGCTTTGCTGCTTATTTATTAAACTGCTTTTATCTCAACCCACGAGACTCCCATCTTATTTTCTCCCCTTCCCTGGCTTGCTGAGGAGGTGGGGGATAAAGCGGTATGGTGGGCACCTGGCATCCAGCCAGGCTTGAACTACCACAAACACTAACTTTAAGATGACTAAAACTAGATTAACTAGGCTTTCTCTTTTCCCTCTCTTCATGGCACAGAGACCAGTGGAAAATAGTGAAAGCTAGGAAAACTGTACAGTCAAGTCTTGATCCCACCAAAACTGTGGACAAGGAGTGTTTTCTTTTTTGCTGTTTTAGTCAGCAGTTTCTGTTTCTGTTTAGCAAACAAAAACAAAAATAAAGCTTCTCATTTCTTTTTCCAGTTCTTTAGCTAAATAAAACAAGTAGTTATGTGTTCCACCTCAGTCTCGTCCATTCCTCTTTCCCCATGTATGAAGTCAATGATTACACTTACCCTTAGTCCCAGGAAAAACACCAAAATCATCCTCTCATATGCAGGAGACAACAAAGATTAAAGATGGCATTTTAATTTCAACTCAGATATTACCTGGAGTACCTCACTTGCTGAGAAATCTTAATTTCACTTAGGAAATTGAAAAAATACTGTTTGGTTCAAGTGGACATACATTGCAATGTTTTTTTAGGTAATTTAAGGTTGGGAAATTATATAAAAGGATAATTTCCAAGTTATGCCTTCCTGTTCTCATTGTACAGCTGATAAAGTGTTTAATGGAAAACATATTAGATAGCATTGGCCATTTTAAAATTGACCAGCTGAAAGATAGCATGAAAGCCTATATTTTTTGCTTCACCACACATGCAGTACATGCCACATCTACCATTTTCTTTGTGAGAATGATGTTGATGTGTTTGTAAAAATGAAGCTGTAACATGGAATGGGGAGATATATATATTTCTTAGAACGTATTTAACAAAAGCAACTGGTTTTGTAGCGTTCATTTTGTAAAAACAACTTAAGTTTAAATACATGCATATGATGATTACATTTATATGCACTGAGACAACTTCAAGGATCCTATAAGGAGCTTAAGTAAACCTGGAGATCTATTAAGTCTGAGTGGATATAATTCTGCAGTTGTGTAGATGTGTGGATTAGCTCTCTATGGACATAATGGCACAACTGGAAAAGTTTATTCTTTTACAGAATACACTAAAGGTTTTTTTGGGTTTTTTTCTTCTTTTTTTTTTTTTTTCAGAAGTGGTTACAGCTGTCTTCACCATTGTCCTTTCCTTGTATGCCTGTTTGACAGATAATTAAGACTTTCATGCTGAAGTATTCACAATATCATCGGTATCCTTGAATACAATTAGATTGTCATCTTGTATAATTTATGTTGTTCTAGTCTAAGAATTCTTGAAATGGATCAAATAATGTTTAGTATCTCTGCAATGTCAACAAATGAGCCAACTAAATTATCCTTTCTAATATACCTTGTAAATTAAGTGCTATATGTAGAATAACTGTAGAAACAATACCTATGTTCACACTCAAAAGTAGAAATGGCATTATGCTCAATTCAATACACTCTAATAATTAACAAGTAAATGAATTTGAACAAGCGAAATAATTGAGAATGTGAGCACTGAAATGAGAAAACCATACTTTTGACAAACAAGTGTTAATTTCTAATAAAATAAACTATTTAAAATAGACTTGGATTAAGATTCAAGTCTGAGAAGTTTCAAATGTTTGAGAAATATGAATTTGTACGTTCAGTTTGAGCTCATTTCCAATTACAAAGCCTTATGTAGAACAGAAACTCAATCAGCAAATCAATATAATTTTCAAGTGTAGAGCAAATGAAAAGGAGAACATATCACTGTTTACTTCAAAAAACACCATTCTATGACTTGATATATATTACATTTAAAGAATCATGTTTGGAAGGCTGATGATGTCTTTGACCAAAACAGGAAAACAAGATGCAGGTTCCAAGTCTGATCTTTTTAACAGTTCATAATTAAGTATTAGATATTTCTTTTTTTCCTTTGGAAACTAAACAATTCTGGGTTTATATTATTCTTTACCTGTTTAAAAGCAGTTCTACAC
The DNA here is from genome assembly GCF_028858725.1 of Colius striatus. NCBI lineage: Eukaryota > Metazoa > Chordata > Aves > Coliiformes > Coliidae > Colius > Colius striatus. Next base: position 173,711,286 of record NC_084759.1, on the reverse strand, counting down.
TGAAAATCGACACCTACAATTTTTGTTATTATTGTAAAAAACAGAAACTGACAGATAAATCTGGACAATATTTCTTATTTTGTTTTCTTGCAACTTTAACAAAACCTTATGGATTGTTTCTATTATTGAGAAAGGTCCTAGAGGAGAAGGATTATGGTTTAAAGCTCCCTGTTTTTTCTCTTTTGGGGAAAATGTGTCCCCTCCTATGACTGTTTTGGTATTTTTCAGCATTTGTTTGATACAGGTAGCACTTAAAGCGGCCTGACCAGTGAAATTCAGCAACTTCTCTTTGAACAGAAGCTTCTCTTTCACAGGTAGTTTGCAGCCTAACAGGACAATTCACAATGAAGTCAAAAGTGGAACATGAATTCAGATAGTTTGGCTAAATGAATCTCTCTCCGTCTATGTTCCAATGCAAAGCAATGTCCTCTCATGATGAAGTTCAGAAGGCTTGCCCTGGTAACAGCCACTAGATTAAAAATCACTAGGCAAAACCGTGGAGAATCCTTAATGGCTACATAAGACTCACATTGAACAACTTGTTGATCCTTTCCTGAACCCTTAAAAGCCCTACATGTGAAAAGAGGATCTTTAATGGACCCATGACCCTTGCAAAGCTATGCAGAAGGAGATCACCATTTTCCATTCTTACAGTATTGAATATAGGGATTTACTCTTATCTAGGTTTGATTTAGTTACTAAATCATTTTTTGGACCTATCTGAAAGTATATTTCAAGTTACAAAACTATCAGAAAACAAGGCCAAAATCAAGAGTATTCGATCATCGAAAGACATACTTACAGTTCACACAGACCTTATTTGTAATTAAGTAAAAAATATTCAAAGTGGGATTCAAGTTATTATAACCAAGTATAACATTATATTCGTGAGGGTTGACCTAACTGTAGGTCTCAAGGTGAAACAAAAAAATGAAATTGCCAGCAAACAAATTATAACTAGTGATTAATTGGTTTTTTATTCACTCTTGGAACACTGGGACAGACACTCTTGATGTGAAAGACATGATTACTTCCGATTACACTACACTATCCCACCGCAGAAGTTTGATACCATATTTCAGTGGAAAAATAGTTACAATAGATATGTGAACCATCATCAGTATCCACAGCTACAATGAAATTGAGATACATATAATGAAAAATCATCATGGGATGTCCCATTGAAGGGTTATTTTTATACTTCATTTATGTCACAGACATAAGGGTCTTCAGATCTAGGCATTTAAAGAAGGATATATTGAAAGGAAAAAAAGTCATTGTGTGAAGCCTTTAGAAATGAAATTAGTACTATTTTATCATGTTTTCATGGAATCACACAGAATCACAGAACGGTAGGGGTTGGAAGGGACCTCTAGAGATCATCTAGTCCAGCCCCTTGTTAAAGCAGGTCACATAGAAACATGTCCAGGCAGGTTTTGAAAACCTCCAGAGAAGGAAACTTAGTGTGAGGAGAGACTATTTGCCGTCTTACTATTGTGACTGTGAAAGGATGGGCTGCTTCATATGACATGTGAATGGAGTGAGACTTGCCAGATTATTCTTTTTCGTATTTAAAGCTTGTAATACTTTTATACTTGGTGCCTGAATAGGTTGAAAATGCAGGAATACATTCATGCTCAGCATCATGCAGCTTGTTACATGAATCAGAGTGTAATAATTTTTAAAACACTATAATATGTTGGAACATTAGAAGGAATAACTAGGAGAAATAAATATTTGAGAGGTGAAAAGTATGTCCAAAGTTCTGGCATTCATAAGATAAAAAAGGAAGAGACAGGAATGTGTAATCATGAATTTTACAACTGTAGCATGTGCAACTATCTTTCAACAAACATTCATTACCATTATTAATAACTTGACATAAAATAGTAAACAGCAGATTTATTCCATAGATTTGGCAGATATATGAAATAGCAGATGGCACTTTGAATGGGATGGGGGAATACCCATCAGATACCAGCATTGCTTGGCCATAGAGCTGGCATTTTTATAAACGAGCAAGACAAAATCTGGACCTAGCAAAGACCCCACATGTATACACTTGTGCATAATCATTTTTTGTGTCTACTAGGCAGATCATAATTCTGGCTATAACATTCTCTCCTCCTCATCTGGGAACTCTTCCAGCCATATTCAAACTAAGGCTCTAGCAACATAGCCACATATAATCATGCTTGGGAACAGAATATGACAGAGGAAGATTGGCAGAGTCCTGCCCAAATGTGTACTCTCTGTGACAACAAGGAACAATCTAGTTCTTGCTTGTCTCTAAGTGAAGCAATATACTGTGCACAATGTGTCACATAAACCCAATACAGCTTCCTATGTGGTATAAGGGCTATATTGTTCCTAAATAAACATTTCTTTGTTTGTTAATGGATCCTGGTGCACTGATATCTGGGTGCAGTTTACAGTCACCTGTACACTAATTTATACAAAGTAGTCCATACAACTGTAATTTAATTTCACTTCACATAATGACCTGTTTTATTCTGTGTCATTTAAGTTAAAGAAGACAATTTAAAAGATTGTGTGAGCATTTCTAATAGTTGTAGAGTTTCAAATGTTGCTGAAGCCTGGAAGACACAATGATAGACCATTATTCTTTCCTAGTAAGACACATTCAGTTGAAAATACCTAAGTTATTTGTGTGAATGGTTTTCCACTTTTGGAAAAAAAGGTTATGCAAATAATAGCTTTCCCAAAATCCAAACAGTTGGTTTGATTGTACTCATCAAAAAAAACCTTTGATACTGCAAATATTTCATAGATACATAAAGTAAATAAACACAATTGCAACAGAAAATTCTAAAAAAATGTTGCTAGGCATAGAATAAAAATTCTGTCAAGGCTTGCTTGAAGCAACTCCCATACATAATCTAGCTTCCCTTGATTTTGCATGCACACAGCTGAAAAATATGTGGCTGATTTTGTAGGTGCATTTAAAAAATGAACTTCAGGATTAATGCTAGTTTTTCAGAACACAGTGATGCCTATTCCAGTGCACTCAGAACTACAGCTTATTTAACGACTTTCTAATATTTCTAACGACTTTCTTATATTGAAAAACAAATGTTTCTTACTTTTTTTCAGTTGTAATCCAAGATCAAAGTACTGCAAATATTCAAATAATTGTTCTACTAGACTAACTCATGTTGCTTTTGAAGGCTAAAGAAATCAACATTATAGAAATTATTTTCATGAAATCAGTAATTGACCTCATAATAGTCTCTTGACCTTCAATGTCTGGTCTACTAATTCTTAAGTGTTTTGTAGCCTGGTCAAGTGAAATGCTTAACTTTCATTTTTCAGGCCATCAGAACAAAGAAATATTTGAAAACTTATGCAGTATTTTGAGAATAATTTTTCTGTGGAGGCTACTTTTATATCTGTAAGTCTTACAGTGTGAAATTATGTTACACTGGCCACATTTGGGTAGGAAATTCTGATGTGGACTTTTCCTTGCTAGTAAGAACAGTGAGTTTAATTCAGTGACAGTTACAGACCCTTACTTGGCACACAAGTTGTGATCAGTCTTGTAGGTATATAATGACTACTAACTGACCAGTATTCAGAATGCAGAGCAAGTAAGCCTGAATACTGGTCCTGATTATTGCATTTAGAATTCTCATCTTCTGTTACTACTATTAGGCTCTGGAAAAAACTTCTGTAAGAACAATGAACCATACTTAGCATTTTCATGGTTTACTCTGAGATAATATTGCTAAGAAGAAAGTATCTGCAGAATAATGAGAAGAGCCTAAGCTTGAAAATTATACATCTATTTCACTGCTTTTCTTTCTGAATGGAAAACTGTGTGTGCAGTATTTGTTATTCAGGCTAATTTACCACATCAAATGAGTTTAGTCATTTATATCCAACACATTCTACTTTCCCCATTTTGCTTAATGCCATGAAAGAAAAAAGATACTTGAATCATTCTGTGTACACTTTTCCATGCACTTCTTCTGCTGGTTGCTTTTTAGGGTGTTTACTGGTGGGGAGAGTAAATGCTCTTAGGCAGAGGGGAAATAAATATCCAACTCCCACTCATTGGAAGAGTATACTGAGTACTGAGTGGTTCAGAAAGAGACTCTAGAGAAACAGAACAAGGTAAAAATTAGTTGCTAAACTGTCACAAGATTTTTTAGGCTGAAAAAGAACCACTTCAGAAGACACTTGAAATTTAATAGCCAGACCTCAGACTTGGAGTCTCCCTGAAGGGCTCTGAACAGTGAGACTGTTCTATCTCCAGGAGGTAGGTCTGTCTTTCTTCAGGTGAAGATGGCAGGCTTCATCCTGGTAGACCAGGGGTTAGAGCTACCATTCAGTGGAGCAGAGAATCATTTGCAAATCTCTGTGTGAATGGTAGGGCTGAGAGCAGCATACCTACTGTATAACTCAGGAAGGACCGAGAAGGGTAACAGTTTGAGGTTAAGGCAGCTCCCTGCTCCATGATGAGAAAGCGCATGAATAAAGACTTCAGATGAAATTTGCCAGGGTGCTTTAGGTACAGTGATGCACTCACGACCCTGACACTGAAATTTCTGCACATCATAGTATTTGAATATGATATTCAAATAACTAAAAATGGCAGATAAGCTATTAAGACCTTTCGTTGATCTCAAGCTCTTTTGAAAGTTATTATAATGTCATAGTTTAAGCTGAGATGGAAATGAAGCACCACACAGCTGCTCACTCACCCTCACAGACACCCTCATCATCCAAAATAGGATCGTGGAGGCCCCGGTGAGATGGAAGGAGAAAAGATAACCATGGATGTTGCGAATTGAGACAAGGACAGGAAGAACTCATTGCCAATTATGGTTCTGGACAAAACAGATTCAACTTCTCCACTTAGGGAAGAAAATAAGAACAGTTTAATTTACTACCAACTAGAAACAGAAGAGACAGAAAGCAAAACCAGAGCAAAATGATGAGAAAAATATAATATCTCTTTAAGAATCCCTTCTCCCACCCCTCCCTTCTTCCCAGGCTCATCTCACTGCTCCCGATATTTCTACCTCCTGCCCCTCAATGGTATGGGGGGTAGGGAATGGGGGATGTGGTCAATCCCTCACAGGTGGTCTCTGCCATATTTTCCTTCTCAGAGGAGATGGACTTCTCACATTCTTCCCCTGCTCCAATGCAAGGCCCATCCCACAGAATACAGTCCTTAACTAACCTCTCTGGGGTGAATCCTTTCCAAGGGAAATTTGTAAACATTAATGAGATAACCCCTCAGTCTCCTCCAAGCTGAAGAACACCAGCTCTCTTAGCCTTTCATCAAAAGGGAGATGCTCCACTCCCTTCATCATCTTGGTGGCTCTGAGTTGTACTCTCCCTGGCAGCTCCCTGACATTCTTGAACTGAGGGGCCCAGAATTGGACACAATATTCCAGATGCAGTCTCACGCAGGCAGAGTAGAGGAGGAGAAGAACCTCTCTCGACCTTCTGGCCACACTCTTCTTGATGCATCCCAGGATGCCATTGGCCTTCTTGGCCACAAGGAAATGTTGCTGGCTCATAGTAATCCTGCTGTCCACCACGACCACCAGGTCTCTTTCCCCTGCATTACTCTCTAAGAGTTGATTCCCTAACCTGTACTGGTAACATGGGGTTATTTTATCCCAGATGCAACACTCTTGCCCTTGTTGAATTTCATTAGATTTCTCCCCGCCCAACTCTCCAGCCTGTCTAGGTCTCATTGAATGGCAGCACAGCCTTCTGGTATGGCAGTCATCCCATCTACTTTAATATTGTCAGAATAACCTTCCTCTTCCAGTTTCTCTTCCTTAAAAAGTGATGGAAAAGGCATCTAATTGACTCAACCACAGAGGTGGGTCTGACTTAAAAGCAGGAGAAGTTTTGAGCAACTTCTTACAGAGGCCACCATTACAGTCTCTTTCCCGTTATCAGAAACAGCTCCAGACAAACTGAAAATATATATACTGTAAGAAATTAAAAATAAACATCTTTGAAGAAAGATCTATCTTGAATTACTCAACCATTATCCAGAATGAGTACAACAGCAATGAAGACATATAAAACATGGCAGGTTTCAATTACTGAATAAAAATACATGATGACAAAGGTTTGGCAGTAGAACAGACAACACTGTTTAGAGAAGTTATAACATTTCAGACAGAAGGCATAGGCAGAGAATTGAATTAGTCCGATTAATAGATTCTTCCTGGATGAAGTGCTGTATTGCAAGAACTGTTGACAGATAAACCATGAACTTCCCTTTTCCTGATCTAGGATCCACAACAAAAGCACAGGCATACATGTGCATCACAACTATCATCATTTACTTGTGGGAATTAGAGGAAAATATTTCATTAGGTTGTCAAAATGCTGGAAAGATCTTTTTGTCAATTATGAAGTTATTTTCTACAATGTGCATGCAACAGTAGTGTGATTGTTAGGTAAGATACAATAGAAAACAGCTTTTCTATAGTTTTTTTCAAACTTGTCAGGAAGACTCAGACATATCACTGCAAAACATCCTGTTAAGCCTACCAGAGTGTAAGAGAGTCTTTAAAATTATTTTCCCAAAAGCTGGGTTGGCAACAAGACCAAGTACACCTAAAATGATAAAAAGCAGAAAGTTAGACCTACAGCCTTGGAAATCTTTCTATTTTTTCCTTCAATTACTAGTCTTGAGACTGAGCTTTTTTTCTTCTGATCTCTTCTTCATTACACTATTACTAAAACAAGGAGTCCAGTACAGCATACCATGTACTGCAGGAAGGTATGTATTTTCATACTGAAATCACAAAGGAAAAAAAACAGAATTAGAGTCAGGAAATTTTAGGCAACACTTCACCACTCTTTCCACAGCTTTTTGCCATGTCATCTTCTTTCAGTCTGTTTACAGATTGTCTGCCAACCGCTCTAAGTTCTTAAAAAAATTAAAAATCCTTCTTTTTTTGCTGCCTTCCTGGGATTATAGTGAAAATAAATAATAATCTCATTAAAAATGTCTATCTTTTACCAACTAGTTTACATAGAGATGGCCAAATAAACAGAAAATATAATTACTGGATGTAATGGATGGTGCATTTTAAACTGTTTTGGAATTTTCCAAGTATTAATAATACTTGACCATCTATTCTCTGGAGATATCTGAATAAAGGAAGACAAGTAGACTATGTTTCTTAAATAATCTGGGGAAAATAAATTGAAATTAATAATTTTATTTAGTTGCCAAGACTAGATTAGTGACCACAGCAATATTTTTAAGGAACTCAGCTGAGATGTTGTAGAACCATTTTTTTTGTTCAATGGTTGACTCCATTCCACATTGGAAATGTCTGAAAACTGTTCCTTTCTATTTCATTGATATACCCTTTATTGGTTTTGGATTTTTTTTCAATTTACAGAGAGGTTCTTCATTCATGTTTTTATAATATTTTATCTATTTTGACTGGGAAGCAAAGTTGAGAATAAAAGATAGCTCTGTAGAATTGTAGTACCTCAGCTTTGATCTTTAAAGTTACTTAAAGATACTTTGTCATTACTGCAGATAGGTTATCCTATTCCTAAGGATAGGAGGCCTATTAGTAAACAAACCTTCAAGACTGTTGTGAGGCTTGAAAATGCTGCTCACTTTCCATTTAGAATTCTTATATTTACACTACGCAAGTAAACACTCAGCTTTAAATTCTTGTGGCAATTAGCCTTATTTTTGCATAAACACATCATAAACAAAATATTACTGTTATCTAGACTACTTTAGAGAGGCTTATGTATACTACAGGTGACAGTGTCTCTCATAGAAATGAGTGTTCCACATTATACACAAAAAGTAGTTGGACATGCTATACATCTTAGAGTCATGAAATGGTAGGGGTTGAAAGGGACCTGTGGAGATCATCTAGTTCAACTGCCCTGTTAAAGCAGGTCCACCTAGATCAGGTTACACAGGAATGTGTTCAGGACGGTTTTCAAAACCTCCAGAGAAGGAGGCCTCACAACTTTCCTGGGTAACCTGTTCCAGGGCTCCCTCACTCTCACAATAAAGAAGTTTTTCCTTATGTTTAAGTGAAACTTTTTGTATTCTAGTTTATGTCCATTGTCCCCTATCCTATCACTGCAGACAGCAGAAAAAAATGTCATCCCATCCTATTGACATACACCTTTCAAGTACTTGTAAGTAATTGTAGCTGTACTTGTAATCTTTATTAATATTAATAGTGAAAGAGATACTACTAACATGGAAATATTAAAAATATTTATCTACAGTCATAACTGTGTATTTCAGAACAAAAAACATAGTTAAAGTTTCATAATCTCCTTCAATATCACAAATATTCTAATCCTTGGTACTTGGAAATGTAAGTATTCAAAATAATGCCCTATGAATTCTCCAAGTTTTGGGAATTCAAACCTTACTAAGCTTCCCCAGTTAGGATGGAGCCCGCATGAGTGTTTTCTTTTGTAACATAGTTACTTAGTACCTGACCTTTCTATCTGAGACAAAAATCCAACAACCTGTTTTGGAAAGCTTGGTTCAAGTGAATCTCATTACAAGATCCCCACTGCCTGTGATGAATTAATGATCTAATCTCTAAGGGAACAAATGGTTTATCTGTTTCATGCTGTACTAGAAGTCATTCTTTTGGAACATTTACAGAAAATCTGAAAATGTGTTTCTGGGTAATAAAAACGAATCAATTTATTGCAAACCTTTTATTTCTTATTAAATGTATGAAAAAAGTTTTGGGAATAGAAAATGTATGTTTTTTCATTTCAATATAATTCATAAATGGGAAATGCTGATTTAGTAATTTAATCTGAAAAAAATAAAAAGGAAAGAAACCCAAAGAATCCACTTCCAATGTAAAAAATGCCATCTTAAGTAAAAGTTCTTTTTTAATGCAAAGCTGTATTTTTACAGACTGATATAACTGTATCTTTCATGCTTATGTGCAAGACCAAGCACAGTTTGATGTTAATCACATGCTTATCACTGGAAAGAGAATCATAAATATGTGAAGACATTCTTTAAAGCATCATGTGGAATGCGAGTGGAGAAATTAAGCTTCTAAATATTCTCAAATAATACAACTTTATTCATTATATACAACTGAGGCAAGAAATATTTAGTATTGACATAATCTAATGTTTAGCCTTATAATGCTAATGAGGTACCACGTTTTTTTAAGCCTGGAAGTCTTGTCTTCACCATGACTGATTTTTGAAGGCTTTGTTGTTTAAACTTAACATTTTATTCATGTTCAGTTTCTACACAGATTATATAATTAGGAAAAGGACCTTTCTGCGAAAGATGCTATAGAAATGTTCTGTGTTTATTTTGATTATCACTGTAGCTAATATCCATTACTCAATTATCATGATCAAATGTCTCTTCAACCCCAAACAATGCAGTAATGAAATGACAAATGTTTTTTCTTTGTAAAATTTTGATTTTGTTCATTAGACAATCCGAAAGCATATGTGCAAATATAAAATACATCTTTATTTTTCAAGACAATGCAAAAGAGCCAAGATGCACATCACTAAACATCAGGAGTGAAAGCTCCACTGGCTCCTGGACACAAGTCTGATGCCCAGATTTGTTATGAATCTATTTAGGTAGAGGAATTACTTAATAAGGGATTGAATTGTAAATCTAAAAAAGAATAATAAATAGGATTTTCTATTTTTGTTGTAATGCTTTTCACAAAGAAAAAAAGAGCACATTTCTACTGTCAATTACTTAATACAAAATGTGAATATATGTCACTTGTGTGTCCTTCTGTCACATTTACAATCCTGACTCTATTTTTTTTAATGGAGAATATTAAAAAATTGGTGGCTCTAATGTCAGTAATGTATTATTGACATATGTATGTATGACAAGATGGAAATAATAAATAATTTCAGAATAAGATAGAAATATAAATTGCTTTTCCAAAAGATATGTGATTTTAAAGGAAGAGGACACATGAAATTCTCACATATTTACTTTATTAAAATAAGTTTGAGGTGGGTGAAGGGAAGGTGAGGGAAAGGTATTCCATCTCATCTGACCATAATCATTGGAGTCAAACACAGATAGAAAGACAGACATTTACTTCCAGACATCGATTTACTCAATTCTAACTGAACTGCTCTCTAAAAGAACACAGAGTGGAGTGAAACACACCAAAGTTTATTTAATTTTAAGGCAGCTAAAATTTAGCATTATGCAATGATATTGCTGTTTACCTTGAAGCTATTAGTATTATCTTTCTTTGAATTAATGATGAGACAATACCAGAGTATTATAAAACGGAACAAACACTGAACAACATAGGAAATATGACATATGTATTCAGTTAGGGATAAAATTTGTGCTTAATATATATTTCTTTCTTCCTAAGGCTTGCTTTGCTTTTACTGACTTTTCATACCCTTTTCAGATGCTGTAACTTAATTGACTAAACCAGCTGCCAATCTAATTTTCTCTAAGGGTTCAGGAATTTTTGTTTTTTCTAATGAACAGTCATTATTAATAATTTTTTACAGAGAAATAAGCTGTTATTTAAATAATGAAATAATTCATACTTGAAGAGCTTGCGGGCATAGTAAGTGGAATATCCAGTGAAGTGTTATCCTAATGGTATCATGAAGCACACATGCTAAACAATCTACCACTTCAGCAATAAACAAGGAGTCTAGTCTCTCTGGTGGTACTCAGAAGACTGACGAATAACTTTAAACAATAATTAAAGGAGCTGTACCACTCTCAAAATGTGTCATCATATTGTATTCACTTGGTCTGGAACCTTATTCAATTTGAAAATTTATTACATAAATCTGTACACAAAAATGTGACACAGCTGTAGGACATAATGATGAAGCTGTCGAGAAATACACTCATATGTTTGAATTTCTTTCCTGATATCTTTTTAAATTGTACTAAATATTCTTTTAGATTCACATGAAAATGTGAGTTACTAGCTCTTTTATGAGGCCTCGGAATCTATTTTTCAACTTTTTAAAGGATGTCCTTAACAAATTAACATCACATGAAATGTGTTCAGAGAACACTATTTTGGACTACAATCACTGTAATGTTTCAAGGTAAAGCAGATAAATTATTTGGTTCTTCAACAAAGAGAATTGGCCTCATCTGACTTTAAACAGACATAAAGTTATAGTATTCTCATATAAACATCAGAATACAGTTACTTTTTCAAAAAACAAAACCAAGTCTCAAGCTAAGGCTAATTCAACTGTAAATGCACATACTAATTTCTAAAATTTTGGAGTTCCAACTCAACTATTATAAAACAGTCAGATATAGATATAAAAGGAGATTTCTCTACTTAAAAAACTGTAATAGACATCCTAAAACTGTCCTGGATAAAATACAAGTACAAGGTTGTGATTTAGAATCATAGTTTTGAATAAAAGGAGACAGAATTATTTCAGTAATTACTTTTTTCAGTAATTACTTGGGACCTAAAAAACATAGTATCATAGAAGTCACAGAAGGATAGCCCATAGATATGAATTTTCAATCATATATACCTACTTTTAAATTTCTTTTTATATTTCACTATAGTAGAGCCTAATTTGTTCAGCAATTAAATTTTTTAAGAACTTCAGGGAGAAAAAAGGGTTAGCAGCCTGGCATGTAAGAAAGAGTATCACTAATTTTTTTTATGTTTCCAAGTAGCACACTAGTTAATTGAGAGAGGTTTTTGACAAAGAATTAACTATATCTTTAAATACTTTGTTTGTGGAGAGATGCAACACAGTATTATTGTTTAAAGAAAACAGAAGCTCTGTGCATCCATTTAGACAGTCCTATTGATAGTAAATTAGAGATGAAATTATATTGCCTACTGTGCTCTCATGTGATTGATTCTACTAAAAAACTGTTTGCAGAAATTTAAAATCATCACACTTGAGACCCACGTCTTTGGCATGAACATACTTAGTCCTATTTGGCATGAATTTATTATGCACTTCGTAATACTTGAACAAGCATCATGACCCAATAAACCTTATTAAATAAGGTTGGGTTTTTTCATCTAGAGTGACAATTCAGTTGTGCAATGTGTTATCATCAGCTGAGATCTCTCACAATATTGACAAGCTTTTCACTAAGAACATTACTTAAAATTATTTTAATATGAAAATTAAATAGGAATGAATTTCTAAGTGAAATCATTTAAAAATTGAAAAATGGTAAACAATCTGAAAGGTAGGTCTTGAATAATTTCTATTTGTTTGGAAAGGAATGTACCAAAATGAGTGATATCACGGGCAATCATGTAGAAAATCTACATGAAGATAAATGCTTGACAATTTAATATGAAAATAATTTTACTTTGGAAATTAGAGACTAATTAAGCTAAATAAATTAATCTATTAAAATTAAAAACATTTATGAAAAAGCTATGTAAGTGATGAGTGCATTCTTGTATTAAAAAAGACTGGTTATATTACAGATCCAGATATGGTTTTATGCAGAAGACTAATTAAAATATGAATTCTGGTTTGGGTGTGATCTATATAAGCAAAAACTTCCAATATGAGAAGCATTGAAAATAAGCTGCTATACTTATTTTTCTAGGCCTCTATATAATTTACATTTTGCAAGGTTAGATGCCCTCATATGATTTTAACCCTGGCCAGGAAAAAAGTTTCCAAAGCCATGGGTCATATCTGGTTCATCCTTTATAGTATCAAGTTTGGATATAGGAATTAAAGTAGGATCACCAGTGCTACAGGTTTGTGTGCTATCAAATAGCAAATAAATTGCACATTAATGAGTACAAGAGCTACAATCATTTCTATAAACCAGAGAAAATTGGGACAGGTCTCCTCTGGTGGACATGGTCTGAAAGCTAGATTCAGAGGAACTGTAAGACAGAGATTTTCTTGTATTATTTAATAACTCTTACAGTGTGTTATTTTTCCTCAATAAGAGGATACAGCATAACACTGGAATACACGGAGTTTTTACATCATGTTTGCCTAAAGAAAACAGTGCTCTCATTCTGGGATTTCTTCTGTCCTTTGGCCAAGGATTTTATTGTCATTCAGTAAAAACCTACCTAATTTCAAATCCTATGGGGCAGATTCTTTCCTATTTTCAAATGTGCTTCAGACTTTAAGTCCTTTTGTTGCCTCAGTCTCTGTCATGACTTCTGAGATTATGGCCAAAAGTTCAGAGCCTTCAGGCTGCTTTACTGTGTTTTAGTGCCAGAAAAGGGCAGTCTGATTCAGCAAAGGGCATAAGGGGAAAGAAGCAGCAAAAATTAATGCCAGGAGAAGAAAAGAGTGAAAGGAGGGAGTAAATCAGTGCCAAAATGTTGACAGTGTCAGCATACTATGAGGACAGGAATGGTAAAGGCTGCCCTTGGGCCAGGCAGGGTGGACTTCTAGAGCCAGGCCCAGTTGTATGAACTCTGGGCCTTCAGCCAGAGAGTTCCTGCTCTGCCTGCCCCCAGCCAGGAACATTGATCCTGAGATTATTTTGTAACATAGATATGACAAATTTTATTTAAAAAAAAAAAAAAAGAGAAAATCAGAAACACTCAGAAAGGACTTACTTGTGCATATTTAAAGAGATTGACAGTAAAAATAAGACTCATCTCAAAATTTCAGACTCTTAAAAAAGATTTAGAGTCAAATTTAAGGTCAGGTGTTTTCCCAGTGTAGTCCCTCATATGTGACAAGCACTTTGTAAAGTTACTTTACTGTTCCGCTTCATTATCCTATAACTAGAATTTCTCTTGACTATGAGAGGAAATTAAACAGCTCAGGTAGGCTCAGTTAGCTAAAGAGGTGTAAGATAATTTTCTTTTCTCAGAATAGGACTTGGCAGAAATGGGTCCATTCTTTTTGCAGTGGCTGGACTGTCTTGGCTCTGCTCTTCTCTCTTCTCTTCTAATCTGAAATATCTAGTTTATCAAAGAGATAAGTTAATGCTCTGTCACCCCAAGTGTTTTGCCTCTTTGCTTCACTGGTTAAAAGGATATCCTACCTGGAACATATTCTTCAATTAAATAACAAAAAAGTGTCAGAAACATAGGAATAAAGAGAAGTATGAGACCCTAAATCCCTTTCTGACATATGGAATTCTAATCAAGCCAAATTTTCAAAACAATTCTTTGAAACTATTAGGCATAATTTCACCACTTTAGCATGGCATAATTTATCGAGGGGACAAACAAAAAGAGGAAAAAAGTATAAATCATATTCAAAGGTAGAATTCCTAGAATTTAGAAATAAGCATAGCTCTTCAGTTATCATTTCTGCAATGAAATATCAAGTTTCATAACTATGTCTGCAACAAATAAGTCTTCTCTGTATACGCATAACCTTTAGACAGTTTATGAGAAATCTTAATTTAAAAGTCATAAGAATAGTTAAGAAGCATGAACATTTAAAAAATTATAAAATTTATAAGTCTTACTTACACAAGGTGGTAAATTTTGTTTTGCTCTAGAAAATAATCCAGAGATTATTTAAGTATGTGTGTACTTCCAGTGAATTCAATGGTATTCTTCAGGTTCCCAATGACATTATGAATGTGCAAATTTAAGAATATGCTTAAGTGTTCGGAGATGCCACAGTGCTCAGTATATTCCAGAAATGTAATTTGAAATGCAGTGAAGAGTATCTTTGTCTTCAAAATGTACAAAAGAGAAGCTTACTGTAGCTGAATTAATTAGATCATGCTTTCAGACAAACAAAACCTCATTGTTAGGCTAAGACAAGTTTAAATCACTTCCTGACCTCTTCCTATGTCTCTCACCACCTTATTCACTACATTCTTTAGAACATCAGTCCCACTATGAGATGTCTGAAGCATCACACAGGATGCATTCATGTGATTTCTTTCTATAGAGAAAAAATACATATGTGTTTAAATTATTTTGAGATGCAATAATGTCTCCAAGTGTGATCATAGGCACTTATGTTGATTTTACCTTCAGTACAAATTAGGAATATTAGTATAAGCAGCCCCATCTCACTTTGTCCAAAATGATGAAGCTGACATTTGCTGTTAAATAATTTATCAGTCAATAGGTGGCAGTGAAAGTATTTAACATTTATCTACATCTTCTCTTTTCTTTTAGGGGAATTCACATTTCTTTCAAGTAAATGGTGCATTATGCTCACAAATTAAAAGCCATGGCACATATTTAATTATGTCATTAAAAATATTACATACTTCTAAATAGAGAACTATTGAGCATGTAAACAATTTCCTGAAAATATGAATAGGTGCATCATACTACTTGTATTTTTGTTGAAACCAATTCTAAGGAAGAGTATCCTTTAGAGATTCTGGAATCAATGACATTCCAGGCAGTATCTTACTATGAGGATTAAACTGTAAATATCTGGGGAAAATAGAATTCCAGGAACTGGCTTATATTGCAGCTTTTGCATGCTTCATGTCAATTTGTAATTTTTTATTTCCAGCTGCTTTCATTTTCACAATCTTAAGAGGAAAGAAAGAAAATTTTGTAGCAAATATAATGTAATTTTTCATCACTAGTGTTCACCTGAATTTTATTAGGACAAACTTTACAAGCAACCTCTTCATTCTTTGTGGTAAACAAGCTCATAAACTATTTTACAGATAGAGTTAATGAGACATTTCAGATCAGATTTCCAAAGAAAGATACTGTAATGTACTCGTAAAGAGGTAAACATTCCATGTCAAGTTTTTGCTAATTTTAAATGTTCTTTGAGCAAAGGTGATTCAAAAGATATTAAGTATCAGTGTTTTGATTAACATTGAGTGTAACACAGATGTTCTCTGTGCACCGTGTTTCATGCCTGCACATACGCTTCCTCCAGGCTTTTTATTGAAAGATATGCCAAAATGCTGAATTTAGGAGTAACTTGTTCTGAAAAATACATCACTGTGATATGACACAGAACCTAACTATTCCATTTTCAGGCTGGAAAACATCATTTTTACCTTTATACAACAATCTGGTTTAAGGACAAATGCAGGCCACACAAGCCTCAGCTATATCAAATAAAAATGTGAGAGGGTTTACTGTACTATCATTGATTACAAAGTTACAGAGAACAAGAATTGAATAGCATTGAAACAAAAGTGTGTCCAAAAACCAGATGGTATGCAGAGATAAATAGTAATTTCTGTGGTGTTGTTTAGTCTTATCTTACTTGGTATCTGTAAATTTTGAAAAATGAATAAAAGGAGAGAAACCCATCACATCATGCGTCAAAACAGAAACTATATTTTGCTTACAGTCAGAGTCGTATTTGCAAGAGATTTTCATTTACTCCGCTGTACCAATGCACCTTAATTACAAGCAACTAGAAGATTTTCATACATTCCTACCTTTATCGTTCCCTACTAGCAGGAAAATTAAAGTGCCTTCAAACCACAGAGCAGTAGAACATGATAATTTAATGTTACAGCAGCAGACCTGGGCAAGGTATAAGGCTTTCCAGCTATACTTGAATTGCTTCTGAAGGCTTATGACACTGCTGTTGGTCATGAGAATGAATGCATTTTATCAGAGAGTATTTCAAGTTAAAACTCAAACCACCAATTTAAAGTTAGGCATTGTTTTCTCTGTTCCCAAAGCAAAGCAAGGAACTAAACTCAAACCAAAGAAGATTAAGCAAGGATATACTCTCCATTAATATCACCACTGAAAGTTTAATTCTTCTGAAGTTATTTGGAATATGAGTGGATACGAAAAAAAAGTATTCTAGCTATGAATGTTTGCCCAGGTTACTCATACAACTTCCACAACCTAATATTAAGGTTTACGGAAAAAAATAATTATGAGTGAACAAATTCATAAGTATCCTAGGAAAGAAACATATGGAATTTTACTGACATCTGTGTTTATGAGTATCTGCAAAACCACAACCTGATAACAAAAAATAAAATAAAGTTTAAAAATTGCATGTTTTGAAAATATCCTTTTTTCTTTGTTAAGAATTTGTGAGTAAATACGTTGTTAATTCTTTCCAGATACACATCCAAAGACTCTACAAACTCAATTACAGATGCTGAGCACCCTTCAGATAAATGATCTGCTATTGATTATTTTTATTATTTACAACAAGTTTGGGGATCAGATAATATAAGAACCTTATATGTTACTTTAACACCTGAGTACCCGTAAATAGATATTTGAATAGATCATTAAAAAATTAGAAAAAGCTAATCACACAATACTCCTCTCAACATTACAAAATAAGTGAGATGAAGTACTTCACAGGAGTATATTCGTGAGAATATCCAAAATATTGAGTCCTCCATGAAAATCCACATATCATGCTCTGTAATCTACACAAAATCATTTTCAGGAGACTATCATACTATCAGGAGATATCGGCTGTGACTGATACATCCACAGACAGTCACGAACACAAACCCAAGCATATCAATAAAAAGAAAGGAATGAGTTATTTTCCTTTATTTTTTTGTTAACACATATAGTGATATACAAGACAAGAGGACCACTGTTTTATTCCTAAATTTACCGTGTAACTTTATAATGTAGACTTAGTCACTGGAGTTATTTTGACTATTTTCAACAAAATAAATTTTAATTCCTTTATGCTGCTTCAACTCTCCCTATCCATCAATATTTCTGAAAGAATTTACTAATTTTTCTAGTTTTCTTGTGACATAAATGCATTTGCTGAAATGGTACTCACTGGAGCTTCTCCTAAAGTACAGTAGTGTGTCAGTTTTCCATAAGTAAATCTCAGTGGTAACAATCAGCAGTGTAATGCAGCTCAGGGTATTCCCTCTGACTATAAAACTTGCAACAACCTCCTAAACTGTCTTTGATCCTCTTTATGAACATCACAATAAGATCTCATAAAGTGTGGGTGATTCTTAGGAAATTGATGTGCAAAATTTCCCAGTTCCATATAAGCAATACTTACCAAATTCATTGCACTGTTTATTCTTTCCAGACATCCTCCTTTCCAGCTATCTGTAAGCACTTGAGCAACAAAGGAGCAGTATTCTGAACACATACTGAGATGTACTTGGAATGGTGGTCAGACACTGAGTGTATTTGTACAGCTGGTTGCACCAAAAGACATTCATCTTAGGCTATATAATTCATTCTGATGGGCCTTGTGGGTGCTTTCGACAGTAATTTTTTGTTTTCGTGGATTCTGTTGTTGAGGCAGTATGTCTGAGGCAGGTTGCAAACAGTGATTTCCTGAGGATGATAATGCATTCTTGAATTTATTTTATGTTTTTTAAATGTCAAATTAAAGTTTTTATGTCTCTATATTTGTTTATTTCTCCATAAAGAAGTTCTAAGCCCAGAGCTGATGCCCTATGCTTAACTTCAGCATCCTGGTCCAAAACCAATTTTTAGATTGTCCTCTAAAAATCATCTCCTATTGAGCATGTTATTTCCAGCTTATTCCATGCTCATATTTGTATAAAGCAGCAGTATATGAAACTATAAACCAGGGATCAGAACTCAGGATTTATAGGGCTTGTCTCATCATACCTTCAAAAAGCACAACAAGAAAACCTAAGGTGGGACAGCAACCATATTGTCATTTGTAAGGAGAAAGATGATGGTATTTTTTTCCACTTACAAGTAAGTTTTTTGTATGAAGTTCTTGTCAACATAAAAGGACTCTCAGTGTGTGCTTTCTTCACGTTTGCTACCCCAAGTAAATGATGTAACAACAGTAATTGGGCTTGGATGCTAGTTTAGAAAGTCTGAAGTCATTACCAGTTCTCAGATATTTGTACCACGAGTAGAAGTCTTTTAACTAATGAAGGAAATCAGATCTTGCTATAATGAGGAAACCAACAAGATGCTGTCTAATGGGGAGACTTGTTAAAACTCTCATTGAAAAGTTGCCTGCTGCTAAGTGAACAGGCTTAGCAGGCATGAATTAGAAACAGTAGCTATTGTAACCTGCCAGGGCTCTTTATGATGAGATGATCATGCTAATACAGAGAACGACTAGGAAGAACTATTGAGAGTCTCCAAGTAACTGGCAAAGATGAGATTTCCCCTTATACTGCAATGCATCCACTTTCTAATTAGTGATGGGAAAAATTCAAAGCAATTTAGGAATCAGCTGAAATGCAGATAAGTAACAAGCAACAAATCAGTCGTTTACACGAAGAAAGACAAGGTCAGCAAGTAGCAAGACCTATGCACCTTAAGTTAAGTCTTTGTTTTTACACACAGTCAACAATCATTAGGGAGATGAAGGTACTGACTAAGACTGCAGTATTTCATTGAGCCCAACACATCTGCCTTGGCTCTGTTCCAGTAGCTGCAGCCATACAGAGAAGGACAGTCTTTGGTCTACAACCTCATTTTCCTGTCTCTTCTCCCGCTTACCTTCTCTTCACTAGTCATCTCAATATTTTTCTGCAATGACACTGCTTAACATTGCAGAGCAGCAGCTGTGCCATTTCAATCAGAAGTGACTACTGCAAATGTTTTGAGGTAGAAAGTGTGAGAACAACCAATTCTGAATGAGACAAAAAAAATGGGAAAAAAGAGATCCCACATGATATCTAAAGCTAAATAGAAACAAAGTCAAAAGAAAAGAAAATCGGTATTTCTCTGCTTTTGAAAAAAAAAAACGGCAAAGAAAGGGGAAAAAAATCTGCTGCATAAAATGCAAATTATTATAAAAGTCTTCACTTAAGTATGTTTTACCGTTTCATTATAAACTTCCAAATTATTTCTCAGTTTCACAATGGTAATAGAATGCAACAGTTGCACAATTAAGCCCTGACAAGTTGGAAAATGCCAGTCAGTCTCCTACTGGGAGGCACATTATGATACAGACTCTTTCATGTAATGTCCCCACTCAAGACAAGAGCCCTCCGAAGGTGCAGTGCTCCATTCTTCAATGGATTGTTTTCTACTCTTGATTCAAAACAGACAATCAACTGGGCAGCCAGATAATGAGTCAGTCAAGACTTGATCTCAAGTTTATTTTCAGCAGTTCTGTCTGTGAAACTTCCAGGAAGCAACAGCAGTGCTTTGAAGATGTTGTAGATCTCTCTTGTTTGACCCTGGCTGGATGCCAGGTACCCACCACACCTCTCTATCATCCCCATCCTCAGCAAGTCAGGGAGGGGAGAAAATAAGATGGAAGCCTCGTTGGTTGAGATAAAAGCAGTTTAATAAAGAAACAGTAAAGCCACTTGGGTGAGAAGCAAAGCAAAACAAATAAAGATGTTACTCTCTACTTCCCATCAGCAGCAATGTGCGGCCATTTCCCAAGAAACAGGGCTTTGATACGCACAACAGCTGCCTTGGAAGGTAAAAACGAATTACACCTCCCACTTCCTACTCCTCTCCCTGAGTTGATATTGCTGAGCTGACGTCATATGGTATGGAATATCTCCTGGGTCAGCTGTCCTGGCATAGCTCCTCCCAGGACCCTGCCCACCCACAGCTACTGTTGAAGGTGGGGGTAGAAATGTTGGTGGGATGCTTGATGCTGCTTGAGCAGTAGCTGAAACATTTATGTGCTATCAATACATGTTTTTAGCTACCAACAGAAGACACAGCACTACAAGGGCTGATGTGGAAAATCACCACCATCCCAGACCTAATACACTGGGATTCAATGCAGTCTCAGAATTCTTCTTCATAAAGAGTTTGGATACTCCCAGTGATCACAACTAAAAAACTTGCATTCATTACTTACCAAAAATCGCATTAGAGCCAGCAGCACTAAATATTTTTCCTGTGTATTCACTACACATCTTCTAAGTTCACTATTAAATAAGACAAGATCAGTCTCCTATATGTTCTAGTTCTGAATCATCTTAATCATTCACATAGCTTACTAGGAACACCAAATGAAACTTTGCTGTCATGATGAAGAACGTGTTTTCTGTTTTAAAAACAAAACAAAAATCAAGGAAGCATTAGGCACACTCCTGATGTTCAAGGGCATGGAAGGAAGGACTGCCACGCATGGCGTAGTCTACTGCTGTTGAACATAAGAGTACACCTTGTATAAGGTATCACTGATTTTTCATCTATTATGTTGATCTATCCTACAGATTCAAGTTATGCCAGTAGGTTTCACAGATACTTGCTGGAAAATGACACTTTTAATGGGATGCCTGCTCTGGTGTACAATGTCAAGTCACCTGTTCCATATTGAGTTACTAAAGCCTCACAGTAAAACCACTGCAATGTTTTCACTTGATTTAACCTCAAAATATAAGGTCATTTTTTTCAGTCTTATTCTACAAAATGGCCATACAGTGTTTACTGGTAATTTCCGGAGAAATTCAGGATAAAGTAAATCTCTCAAATGAAAAATTTCACCCCAAATATTTAGAACTTGCCAAAGTTGTGAGAAATTGAAGGCAAGCAGTTGAAATACTCGTGAAACTGAACCTCATAAAATGTTTCCAGACTATTTTGTGTCCTAATAAAAACTTTTAGGCGCAAAAGTCACTCAGAACTAGCAGCTTCTCTTTTTGATTTGTTTTTTTTTTTTTCAGCAGGGGAATGTATTTTTCATGCACATCTGTAACAGACTTCAAAATTTCCACACTACCGTTGGTTAAGAGAAACATATAATCCACCTTCTAGCCAGTCTAAAAAGAAACTGGCACACAGTAACATCCATCATAAATAATGAATGAATCAATTTCAAAGTGTAATATTACATCAGTATTCACACTTTTTGAATATTGATGTAAATTGGTTTAAATTGACCAGATGCTCTGAAGATGGTATAGACAGGTGCAAATTATTTCTCTCCTGTCAACGAATCCCATTAGTCTTTAGAAGAGATGAACTATAAGGGAAAGCATCTGCTTGTTCCCTATGGAGACTGCATGGAAAGGCACCTCTAATGTCCCCTAGGAATTTCATCAGAGTGCTGAAAATGCAAAATAAACTTGGGATTAGATCTTTAACCAGCACCTTACCTTGACTGACTTTTTACTACTCATTTTTCAGTACAATGATCTTGTTGTAGGACTATCTATGCTCTGTCCCATTTCTGTGGCCTGTGATTATTATGTCTACAAAAGCAAGTGAAAGAGCTTGGGGCCATTTTCTAACCCTGAGGCCAGGTAATGCCCTAGTTCATATTCATCTGCTTCAACATTCTCCTTCTAAAAGGAGAGAAAAGCAAAACTGCCATTTTTCTGAAATAATTCTGTTTGATTAAAAATCTTCTCAAGTAGTCATTGGAGTTACAAATTATCTAAACATTCAGACCCTAGTGCTTGATTCCATTAGATAATTCTGGTTTATTTACTGATATGGGCAAAGCTTCTAAGCACAATGAAGACTTCCTCTTGAAGTCTGATTATTATCTTTTCTGCTTTGCATCTGCATATTCATCCCAAAGTCTCTTCATCCATTCTTTGTGAATCAATGACCGGCTTTCCAAAGCAGGCTTCTCTTCTTTCCTTGATTTTACAGGATCAGAGATGGCCTTACTTAGAAAGTAGTCTTCTTTCTAGGTGTACTTAAGTTTTAACCATAAACCCAGCATAAAATTAAGCTGTGCTATGAATAGACCTGTGGCTATGCTTTCAGGCTAACTGTGCAGTATTCTTATGCCATAGCAGGGATTGCTCTGTGCATATAAACAAATGGCCTTTAAAACAATTATATGTTAGATAATACAAGGGAAAGAACACAGTGGGGGGATTGCTGAAGCGATAAAAGGGTCAAATATAGTAACTAAACAAGATCAGAAAGGTATAGGAAAGGAGTGAAGCCATGTTTATAGGAAGAGACTATTCTACCCAGTACTGAAGGTCTGGTGCTAACAGGGAAAAATAAAGCTCTTCCTCCCCATTTTTTATTAATATTTTAATTTTTTGTACTATTTTACACCCTCCTCTCCACCTCAACGTGCACATAACAATTGTTTTACACTTAACGGATTATACAGATACCATTAATATAAATTGCTCCATTCTGAATCTGTAATTGAATACAGAACAACAAAATCCTTTTGGTTGGAAAAGACCTGTCAGATGATTGAGTCCAACCACTAAGCTAACACTGCCAAGCGCACCACTAAACCATATCCCTAAGTACCACGGTTGCACATCTTTTAAATACGTCCAGGGATGGTGATTCCCCTGAAGGGGTTGTGAAACACTTTTAACAGGCTGCCGAGGGAGATGGTGAAGATTTTTTTTCTTAATATCCAATCTAAACCTCTCTGTCACAGCTTGAAGCCTTTTCCCCCTAACAATTGTTATTTGGGAAAACAGACTGACACCCACCTTGCTACAATCTTCTTTCAGGTAGTTGTAGAGAGCAATAAGATCTCCACAGAGCCATCTTTTCTCCAGACTAAATGAACCCAGTTCCTATAGCTGCATAGTACACATTTTGAATATTAGTTTCTAGGTCAGTTTTAATCTTATTTTGTATGCAGGGTTTGTTCTTTTGATTCCCTTCTGAAAATCCATGAATACATCATACAGTAAATGATCAATTCATCTTTTCTTCTTTTTACCCCCAGTCGTGCCTGTTTGTAACAAAATTATTTCTTTACTTTCCCTCTGAAAACAAGTTGTCTTTAATCATTAAATGAATGCATAGTACTTGCTTTTGCTAATGGGTATATAGTCTGAAGGCACATATATAACATATACACATGGAAATCAGCTTTCAACAATGATCATACTATTTGCATCAGATTGCTAAGGCTTTTGAAGCTTTCCAATTTGCATAACTTAGTAAAAATAGGGCATAAATCAATTCTTCAAGTTTGTGTTGCTGATACTGTGTGTTATAAGAACAGCAGCTTCACTTCTGCATTCCATAGCAAAAATCAGCTCAGTAAATGAACCAGAATATACAGCTGTATTTGCAAATCATTGTAAATACACAGGGTAGATTCACCCTCACACCTTACTGAGCGTGACTCTTCTGTGTGACTGTCTGATATTCAGACAAAACCAAATGCAAACTACTATTGCCACAGTAGCCATTCATCTTCATAAACACTTTATTTACATGGCAGCATTGGCAAAGACATGATCCAGGCTTACAGGAGTTTTACAAAGCAACAGAACTGGCAGGGTAAATAGAAATAGCAGGACGGGCTAATGCTATGAGTATAAATGTTGGAAATGCTACTAGGGAACTGCATGGGAGCAACTAATTTTAAATTTTTTCTCCTCTGTAAGCATAAAAGCTTGGAGTCACCTGTCTCTAATGCACATAGCTTCAGGCTTACCATTCACTTGATACAGCTGCCACTGAAAAGGCATTGTGGAAGAAAACAGCTGATTTGAGAGCAGTTGTGTGAAACCAAAGTAAACAGTTTGAGATTTACATTTTTGGGAAGGTCAGATGTCAATGTAAGAATGTTAGTAACTGTCCTTCCCTCGGTAATCCAGTGAAGTTTGAAGTTCCAAATCTCTCTGAAACCTACTTTTACTATGATCCTCTGAGATTCTTCAGGGGAAGGGCTATTATCACATCCTTTCCTAGACTGTGTCATCTGTTGTACTAGGGCGATAAAACCATATGGAATTAACAGGGAGGGAGGAAGAATAATATGCTGTACGACATACTACCTGCCATGCTACAATACTGCAATAGCTTAAAGGGATGAAAGCACATTTGAGTTTCATACCCAACAGATTGCAAAGAACTGATGTAGCTATCATTGTATTGAAACACATTCAACTTTCCTGTCCCAAAAATCAAGTACTCTTTTGCAGCTGAATTTATCAATAGAATAAATGTGAAGTAGGGCTTAAACTCACAGTGGGAAGAAATCTTTGGAATCACTGGGATTTCGAAACATAATGGCTTATTGGGTTTCATATCATTGTAATAAGTAAAACTGATTTTAAAGAAAATATGTGTAAAGTAAGCAAAACAAAGATGTCCAACAATATTTGTAGCTTTCTTTCCCCTTCTCACACTTATAATGCTTTCACTCCCACAGAACCCAATGTAATTGTTCATAAGATGTCATTAGCTAAGGCACATCTTATTGCCTGAAAGTATTTCACTGAGATCTGCTAATACCACTTGCTCCTAACACACATAAGTTAGGCTTTGTACTGGGAGAGATCTCTATTGATGTTGCCTCCCACTCAAGACCCTTTCATACCAAGATGGAACTAGAGAGTGAAATTCACATATAAATACTGCAGGCTCAAACCAAGTTTAATTATAGAGAGAAAAAATCTGGAATGAGAAGTTATTCTTCAACAGCTGTTGCTATTTTTAAGTTTGAAAGGTTGGGAGAGAAAACCCCTTATTTTTAAAACTGTGAAAGAAGAATATCTCAAGCCAAAGGTGTTTTTAAGTAAGGGCCTTACTCACTAGATGACAACTAGAAGTTGAACACTGTCCTTGTATTTAAGGAGAAACTGATGACAAGTTCATAAGAAACTAATCCAACTAAATGATCAGACATGCAGTACAGTCATACTGTTGAAAAGAATAACTGATATAATTAGCAAACATAATAAACTGATGCCTAAATTAGAAGGATGCAAAAAAATCCTCTCTTTGAAAACTCATCATTTATAAACAATACAGTAATAGCCTCTTACCCAAAATACACAGGTAAAACACTGATCAAGTAGTAGAGCAAGATCACAAAAAACAGAAAGAGAGAGAAGCATGAAGAAATAATATTCTGTAACCAGAAGAAAAGCATCTTTAGATATTAACTTATCCAGCCTCTCAGACAATCCATAGTTGCTCAGTGTAATAGCTTTTGTACAAAACTATACTGTGCACATTCTTAAGCAAAGAGAGGTTCCTGTATCAGTATGCCATAAGTGCTCAGTTACAGGAACAGCATGAATGGAAGCACTTCAGCAATGACACTCAGGGACTGTGTTCGTATGCCAAGAAAAGCTACAGCTGAAGGCAAATTACAATTTGAAGGCATGCCCACCTACTCCCTCGGCTTCAGCTCCATGATCCAAGATGTGAGGGAGGAATAAAATTAAATAAAAGGCTCACAAGCCAAAGGTCCAAATGCTTCACTACTTTTTCAGACAATCCCAAAAGTAATGTATTAATCTCAAATGTATTATTCAAGAAAGGATCTTGAACTGGCTGTGGAATTAAGAACTGCAACCATAGGGATTTACTTTCAAAGCTTGCAATTATTATCCATACAAAGGAGTATATAAGCAAGACAGGACCCAAATATAACACTGGAATAATCATTGCACTAGGGGAAATAGTACAATATTATACAGAAATCTGTCATAAAGAGAAACACCTACCAGAGACATCTAGCACAAGGAGGAACTGATAAGCAGCCAACTCTTCCAAGGGATGGCATTTTCCCCACCTACAGTGTCTTCCATAAATAGCTTCCTCGTGATGTTAAAGCTGCCATGGAGCTTCACACTGTGAAATTCTGTGGAGAAAAGAACAACTGAAGAAAATTTCATACTCTGTTGGTATTATTGCTCTGTTTTAACTATGACATTTGATATAGGGGTTTTTTTTTTTAGTTTTTCTTTATCATTCAGATGGGTCAAAATGGCGTCAGGCCACAGAAAGGGATGGCTGCTTCCCCAGGGTTCAGGAGCTAGGAGTGATATTGGTTCTAATGGTAGCTACCCCATGGAGCCTGATCACATTGTACAGGGTTTCTAATGGGTGCTGTAGAAAGAGTGAGTGATGAATCACCACTGGGGTCTATAAAAGGGATCCAGCCAGGAGATGGGGCCAGAAGCAGATCTTAGCATAGGTATAATCACATCATAGCTAAACACAGGCCTGAGTTTAAATTAAGATCCTGGAGTAATGGCAGAGGCTGACAGGCCCCTCATGGCACTAACAGGCTTCAGCTGCCCTGGCCAGCCTTGCCTGGAGCCCTTCAGGTAGCTGAAACCCGTTAGTGCCATGAGGGGCCTGTCAGCTAACATCAGTATGAGCTTAATGAAAACGAGCCACAGGAACAAAGGTTCCTAGCACATGTGAGGTTCTCACAGCACCACCACCAGATCTGCAGGGTAGCTTACTGTGCTCAGTCCCCTCATACAGTCAGAGTACTTCTAGACCATATGTTCTTTCATAGCTTCTGCAGTAAATCATGGGCTAGCTAGTAGGGTTGTATAATCACAATGGAAACCAAAGCTATGGATTCACTATATGAAAAGTCAGACTCTTTGTTTAACAGTTTAGACAGTCAGGAAAGTAGGAGTGGGACTGCACAGATGCTAGAACTGGAGGGAAAAATGGAAAAAAAAAAAAGAAAAAGGAAAGGGAATCTGTCTATTTTTGGCTGTCTGTGGTACACCTTGCTTCTCCAGGCTGCAAGAAATAGGGAGGCAGAAGCCTAAGCACTGACCTAAAGAGGAGATAAGAACTAAATCTAAGACTCAGGAAAAAAAAAAGATGCGGGACCTTACAGAGAAGAAAACAGGATTGAAGAATATCCCAGGTGGGAAAGAACAAAATGAGAAAAGGACTGGCAGTTAGCAGGGCTTTAGGAGAACCAGACATCTCAGCAGAGCAGGAGCTGCGGTGGACACGGTAGCTTCCCATGGCTTCACAATTCAGGAACCAGCCCTGCAGTTGCAGTTATCCCACAGGTAATGAAATTTCTGTCGCTGGACTCATTCCTAAGGCAAACCTTTGCTATTTATCAAGCAAGCTGCAAATATTTTTCTAAGATCTGGAAAGGAGGTCTGTACCTGTCCTGTTATCCAAACTGGTTTTCCCTGTGTACAGATATCAAACCAGTTTTATGAGAACATTCCAGCCTTGTAACACAAAGTTACACATTACTTCTCCTTCAACAATCCTTTCCAAAGATACAATACACACTACTATATTTTTGCTCTGTGTTTTGTTGCTCAGTGCTTCCTCTGATCCTTTTGCACTCTACAGTTTGTTCTTTTTTTATAAGTTTTTTTACAATTGCTTTTGTTTAGCTACTACCTCTCCAGAATAAGGTAGAAGTTTTCAAAGACTTCTGTTTTCTTTGTCTATGTTCTTATATTTTATTTGGAAATTATAAAATAAACCCAGTCCCACGGTGATAACAACTTTGACTTATTGTGCCTATCTGTCTCTGTCCATCTAATTGCCCCTCCATATATACACTTATATACATACACACTCACATGTGCTTACCCCTAATCTCTTAAAGTTTTTACAACAGTATAAAATATGATTATTTTTTGCTAAATAGTTTAATGTTCTGATTTCACTGAAACAACACTGGAATAAGTGAAAGGATCAGATGCAGGTCCACCTAGATCAGGTCACACAGGAACATGTGCAGGTGGGTCTTGAAGACCTCCAAGGAAGGAGACTCCACACCGTCCTTGGGCAACCTGTGCCACTGCTCTGACACCCTCAAAGTAAAACAGTTTTTCCTGTGTTGAAAGGGAACTCTTTGTGTTCCAGCTTCATCTCATTACCCTTTGTGCTGTTGCTAGGTACAACAGAAAAAAAGGGATGCCCCAACCTCCTGACACCCACCCTTTAGGTATTTGTAAATATTAATAAGATCTCCCCTCAGTCTCCTCTTCTCTAGACTAAACATCCTCAGTTCCCACAGCCTTTCCTCATAAAGAAGATGTTCCATGCCCCTGATCATCCTGGTGGCCTTGCGCTGGCCTCTCTCCAGAAGATCCCTGTCCCTCTTGAGCTGAGGAGCCCAGAACTGGACACAGGACTCCAGATGAGGCCTCACCACGGCACAGTAGAGGGGGAGCAGAACCTCCCTTGACCTGCTGGCCACGCTGTTCTTGATGAATCCCAGGATGCCATTGGCCGCCTTGGCCATGAGGGCACATTGCTGGCTCAGGTTTAGTTTATTGTCAACCATGACTCCCAGATCTCTCTCTGCAGAGCTGCCCTCCAGCAGGTCAACCCCCAGCCTGTACTGATGCATGGGATTGTTCCTTCCCAGGTGCAGACCTCTGCCCTTGTCCTTGTTGAACCTCATGATGTTCTCTGTCCAACTCTCAATCTGGTGTCATATTTTGTGAAGCAATTTTTCTGAGCAGGCTCACCTTGTTCCAGTACCAGCCTTCTATGTTTTCCTACCTCACTTTTATCCCAAGCTGAAAACAAGTTTTCTGTTACCACATTGTCTTCTTCTCTTTCACCTGTGCTTATAAATCATACAACTGAAACAAAAAAAAGTTTCAGAAATCCAGAAGCTTTTCTAACTTCTTTCTTTTTAATCATCTTTCAAGAGTAATGACCTTTCTCTACCAAACCTGGTCTCCCTTGGGAAAAAAAAAAAAACAATAATATATTTCCTTCCTTGCATACAGCACAGCTAGAGTTCCTTTTTCTGCTTCTGCACATTGACACTCAGATGCAGTCCAAGCCTTGGAAGCATATGCTCTGAATCTCAAGAAGTCACCTTGGCTTTGTACAAATGTGCCCCCGAGGCCCTTTTTACACAAATCAGATGACAGATTTGTCTGGCACTTATTGTACTCAGTGTCAGGACTGGTGTCTTCTGTTTGAATTGTAAGAATTTCAAACTCCATGTTTTGATTGGTATCTCTTACCTGTTCTTCACTTTTACTAATTAAGAAAGGGCCTTAAGAAAGCAGCTGGACTAAGTAAAAACTTTCCCCAGATTTTTTGCACATAATTTTCTTTCTATAGGTCGAGTCACCTCTCAGTTCAGTTGTGATTTATTCATACCCCATAACAAGTTACTTCTAGCTCCATATTTTCTTTAGCCTTAGAGTTGTTATTGTGTTTTAAATTTGCAACATGAAGCATTTTAAAAGCTTATCCAAATATCTGGTTATGGTCTGCCACTGTTCATCTTATGTAAGACTGTTCTGGGGCCAGTCTTGTTCACCATCTTCATCAATGATCTGGATGAGGGGACAGAGTGTACCCACAGCTAGTTCGCCGATGACCACAAACTGGGAGGACTGGCTGATTCCTCAGAAGGCTGTGCTGCCATTCAGTGGGATCTCAACCAGCCTGAGAGTTGGGTAGAGAGGAAACTCATGAGGTTCAACAAGCACAAGTGCAGAGTCCTGAATGTGGGAAGGATCAACCCCAAGAAGGCCAATGGCATCCTGGCATACAGCAAGAAGAGTATAGCCAGGAGGTCGAGGGAGATTCTACTGCTCCTCTACTCATCTGGAGTGCTGTGTCCAGTTCTGAACAACCCAGGTCAAGAGGGACAGAGAACTTCTGGAGAGAGGCCAGAGCAGGGCTGTCAAGATAATCAAGGAACTGGGACATCTTCCTTATGAGAAAAGGTTGTGGGAATTGGGGCTGTTTAAGTCTAGAGAAGAGGAGACTGAGGGGGGATCTTTGTAATATTTACAAATATCTAAAGGGTGGGTGTCAGGAAGTTGAGGCATACTTTTTTTTCTGTTATATCTAGCAACAGCACAAAGGGTAATGGGATGAAGCTGGAACACAAAAAGTTCCCTTTAAATACAGAAAAAAACTGTTTTACTTTGAGGGTATCAGAGTAGTGGAACAGGCTGCCCAAGGAGGGTGTGGAGTCTCCTTCCTTGGAGATCTTCAAGACCCACCTGCACGAGTTCCTGTGTGACCTGATCTAGGTGGACCTGCATCTGCCAGGGGGATTGGACTAGATGATCTCTAAAGATCCCTTCCAACTCCTACCATTCTATGATTCTATGATGACCTCTTCCACTGAGGATATCATGGGAAGATATTTTATATCTTGAAGAATTTCTGCCTTGCAGTACACAGTCTCTTATTTTTTTTATTTAAAAAAAAAAAGCACATCTAATCTGTTGGCCTTGGTATTTTTTCCCCCTTAAACATTTATGATATCTGTCTTATTAAGATTTGATTTATTTTTGCATCTAGCTAAAATGCCCCGAAGTACAAAGAATTCCTTATGATTCCAGTCTGAATATTTGCATTTCACACAAGACTTGGCATGTTCCTTACAGTTTCTCCAGACCGAGCAATAGGTTCCTTTACATTGTCCATGTATGCTCAATGTAACAATTGGTTTTGGAGATGTAGTTCTCTTGAACAGTCTCCATCAATATATTTGCTACATTTTCTCCTGCTGCTACTCTTTCTGTCCAGAAAAGTTATGTTTCATTACCTTGCAGACACACAATGTGTTCCACTAAAACTTAGATACCTCTCAGCTGTCACTCCAGTTTCCTATTATGCCTGCGAGGCAGAACTAGAACCACCTCTCTCACTCACA
Source organism: Colius striatus (assembly GCF_028858725.1). Lineage (NCBI taxonomy): Eukaryota > Metazoa > Chordata > Aves > Coliiformes > Coliidae > Colius > Colius striatus. The sequence goes on along the minus strand of NC_084759.1, from coordinate 173,680,131 downwards.
GATGAGAGCCTTGATAATCCAGTACAGTCAGACTTCCTCTTCTTTTTTCTTTTTTCATGTCTACAGGTATAACAAGAATTGCTCAATTTGAAGAGAAGGGATGAAGAGTCTATTCACCCAGGAGATCTTAGAATTTGCTATGAAAGTGATACATCCTGCTTTCAGTCCATATGACTATCAGTAATTATTTCCTTGGGTAGATGAAATCTCAAGGGAATAAAAGCACTTGATATTCCTTAGTATTTCCTGATATCATTTCCTATTTTTTCACTACTCCTTAAAAGAGGAGGGAGACATCTAGCTTAAAACTGGACTGTCCTCTGAAAAGGTTAAATTTTCTGTATTTGGTAGAGAAAAAAAGAAAGTAAAATGTGAGGTGTGAATAAACTGATCTCATAGCTTAAAGTACGAAACTCCTAATTTTGCTGCATACCTTCTGCCAACTCTGCACTTTTTGGGGCCCTATAATGTGCCTATTTGATACAAAAATAGCAGGAATACGATGTTCTAGGCCACAAAAAAAAAACGATGAAAAGTTTTCGCACACTTTAATTCCATTAATTATTTGGGTTAAAAAACCAAGCAAGCAAACAGACAAAAAAGCAAATAAGGTAGCACCATATGGAGATGGCATACAAGTCAAGAAGCAGGAGACTGATCACCAGACCTTCAATATTAGACCCAAACTTCCATAAACTAGACCATTTTTGAAAATGTGGTTCTCTCTCACTTTATTTCAGATGAGATTTAAATTACTACTTTATCACTTTATCAGTTTTTACACAACCTGCTGTTTTTACTGGGAAGAAAGAAAATTGAATAGAAACATTATCATTAAAGACTATCTCAAAATCCACATACAATCTAAATTAGGTTATACAGACTGACATTCACCAGTCTTTGAGCAACCAGCTTTACAGGGTCTTTTCAGTAATTGTCAATCAGTACTAAATGCATAAACAATACATGTCTGAAATCTCTCAAGGTATTTGTAGGAAGATGACTCAATAAAATATAAAATTGATAAAATGCTTGTGAGTTGTCTTAAATAAATAGTGAATGTTTAGAATATCTGTCACTTTTTTCATTTAGTTAGAAATAATAATATCTTGAAGAGCAATGCAGAAAAAGAAGCCTCTTTTGATATATTCCTTGGAGTAGAGAGAGATTCTAAATCTAAAAGTTTTAAATTTTTTTCATGGTTTCATAAAGCCATTTCTGATAATGGGGAAGGGGCTGTAAAGATGGTTCCTGTAAGAAGTTGCTTGAAACTCTCCCCAGCTCTGAGTCAGTCCCATTTCTGTAGGAAATTCTGTAGGTACCTCTACTATCACTTTTTAAGAAGAATAAGCCAGAGGAGGAGGGTTCTTCCTATTACTTCTTGTTCTATACTTCTTTCTTTTCTGGCTAGTGGTGGTGCAAGGAGTTGGGAGAGAGAGAGAAGCAACCATGCAGACCCCAAGGTCAGTGAGGGAAGAGAGATGTGCTGGAGCAGAGACTTCCCTGTATCCTGTGGAGGGGATTGGTGTAGCAGAGATTTGTTTGCACTTTGTTAAAGAGTCTGTGCCTTTGGCACAGGAAGAGTTTCGAGCAGCTTCTTACAAGAGCCGTCTTTACAGCTCTTTCCCCATCATCAGAAATGGCTTCATACCAAACCATGACAGTCCAACCCTCACCTTCACAAATCACTTTTTAAGGAGTGTTGAAATCCACCCCTCATCCCTTCACCACAGCTAGAACCACAGAAATACCCATCGCTCAGCAGCACAGTTCATGTTTTGCCCATTACCTCTCCCAATTAGTATGTTTATCTCAATCCAGTGCTCCAAGTCCCACAGACTTGAGCCCCACGTTGGGCACCAATTAATGGCATTTTGTCCAGCCAGCAGTGAAGCACCACGACAATCGCTTGCTCACTGTCTCCCATCCACCCCTGCCCTTGTTAGGACGGTGGAGGCCCCAGTGAGATTGGAGGAAAAAAGATAACCAAGGACATTGTGGTTCAAGACAAGGGCAGGGAGGGCTCACTGTCAATTACAGTTCCAGGCAAAACAGACTCCACTACTTAACTTAGATAGGAAAGTAGGAAAGTTTATTCTACTACCTACAATTAACAGAATAGAACAAAAAGCAAAAAAGAAAGCAGGATGATGAGAAAAATACACCAGCACTTTAAGATTTCCTTCCCCCATCCCTCCTTTCTTCCCAGGCCTAGCTCAATAGCTCAGCGGGGTAGGGAATGGGGGATGTGGTCAGTCTCTCACAGATGGTCTCTGCCACTTCTCTCTTCTCAGAGATGATGGCTCTTTGCATTCTTCCACTGCTCCAATATGGGGTCTCTTCCATGGGACACAGTCCATAGCTAACTTCTCTGGCATGGGTTCTTCCCAGCAGCTACTGCTTCTGTGAATATGGAGTCCCTCACACAGGACATCACCTCCTCTGGGCATAGTCACTGCCTCTGACAAGGTGCACCCCATACTCACAGAAACTGTAGCTTTTGGGAAGAACCCATGCCAAAGAAGTTTATTAAGACTGTGACCAGATGAGGCTGTGTCCCGTGGGCTGGGCTACAGTCTGTGTATGCAGGCTTGGTTTCAGAGTAGTGTAGCATGTTTTGCTTAAGTGTTTGAACTAATGTAGACAAGTATTATACACAGATCTCTAACACTGTCAAATCCTTCAATTTCCTGAAAGGGATTTTCAGTATAAAGCCTTCATTGTTCAAAATAGGTGAACGAGATTTGCCAGATGGGCTGGGCCAAGGATTTCTTTCTGTCCAGCTCTTTAATGCACTCTTGGTTACATTTTGATTACTTGAACCATATCACACATATACAATCAGGGCAAATGGATCACCTGAAGTTTGATTACTGATACAAGTAACTCCTACACTATACATGCAAAAGCTAATTCAAAGAAACAACTCTAAAGATCCAAAATCTTTACAGTCTTGCACTTTCTCTCAGCATTCACTCTTTCGCTGGATGTGCCAGCAATGAGTTTCAGTTAGGTAAGATTAACACTTTTCAAAGTACTCCTGGTTATTTACAAACCTCTATACAGCCATTATCCATTTTATTTTAGCAACTATTATCAAGCTAATGTCTATGATGATTTCTAGTCTCTGGGTCATTGTGAAAAGTAATCTGAGCTCAGTGAGTGGCTGGATTTTAGTTTCTGTTTTTTCTTCCATGATTTTGGATCTTTAGAGTTGTTTCTTTCTTTGTCATGAACCATAAACAGAACTTATCATTAAAGGATTTTTCAACACCAACCAATAAACATTATTTTTGCTAGACAATGTAGTAAAGTGTGTTATTTCAGAGTTTAAGAATAATCACTAGTTTTATTACTGAGTTCTTATTCCTTAGATGTCATTATATATATATGAAATGTAAAAAAAAAACAAAAAACACACTGAAAGGAAATAACTGCATGTTTTTAATCTGCTAGTTACATAATTTAGAATCTAAGAAATGTGGGAAGTCAAAATCACTTCCTTCTCATACTTGTTAATGGTTAGGAAAATTAAATATGCTCTTATTTATTGTTGACTTTGGTAAGTCATATCTGCTATATACTTTAATGAAACTTAAGAACTGGATAAAATTTCTTAATGGAACAATAACCAAATATAGTATAAGCGATATGGACTCAAAGACTCTTTATTTCTATATGAAACTTCGAATTTGTTCGTGTTATGTAAAAATTGATAAAACACATTTTTCTTTCTTAACACTGAAAAGTACCATTAAGGAGTTATCTCAGATTGAAAGAATGTAAAGAACAATTAAAACTATGATTTCAACATATAACAAACAGTACCACACAACGTATCTACATTAGTAAATGATAGTAAATCCACAGTTAGTCAATTGTAAACTCAGAGGTTCATAATTTTAGGTTATGCGTGTTTTGTCTTTGCTTCACTCAGAATTTATGAGAGATGTTAGAAATTAAAAAAAAAATTTAAAAAATTCACTTTTTGGGTGAGCTGCCTGATTGTTGGTCAATAGCTGGCTGAATATGAGTCAGCAGTGTGTCCAGATGGCCAAGAAGGCCAATGGCATCCTGGCTTGTATCAGAAATAATGTGGTCAACAGAACCAAGAAAGTGATTGTCCTCCTGTACTCAGCTCTGGTGAGGCCACACCTTGTATACTGTGTTCAGTTTTGGGCCTCTCACTACAAGAAAGAAGACATTAAGATGCTGGAGCATGTCCAGAGATGGACAATGAAGCTGTTGAAAAGTCTGGAGCACAGGTCTTATGAGGAGCAGCTGAGGGAACTGGAGTTGTTTAGCCTGAAGAAGAAGAGGCTGAGATGAACATGGTCACTCTGTACAAGAACCTGAAAATAGATTTTAGGGAGGTGAGAGTCAGTCTCTTCTCCCAAGTAACAAGTGACGAGACAAAAGGAAACAGCCTCCAATTGTGCCAGGGACATTTAGATTGGACATTGGGGAAAAAAATCTTCACTGAAAGGGTTGTCAAACAGTGGAAAAGGCTACCCAGAAAAATGGTTGTCATCAACCCTGAAGGTAATTAAAAGGTGTGTAGATGTGTACTTACAGACATAGTTTAAATGTTGGACTTGGCAGTGCTAGTTTAATGGCTAGACATAATGATCTTAAAGGTCTTTTCCAACCAATACTATGCAATGATTCTGTGATGAGTAGCTACTCTTGAAGATGAAGAATGTTTCAATATTAGGGTTAATTTCCTCTTTTTATTGCAAAGTAGGAAGATATTTAAATATTGATATTGATAATGTCCTACTAAGTAAGGAAAATATAATGGAAATTATATTTTAAGTGAGAAAAAATAAATATATAGACCATGTTATGAAAATTGCATTCCAAAGACATAAGATGCTGAGGATCCAAACTTTGTGAGCTCATCTAGGACAGTGGACTACACATTATGGTGCACTGTTATCCGGATCTGAAAAAACAGCATTATTTGGAAATCCTAGATATTCCCAGAAGCTTAGAACTGGTAATATTTTTTCTGTGTAGCACTGCCATTCTAATCACAGAGTTTTCTGTTGATAACACCAACATAGCTCTACATTCAGGTCCTTAACAATAGCTTCTACAAGTATTGCATTCTCATGCAACCTCTGTGTTACAGTAATAAACGCAATACTGAAAAATCCTATACTGGAACATTTTTATTACTTTTTCAGATTCACACTATTATCCACCTTGCACTTATAAAACTGTATTGGCATTAAATATTATTTAAAGGGTTGTTGGGTAGAACTAGAAATTCAAGGCCTATGTACACAGACAAGTTAATGTCTAAATTTTTTGGTTGCTCTTTTGCTTTCTCTCATTTTTTCTTCTCCTCATAGCCAAAATTTTTGGCAGAGTTATTATCTTAATTACTGTTGTGCAATTGTAGTTCCTGCAGGTAGGGACTGCAGATGTATTTGTAATTATCTTGCAGCATGTAAATACCTACCTTGTATGTTATTATAGAGACTGTATGGAAATCTGGCATTTCATTTTCATAATGTTATAAACTTTTACAACTTCAATAAAGTCTTTTGTTGTTGTTTTCACTATGTAGTCTCTTTCCAATGTGAAAATTGGAGAATTAATTTTGTTAACAGATGAGAATTAAGTACTTCTTTGATTCCATACTCAGTGCTTTTCCTAAAGGAAGCCATGAACAACAGTTTGAAAACTAAAATGTTTCTAAGGATTCTCATTTTTTGATGAATTATGTGTTTGTGACCTTCTTTAGGTATCTTTATTCATGGCTCACTACTGTCTTTTATCACCTCATCAGTAATTATCTCTTGTACAAAGTCATTGCATCAACACAGCCACACCAGAGATGAATGATGTATTTTCTCTAACATTTATTCTATTTTTGCTTCCACAGGCCCTATCAAATCTTTGATCAGTTATCACAATCTCTTTTCATGTTTTACTGGGTGACTGGTGATTTGGCAACGTCTCCCTCTTGAGTCTCAAGCTTCTCTCTCAGGAAAACCAGTGAGCAAAATTGTTCCCTTTCCCCATTGAAAACAATGTCACAGACATTCCAAAGTTCAAAAGAAGTCCATAAAACTGTATTGTACTTTTTGCTCTAAACTATGCTGAAATTCTTGCAGATTCTCTTCTTGATCTCATCCCCTCTGGTATTCACAGTGTTTCTGTTTTTTACTACTTAGTCTCAGAACAATTCTGCCAGTAGCATTACAGAGAAACCCTTTGTGTCTGATATATACTTCAGGTCCCAATCCCACAGCTTTAAATTATGAAAACATCTTCTGACTTTACCTTTTTTTTACTGTATCCCATACATTATTATCACTCTTCTCTATTCCACAAACTTTTTGCATGTTTCAAGGTATGTACAGAAGCTTCAAGCAGTCACATAATCCCTCTTCCTGTTTCCCAACACTGAGTAAAATGCTTCTTGGCAACTTACCTTGGCACGTAGCAAAATCGTGTTTGGATGGGAAAAGTGTTGTACATAATAAATGCCTGACAAATATGTCTTTTATCTTAAAATATCAGTGCAGTCATATTCCTTTGCAGAATGTTTAATCCAGTGACTTTCAGATATCTGAAAACCAGGAAGCAAGGACTTGTGGATAGAACTTAAACTTGTATCAAGAAAAATATCAGTGAAGTATCAAGTCTACTCTTCCTCCTCAGCTGACAGAAATCCACATGCATTTCAGTTGTTCACTAAGTGCAGTGATACTGAATGAAGAGATTAGTTGGAGCAGTTTGGCATTATGAGGAGATCTGGCCCTGAGCCAATACTGGGTGTATTCAAGAAGAGAGAAATGTGTGTGTGTCTTAATCCAGTTTCAGTGCAAAGAAATTTAAATCTTTTCTTGTAATGGATTTTTCAGTGTTGTGATAGTATAAATATTGCAGGAAGATAAACTTCACTTCTTCAAGTATGTAAAGGGATTATAAAACATCGTGTGTTTGGGGTCACTTCCTAGCTATAAGAGTTTCAGCTCATTGCAGTTCACTTAGCCACACCTTTAACACTTAATGTGTTTTTTAAAAAAGGTGTTAGGTATTGTCCTAAAGTTATCAAGGACTCTATTCCCACTGAAATAGTACCTTGTTGGTAAAGACTAAGGTGAATCTGTATATTGTGAACTTTTAAGGGTATTGCTCAAAGACAACAATTTCTTGCCAGAATTCAATATAATTTTCTGGTGTTAAAAGTTTAAATTCCACTGACTCTAATCTTTAGGTAGGGCACAAACCCATAGGCAGCCTTACCTCAGCATTAATGTAACATTTTCTTTTGTCAGATAATGTCTGTAGTGAATCGAAAGAGCAATGTGTTTTTTAAAAGACAAATGTGAACCTATTACAAAATAGTTGCAAAACAATTGCATATAAGTGCATCTGCAACACAGATGTGGTTAGGTAACTGTTGTAATTCTTTCCATCATTCAGATAAAACTTTGCATCAGGAAATTTCAGCAGAACTTTACAATGGAGAGAAATTGTTTTAACTTCATGAAGTTAAAACATGAAGAAACAATGACAATAAATTGGCAAGTTAAAACATGAAGAAAGGAAGATGGGACAGAGTGCTGTAAAAACTATCAACAGAAATGTGGATAGATTCCATACCCCTAATCATTGCCCAATATGGTTAATCATAAATTTCATAATGATTTATATTCATTGATATACAGGAACTGCAAATGATTAACAATGTGCAGATAATGCAAGATTTAAGCAATAGGTAAGTTTCATGCTGTCAATAGTTCTGATCTAACCAAACCCCAAAACTTCTCTAACTCTTGCTACCCAAATTGACATGTAGTCTGTATTCAATCTCTCTTATCTTATCAGCCTAGATTTTTTGCCCTATATTGGTCCAGAATGATCAGTTCTGAAGTAAATTTCTAAAATTATTTCAATATATCTACTATTTTAAAACACGTACCTGCTCTAGCAGGCAACACTTCATTGCCCATCAAAGGGGAAGTATCATTAGATTTCCTTTCTTCTTATCCAAAACCCTATCTCTACAATAAATATCAAAAGTCTTGTTACAGAGCATGGAAGTAATGGAAGCATCACTGAAAACTAAAAAAAGAGCCACAGAAATCTTTGACTACAGTAAACTTAACAGTCTAAAGAAGTTTCCTTTCTTTATGAAGACAGCTTGTAAATTTCCAGCCTAAATAGATAAATGGTAAATTTTAAATAATTTGATCATATGCCAACACTATCCTTTAAGGTTAATACTTTTTCATAGCTTTTATTCTTTTGATATATTTATAAATAAGAAAAATACTATTTCAAAGATATCCTTTAGTTCTTGCAATAACTCCTGGTGGCACTGACCCTTATTGTCTGCTCATTTACCTTTCTGCAGTTTACCTGTCTTGATAATCAAAGGCAACAGCATAATGATTAACACAATACTTCACCAGTATCTTTAATACTCTCTACTTCTACCAAAACCATTTCTGATTTCTTCTGTTAATTATTTTTTTCACAAAGTCCAGTTTGTTGACTTGATGACTGATTAACATACTCATTCCTTTTACTGATGTGCCTTATCATATAACATAAATTGCATTATATGTCTCAAGATGCATCAATCCACAGGAACACTTTGAATTTTTTTCAGTAACAACTGTATTATTTTGTTTCCAAAGCCTTGGGCCAAAAGTAATCTCACATTTGTAATTCCAAAATTCATCTTGGACCAAGTCACAGATGGAGAATGCTGTAAACTGTGCTCATGCAACCTGACCACTGCAACAACTTTCATGTTTTCTTTGGACAATTAACCATAGTTTTCCCTGTGTGCACAAAAAACTCTCTGTATGAGTGGCCCCAAGCATCCTGCAACATGATGTAATGCTTTCAAATGCAAAAAATGTAAAATTAGCTTTTTGGTGTTTTTTTTTTTTCCTTTCATAAGTGTACTGAAAGTAAAATAATTAAATGTTAATTCAAAACTGTCAGGTCATAAACTTTAATATGATTCCCCTCCGCTTTATAATGCTGAAAGATACATCAGAGATGCCATACAAATTTCATTACTATGAAGTTCTACCACACAAGGTCAAGAAACATGTACAGTTTGTTTATTCCGGTTGGAACTACTGGGTTTAAAAGATCAAAAAAGTTGGTCATCTCCTGCAGTTGTTGTGATTCTCTAAATCCTAGGCCTATAGTCTTGTTTTGCTTGTTTTGTAAGGCTGTTGGTTGTAAATGTTGGTTCATGAATGACTTACAATCATACCTTGAGTTGCTTGAGGGAATTTGTTAATTAAAAAAAGAAAAATAGAGGAAAAGTTACATAAAACCATTCCTCTATGTACCCTGTGATTCTGATAATCCTGATGGCCTACTAAAGGCTCATGGAATAACTCAAATGTTTCCCTGTTGTGCTATTTCTCTAGATACTATCTATAAACAAGCTTGTTTTTCTGCACATACGGTATCTAATGAAGTCCCTGTAGTCTTCAGTACTGTCAACAAGAGACCCACACTTTACCTCACAGACATCCTTGAACTTCTTAGCTGAAACACAGATAAGCATGTGACTGAATCTGGTTACTCAGTTTGGAATCTAAATAAGATCATATATCAAAATATGTTACACTGTGGTATCTACATGGAAAGGTTTCATGGAGCCTTTCTGAGTCCTAAGATCTTTCTCATACTTTAAAAGGAGAAGGAAACAAGGAAGGAAGGAAGGATTCTATGTAAAACCATTGATTTAATTCTGAATTTTAAAATATTTCAATTAAAAAATGTATAGAATACACAATGGTATGGATTACTTTGCTACTTTAAAGACTCTTCTGTCTTCAGTTACAAGAGAGAATAATAATAGTAAAATAACATAAATTATTTCAACAATAAAATTCCCTATGTATTTGTCTTCCATATCTTCTATGCAATCCAGTGGTATAATCAACAGTTCAGGTTGGTTTTAATGGAAAGAGAATTTTGGGGGACCCTGGTAAGTACTGGCTGTGAATGCTGTCTATGTTAATTCCCTCTTGGTCTCTGGAACGTCAAGATGGAAACACATACTTTGATAACACTTTATCATCTGTTGCCTGTGTATAAATCTTCATTACTGTTAGAGTTTACTTTTTGATTTTTAAGGTATTTCTGTGAGAAAAAAACAAAACAAAACAAAGTGAAACCACAAAACAATTGCTCTTACTTCATATTCTAAAAGATGAATCTCTGCAGGCATTGGTACATACTTTGTACTTACACTATTAGTACAGTATATGGAATTCTGTCAAAGAATACAACTTGATCAGCAATAAACTGACACTATTACAACCTCTTGTACTCACTACAGACAGAAAATGCTACCCATGTATGAGTAAATCCAGCCTTTGTATTTATATTTTTCAAAACTTCTCAGTTCTGATGATGTGCTGCTGTCTTCCCACTTTTTGTCAGGAAATTTCATTTTAATAATATTTTTCATTAATGGCATCTTGCTGTATTGTTTTCTAGAGGGAGGAAATATTCTGCCATGTCCTTATCTCCAAAGAGCAAAACAAAGTATTACCAACTTCTGCTTCCCTTCTTTTACTGTGAAGGGTATGGAGTCCAGGCACAGGCTGCCCAGGGGGGCTGTGGAGTCTCCTTCGCTGTAGGATTTCAAAACTCACCTGGATGTGTTCCTGTGTGACCTGATGTAGATGGACCTGGTTTGGCAGAGGAGTTGGTCTAGATGGTCTTTTGAAGTTTCTTCCAACCCCTACCATTCTATGAATCTATGATTCTGTTACTTATCACTTTGCTTTGAATCTTTAGTCCCCCAGAAAACTTCTCAGATTTACTCACTCAAATCCAATTGACAGTCCAGGAATAAAGTTCTTAACCTTCACTGTTAAACGCCACCTCTCCACAACCTACCAATAGTGCAAAGAAGTTTTCAAAACTATGTTTCAAGAAACAAGTTAAAAGATCTTCTCAGTTATAGAGACGTTAATGATGAATCAACCTCTTTTTTATCCATGTTACTTTAGTAGTTAACTTGGTCAGAATAGGAAATAAAAGCTTTCCTTTGTCACCCAGGAAAATGTTCTTAGAAGAAATTATTGCCTCTCACAAGCTTTTAGTGCTGAGGTGATGAGGAATTTTGGTGACATAGTGTGGTTGCTCTAAAAGAAATAATATATAGCTGTAAAGATTTTCAAAACAGTTAAAATGCTAAAACATATATTAGGCTTTATGTTTTTCTTCTGCATTATTGTGGTGGTTTAGCCAGATGCCCACCAAGTCATAATATCACTCCCTCTCCTAAACTGGACAGGAGAGAGAGAGAAATATAACAAATGACTTGTGAGTTGAGATAAGGAAGTGGAGATCACTTGGCAATTAGCATCACGGGCAAAACAGACTCAACTCAGGGAGAAAAAGGTTTGATTTATTAAAGGAACAATAAGTGCAGGGAGATGACAAATAAAACTGAATCTTAAAAACACCTCTCCCTACCCCTCCCTCTTCCTGGGACTCCCCTTCCTTCCACCCTAGCGGCACAAGGGATGGCGGACAGGAGTTATGGTCAGTTCATTTCAGATGGACTTTGCTTCTCAGAGGAAGGTCTCATCACACTTCCCACTGCTACACTGTGTGGTCCCTCCCACAGGAGACAGTCCCTCACAAATTGCTCCAGCAGGGGGCCTTCCATGGCAGCAGCTCCTCACATCCTGCCCCAACGTGCATCATCCACCAGGAGTACAGGCCTTCAAGTATCAATTGCTCCAGCCAGAGTCCCTCACAGGATCACAAGTCCTGACAGCAAACTAGAGGGGGCTTCTCTCTCACCACAAACTCCCAGGTCCTGCCAGGAACTTGCTCCAGGGTGAACTTTCCACAGAGTCACAGCCTCCTTCAGATATTCACCCACTCCGTTGTGGGGTCCTTCATGGGCTGTTAGTGGGTCTCTGCTTCCCGGTGGTCCTCCATGGACTGCAGGGGGACAACCTGCTTCACTATGGTCCTCATCACATATCACAGGTGAATATTTCTTCCAGGGTGCTTCTGCACTGAGCTTGGTGTCTGCAGAGATGTTTTCACATTCTCACAGCCTGTTGCTGCTGCAGTTTTGCAACTGCACAACTACTTCTCCTTCTCAAATATATTCTTCACAGAGGCCTTACCTCAATCATTAATTGGCCAGGCCTGGGTCAGGTGCAGAGTCCAGCTTAGAATGGACTAGCCCTAACCCTATGAGCTACAGGGGAAGCTTCTGGTAACTCTTTGTTTAAAGAAGCCACTACTATAGCCTTCCACCAAAAAACCTGGCCCAGGCAAAATCACTGCAATCATATATATTCCATTAATTTAACTCAATAGTGATTTCAAAAGAGCAGCAGGACAGTTTTGACCATCTACAGTTAGTCACAAAAATATCATGTAGGTAACTAACACAAACACTTTTTTTTTTTCTGAAAAGCATTTTTTAATGCCTCTAATCTAGGAATCTTAAGGATATGTTTGATTTTGAAGATTGACTATCTCATTTGACATTGACAATAACTCCTTACATGGGTACTGGGAACTAGATCTGTTTCAAAATATTTGTTAAAACGAGGTTAATGGGGAAATGTTGATTCTTTATAGATTTGCAGATTCCTCATGTAGGCAGGAATATTTAGCCAGGGACCAGTTTCTTAAAGACAGGAAAAAAAGTGAGGTGTAAAACTGGATAAGTGTAATAGTTCAAGGACTAAAATCACAGCATTATGTTAAAGTTACTGTATTCTAGATCTACTTACAGAAACAAGCTCAGAAAAAAAAATTACAAAAATTGTAAAAATTACAGAAATCCTGGAAGTCCAGAGGTTTTGAGATTTCTGTGTAAGTTCTGTTTGTCATAACTGTTCATTCATCAGGCACACTCCTTCAGTGCCTACAGTGCATATTACCTTAATATAAGATAAATTTAAAACTAGTTAGAGAAACTTGAAATGAAATAGTACAAGTTTGTGTTCATTTCTAAAAATCTGAACAGTCAACCTATCAAATCCATCTCCAATTTAAGAGAATGATGTTGAGGGGGACCGTATCAAAGGTCTTACAAAAGCCCAGACAGACGACATCCATAGCTCTTCTCTTGTCCACTGATGTAGTCATTCCATCACGAAAGCCACTAGGCTGATCTGGTAGAACTTGTCCTTGGTGAAGCTGTTCTGTCTTGAATCACCTCCTGTCCTCCTTGTGCCTTAGCATAGCTTCTAGGAGAATCTGTTCCATGACCTTCCTAGGCACAGAGGTAAGGCTGATGGGTCAGTAGTTCCAAGTACTCTTTCCTTTTCTAAAATGGGTGTCATGTTTTGCTTTTTCCAATTATCAGGGTCTTTACCTTACTGCCATGACTTTTCAAATATCATGGAGAGTGGCTTAGCAACTATATCAGCCAATTCTCTCGGGACACTGGGATGCATCTCATCAGGTCCCCCAGTTACGTATGTTCGGTTTCCTCAGGTAGTCGCAAACTTGATTTTCCTTTACAGTGAGAGGTACTTGGCTCCCTCAGTCCCCATCTTGCAGTCCATGCACCTGAGAGATGTGGTAAGAGAGATTGGCAGTGAAGACAGACAAAAAAATTGTTGAGTACCTCAGCCTTCTCTTTGTCTGTTGTTACCAGTTTGCCAGTTGTGTTTATCAGGGGAGATATGCTTTCTTTAACCTTCCTTTTCTGACATTTATACCTGTAGAAGCCCACAGAGCAGTGGCTCCAAATATATTTTTTATTTGTTATTAGAGGTACCTTGCATACAAAAATTCAGGAAATCTTGAGTGATTCTTGTATAATTGGATATTTCTCTCTTTTTTTTTTTTTTCAGTAAGATGAACTATCTTTTCTCCAAATTGTCATGTTTTCATACAATCTGTTTCTAATCAGACACAAATCTTGAAAAGTTTGCCTTGGAACAGAGAAGAGAATACCAAACAGTTATCATATGCTTAGTTAGCAACTTGAATATTAAAATATTAGCTGGTAACCCAAAGTATTATGAAGTTATCTGTCCTTTGAAAGAAAATGGAAAATCCCCATGATTAGCTTTCATTTTTTTTGTAGAAAGCACTTCAAGGAGAGACATGACATAATTAGCAATGACAACAAAATCGGACTGATTCCAAATCCAGTTGCAATTTGGTATGTACTTTGTTTTGCAGATATTTAAACTTCAGAGATGTTCTCTATTACCAAAACAGCACGTCTTTTATTAATGTCTTTTTCTGAAATCTCTACATGGAAATGTGTTTTATCAAAATGCTTTTTTTTGTACTTGAACTTTCTAAGTATATTTTGCCTCCTGCTTGCTTCACAGACTTGTTTCTCTGATTTAGAAAGTTGGGATATATGCCATGGCTCCTGCTTTGGCCACACTTTCAGGTTTTCTTTTATGCTAACTAGGTCACATTACAAATATTCAGTTGTGTCCAAAGGCCCAGACTGGTGTTCCCAGATTTCATGTTTAGGCATAGCTGCAGGCAGCCATTAATTGTTTCCTCAAACTAAAACTTAATTTCATTTTATGTACCACAGTGACCAAGAAAACCTACAAACGTAAGTTTAGTTTCAGTAAATGTATCTTCCAGTTATGCTAGAATATCTCAATGGAAAATGGATTAATGCTTTGCCTGTAAAATATTTTTTCAACTGTGCAAATGTGTAATGTTTATCTTGTCACATACAATGTTTTTCCGGGGAGGAAAAAAAAAAAAAGAAAGAAAGAAAAAAAGCCACTAAACTTTTTTAGTTTCGTACTTAATGTACATATTCTTCTGTAAAACATATTCACACAAAAAATAGCTGCTTTGAAATTTTGCAATGACATGTAATCTCTATGACAGTATGGCATTCAGTATCTGGAAAGGGAAGACAGAAGGATGTACCTATATGATGACAGACTAAATATTCTATGAGGCACAGTTTATCCTCTGAGATAATACCTGGAAGCTTAAACTGGTTCATTGACTTTTCATTTCACAGAATTTCTCTTCATCTGCAGGAATTTTTCTAAAATAACATTAAATAATCTAATCATTGCAGCTATATTTTCTTAGTCTTTGAAACGTATGCTCTCTAGAGTCTCATATGTGGAAGCAGCATTAGGATTTCCTTTTTCTTGAACTTCTATAGCTCTCTTTTTATCTGTTTCTGAGCTCTAAACTCCAGGGTTACATAAAAACATATGGCAATCATTTCTGTGACGGCATCTTCACATAACAATGGGATTCTAAAAGACTTAAATTTTATTATAATCATACTTTGTGTACAGAGTCTTTTTTTGATGCAACAAGAGTTGCTTGCTCTGTTTGCAGTAGTTATATTGTTTCATAATTCAAATTGGCAGATGCAAAACTGTATAAAAATATACATGAATATATGCATGCCTATATATGTGAGAATGTGTATATGACTATCTAAGAAAAAAAAAGTGACACAAAACTAGGTAATACTTGTAAATCACATTCTAGTTGAATATTTCTAGTGAAAAATGGAAAAGCATTACTTGGAATGGAAACAGATTTCTTTATAATATGAACTATTTATTCATAGAAATGTCATAATAGTCGTAACAGTAATAGCAGCATGCTAAGAGCAAATTATATTTAGGAGTAAGGCTGACCTTATTTGTCACAGACTTATTTTTCATTTTCAATTTTGCTAATAATAGTTTTTCAGGAAAAAAAAAACAGTAGAAAAAATGTTAAATTGGTATTGTAGTATTGTAGCTTATTAAAAGCTAGGGAACTGAACATCGGTAAGATGGCTATCACTTCATATTGAGACTACTTGTGTGTCCAATTTAGGACATGTGAAACAGAAGCAAAGATTTTTGAAGCAGGTGCTTCTTTTAGGACACATACACATAAAAAGATGATGGTCAGAGCTCTGTGCTTCCTGTCCCTCAGCAGAAATGATTGTTTTCCTTCAGACTAGAGCTGTAAACTCCATTCTGAAGAGGTACATGGCAAATTCTTCTTCATCCTTTCCTTTGGAAGAGGAAGATAGCATCTATGAAGGAACTTTTGTTCAAAGTCATGCTTGTGAAGCATGTGTATTTATGTTGCAGAGCTGAAGCAATCTTTCAAGGAGAGAAGGAAATGATTAGAATTCGATTTGCAATTTGCTAATTGCATGTGTAGGACTTGGACTTTTTTTTTTTTTTTTAATAGCCAATTAGAATAATTTGCATTTGACATAAAGATTTCTGATAAGGTTTCAGCATCCTGAACCTATTAAGTCAAGAAACAGTGTAAGCTATGCATCCCTTCATTTTATGTTCAATACAAGTGTCCTCTCTTTGATCTTAGTTGACCAAATCTCGTGAGAACTTATAAAACTTTCCGAATAAGTCATGTGGCAACTCTCAGTTAATTGTACATCTAAACGGAGCTAAACTACCTTCTCCTCAAACAGACTTAAACTATTATCTCCTTCTCAAGCATTTCCCACATTTTTCAGTATCTATTAACGTGTACATTGCTATATAGGTAACTTTTCCATGGTTTCAGCATGACTTTGGTTATATCCAGTCATGTTACAGCCTCTTGATAAAGTATCATAATTCAGGAAATTATAGATCAGTCTCAAAAGGGATTGGATAGGTTTTGAGAATTCCTTGTACTCGCTTGTCCTTTGTATATGCCAGGTGATTACCTTAAACATTAATATCTCTATGCAGTTGCTTCTTTTCATATAAATAATTAAATATTCTTGTTTGAGAGAGGGAAACTGAGAAACTATTCTGAAACTAGAATTCAGTCCTGTGAAGGACCATGACAGGACTGAAATATCTTCTTCAGGTAATATTTATATATATGAAAATTAAATACAACAGAGGATATGGAGATAGACTTTTTCTGATTGTCCATCTGTCTCATGCATTGGGTATTAATTTGAGAAAAGTACCAGTGAGTTTAAAAAAAATATTGGTACATGGAAGATGGACAGGTCTCATTTTGGAAAGGAAAAACAATTTCTTCAGGGAAATAATTGAATTTATGCTGTTTTGAATTATTTCTGATTTATTGGAACTTTGTAATAAACTTCCCTCAGAAGGATTCTTTTCTGTTCCATTTACTGTCCAGAAATTTAGATCTGAATTCATGAGACTACTAACTCCTTGAAAGAGAAAAGCATTTTTACTTTTTTTTCCTCTAACTTCAATATTGCCATGCCATACAAATACTGACACCATAATAATAATATTTAAAAATATTCTAAAAATACTTATAGCATTCTGTACTAACTTGATCATAGAGAAGTCTAGAAAGGGACTATGGTATACAGGGCAGACTTCTGCCAACAAAATTTACAACTGAATTTGCTGTGCAAGGCATTTTTTTCTCATTAGCAAGCAAAAGAGCAAGGCATTTGTTAAGATGAAAGATAATCTGTCTTACTTAATAAATAAAAAATGTAACAGTTGCCATAACAAAACAGACGCTCCAAGAATGAAATTACCACATATTTCATACTTCTGATTCTAGTACAAAAAAACTTATCTTTTTTTTTTTTCTATACTATAAATCACTGTACATTTTCCCCAGTTCTTGGTATTAAAAAAAATAAATAAATTACTTGCAGTAAAATAACCTTTATAGTCATTGCTTAGGAATAAAAAATATAATGTTAATTAATCTTACTGAACAGTCTTCAATATCTAAATCTGCACTGCTGATACTTTTGTTATCCTCCTTTAACGTAAGACTATGCTTTCACTGGACTTGATCACACATTTGTAGTTTTAAGCTGGACTTTTCCTACTGAGCATGAAAGGTTCAGGTTGGCCACATTACCGTGTTTTGCATAAATATACAATAAAAGGCATATTTACACACTTTACATCAGCTTCACAAATTCAGTTTAAGATACATGTTAATGCTAAGTTAAGAAAGACAAGAAGCAAAGACGTGATAAGAGAATATGGGGGGAAAAAATGCCTTTCTGTACAAAAAATTTAAGGTGATAGTCGTGACTGGTAAATAGCTAACAGAAAAATACCTCACATTTTTTCCATTAGGAGTATGCAAATGGCTAATAAAAAAACATTTCAGACAATTAAGCATCCTAAAGTCAACAATAATTTTATTAAATCTTTTAAAATATGACAGGACATCTAAGCAGTGTCTGAAAACCAAATCATAGGTACTTACAGTGGGTTATAATGCAAAAACTGTGATGGAAACTGATTTCTCAGGTAACAAGAAAAATGGAAATACTACAGCCTAAAAAAACATGAAGCAAAAACTTACCTGCACACATGATATGATATCTTGGGTACAGCTGGCTCTTACTAAAACTGCATTTGGACTTTAACTACAACTTTTTCAACCAAGTCTTTGTTCTCAGATTTTAATATCCCGATTTTTTCAAAAGTATGGAAAAAAACACTACAGTTTGCAAGGAAAACATGTTTTCTGCTGTGATGAGTAACATGTCTTGAAACAGTAGAATCTTCTTTGAAATAAAGAGACGTCATACAGAGCTGAGGCATAGACACAACATGCAGACTGTCCTCTCTCAGTTTCTATTGCAAATGAATGCAAGAAATAATTTTACATCCCAGCTGAAACTTTTTTCTAGATTTTTTCTGTATAAACTATCTAGATGATTCCTCTTCCATCAGAGCTTTGTACATTAAAGTCACAAATTAGCCATCACAGAAGTGAAAACCGATCCAACTTTCCTCTTTATAGAGGATTTCTATTGGACAATGTTGGAGACTGAACTGTCATCTCTATGTGTACAAAAAACCTAAAAAAGTCCTTAAGCTCTTTTATGTAAATTTTATATAAATGTATGTAGATGTTATATGGATATAGATACCGCACATACAGCAAATAAGCAGAGGAACATATACGTGGCAGAAACATCAGTAAGACATTACTGTAGCTGAAGTAGTTGGAAATTAGTGGATGGAAATAGACCTCAAGGGCAATTAATTAGTGTTATATTGGATTGCTATGTTAAGGTGAGATGAAACTGTTCTGTAGTGCCTATTTCCACCTACTGATTAGACAGTGTAGATAAAGTGAATAGCTAAGACGTGGGTGTCTGATTTTAAAACACTTAACTTAGAAAAAAACCCACGTATAATCGTAAAGGACATCATGGAATATACTAAATTATTTATCATTTCAATCAAGAAACATGACAAGCATGTACTCTGGAAATTATGATTATGAAGGAAAAGCAATCTAAATTTGAAAACCCCAAAGTCTTTATTTGCTTTTTCACTTATCCTAAGCAATTTCTTACTTCTTATCACACCATACACCCTTCTACATGCTTTTTAGAGTTTTGGAGGCTTTTATGTGTTTGCATTTCCAGCAACTAATTAAATATTTTCAATTTGCAAGTACCACTTTTATACATTGGTTTAATTATGTTTCCTGCTTTGTTCGACATTCCTTTGTTAATAATTCATATCACTGTGATTGGCTTAGGACCATTCCTGAGCACCAAGCTCAGATGGTGAAAAAAATAACCAAAAAGCTGTCACAATCTGTTTCCAAGTGGAAACAGTTACACTGATGCATGTCATTGTATCCATAGCTAGGATTACTCCTCTTTCTGTGTGCATTTCTGCCCAATTACTGGTGTTGCATCTCCTCTGCAGTTTTTAATAATGATTTACCTTGATATTTCTGTACCTGCTCAGAATTGGCTTCAGATACATTTTGGTACAATGCTTATAAGTACACCCACACATTTATCCTTTTTTATATATGATTTGAGGTTTTGATGTGCAGAAATAATTTACAAACAGAAAGAAAAAAAATGGTTAAAGAATTGTTTGTTCAAATTCATTGCCATGTAAGCAATTACTTCATAGATTTGTCTATCCAAATACTTGCCCCTTGTTTTTTTTATTGCTTTTATTACTCATCTGGTATAATGCTGTTTTTACTATTACCAAGCTCCATTACCATATTAGAAAAGTTATGGGTAAAAAAATGTGTCATAAAATACACTGATGTTTAATATGAAGTTTCGCAATCACAGCTTTTACAACATACTAATACTGTGCTTATATAACATATAGTGATTGAAATTCAATCCTTAGGAATAGGAATTACCAAGATGTTAACCAGAAAATTCAGCCTTCTCTTGGTCATAAATTATGATTTCTGTAGTTTTCACAATTTACTAAATAAATGTGTGTTCAACTGTTATTGATCCTAATCAATTTTTCCTTAAATATGAAATTCAAATTCAAATCACAAAATAAGGAAGTTCTACAAAAATGATGGTTGATTTATTATCCATGAGAATAAGGTCAAAGCTATTTGTAGAACGCAGTCATCTTACACAGGAAACAAACAAAAGTTCTGCTTTATATTTGTGGTGTCAAGAGGGCCATGCCTTTGTTTACTGAGAGACATCCATTGAAATGCTTTGCTATGGTATGGCCATAACCTACTAAAAAACTATGATGTGTTATGCTTCAGTTGATTTATTAACTAGCAAAAGAATGTTGTGGCCATACAGCCACATAAGCAGGAAAAATGCCAGTAAGTTTACAACTACTGGCAAATAAAGTATTAGACATTTAAGTCATCAACGAAAATATGTGCAGTCAAATATCCATTCCTAATTCTTTGAAAATATCAGTTATTCAACTAAAATTCTGGGATAAATTCATCTGTAACATAACTAGGCTTACTTACACAATTGACACGTAACAATAACTTCTGCTCATCAGAGCTTCTCAAAATGAGATTTCTCCTCTTAATGGCAGAATGAGACCAGCGTTTGAATTTCTGCTCTGAATCACATGGAGCAGGAGGTTGAATATAGCTCTCTACCTCTCAGATAAACACCTCTCTGCTGTTGATCTGTCCCTTTGCTTTGTTGTTAATTTTCTTTTCTCTCTCCTCCCCAAAATGATTCTCACTTGTCCTGACAAGGGATTCACAGAGTCTCCCAAACACCTTGAGTCAAGACATCTGTTGTGTGAAGTTCACTCTTTCCTTGATAAAGAGAATTAATACAAAGGACATTTCATCAAGTCACACAGCAACTCCCTCCTGTCCTAGTCAGTGCATTTTGTCCTCCTCACTTCATCCACAATGATATTTGCACATTTCATCTGAGCATGTTCCCTGCCTTTTAAGACACAGAACAGAGAATGATTTTCCTGGTTTCAGTGTCAAGTAACACCACCTGTGAAGAGTGCCTGATTACAATACAAACCAGACTCTCTTGCTATCTGCAAATACCCTGTCAGTGGCAGTAAGTTGTTTCTTTCCAAGACGGATGTACTTTTTTATGACAATGAAACAGATGATTTTATAGTGATGGATAATATTTGCCTCTGTTGATTGAAGTGAAGAACTGCACATAGGTGAGGAAATTTATTTATGTTTCCTCACAATTTAGGGTGTCCATGGCAGCAACTCATGAAACAGTAGCAAGCAGAATCTGGTCAAAGCCAGGATCTTAACAAATTAACTCCATATCTAAGACTGAACATCATCTTACCTATGCAGATCAGAGATCTTCTTAAACAAAATGTATAAAAGACTTTTCATACAGTATACACACACTATACTTAAGCAAAGTTTATTGATTTTTGTGCTAGTAACCTGCCATTGTAAGTAGCAAACCTGGACTTCTGAAGTTTGTCAGTACCTGGACTACAGTCTAAACCAAAGGTTTTTACAGTAAAAAGCCCTTATGATAGATGTCTTCTCAGATCTTCATCTTTATTTATTAAGGTAAGACCTAGAGTTGCCACTCCAGTTTTTCCTATTGTCATTTTTACTAGTAAATAATGTACTCAATTCAGTACCTTTGTAGTTTTATACAGCTGGCAACTCACTAAAAAATAACAGGCTAGTGCCATTGCCAGAAGTAGATAGAGTTATAGTGCAGGCATAGTCAAAGGAATTAAATGTATTAAAGTTATATCTTACCCCTCCCCCTCAACTTGGATTCTTGATTTCTCATCAAACATTTCTCAGAGATTATACATCCTCTTGAAAAATAAGAAAAAATATTTATCAGAGTCAGACTATAAAGCCATGTCCATAGGACTCTAAAAACAGCAGGCTGATGATTTACTTTGTAATGCCAAAAGGCTTCATCAGCACTTCTTCACTTCAGACCATTATTCTGTGAAGTACCTCTCACAGTAACTCTCAGTAATCATGATGGAACTGAAAGGCAAAAGCACTTTCATGGAGAGCGATCTGCTAGTTCAGTCCCTTGCAGAGACACATTTCTACTGCAGACAATGAGCATGGCTGGGGGTGTAGTCTTAGCATTAAATTCATCTTATTGAAATAAATAGTATAAGCATGTAATTGATATTTTACCCATAATACCTAAAAGAGTAATTTAACATTCATTTAGATAAATACAGCACAAAACAATAGCATGGAGTGTTATGAGGAAAATGACATGACAAGAGATATTTTCAAGAGGCAACAATGATCTGCATTTTAAAAACACTATTATAGCTGAATTTTAATATAATTACAATTATTTTACTTCTCTTTAGGTATTACATTTTACAATATATATTGTTACTTAGTTTTGTAAACCTGCCAATTCTAAAGCCTCTTGTCATTCCGGTTACCATCAGTGAATTGCTTACAATCATTTTTAACTAAAGCTACACAAGTAAGAGTAAGAGTAATTTGATAATCTATAAAATCATCATGTAGAACACAGAGATAATGTACAAATTCATAAACTCGGTAAGATAAATTGCCATATTTCCTTGTTTATATTCTGACTGGATCTCAACAGTTATTTTATTGTACTTTACAGACATTGTCTCACGACCTTTCAGAGAAATACAATGACAGTTATTTTCATAATTTTTTAGACAAACAGATTTGGACACCAGGTTGATCTAAGATGTATCAGTTCATTGTTTAAAATCAAGACATTTTTCTGTTTTACTGACATATCTCTAGACTCATATATTACTTAGATTTTCTATAAAAAACAAACAACTGAATAAAATGCAGTATCATGACAACATCAATAGTCCTTCCTAAAGATATATTGTAGGACTAGGATGAAGATGTCACTTCAATCTTTATTGTATTTATGAGAGTCTTATTTAAGATTCTTCACCCATTTCTGTAGTTCTGGCTTTATAACATGTTCATAATAATTTCTTTGCACCTCTGTGATCAGTTTTCTTGTTTTATTTTCTATTTCTGCTCTGATATCCCCATAGTGTTCCCGTTCTAATAAAATCCACTAAACGTGAATGTGTAGCATGGTGTAAAATCATAGTTTACTTCAGCTGGGAATTGGAAAAACAAATATTTTCTGCTACCTTTGTTTGGCCCTTGTTATTGAGACCAGTCTGACGTTATCTACTTCTGTCTCCTTATCTAGTCATGTTTGAACATTTTTTTGGATTAGGGAAAAATGAGCCCAGCAATAAAACCTTATCTCAACTGGCTATGTCTACAGTGCTAACTATATTAGGACTAAAGAGTAAGCTTAAACCCTGAACCTATACAATCATACTACTTAATAATTAACACACCCTTGGTTGCGGTTTTCACCTATACTATCTAACCGTCTCCTAGAAAATGCTTGGGATTGCAAGAGCCAAGAGACAATCCCACATCCAGAGCATTTTACATCCTGCTATCCCCTGCTTAATTACTGCCCACCTCTCCTACCTCCAGCAATATTTCAGCAAGTCTTACACCTTGAATACAACCAAAAGTCCCATCTATGACACCTCAGAACCTATAAGACACCCTTCAGTAACATATTCTGGAAAAAAACATTTCTGGGCTGCAGTCTTCTTTCATTAGTTCAAACACAGTAACTGAAAAACAAAGAAAACTCAGAGTCATTATTATATCTATGAATACAAGGATATTGTCCAAAACATAGGCCCAAGGCAAAAGAATATTGTGTGAACATGGTCAGTTTATGTTAATCAGTCTTAAAGGTGAAGGGTGCTCCCTGGTTCTTTACAAACACAGATATCACCAGTTGTTGCCAGAGTGAGAATGCAGATCAGTGCTACTGGTGACACAGAAAGTCATGGAACTTGGCAAGGTTTAGTCATTCATGGGTCAGATATTCTCAGTATGGAGGTCTGGAGGAGTCTAGAGAGACCTGGATGCTAACACTTTTCCTTAGGCTAAATACATAATCAATCAAGCAGGGCTCACTTTTTTTAAAACATTGCTACCTGCCCTTTGAATGTAGTCCATTTTACAAATATATTGCAAAGATTTATTTCCCTCCAAATCCAACAAGCTTTCATATCTCAAGCAAATGCCTTCACAACAGGTTATAGCTTAGCTTGGGGCTGACAGTGATATCCAAAGCTCCCAGTTAGGAAGGTTAGTTTGTTGTTACTATTATTACTATTTTGTTTTAATCCCAAACTGAATTGAAAGTGAATAAATAATCTAGACAGCAATGATTAATATCTATGTATTTTGCCATCCACTAGCTTCTAAACTGTGTGCCAAGTGCATGCACCGGTCATGCAGTCTCTTTTCCTAGTCATAGTTTCTGAAGTAAGTAGTTTTGGCTTGGCATAGGTTGAACTCTCTGTTGCCAGTTCACGAGACTGTCTTACATACAGTTACTAGATGGGATCCTTTGGGTAACACTCTTTAGGTTTCTAAATCATAACAGAGTTCAAATGTAGAGAAGGCAATGCTGCTCAAGACAAAGTAATTCTACAATCATATACATATATACAAAGCTTTAGATTGAAAGAGGTGTTAACTGAACACAGATATCTCCAGAGTCAGAAGTAACACAAGAGGATATGCTTTTTGATATTTATATATCTTTATCTGTTTCAGGCATGGAAAGTAGGGAATCCAAAATTAAATCTAAGAACATCATGGAAAATCACTCCTAAAAGTCTTAGCAAAACACATTGCTCCATCAAAATAATATAAAGGCTGCTATCCTAATTAGAATATCTGCAGGGAAGAGGGAACTCAATACTGAAGGAGATCAGAATGATAGTCTTGGCTTGCATGAGAAGTTGAAGGGGGAAACTGCTGAGAGGGATTCCACCTAGCCTCTGCAAACGCAGTAAAGCATTAATAACTTTGGAGGGAATAGCTACTTGGTTTTTGGCATAATTTTTATGCTGTGCTTCAAAAATTGTTTTGTGTATGGGTCACCCCTAGACTATTATTGGGATGGTTGACTACTGTGAATGGCTTCAATCAAGAACCAGTCTGAACTTCATAAATTAATGAAGATTCTTGTATTAGTACACTTCTTAATAGACAGGTTGATCTAATTACATAGTATAGTGATAGAAAATATTTCACTCTCAAGTTTACATCCTGAATTCGTTGAATGAATACGTTTTATCCTTTCTTCAATCAATAATAAGCTATCAATTACAGGGAGCACCTTGCAGATTAAAAACCAGAAGGCATATCTTCAAAAAGGTAAATTAGAGGTTAATTTTAAAAGAATATGGTAAAAATAAAGATAAATATGTGAATAAGGAGAGAGAGAACAGAAACCTTAGATGTTGATATTCTACCCTGTTTTAGTATAAAGAGATATGACACTTACCAGAGAGAAGTTCTGAAATACATCCATCTGAAGTGAGGAACTGTGGGAATAAATATTGAAGAACTCTGGGAAGAAAAGTTTATTTTAATCTAGATTTTTAAATCTTAAAAAATATTGTAACAATGCAGCAATACCAGGGGATCGACCTTGATTGACAACGATATCCTTTGAAATCCTGTTTCTGAGATCCATAAAAAACAAACCTCTGATGGTTCTGTATATGCACATTTCCTCTCAATAAAACTCATAAACCATCAGGTTATCCAACACCACCTAGTCTTAATTTTCTGTATGTATGTATTTATAGGTAGGCCAGAGAGGAAAGAGAGTTTTGCATTAAGCAGGTACTAATGTGGCAGTAATTAAGATCTGTTGTAATTCTGACTGACTTCCCTTTGCTCAGTCTGAGATACACTGAGACACATGGAAAAGAAAACAAAGTCTGAAAAAAAATAGTCAGAAAACTCATCAAACCCCATGAACAGAGGACTAGACAGAGTCACTGTCGTGTTGCCAGATTGCCCTCGTTCATGTAGTCACATTACAAATTGGCAATGTATCAGCATCTTAATTTTTTTTTCTGAATCTGTATTTATGCATTTTAACTTTTTAAGTAAAACAATTTAATTCCGTAACTCCAACACTTGATGAATTTGATAAACTAGAAATAGTTTTTCTCACCTCTCCTGTATTTGCAAAAACTTGGTAGCATGATGAAAAACGAAATCAACTCGGTATCAAACATGCATATTGGACCAAGTGTTCCCAATGGTATCCTCTAATTCTGCTTCATCCTAATGTGGTGAAGAACTGTGGTTAAGGCTGTTGTCAGATGAGCAGATATGAGTAGAGATGATAGTAATGTTAATGATAGTTTGACAAAGTATAAATTCCTCAAAAAATGCATTTTCTGTCACTTCAAAATTATATGAGTGCAAGCCAAACGTGCTCATTACCAGAATTTTGAAAATTTCATTACACGCAAATGTAGAACTATCATTATGCCTGCCTAATGTAATGCTCCTGACATTCATCAATAATTTGGCAGTCCCTACTTAAATTCCCAAGTTTCTCCAGATCCTAGGTTAGCAACCTAACTTCAAAGCGGAAATGAGAGATATGAAATGAGGTTTTCTGAATCCAACACTATGAAGCTGTCACTCTCCGACTCAATGATGATGTCTTACGCGAAATGGACTATGTCCAACATACAGATACCCTATCCATAAATTCCCCAGCCTTCCCATGCTCCACATCCCACGTGATATGGTGCTTGTCTGAACTCAGGTCTCTTTCTTATTGAGGGTAGGAATTTTAAATACTTTGTCATATAAATACCTTCTCCCAATGCTATATATATTCTGAGGGTAATGCAGAGAAGAGAAAAGACAAGACCTCTGTAACTTCTGCTAGAATTGTTCTCTTTACATAACCATTTGCAGCTTGGTAGCTAGAATTAGAAGAATTTAAGATTTAATTCCCCTAAGGTGAACTGAAAACTAAATCTAGGCTCCACATTGCAAGTGGATGTTAAAACACTACAATGGAAAGAAATCTGTGGCTTTATCCAGCAGCTTTGTTTAGATCTGGTCTATCTTCTGCTTTGCTTTTTCTTACCTGTATTACAAGAAAATAGTTTGCACAATAAATACTTAGATCTCAAACTAACTGATTTTTTTTTTCATCGGACTGTGACCTAAAGTAGAAAAGAAAAAGGAAACATAAACCACTGGCTTCTCAGAATAAAAATTATTTCTATTGCTTAATTCAGAAACTAAATTGAAAAATCAATTCTTTGCACAGCCTTAAAACATAATCAGTGTCATTGACATAAATGTACTGAAGTATGTAAGTGAATTGAAAACTATATTCCTCTATTATTGCTGAGATCTGTCACAAGTAATTTTAGAATCACATATTGATCTTTCATTATTGAGATTTTGAAAAGGACTTATTTGCTTATCTGGTAACTTTTGACTTTATTTGCAATACAAATATTACCATAGCACTTCTAAAATGTAACACTCAGACAAATACCAATAAACTGCTCCAAATATTACCCCAATACACAGAGCTTTTTTCTTTTGGGGTGGGATTTTTGGTTTGGTTTTGGGGTTTTTTTTTTTGGTATGGGGGCTTGGTCATGAGGGGTATATTTTCTAAGTCCCTTTATCATTATCCCTTTTTTTTCAGGATGTTTACAGGAATATATGACAAAGAACCGAAAAAACAGAGTTCTCCAAGATGGAAAATTAATTATAAAATCATACATGCATAAGAATCCACAAGTGTTAGTTTATAAAACACAAATCAGTCTCATTGTGCATGCTCAAAACAAATGTCTGTAATTTTTCCTTCTTTCTGTCCTTTGAAAATTCTCACTGAGAAATAGATGGGAATGTAATTCATTATATATACATCCAATTTGCTCCTCTTTGAAAATCATACCTTATTTTATTTGATAATTCTAAATTTCCTATCAAAACAGAAAATTGCTGAGCATCAAACATTTCTCCTGTGCCAAGTCTTGAATACACTTGGCAAAGAGATGTTGCATACAGGAGAAAAATATTTTCTCCATGAATATCACAGATCAGCTGTCAGCTATGGGCAAATCCATGGTAGCTACATTGCTGGCCTGGGTGCATTAGCTGCAGCTTTGGACTTGTCAATGCATAAACCACTCCTACTCCTGCATAGCTTTACAGGAGTTCAAGCCATCTGTAAGCAGATTCTTTATACTTTACACAAAACATCATTGCAGCAGAATTATGTCATTTATTTGCTTCTGTTGGATATTACATCCACATTGCAGGACGTATTCAAAGCATACCTTTTGAGTGATAGTCTGTGTGGAGTGCATAAAAGCAGTATCCTTCAGCTAAGGTGTAAGGAACTGACCAACAAACTTTTAAGTCTTTATGTTTAGAGGCATACATTGATGGGCAGGTAGAATCAGGATGAAATTTCTCCTACTACTTCTAAAGTAAAATCAGGAAAGACAACACAATCTGTGTCTTCTCCATCCCTGTCATGGTTAAATGTTGGAGAGTGTAGGAGAAAGCCTATCACTCAGAAAATTCATAAGTTCTCATGCATAACTTATTAGCTTTTTGTTTTCATTTTCTTTAGCTAAACTAATAATCTACTTACGTTGTGCAGAACTATCCAGGTAAAATTGAAAGCCTGTGATAAGTCACTGTACTATAGGATGCAAAGAGTGGATATAATGAAATATTGAACAGTCAAAAATCAGCTAAAGGCAGTATGATAAATCTGTTTTGAGTCTACTGATGATTTTTTCTCTGAAAAACAATGGCAATATGCAAACAAGGGAAAAGTTAGGATAGAAGTCATTTCACTTTTGATTTTTAAACTGCAGATGTTTACACCTGTATTAACACCCCAGGTTGTCCTTGTAATCAATAGAGACAAATGGACAGTTCCAAACCACAATTCCGCTGACTCACTTTAGAATTGTTGATGAAATGAATTGTGTCCTTCAGATGTCTGCTTCTAACCACTGAGATCAAGGGTAGCCTTGATGCTTAGCTCCAATGTAGCTGCTATACCGGGAAAGTTCCATTTGGTCATATGAATCTCACATAAAGTAAATGAAATTCAAAATATGCCTGGGCAGAGGCTCCCCTTCTGCAACTAAACTATTTAATGTGCAGTGTTTAGGCCCTGATGACCTTTCCTAAGGCTTTCCTGCACACACGAAACACTACAAGCCCTCTGGAAGGGACTGCTGGATCTCATTGTTATCTGTCATCACAACTGATCCCTATATGAAAGATAAAGTATAAGAACAGTGGGTTGCAATCATAGATCACAGATCACCTTACCCATTCTTTTGTCCTCAGCCAGGATCAGGTTTAGTTTCTATCAGATATATCAGAATATATTTTTAAATGGATGTTTTATGAATTTGTTACCGAGCAATAAATAACTATACAAGGAAACTTAATTCTGAGATGTTCAGCTACCTCAGATTTGTGAATAGGTAGGCTCTTCAGAATAAAAATCCTGACAAAGCTGTATTCAAAGGCTTTGGCCATTCAAACTGCAGTAATTGTAAAATGTTCCTACATTCCATTTTATGGCCATGCTCATTTTATATAAAGCCTATATCCATTGTTCCAGTGATTTGTATGGGATAGAAATATCTGTAGATCTATCTGGTTAATGTGCAGGCTAATGCAAGCTACAGGATAATAGTCTGCCCTTAATTCACTGGCTTTTTTTAAAGATCTAGCTCTCTATGCAGCCTATTAATCTACTAATGAGTCAAACCGTTTCTGAATCATACAGTCACCACCTCCAGACTTGCTAGAATTTGTTTGCATCTCCCTGGTTTTCTTCAATGTCTAAGTGCTATCCATAGCATCAAGCTATTCTATTTTAAGTACTTTGAAAAAGGATGCCCTTATTGGGAAAGGTTTCTGGATTTCATAGAAAAAAAAAAACCCACAAGCATAGTATATAGCACATTTAACTTAAAATTTAATGAAAAATAATTCTATTACCATTAAAAAGAAGTATGTAAGAGGTTGTTTCATATCTGGTACCACAGTTCTATAGCATATTTTCATAACTGAAAATTGAAAAGGTTAGAGGACTGCTTCTGACATCATCTGTATCTTCGGCCAATCCAAACTCCTTGAGTAGATCCTACACAGAATAGTGGGAAGGGTCACAGACAGCTACAAGTTCTCTGCAGAGATCTTTGTACTGCATTTCTTCTTCTTTTTGAGCTGTGGAATTGTCTGGTTTTCAATTGCCAGGCCTTTGTATCAGAGTCTGCAACTATTTTTTTAAAGTATTAATCTACTTTATAAATAAGATAGGAAAAGTAACCTTTTCAGCAAGTAAAGATGTAGACAGTTTATAGAATATGTCTAAAAATGTACCTTAAGAGAGAAATAGGGCTTTCATAAATAGTTTTTACTTGTTCAAAGAACAACTAAAGTACACAAGACACAGAATACCATCATGAAGAGTGGGCTGGTTGGAAAACCAATAACAATATACCTGGGCTCACTGATCCTAATTCCCAGCCAAAGGATAACTAGGATGATTTTGCATAAACTGAAATGTATCCATGAAGTTATGGCCGTTCTTTAATGACTTAGTATATGGTATATGATGTGTTTGACAGTAAAAATTGTTTGTGATGTACCTAATATATACAATATTTAGAATTGAACATGACTCAAAAGTTGTTAATATTTTAAAATACTTTGGTTATGAGAATTTCTCTTTGTAGTTTCACAAGAAGCTTCAAGGACTTTGCTTCCAACTAGCTGTTGAAATTCTTGTCACAGTATGTAAGATTCTTATATAGGTTGTTCATTCTCTACTAAAGCGGCTAATATCTAAGTCCTCCTCCTTTTGGCTCCATCTTCATCAGTTCAGGAACTCTGGCTGGCTGCCAGTGCTCTGCAGCTGTCTGGGCTTTGTTTCCGTAGCTGTCCTGGGCTGAGAGCCACCCTGTGTAACTTTAGTCCAACCATAACTTAGACTTTGTCCTTTGTTATTGTTCTCCATTTTTACTTGATGGTGGGATACAAACCTGTTCTCTGGAATATTAGCTGCTGATCTTCAGATTAACCCAATGCTCTAAACCAAAACAGGTTGTTGGTGTTGTAAGAAGTAAAAACCTTTAGGGTAAAGGACAAATAACTTCTCTTTCCAATATAAACAGTCACCACAAAGGGAACAAAAAATTGTGCTTACAAGAAAGTGTTTTATTCACATGGAACATGTAAGACAGACACTGAATTCTGAGTAATCTTCTGCATCAACCAATGCAGTCTTCCATTACTACAGCCTACCAACTCAGATATTGCTGTTAATATCTCAAAAGTATCAAATAAGCCCACAAGATTCAAGAAACAATATCATTACATTGATATACATTTTCAGAATAAAGGCACATGAAAACACATGAATGCTTTTACTTGGTCAACTATGTGCTACCAGTTTACAGATGTGCAAAAACCACACCAAATGAAAAATGTCCTGGGTTTGGCTGGATCAGGGTTAATTTACATAAGAACCTGAGAGAGTGCACAGTCAGGACAACTGATCCAGGCTGTCCAACCAGACATTTGATACCATATCAATGTCATCCTCAGAATTTACCTCAGGGAACTGGCTGGGGAGGGGAGTCACTGGAACCCAGATTTGCATCTGACCAGGTTCTGGGTGATGAGCAATGACATCATGCATCACTTACTTTGTGTATTCCTTAATTGGTATTATTGTTATCACTGTTTCTTCTCCCCTTTTGTTATCCTATTATATTGTTCTTATCCCAGCCCACGAGATTTTATCTTTTTCTTCTGATTTTCCTCCCAATCCTACTAGGAGGGGGAGGAGTGAACAAGCAGCCATGTGGTTCTTTGTTTCTGGCTGGGCTTAAACCATGGCAAAAAGAAAAGATTTGATAGTTTCACGTAATCCAAATTGATTTTGGGTGAAAAACTCAATAAAGTTCTTGTTACTTTTTTTTTGTTGTTTTTGTTGGGAATTTAATGGTTACAATAGAGTACTTTTCCAGTTTCCGGGAGATGCATCCTTTAGAGAATTGCAAGACACATAAACTGACAGTACATTTTACAAGATGCCATACTTTTTCTCCATGTTCACATAGAGTCTAGAGAACAACCCAGGTCACACTGAAACATATGCAAAGCAGTTAATCACCTGAAAAGGCATTGAATAGGCTTCATGGATTGTATTGACTCTGTTGTCCAGAACACAAGTTTACACACATATTACACTTAAGCACTTCCACACAGAAGACAACTTAATCTCCACTGAAGTCTCTACACTAGAACAAACTGCTTCAGAATTCAAGCCGTTTGACCGGAAATGGGTATTTCAATAGAAGACATTATAGTTGTGTGTCCAAAGATGTTACTGGCAATGAGACGACGTCTGACAATAAAATCGAAACATGAAGAAAGATATTTTTATTACTGATTTTGTGCAATAATCAAACCAGAATAGTGTGTTCCTAGAGCACTAGTAGAAGCTTCAGCAGGACTGTTATCAAATAAGAGTCACCACAAAGAAGAGCAAGCACATATGTGAACACCTGCAAATGAATAGCTGCTATGCCATCTACCTGTTGGGGAAAATAGGGTTTGGATTAGAGGTCTGAGGCTTTCTCCAAAAGGAGAGTTAGCTTCTGCTTCCTCATACTTCCCTGTAGAACCATACACATAGGTATTGCGTGTTTTCTTTGTCAAAAGTCTTCTGGTGTCAATTTGTTTGTTGGGAGAAAGATGTGTAGCCCTCAAAACTTAAACATATTGCTATATCTGAAATTTTTTACAAAAGCTTTACCTTGCAAAACTACATTTTTGACCTAATCAGTAAAGAATGCAATGATATACTGAGAATTTTTACAGCTTTGAAGCATGCAAAGCACTAATAATCCAAATCTGCTTCTCTTTCTTAGGTTTTACACACTTAAGAAAAATGTGACTATCCCAGAGGTGATTAGCAAAGTAAAGCATGATTTTAATAAGAAGATATAAAGGCAAGATGTAAAAGCTCTTCATGTATGATTTTGATCATATAGTCTAGTTCTTTCAGCACAATAACTAAAGTACTGAAGATTTTTATTGCACATTCAATATACTCACAATATTCAAGATGCTCATGATATTCTGTAAACCAAGTCAGAAGCTGTGTTTTCACAGTACTTTGAGTGCAGAATGGGATCTCATCAGAGTATATTCATTGATGATTGATGGCAATGTTTTTACAAATCAATTTATTCTTAAGGGCCTTATTTAGACTATTGTAGTTGCAGAATGATTCAGATGTAGTTCCTCATGAATCCCAGGAAACTTGACCAGAAAGAAATGCTAAGACTTCCTTCTGTTCAGACCTTCTATAGCAGTACCTGAATCTGAGTTACATAGCCTGAGCTGATCTATTTATTCTCCACGTTTCTTGTTGAATCTAGGTCACTGCACAGAAAAAGACCAAAATATTCAAAGGATTTAAGAGAGAGAAAAAAAAGAAAAAAAGATCCATCTCTATTCTAATTATAGGGAGGCTTCTCTGGGAGTGATGCTTTCTTACTTCTGGCTCCACGTTTACTTTTAGTATTATTTGGACTGTTTAAGTCAACATGTCGACATCTTGTAAGCTGATAATTACTGATATACTGGACTCTTATGTAACAAACACTTATTCACATTCTAGAAGTCTATCTAATAAGCTTTTTTTTGGATCATTTATCTTTCATCTTTTTTAAAAAACAAATAAAAATACACAAGTCAGAAAGAAAATTCTCCTGCTATCTAAGGAGTTTTGTAATCTAATGAATTTAGGTGTACCTTATAACATAGTGGTACAATTGTACAGTTGTATAACATCTAAACTGAGAAACTGGCATAAAAAAATTGGATCCAGACTTGCCTAGAGTCTATCACTAGGATTATACTGGAACAATGGAAAGATGAATCAGGTCTCAAAATAGCAAATGTCCATTTTAAAATGTTGAGGTACATAAGCTTTAAAATTCTGACCCTTCCCTTGTTTTAGCAGTCACAGAACGAGATATGAAAGACACCCTCAGCAATCACTAGAGGCAGAATTTAGAAGCACATAAACAATTCATGTCCAGTGTAACAGTAAAAAAAAAAAATAAAAGAACACAGAAAAATAAAACCACGTAATCAGTTACTTTTTAAAAATTGCAGAGACTGTTCAAAGGGCACACATTATTTATGCACATATAATTTATTATGTATTTCCTGTGGTCCATCTGAGTGGTTTAATAAAATAAAGCCAGATGTCAGCAAGTAATTTGAACATTTCTTTGGTGGAAGGATGCCCCTGACAGACTTCTCTGTGCCCACTCTCACAAAAATATCTTCTGATGTTATCTTCCTACCACCAATATAGTCCTACAAGATCTCAGAACCCAACATGAAGAGTTATCAAATTGTATCGGTTTTCTTGCATGTTCAAGTAAGGTTTCACACTTTCCATGCATGGGAATTTGAGAATTATAAAAATTACTTAGGAAAAAAAAACATTTTGTAGGACTGGTTTAAATATACAGCTCCTAAGAACAACACATTGTTTTACTATAGACGTGAGCCTTTCCATCTCTTCTCTGTGCTCGTGGCAGGGACAATAGAACGGTTGTTTATAAACAAGTAGAAATCATATATATAAAAAAAAAAAAAACACATGCCCCACTGAGAACCACAATCAATATGGCAGGAATACTTATGCAATGGTTGTGCTGGCAGTATAGACATAGCAGCATGCACGGTAAGAAGAGGATGTAACTGGTTTTCTATTCTGGTAACTGTAATTTAATAGAGGGTCATGATATTCCTGGAATTTTGGTCACCTGTCTTTCAGCAGCATGATCTTCTTCACTCTGCTGCAATAGTGATTTCTATAACTGAATGTGTCAAACTGCATTTCCAACAACATCTTGAATACTACTTCAGAGCTGACAGGCATGAACTGCTACTGTATTTTCAGCAGTATTAGACACAGCACTAATCTAGGAGTTGAGTGACCTACCTGAGTTGTTACCTCCTCTCTAGAAGAGAGGTTTATTATCTCTCACAGGTTTCCAGATTGCTTTTCTATTATCTATTTATCTCCCACACTTCTACTGACTACCTGCTTCAGCTGATAACTGCCAGGTGCCTCAAATTCTCTGTGATGCCTGATAGAGATCTCTCTCACTTGAGACTATTGCTGTAGTTACAATGATGTGCTGTGTTCTGTGTCCACGGGAGCTGTAAAATAAAAGAATTTTATTGGGCGTGGAATAGACATGGTTGATGCTTACAGAGAAAACAGATCTCAATCGAAAGGCTATAATTGGCTATATTTTATCATTATAACTCAAGTCTTATTCCTATTTATATGATTTTATCACAAATAAAGAAGTATATATCTCCCTTTCACTAACAGAACTAGAATTAAAGTGTTATTCTAGTGATAGAGCTATCTGTGTGTATGAATGGAGGTGGAAGCTGACAATCATTAGTTGCTGATATAAAACTTACAGAAGGTGGCCTAGGTGATCTACCAATAAAATTTTAATGATAACACCCTGTGTTTTTGCTGGAGATGAGGAACATGCACACCACACCGGCCTGCATATGGACATCAGAGAAGGCTGAGTTGCATATTTATGGAACAGAAATCAGTCCAGAAAAACACCACATAAATAAGAATGTAGTCTTATGCAGGCCAGAACAACACACAGACATGAATATGCACACTTCAGATCCAGACTCTGCAACTAGAAGACATATCCTGTGATATAGCAGAGGAATCTAAGGTTAGAAGAGAAATCGTAAAATTTTGAGTTCAAATGAAACCATGTAACAAGTGCCATGGAGGTGAAATGGACTTTTCCAGCAGAAGACTTACCCAAACAGTGAATAGACTCACAGTAAATACTATCAGGTATTCAATATTTGCAGTATTTTCTTTTCCTCTGGTGAAAAAAAAAAACCCTTTCTCTGTTATTATAACTAAAAAGACTTCAAGCTGATATCAATCAAAACATAGCAACAGTGCATAACATGCAATCTCCCGGAAGTCTATTTCACTATTAAACCAGATGTACGCCTTCTTTTCCTGCACATACTAGATAGATGAGTTTGTTGAATTTCTTCCTCACAATTAGATCACTGCAAAATACAGAATGCCACCCTCCATACACAGATACACACATGTGCTCATACAGGTCTGAGTCTTTCCTAGCTTCTTGAAATTCACAGGGAAATTAATAATTGCTCTCACTAATACATTTTTAATTCTTACCCTTAGAAGGTAGCTATGATCATTTTCACTTTGAATAATGGGCTTCCTACATTGAAGGTGCTCGAATACTGAAAAGATGTAGAATGACAACAGGTTTGGTTTTTTTTAAATCTGCAACAAAGAACTGGATCACTTCAGAGCCTTCTCCTGCAGTACTTGGAGAAGAGTGCATTCACTTTAAAATCCTGACATCACTGCAATCAAGGTCAGCATAAAACCCAAAATCATGCATCATAGTAATTTCTATGACTTTAAGCATGGTGCAGATACTAACCTGTGTAAGAAATTGTGCAGACTGTAGGCCAGAATCACACACTGCTATAACTGCAGACATCTTATGTTCAGACTCTGCCTCAGATTGGAAAATGCAAGATGCAATGATGCACACAGCAACAGTACACGCATACACCTTTCCTAGAGAGGGATGCTCTGAAAAGAGCTATAGAAAGAAACCGAATGAGGCATATATGTCTATACAGGAAATTTATATGTCTATGTAATGGATAGCATAGGTTAAAATAATCTACTATTTACATATAGATATGTAATGATATAAGTGCAAATTTATTGTATATAAGCACAGAATAGATTCATTTGTCCTGTATGTAGCAGTATTATAAACAGTGTGCATTATGTACTATGTAGCACAGCAAATAACAGTGAGATACCTTATCATATACATCAATGTGTAACATTTATTGTCGATAACATATACAATAAATATATAGCGCATTATAATCTGTACTATCTATCATATACAATATACATTTATTTTTTTTTTTTTAAATCTATATTTCTACCTATATAACTATATACTTATTCTGGTTGAAGTGCATCTATGGAAGAACTAGAACTGTGCAATGAAAAACAGTTACCATTTCTATCTTTGTGTATTTATTTCTCAGCTCTCTGAAAAATCACTTTCCTAACATGTTACAAAATATCATGTAAACTGTAATATTTCACTGTAAAAGACAATGTAGCCATGTGCTGCATTTTACAGGAACTCTCTGAAGTGCTATATGGCCTATGATTTTCTTCAGGGCATACAAAATGTTTGAATAGGAAAAGAGCTTAATGCCACTGTAAAGCCAAGTACACAACTTTGATTTCAGCACTAGCAGTGTATCTCATTATGAAAGATTTTACATCAGATTTCATTACAATGTACACATTTTTAATCCTGCAATTGTGAGCCTGCCTGGAAGTGACAGTGAGTTTGATCATGGGCATCTTGTACTCCAAAACTCCTTTGCTTATATGCCAATGAGTAGCTGCTTAGTGTTTGCTCTTCCCTTTTCTTGGCTTAAAGGAACTCTCTTGAGTGGGACCCTCTTGTAGGTCTTCCAAAACCTGTCACACAACCTGCGGCCTGGACAGACAGTGTGCCCATGGGGTTCCTTTCACACACTTGCACAGTAGATGACTGACACTGATACCTAAAATAATGTAACGGTGACTTCCCTGAGCTGCTCCAGCAGTCACCATGGATGTTTGCTCCTAAAAAACTTCCCCAGACTCATGTGTGTAGCTCAAAATTAATTAGCTTATGGGATATCCCTAAACGACTTCAAAATGCTCAAACTCTTTCATGGATAAAAGCGTTTGCTGTCTCTACCAGTGAACTATCTACCGTTCCTTATGATGACAGTGCCAGAATCCACCCAAAGTGACCCTTCCTGAACCTGAAGAACTCGCACTGGAAGCAGATGATACATACATTACAACAATAATATCATAAGAAAAAAAGTAATGATAAAATGTCACATTACTGGGATTTCTGGGTCTGCATCTTCTGGTTTAATGACTCTAGTTTAAAATATAGGATAATTTCTTATAGTTTTCACAAAAAAGCAAAAAATATTTGTATGGAAAGGTGCCAAAGAAATCTGATTTCTATGAATTTGTGCTTCATGATGGGCAGTCCTCTGTGGATGGTATTGCCACTCATGCGGCAGCTTTTTTGAGGGGGGTCATGCTTCTTTCCAAATTATTTTTAAAAAAATTTTGTTCATGGTGGTTGATGCAAGCTAAAGGATTCAAATGTTATTACTGTAAAATAGACAACAGTATCGATCCCTTTCCTCCTCCACTAGTGGCTCAGCACAATGGAATATTCCCAACTACAACCCAAGTTCTCTCTCCTCCTGTCCATATACTAGCAGTCTCAGTTCCTAACATATCTGTAAAGATCTTACTTGTAAAGTTCTAAACAAAGTACATGTAATAAAGTCTGGAAAAAAAAAACCCAAAAACCAATCACATGATACCCACATTAACTTTTGTACAGGTTTCTCAACATACTATCAACAGCTGGGGCCTCCCCACACTACTTTAAATGTTGCACACAACATTTAGCAATGAGAATAGGCATTACGGTAAAGACTTTAATGATGCAATGACATGATTATGTTGTACCTCTTTCCCTACAGGATTTAAGCCTTAAGGACTGAATTTCTGCAGAATTTAGACGACATTTTCATAAATACGTTCATGATATATACAAAATAATTCTTGTAACTTCTTGGTTTGCTATGGGAGAACAAAAGGAGGTCCACGATTTTAATCAACAACTCATTGCTGACTGGCCCAATTTCAGTTCCTGCTTCAGAAGACTAAGTTCATTCGTTTAGTACAAAAATAACTCTTCTATTTATTCTTTTTCCTAACATGAGCAAGTGGTTGCGCCTTTTGGTAACCTTTCCGTGGTAGAGCGAGGGTAATCAGCCTTATTATGTGAAATACTTGGCATCCTCAGGCCTGAAAAAAAGGCGAACGGGGTGGGACCGGGGGCGGGCACGCCTTGAGCTGCCAGAAGCGAGGCGAACACTGCGATCAGCAGCCGGTGGTGCTCTGCTTGCCCTCGCGTTTCCCGTCGAGCGCACCCTGCCCTGGCCGCGCCTCCGAGCGGGCAGGTAGGCGGGGAGGCCGCCGGCGGAGGGGGGCTGCCGCCTAGTCCCGGCGGGCACAGTGCCGGCTGCCGCCCGCTCTCCCCATCCCGGCGAGGGCGCGGCGCGTCCCCGGTCCCGCGCTGGCTCATTCCTCCCGGGCCGAGCCGGGCTGGGCGCCGCGCCCTCGCCGGCCCCGCGGAGCCGGGTTGGGCAGCCTGGGAGGCGTCTCCTGCGCAGCCCCCGCCCCCCCGCGCCGGTGCTGAAGCGCCTCGGCCGCTCCCCGGCAGCACCCCCGGGATAGCGGCGCCCCGTCGGCCCCGCAGCAGCACCCGGGCCTCCCTCCCTGCCGCCTGGCCCGGGCTCCCCCATTGCTGCCCCGCTGCCGAGGACACTTCATGGGAAATAAATAAAGTAATTACCCCACTCACCCGCGCGGCAGGGAGAGGAGCCGGCGGCGGCCGCGGGATTAGACCCAGCCCGAGCTAGAGACCAGGTAACGTAACCTACCCGCCAGGAGGGAGGAGGAGGAGGAGCAGCAGCGAGGCCGCTGAGGTCGCCCCCGCCGGGGAGGGCTCCGGGGAACGGAGAAGGGGCTGCCGCAGCCGGGTCGCGCCGGCGTGGCCCCCGGCTGTGGGCGTGAGGGCGGCTGCCCCCGCACCGTGTGTGCCACAGTCAGTCGCACTCTCACACACACACACGAGCCGCCGCCCATGCAAGGACGGACGAACGGACGGACGCCGCGTGGGGCGCAGCCGACGCCCCTCGCAGGCGCTTCCCTCGGTGCTGGAGCAGCGGCGCCCGCCCGGCGCTGACAGCGGGGCAGGGAGGCGGGCGACGGGGCCGGGCCGAGGCCGCAGCTGTGGGGGGGGGCGCGGCGCGATCCCGCCCCCGCGCCGCTGCTCGCATCCCGTAGGGCCGCCTCTCTCCGCGTCCCCGGGCGCTGCGGCACCGCCCGCCCAGAGTGGAGCCGGGGTCTGGGGCGCTGGAACCACGGGGGCAGCTCCACTGGGAAGTGTGGGCGGGGAGCGGCGGCAAAGCAAGGGCCATGGTGCTGCGCTTGCCGTCTTTGGAAACAGGCCTACAAGGAGCGCTGATGTCATCTCTCTGTGATCGAGATGACCTTGGGGAAGCTGGGTCTGAATGGACCCTGTGCAGCACCACGCGAGCTGCAGCACTGGTTACCCTGCTCCGGGCTGCTCTGAGCCCGACAATGTTGGCGTTGTTATCTCCGAACATTGCTGGCTTTAGTTAGTGGTTGTGTGCTGAGCTTCTGGGGTAACTGGTACCAGAGCAGAGGAAATACTTCTCTTTGCTTGACCTCTGATAGCACACAGTGGACTCAAGGACATTGAAGGGAACAGTATGAAGAGTCTCCCTGGTGAGGGGCAGTTGTCCCAAGAGAATAGTAGACCTCTTTGTTTTCAGTTTGTGGTTGTTGAAGTGGCCCCTACAAGACACTGAAGCAATCTTGGAAAAGACAAGTTGCCATATTCACATTTCAGAGACCTAGTGTCCTGTGGTACTCCCGGGAGGGCATGTTACATGTCAGTCTTTCACAGATGCAGAACTGGCACAGGTTCTCCACTGCTTTTCCAGTCTGGTGGATAGGAAAACAAACCAAAACTGAAGAACATTTAGAGGTAGCTGGTATTTCAGATGCTAGCCCGAGCTTTCAGTAGTCTTCTTGAAATTATTATTGAAAGCTATTTTGAGAAAAAGAAAGAAACTGAAGGAAGCTGTCTCCTCATGGAGACATCCGTTCTTGTTTCATTGGTCTCTATAATAATCACTCATGTTTCCATAGTGACATCCATCTGTGACTCTCAAGTTACTTATCAAATAGTAATGAAATAGGTGCTTCCAGCTTCCATTGCAGGAATGGGGCCATAAACTTAACAGCACTCCAGTCAAGCCAACAAAATATTGCCTCAGCTCTGTCTAAATGAATCATGATATGAAAGTTAGTCTTTAAGACATAAGGATGAAGACTGGTGTTTAAAGGAAGCAGAAAACTGACAAACAGTTCAATAAAATGGTAAATGCTTTTATGTACAAGCATTAAATCTGAGAATAATGTATAAGTGATTCCCTTATTTTTAAAGATGGTGCTCTCTTCCATTATTGTCTGCTAACTTTGAATATCATGTTTGAGAACAAGTGATGAATGAATGAATCCTTCCACGTGATGGAATAAATTCAGAGATTATACACCAGTTGTTTCTTTTATTTATGCCATTTATTATATAACTGTAACTCCATAGGTCTGTAAGGGCGCAGCTAGCTTAGTTTGCAATGTAGTGTTGACAATGAAAGTGGCTTCAGAGCAAAACAGCTTCTTATTTTGAACAGGCAGGCGGTGGCTGGAGGTTATGACTTTTCTTTTATGGCAGCAGTAAGAAATTTTGGTTAATGAAGTCAGCCTTATTTACGTGATGGAAATGTGGAATATGCTAAATATCAACTGTAGTCTCCACGGATGACAGAAACACATTTAATGGATAGGAAATCTCTTTGGGTTATGTAGTGAAACAACTGATCTGAACAGATATTTCACCTGTAAAGGAGGAGACTTTGAAATATCACCAAGGGAAATATCGAGGAAACATTGTGCCTCTGCAGCTGCAGTGAAGATAGGTAGAATTCTGTTGCAGCCATTTTCATTGTAAATTAATGCATCATTAATAGTATATAAAAAAGCATTCCAGCTCTTTAACCTAATTCCATCTGTCACTTCTCTGGAGTATATATTGGATTTGATCTCACTCAGCTCTTACTATGGCAAAATCCTCATTCAAGAATCTGAGTTTTAAGGAGACAAGTGATCCTGTGGGCAGCCTTAAAGGAGATGCTATTATTTACAGAAGGCAAGTCAAGTGAGAGAAAAGAGCACTGCTCCTTGAATCACAAGCTCATGTTTTTTAAAGTGTTTTTCTTCCGTTACTCTTCTTTCTTGAATTTGGTTCACTAAATCATACTTCTTGTCTATTTCTTTTATATATATATATATATATATACACACACACATACATACATATATATATATTTCTGGTACCCATTGTTCATTTTTTTTCTTTATTTTAGAAAAAAGTTCTCTCTGATATCCTTTGTTTCTTAAGTAAATTATTTTGTACTCTTTTATGATGAGCAAATGGTTTTGCTTCCAGTAACTCTGGTTATTACTGGGATCCTTCCACTTCAAGAAAAAAGGTTACATCTCACCTGTTTTAGTTTTCCTATTGGGATATCACAGAGTGCTTTTGAAGACCTGCATTTTTCTTGAAGAGATGTTTGCTTTAGCAAAGATGAGATCTGAATATAATTCTCAATTAATTGTATCCCTTACACCATTTGCCAGAGTTACAGCTATCCATTTTCTTATGCAAGGATCAAAAAAAGAAGAATGTTCTTGGGTTATGCTAATAATCTGTGCTGTGAAATGAATTTTATATTTCAAGGTCAGTATGATTCTGAAAATGTAATTCTCTTGATTTTCATTAAAAAAGGGTTAGGACATAGCTGTTAATTATTGATAGAGAGCATTACCGGTTTCTGACTGTTCGTTTAGTACATATGGCCTAATGTTTGCACAGCACCAAGGAGGAGGTTAGATAGGAAAACAGGACCCCATAGATAAGCTGTTTTATGTGTCAAATGAAAGGCTATGTCCCACATAGGTATCTCAGTCCAAACCTGCATTCCTTGACTTGCATGTTTTTGTGAGCTCTTGTGCCAGCTTTCATATTTTTGTTGTGAATCTCGGGACATTTGAAAAAAAGTTTGTAGTGTTCAAACAGAAGTAATTGGGATATAGGAGAACTGAGACAATACTCTGTGACTTGAGGAATACAGGATGTTAGACTGGAGAGCTCTGTTTGACTTTCCAATCTATCACATATTTCCAGTATTTCTTACAGCTTTTGGTCTTACAGTTGAGCAATCCATATAATGTTAAGCTTTCATTGAAGAAGAAATGTCTAGCTAACCAGGTCTTTGTGGCTGACAAACCAGAAATAGTCTCAGTTTGGGGTTTTTTTTTCCTTGCAGTCTCAAGATTCTTAATTAATAATGTTTGTGTCTGGGATGAGATTCATCATCATAATTTCTATTTTTGTTGGTTATATTTTAAATTTTTGTTTATGCAGTGTCATTAAGAAGTTCCTGTATTTGTTATTTTAAAGATCAAGCCTGCAGTTACATGCTAATATTTTTTATTTTCAGGACATGGTGCTTTCCTGTCTGGTGTCACTGGCAGTAATATGTAATCAGAGATGTGCATTAAGAGCATTTGCTGATAAAAATGGAATAAGCATTTCCAAAGGGATGTTAACATAACTAGGGCAATTAAAATGTTTCCAAAAAATGAAGGAAGATAATTAATGGAAAAGCATGGAAGCTTAGCATATTATACTTTTTTCCTTTGTGGTTGTAAGACTTAAGATGTTAAAAAATGCAAGCAATTGTAATTCAGAACATCAGGAAGCACTGGAAAACAAACTTAAGCCTGATTAAAAACAAATAAATATTAGCTGTTGATGCATTTTCTTGTAACTTAGTGTCATGATTATTGAAACAGTGAATGTATTTCAGGTCTACCCAACAAAAAAGCAGTGCTCTGAATAAAAAAGTAAATCATAAAGAATTGGCTAATAACTTTAGGCTGTAGGAAATATGTACTTTTAAGTCAGTTATTCATGAATTATAGAATGGTAGGAGTTGGAAGGGACCTCTAAAAATCATCTAGTCCATCCACTCTGCTCAAGCAGGTCAATCTAGTTTAGGTCACTTGGGAACATGTCCAGGTGAGTTTTGAAAACCTCTAGAGAAGGAGACTCCACAACCTCCCTGGGCAGCCTGTGCCAGGGCTCCCTCACCCTTACAGTAAAGAAGTTTTTCGTTATGTTTAAATGGAACTTTTTGTGTTCCAGCTTTTGTCCATTACCACTTGTCCTATCACTGGACACTACAGAAAAAAATGTTGCCCTATGGCATTGTCATACACCTTTTAAATACTTACTATTATTAATGAG
Source organism: Colius striatus (assembly GCF_028858725.1). NCBI lineage: Eukaryota > Metazoa > Chordata > Aves > Coliiformes > Coliidae > Colius > Colius striatus. The sequence continues at coordinate 173,635,831 of NC_084759.1, read as the reverse complement.
GTCCCCCCTACAGTTTCCTCCAGGCTGAACAGTCCCAGGTCTTACAGCTTTTCCTCATGAGAAGGATGTTCCAGTCCCCTGGTCATCTCAGTGGCCCTGTACTGTACTCTCTCTTGAGCTGAGGAGCCCAGAACTGGACACAGGACTCCAGATGAGGCCTCACCAGGGCACAGTAGAGGGAGACGAGAACCTCCCTTGACCTGCTGGCTACACTGTTCTTGATGCATCCCAGGATGCCATTGGCCTTCTTGGCCACAACGGCACATTGCTGGCTCACAGTTAGTTTATTATCAATCTGGACTCCCAGGTCTCTCTTTGTAGAGCTGTTCTCCAGCAGGTCAGTTCCCAGCCTGTAGTGGTGCATGGGTTTTTCCCTTCCCAGATGCAGGACTCTGCACTTGCCCTTGTTAAATCTCATGAGGTTCCTCTCTGCCCAACTGTCAAGCTGGTTGAGATCCTGCTGAATGGCAGCACAGCCTTCTGGGAAATTAGCCAGTCCTCTCAGTTCGGTGTCATCAGTGAACTTGCAGAGAGTATACTCTATCCCCTAATCCAGGTCATTAGTGAAGATGTTGAACAAGACTGGTCCCAGAACCGATCCCTGTGGAACTCTGCTATTAAACTGCAGAAGGCCCAAATAGTGTACAAGTTGGAATATTTCAGAATACATTGGCATTCTTTCCAGTGATTACTATAAAAGGTAATGACAGCACCTTATTTTAATGGACAAAGCATAAAATTCTGCAATCTGGAGTTGCCCAAACGTGTAGGACTGTTTAAGCAGTGTTTACTTTCTTCCAGACTGAACATTTGTATGCCCCAGAAGAACACTTTCCAGTTGTTTTGACAGTAAGCTTGGTGGTTATTTCACTTTTATCTCTCTTTAAGGTTTTCCAGTGGAGAATTCTGTGGTAAGTGATGATCAAGGTGCTGTGGGAACATTCAGAAAGCACGTTGCGTGGAAGAAAGCTCATAACACCTCCTGTATTTCATGGCTTTTCTTATCTTTATGTGTTCTTAAAAGTTCTGTTCCTTTAGAATAGCTCATCTTCCCATACCTCCTACCAGACTCCTGATGGAGCTTCAGGAATGACTATTGTGTAGTGCCCTTCCATGGTACGGCCTCGGTGATAGCAAACTGTTGGCAGCACTCCCATGTTTGACACTTAGGGACAGCATGTGTGACGGAGAATTGTAATGGTGTTCAGAGTGTGTTTTGCATCAAAGAACTTTAGCCATTTGCTGTCACTACAGTGGTGGTAATGACAGTGCAACTATGTATGTACCTTTTGCATGTGTTCTGTGCAATAGAAATTGGTAAAGTCAGTCACAAAACAGTACTACGTCATCCCAAAAGACAGAAACTATTTTCTTTTCTCATAGAAATAGATTAATTAAGGTTTTAGCATTCATGCTCGCCACTCATCACTTAGACACTCTTACAGCCTGCAGTACAAATAAAAAGGAGACAGGTGAAATTTGAGTTTGTCCCTTGTATGAGTTTCAAATTCATAGTGTCAACTTCAGACTCATACTTCTCAGTGCTTGTTTTCTGAATTCAATACTGAAAACAGATATGTATGTTATAGTGCTGAAAAACATGAAGAAATAAATCAAAAAGAATTTACCATTTCTATGCTGACAAAAAACATACAATATGCCAAATATATATTTGAATTTTAAACCACAATCAGTTCTTACTGTAATGTGTTTGATTAGTATTGCAGATTGAGAAATATGCTCATTTCAAGCATATGCTTTTGAAATCAATTGTATTAGGAGTGGGTTTTTTTTTAAGATTAGAAATGAAGTGGCATTTTTTTCAAATCTCTGGGTTAATGATATAAATTTTTGGTGGTAAAGGTTAGAATTTTTGAAGTGGCGCAGGACTATTTTCAAACTATCAACCGTAATAACTTGGCGTCTAAGAGACATAGTTACTTTTCTTTACCAATCTTACTGAGATATGGAAATTGGAAACCTTAAAATGTAGGATGTCTCAATAGTTTGCCATGCTATTGAATTAACATGCTATAGGAGTTCAAATTACTAAATTTTGCTCCTATAGTTTTTATTCTATCCCTCAGGGCAGGTTCAAAAAAGGAAGAAAAAATCCGCAGCTTAGTGATGCAAATAAGCATGAGAAGTTGGTGTCTGATTTCTTAACAATTGGAATTTTATATGTTAAATTCCTTGACAATTCTGCCTTTGGTGAGTATGCTCTTCACTGAAGAAATATTTTTTAAAAGTTAACTTCTTTTGCATGCTATACCAGAGATGGATTTGAGTCTGGAACTGGATACTGGACCCTGTGTTCTCTGTAATGCCTCCTGCTGATGTTAGAAATGGAAACTGATGAGCTACAGACTCCGAACTGGAACTGAAAACTGGTTTCAGAGGCAGAAAGAACGTGCCTAGGATAGAGACTCAAGCTTGCTGAGCAAGAGGGTTGCATCTGGGAGCAGATGGAGAGAAGAGAATAGACTATGGAGGGAAATTGGTGCCGGAAGCTGAAGAAGGCAATGGGCCTATCATCCCATTACTAAACCCTTTTTAAGATGTACATCTTTATAGTCATTTGCATGTAGTGTTAAACTAAAAGCATCCTTTCTGCCCTGAAGAATTTATAAGATCTCTTCATTGTGTCCCACGGAAGTTCTAACTCTGTTTTCCATTAGACAGCCTCTTTCCTTTCTCACCAACACTACAGAAAACAAATCAGGGGACTCAATAGCCCATGTTTAGAAGCAACAACATCAGATTTTATCAAGGAGCGAAAAAACCTTGCCTGTTTTGAGACCTCTGGGTTGTACATTTAACAAAAATAGGTAGAAAAGGATATGCTGTAATAGCCTGTATTTACAAAGCATGAAGTATGCACCATATTTGGGAAAATAAGAAAAAAGGGGATCCTGTTTTCTTGTTTTTGTGCAGATGCAATTATGTTGGCTAAAGGCATAAGGTAGTTTTTGTTCTCATATTTTTCTGATGTAGTTATCCAAAGAGGTATTTTGATGTAGTTATGCTGGATATGAGGGTGCTTTGTTTCAATTTAGCTTATTTCCTCATTCATACATAACAACACTAGAGCATTATGAGAGTTGTGCATAGCCTGACTCAGTTTTAGCTATATTATAGTAGTGAAAGAAGTTTATGAGCAAAGCGAATGAATACAAGGACCAAACTCAAATGAGGCACAGAAATCTACTAAAGACATTTAAAACTGAGGCTTAAAAACATTGTGGTATTTTCTCTCAGTCAAAGAATATCTCAGTGTTGCTTGATTGGCATTTCCTCTGTTTCTTTGACCTCAGGTCTAAACTTGGTTTCCTTTCCTCTTGCACAGTTCCACTGAGTTAAAAGGGGTTACTCAAGGTTTACACCCAGTAATAGCTGAAGAGACTCTTTTGACTACTTCTCAAGACTCAGACTTTTAGGTCACTTGCTTTCATTTGCCTGATTAGTTTAAATGGAAATTATTTACCATAATTATCAAAATAATGTCTTTGTTTCCAAACAAGTGTTTTCTTGTGTACACCTTCTCTGTCCTTCTCATGCCCTGCTTCTTTCTGTGACAACATTTTCCTTTTCTCTATTAGAATTTAAAAAATCAAGGTAAAAGTTCAAGTTACTATTCTGCTCTGCTCATCCTACTGGCATATTGGATTTTCCACACTAGAACTGGAAACTGTCAGAGACGTGCTCCATTGTAGGACAGCTTTTTTATGATATAGGTGCTCCTTCTCCACATTAACTAGTATTTATGGATTTTTAATGCTATTTTTATCTTTAGAGGTACAAATGCTTACATTGTTTACCCTTCTGTTTTTTAATTCTGCCTTTCAGATGTTATGATTAGGCTAAAGGAAAAATACAGCCATAGAAAAATGCCAAAAGTAGAAGATGAAAACAGAGTAGAAGGGAAAGAGATGTTAACCTGAGGAAATATATTTTTTTTTTAGAAATTTCACAGAGATAAATATCTTCAAGCTACAAGAAGTGGAATAATGTGTCATCGTATTTTCAGTCAGAGTGGCTTTTATTTGTCTTCAGATTTTTAATTTTTTTTTAATTTTATTTTTGAGAAAGGAGTAGAGAGAATGTTGACCTTTGCTTTTATTCTTTCTATATGCTAATTGCAGGCCATGGAAGGTTTTTGTTGTTGTTGATGTCTGGTCAACAAATGAGTGCGCTTATGGCAGTGCTGTCGTGTAAACCAATATATCTGTCAAACAAGATGTCAATAAAAAAACTAATATGAAATATGATATGAGAAAAAAACCCATAAAATTGAGCAAAGCAATTATCAAATATTAATATTGCAACTGCAAAAATAAAAAATGTGAGCTGTGTTTTGTAGTTATTATTTAGCCTGGAGGTTGGGAATATCTTTGAATTCCAGAAGTACTTTGCAAAAAACCTAAAACACAGTCAAGACCCTTACATTTAACACCATAAGATTAAATAAAGGCTAGAAATATTTAGATTTACTTGAGTAATGATGGCCTGTGACCTCAGTGAGAGCCAGTGTGGAGTCTACAGTACAGATTTTCTCAGGTGGTTTAGCGGTGAGTGGGCAAAAAGAGGATTGTTCCTGACTTAGGGTTCCTAGAGCACTGGGCAGCCCCATGCCAGCCTGCAATCTGCTCATGCTGTGCGGCTTTGTTAAGTTAATCTGCGTGTCCATGTGTGCCATGAAAAAGGAACTCTGAAATGTGAGTATAATGTATATGGCTCTGTCCACTAGCACCCACATGCATAAGTGATTGTTGATCCAGGTGATGGTTTCCAGCTCAAATTTATTTGGGGCTAAAAAAGCTGATTGTTTTATGCAGTTTGGAAAATACAGTCATATTGTATTTGTAAATGTAATAGAATATAAAAGCCTGTCCTTTCCATGATTAAAATAGGTTCTTCTTCTGAATATGATAATATAGAGAAGTGTTAGTGTGACAAGATGTTCTTGCTTAATTAGGTAATCAGCTTGCATTTCGGGTACACTTTAGAATTGTTGAAATATTATATATGTAAAATGATTGCTTAAATCTTATTGTTCTCAATGCAAATGCATTTTAGTTATGAGGCTATGATTTTTTTTCCTGAAAAAATCAGCAAAGTTATAGTAGTTACCATGTCCAAGCTTACTCTTATATTATTATACTTAACTTGCTAGTTTAATGGAACAGGTTTCTTACAGAATTTTGAATTATGTTTTGTTGAGAATCCAGAGTATTTTTAAACTTAATAAGGTAGTTACATTTTTTTTTTTTTAATTTTCCCTCATTTACCAGTTTTATCTCAGGTGTATAAATATAACAGTTTCTGTATGCAGCATAGTAGTCTTGTAAAACCTAAATTAGACAGCTAAATTAGGATCTTTAATTTCAGTGTTACTGGATCATGGGTAAGTAGGTTGTTATCTTTTAATAACTGAAGCTTAAATCCTACCTTTAAATCAATCCTTTCTTCTAACTAATACTCGGACAGGATGTAAAGAGAAGCTCTAACTATATGCTGAACAGCCTTTGAACAGCAGATACAGTTGTTTCATAAACAGAGAATCTTGCTTTCTGGTTTAGTCTCAAAGAAGCATCTACATGCCTGTCATTATGGCAACTGAACATATGTAAGTGAGGAGAGAGTTTTTCTAATAGAAATAATTGTATGTATATATACAAACACAGAAGATACAAAGAACAGGAAGAAAAATGCAACATGCTGCATACTCAGAGATGAAGTGAGGAAACGAAGAAAACACTAAGAAGTGTAAATAGATTGGTTGGATGTTTCAGGAGGTTCTATTGTTGCAGAGTGATACTTGCAGCCTATATTGATCTGCCATTAGAACCATAATTACATGTGTATGTATTTTCCATGCCTCTGACTCCTTTGGAACAGTTCTGTGACCAGGTGTGTAGAAGAAATAATGGATACTGCTGAATAAATACGTGTTTCATATAAGGAGCACTGTGTGAAAGAAGACATGGATTTGAAGGAGAGGAACTTGCATGTTAGATGTACATGAGTGTGAGGAGATGTGGATTCTGGACTGTGTAAGGGGATCAAATGCTTACAGAAGACATTTCACTGCCATTGTTTTGACTTAGCACATGAACTGTCAGCCTGAACAGGTGACTGTTTAGTCAGAATTTAATAGTAAATTTAGCTCCAAAAAGAACGAAGGACTCCTGTAATCAAGGAAGGTTTTATTCCTCCAATGAAAGCAGGGCAGATTGTGTTTTCTGGAGCCAAGTGGCTAAGGTTGTTTGCTTCATAGCTATTCTCACTGCTCCAAAGGGGAGTTTGAACTGTTTGGTCAATCCCTGCTGGGTTCATTAACTTTGTGTGTTTGTTTCTGTTATCCCATTGAGAAGGGAATGGTTTGAATTTGTGTTCTTAAAAGATTGGACCTGAATTATTTAACCAAACCCCACTGAGCATGGAACTTTTTATGTTTGGTTGAACTCGTGCTCCCGGGGTCATTTTCATCTGCTCCTCTGACCTTGCCAGGGGGAATCCCTGTTTATTTCTTCATTTGGTAGAACTGTTTACGTGGGCCCTGCTGAGGACAGAAATGGGCTGCTCACTCTCTGCTGCAAACTGGAACCACAAGAGACTATTGCTTGTTGTAGAGAGAGAGGAGCTTGTATAAGACAGTTTTTAATTTTTTTTTTCCTTTGGATAACGGGTAATGTTTTGTCTTGGAGGGTGTTGCAGTGGTTCTTCAAACAGGAGTAGGAAGGCTGGTGACATCTGTGAGGAGACAAAGGTGCACGATATACATTGTCAGGCTGCTGGGCTTTATTCTCAGGCAGTCCAACAACACATTGGCCTGTTTTTGGCCCTGCTTTCGAGGAAAGCCATAGAAGCATGAGCTACCTAAAAAAACCTTTGTGCCTCAGAGTAGAGGCAATGTACAGTGCTGTCAGAGCACTGGCATTAGTTTCAATCCTAAATTGCAGCAACATAATTATTAGAGCAGATTGAGCAGTTCTGATTGTGGGCCATGGGCTAACTTTTAAGAGGCGATTTGTGTTACTGCTAGGGTTACCATCTATAAAAAAACCCTACCCATGCACAAAACAGGTGCTGTAGAGCTACAGTGAGCCTGTACATTGATTTGAGTCTTTTACCTGTGGTAGTTAGAAATGTTGCATTTATCTCAAATGGACATACTTAGGTATGAAAGAAGCTGATCAGTGCAGATAGCAAAAAAGAAAAGTAAGCTGTAAGGGAAAGGTGCTGGTGTTGCAGTATTCAGACCAGCTGGGAGTTGCATAAAATTTGTCTGTCTCCTGAGGACCCTCAGTTGGCAGGATTTGTGTGGATTTCTGCCCATAAAAATAAACCTGCTTTACCATGGTAGAAGTTACAGCCAAGAGTTGATCCCTCAGGGGTGAAAGCTTCTGCCAGCACAGCTGCCCCTCTAGGCAAAGTAGAAAGACATTATAGTACACCCTTTAATCACCGTGGGTTGTATCTCCTTGTCTTTAGACAAAATTACTTCATCAGTTGCTGAATATTTTTATCACTATGTTTATATGTTAAAGAAATATATACCCAAGTACAACCATCGTGTTCTGCCTATAATGTATACCAACATTTATTCCTTCCTTGTTTTAAATGCCTCCTATAATCATGGTCCAAATCTGGGTGGAAAGTTGAGTATATCTCCAACAAATATAACAAATATTCAGCAATTTATATATCTATATGTAAATCATAAACTTTCAAGCTGGAGACTGTCTTGCATTTTCTTACAGGCCAGAAAGAAATATTTTTTGCTTAACCATTATGCAACCACAAAGATTTGGTAAGTTAAAGCTAAAAGCTGCAGAGTTTCCCAGGATGGATACCATTACAAATTAAGATGCCTGTAAAGGCAGTATTACCATTGCAGTCAAGCTCATTTTCCTTTTCACTTACGTTTTGCAATGCGTTCACAACATCCTCTCCCCTCTGAAGTACATACTTGATTTTCTAATACTCAGTAAGTCCCATGTACATACTCAGTTTCACTGAATTAGGCTCACATATATTGTGTAATCTGAATAGAAAAAGGGGTTTTTCTCCACTATAAAAATATACTTGCCCACAAATAATTTATGAAAGACAAAGGAAGGGATTTGGTATAAGAATCTGAACTGATCTGAGCAAGACAGAAAAATTGCAAACACATATTCGTGATTGGAGCATATTTTGTTTCCATGAGCTACTATTGTTTTAAAAAAGTAAGAAAGTTAGTGGCCAAGTTTCTATACTTCTTTATTTAAGGCATTAGGATATTCAAATAATCATGGCTTAACTCTGCTTCAATAGAAAAGCCTTAAAATTATTTTGAAGGTATTGTGTTCTTTTATTTTGTGTACAATTACCTATATATTAATATGGAAACATTTAGATACAAGATAGTGAGGATGAGTGGAGGGAAATCTAGGCACTAGGGGAAATGTGAAATGTCTGTCTTGTGTTGAACAAGCTTTAAGTCGGTTATGGAGTGGTTTTTCCTTACCTTGGACTTTGTATGCTGGTAAGTTTTTCAGTTACTAGGGCTATCAGAAAGCAGTGAACTGAGTTACTAGAGCTATAAGTGTGTCAGCTTTTGAGGTTGGGGGATTAAGGAAGAAAGAAGAATGGAGGGTGGACAGAGAGTGCTTCCGTGGAGCAGGATGAAGCAGCAGTTGCCCTTGAGGAGGGCTGGCAGACTAAGGAACTGATGGGAAACATATGTGTTCACCAGAGTGCCATTGTGATGAGCACTGAAGTACAAGTGGTGAAAAGGGAACTGCTCATAGTCTCTTCAGCCTGTGTGTTTGCAGCTTATGAACAGCCATACACAACCCTCTGTGTGCTGCAGTTTTTGATCCGTCAATGTGTCTCACTTATTTTGAAAGGTACAAGAGGAGAGAGTGATTGCCATTTTGGAAACAGATGAGAAAACCTCTGTATTGTTACCCAGGTACAGCAACATTGTCTAATCCTGCTGTTTTACATTCATGCTTGCTTATGGCCTTTTCCATTCCCTCCTTACTGTCCATTGATGCTAACCTATGCAAAGGAGCACTTATAGGAGAGTCGGGCAGGAACCAGCTCAAAAGGCTGCATGTTCACACAGTGCTGGGCAATGTGATGTGTAACATACCTTTCAGATTTGCATTTTCTTCATACTTAACGCACTCGACCTTGTACACTGTCACACCCTATGGCATATCACATATTATTCAAGCTCTTCTGTATCTGCACTTATTTAAGACAACAAAACTTCAGACCTGAGTGGTAACACTTTAAAAATAATTTACAGAGAATGTTTTACATTAATATAGTCTTTCCCCCCACACCCGCTGAAAGTAGATCTACTATGGAATTCTTGAATTTATTCAAAAATTCTTGGCAGGATGTCTGGCAACAGTTACTGTTTTTCTAGTCAACTGTGAGCAATCCCTGATGCCTATTCAATATCTGAATTTTTTTGTTGCCCTGAGTAAAATATATTCTGCTGCTTCTACTACAATATTTGTAAGAAATCATCTTTAATACCAGACATTTTGATACAATTTTAAAATGCCACAAATTCAGCTATTACAAAATATGGTCTCACAAAATTCCAGGAAAATATGAGGCAAAGTATTTTTACATTATAAAAATTAATGTCTCATTAGAAATTTAATCAGTGCAGTCAAAAATTGGCTCTAAAAATGCTGCCTCTCCGATTCTGTGGCTCTGGGCAACTGTCCAGTCTTTACATAAGGTAAGCTCTGTGTTGTTCTGTAAGTCATTGAACATTGCTCCAGGTTTTAATTGGATGTTTTTTACAGTGACTTAGTTGAGTAAATTGTAAATTAAAATTGCAGATATGATTTTTTCACTTTTTTATTTGTCTAACAAGACAGAGGATATACTTTTGCTATGTAGGACCTGAAGGTTTACTTTCAAAAAGGGCAGTATTGGTTGTCAATGGCATGCACATAAAGCATGAGACAGTTTATCTGCCTCTTCCATAAATTTTCCTCTGTGCAGCTGTGATACTCACAAAAATACTTGTAATGCAACATTCCTGAGTTGCACATTCTACAAACAGAACAACAGAATATGGACATTGCAGCACATGCTTTTCAGAGACTCATTACTCAGCCAAGCAAAATATATTTTTCTCAGCAATACAGAAAAGATTGCAAAATTTCAGATTTCAACACTATACTGTTAAGCTGTGGATCTCTCAAAGAAGACAGGAAGAAAGAATCCCAAACATTTTTTTTTTCACTTTCTTATTTCATAAGAGTTAAAGAAACAAACAAGAAAACCCTCCTCTTACTCACCCCAGAACACTTAAGATTTAAAAACACTGGACTGGAAGAAGAATCTGAGTCATTATTTTCAGTCCCCTGCAATACCAAGAAACTCAATTATAAACATACAGGGCTGAGTTCATTCAAATGCAGAGTTCAGTAGCACAGGTATTTGTAATTGTGCAACTTATCTAGACTCACTTTGTATAATGGAAGGTATAGGCACTGGAAGGCTATGTATCGTTTCATTTTAGTTTAAATGTCTAAAACAGATCACTGAGATATGGCCCAGACGTTCATTTCTGCCCATTGACTGGAACCTAGATATCCAGATCACATGGAGATGTCAGCACTGTTGATGTGTATGTATGACTTTGATGAATCCCTCCTTTAAATCAGAAAAAGTCACAATCGTGTGTAAGCCAAAGAATATCTTGCAGATCTTTATTATAAACTTAAATGTTCCCTAAAATGTGGAAAGCTAGAAGTATGTACTACTAGGAGAAACAGAAGAAATAGAGATTAAAGGTCTTGCAGGAAATTAGAGAAAAGAAAAAAAAAAACTCATACCAACAGAAAGCAGTTTGTGACCAGACCTGTTATTAGAACAAACTGCTATATAGCTTTAAGTAGTGTTCCCAGTGCTATTGCAAAGCATTCTTTCAAGAAAACAAACATCCTCGGATTGTGACTGAAGGAAAAACCAGAGTAATATTAATGATAACACTTGACTGTGTGCAAAAAATATTATTTTTTTTAAGTGCCTATTAATAAACAGACGCTGTACCGAAACAGATGTTTGTGAGTTACAAACCTGAGCTGAAGTTCAGATTGGCAACCAGACTAAATTATTATGGTAAGCTTATTTCAATTTTAACAGTTTAAACTCATGATCCTGGAAGAAAACCTCAATCTCTTTCCGGTGTGTGTCTCTCTTCCAGGAAGGAATAGTTACATTTAATAAGTATATGCCTATGTGTGAGTGGGCATCAAGGTGCATTAAAGCAACTACATCCATGCACCTGTCTCTGAGTAGCTCAAGAGTAGTTGATTTGTATTATATTTGTATATAACCACATTGCCATTATTATTCACAAAATACACTGCCAAATTAGTCTCATACGGTGATCTGAGTAATAGCCCTCTTGGTATCTATGTGTTTTTTGTAGACAGTGGTCCAAGACAGTACTGACTTTTACTTTTGTCAAATTCAAACTGATGGTGAACGTCAGGCCAACTGCCTGCCACTGGCATGTCCTGTGCCAGTTAGCTCTGTCACTCAGAAGCACACTTTAGCATTAGCCCTGACCTTCTACCTCATGCTCCGTTCCCTGAATTTAGGAGATCGGCCTTGGCACAGACAAAGATTTAAGCCCTTCTGTTTGGTCTCTGAAGTGGATGGAGAAAAGAAAGCTGTGGTCCGCCACCGTGATGCCAAGTTGGTGCTGTGCTGTGCTTGTTTGTCCTGGACAAGCAGTCAGTGTCCCTAGAGGACAGCTGTGGGGTCACCTTCTAGGGACATAGCAAATTCCTCTTTCTGTGGCTGCTTTTCACAGATGCAGAAATTTTGAGGCCAGAGATGATTTTCTCTTCTCCTGCCCAGATTGGGACAGGGATCCTGTGGAAGGAAGGGCCTGTCACTGAGGGGCACAACGGGGGGCAGTGATTTTGCTGACATAGCTGAGAAGCAGTACCTGGGACTAAACATAAATTTTCAAAATCTAACAGAGGATGTCTAGCACAAACAATGCCTCGCTTCCTTTTTCTCTCCAATAATAGGAAACATGGTTTTGTTGTCACCACAGCGTCTCCATTAGAGATCAGCAACCCATGTTTGCTTCCTTTTTTCTCCTGTTCTTATGTGCTTGTGTCAGCAAACATGTTCCCTTCCTGCTGTTGTCTTCAATGCTGATGCTAACATCACTTGCAAATAGTTCTCCTCACAGCATTAGAAGCTTACCTATCATTGATGTGTATTATCTCCAGTATGTTTCAACCTTCCCAAAGGAACCATTTCAGATAAAATGTAGATAGTACAGAGATCAATGAAATGGCAATATTTTCTCATGATTGAGCTGTTCTATTTCTTTAAACAGCTCTTGTATTGGATGTGCTTCTAGTAGTTCACGTGAGATTGCCACAGGTCTCAGAAATGCAGATTATCATTAATGCCATAATTTTCAGATAAATTAAGAAATTCCTTGAGAGAATTGCTTTTTTCTTTGTGAATATTCAGAGTGATGGGCAGTGAAAGTAACAGCAGTCTGCTGGTAAAAATCTGTCCCAGAGACTGCCTAAAATTCCCAAACAAAGCACTTGCAAGAGCTTTGAGGCTTTGATATCAGTTGTACAATGAAGATCTAGGACAAGAAAAAGTTTATTTTTTTTTAAACTGAGTCATCAAAATGTTTTCCTGTGTTGTTTAGCCATGCCATTTCATCCTTTCTGGCATTTATTGGATCAAGGCAAGAAGAATAGTTTGGTAATTTTTATAATGAAAAAGGAAAGGCTTTTGACATGAGCTTGTACAAACATTTTACTCAGAATCCCTGAGTAAAGTTTTGATCTAGTCTAAGGCAAAAATCACCTTTTATACATGCATTTATTTTATCATCAATATTGCAGATGATTAATTTTTTCCTATACAAAAATTATGATTTTTTGTAAAAGTCAAGAAATACAGCAAAGTAATTTTTTGAGCTGTGAAGCAAAATCTGTTTTATCTCCAACAAAATATAAAAATAATGTAGCAGCTAGCATTGCTTATTAATATACGGACATTTCTAATTACTCTGTAAAGCCTAATGTGGTATTTTACTATGCCTGTTAATGGAGTACTAAAAAAAAGTCTTATGTTAATTGCATATTTATGTTAATTACTGGACAATTTTGTTGAAATGAGAAAAAAATTAGATTTTTGCAACATGCTAGCTGCATAAAGTGCCTCCAGTTTTGCTTTTAATCTGTGCTGATGATTATTAGAGCATTTTTATTACATTTTTAATTTGTTGAAAAAGATCATATCAATGCTGATCTTAACTTAGTATATGTTTTAAAAGACAGGTTCACACCCAGCATCTCACTACTTGCTGAACTCTTGTAGCATTAGGCACAAACTATATTCAGGTGTGCCTAGATATTAGCACTCACTTTAAAAGCTATAGCATCTAAGTACACTTTTGAATGTGCACAGGGCATGATAAGGAAAAATCCTGTATGTCAAAGAAACCCTTAACATGTTTCATAACATGGTTTATAAACCAAGGATGTCCTTCTGTGGGATCGTGTTCTTAATATTGAGCTTCACCATAGTCTCTTGTGACTCAGTGATTTGAGATGCTTGTTGGTTTGGCAATTGGTCACACAAAATAAACTGTCCAAACATCATGTGTGGTAATCAGCCAATCAGGTCTCCAAAGAGTCTTTAAATGTTCAAACTGAACAAAGCCTCTGTATCTATTAAGTTGAGATTATTGTCTTGGACAGCAGCTCACTGACAGGTAATGTGCTGTTTTTCTGTTTCCTTTTAGCTTTACTTAGTAGCAATAAGTAGTTTCAGATTACAGTGGTAATCCATGCAAAACTAATTGACTAATTAAATGCAAGACAAGTCAATGCACCAGCACACTTTGGACCATATTTGCTATTGGCTTTTTAATGATTATCTAGCATGTATTGACGAAGGAATGTGAAGCACTTTAAAGAAGAAATATTCTTACTGTCTACTCCTAAAAAGTTAAAACAAGGATTAATGACTGAATCATGCCACTCCCCAGTGTTGTCAGGCTTTATAGATTTGATTGCCTTTTTTTGTTTATATATTTTGCCAATATTTCTGAGAAAATAAAGAATTCAAAGAGAAACTCTAAAGAAAGGGAAGCACCAGTGGAGCTCGGGTCAGATTTCAGTACTGAGGGATGTGTAAGTCAGAATTAGAGTGAAGGGTGTTCTGGAAGTGGTTCTATGGCTATGTCACTTGGATTGAATTAGAGGGATGATGAGAGAGTGATAAGGAGTGCAAGCAAGGTGTTTGGCATAAACACAACTCTGTAGAAGCTCTAAAACTCACAGCTAATATGGAAAAAGATGAATAAGGGCAGGAGACCTTTTGAAGACAAGTTGGATGTAGCTGAGTCAACAGGCAAGGTAGGTAATTACTGTGGCAGCATGTGTGGGAATGAAGACTAGAACCTGGGCTGACAGGGCGAATTAATCCCATATATTCTTAAGTAACATAATCCCCCTGTGTGAAACCAAGTGATGGAACAAAGGCTATGTGGCCTTGCTAAGCACTTAAACAGTTGATTCTTAGGCAGTGCCAGAAATTTCTGTAGTGAGGAATGAGAGGTTACTTTGACTAGTGTTGGTGTATGTTTCAGGAACACAAGTAACTCTGTTTCAGTCTTTTGCAACCTCAGAACTCAGTGTTCTGTGCCCAGTTTTAGCTTTAGGTGTGTAAAAATTATTTGATTTCATTGACTGAAGTGAGTGAAAAACTAGTTTCTAATTCTATTTTTCATGCATAACAACCCCTCTAAAACCTCCAGCCAACTTAAACAATTGTTAATCCACTAGCAGTTTTACAAGTTTACTTGAGTATATTTCATGGAGATAACCTGGTGATTTTTAGTGTTGTTTTTGTCATTCCTGTTATCAAAGTTTAAAGCCTCAGGGTCTGATTCTTTGCTTACTGAACTCAAAACTGAATGCAAAGTTGTCTTTGATTTTACTTGAGGAGACTGGTGGCTTAGAGGCCAGAATTCTGGCTATCATTTTCACAGGTCTTCTGGTGTAAAAAACAGTGTAATTGTCTGCTACATAGTAAGGCTATGGGCTTAAATGGGTCAAAGTGCACAAGAAAAAATGACAGAACAGGTCAATGATAATAGTTTTCATGCTTACTTCCAATGGGTATTTTTATTCCTTTCTTCACATTTTTCCCCATTTTTATTTGCTCATTTTATGACTCTCAAGAAATGTACGTGAGATATTATTAATAAATTATTTTTGAAAAAATAAAATATTGGAGAGATAAAAAAAGAGTAAAGTTTTGTTTTTCACCAGTGCCTGGGACCCCAGTGTATATTCACATAGTCCCACTCCCATGTAGAACTGATGCATTGTAACTCTCCAACAGTAAAATAGTCACTTGCCTGTTAGTAAAACTAAAAGGAGGTAACAGAAGAGTATTCCTATAGGGTAGTGTTAGAGATGTTCACTAATCCTCACATAAATGAGTCATGTTTGAACAAGTGATTTTTTTTGTGATGCTGCATTCAACCTTACTGAAGTTTCCATATGAGGAAAATTGCTTTTATCTTAACTTGCCTCCTAAAACACTGGCTCAGATTGTCACACAAAATTGATTTAACAGTACAACTCTCTATCCTGTTAAATTTAGAAGATGGAAAGAAACTGATGGGAAAAAAACCTCAAATCAACCTGTCTCTTTTCCCCAAAGTCACAGAGGAACAAAATGCTGTACTTGACCCACAGAACGGAAGAAAGCAGGGGAGTGAAAGATTTGCATGCACTGAAGTTACAGACATAAAACAATCACCGCATGATATTTAAACACTGCTTTATGGTGTTTCCAGTGAGATATTCCATTAGTATGTGATGATAATGAATCATCATTGTACTTCACTGTGAGCTCTTGCCATGACTGCATACTTTTCTGATTTTTTTTTTTCTTTCTGTGGATTGCCCATGGAAACAAGGGAGAGAAATTGTTTGAAGAACATAACCATAATAGAAGCAGAAAAACTCGAATGATACTTAGAATTGGATATACTTTTCAAAACGATTTTATTTAATTTTGTCCATGTTATTTTGTTCAAATTAGAAATGTAGCTTTAAATATAGTCTTGTGGGAAATGTGAAGGAATGTCTTTAAAAAAAGTCCCTGGGCAGTGCATATGTGTTGACAAAAATGGGAGGGGATTTTGTTCTTTTTTTTTCCACTTCTGTAGAGGTAACTTGTCTACAGCAACTAATCTGAGAAAGAATATTTACAGCTAAAAAGAGAGATTGAAACAAGTCCTATTTTACTGGAAAAGTACTCAACATTTATCTAGCATCTCAGTTCAGCTGGCAATGTTTCTCTCAAATCTAACTCCTACACACTCAGATGGCAAGTCTTTATAACAGGGAAAAATGCCATCTGGTGATGCAAAACAATACAAAACTGATAGAATGAACTTCTTGTAGGTGACAAATGGAACTGGTCATCAATCTCAAATAAAACTGCCATATGTGATATTTGGTCCTGAAGTTCCTGAAAACTGATGAAACACCCAACTATCTCCGTCATCAGATTTCCATTTAAAATTCTATTATTTTATTATACTGCAGCAAATTGATATCATATGTTTAGCAGCAGCAAATCACAATTCATGCATTTCTGTAATCATAAAAATGTCAGTGTATATGATGTATGCTGACACAAAAGCTATATGCCATATATATACCTCCTGTATGTTATGAAAATTCTAAATGTATACTTGAATTTGTCCTTTTACATTAGATTTTTAACTCCGATATAGAGACTGTGATTTATGTAGATATTATATAGCACACATTATGTATAAACCAGTGATAATAGTGTCTGAAGTATGAAGAACCTAGAGAAACAATAATAGGTTAGAATAATAGTTCTATTTTAATAATAAGTTTAAAAAAAATTATAGGTCATATGGTGATGATGCACCTTTAACTGTAGGCCTCAAATTTAGCAACAGAAAGACGATGAAAAACGACAGGCTGTGACTTTGCAGGGAAAGAGAAGACATAAAAATGGCAATATTTTAGCTTCCTTTTCTGGGTATAACGGTATCTGATTTATGTTCTGATTTGTGTTGAGAGTGAATTGGTAGCTAAGAGAGTAAGGTAAACTCAATTTTAGCTCACTGATTTTATTTTAAATGATTGGTCTGAATATTAATTTTATTTATATGAGTACTCTGGATACTGTCTCTTTTAATTGAGCACATTATGCAAAGTGATGGTGGTTTTTTTTCATCCAGACTCCCTTTAAGAGGTGCATCAGAGTGAAGCTTCATGCTGTAAGTTTTATTAAGAATATACACAAGTACTAAAATGCTGTGTGTAAGCACTGACATGAATTGCTCCTGTGGTTCTAATCCTGAAATACTTGTTGATAATGAGGAAGAAGCTGCAAAACACACATTCCTGTTCTTAAAATTTCTATGAAATCAGTAGACATTTCAAAAAGGTCAGACTGTATATATATTTCTGTCAACTGATCTTTCAGTTTTTAAAAAAATAGAAATATATAATACAAAAGTTGTATTTAAGGACTATTAGACCACATCCATCTTTTAATTAATAACTTGTGTATTTAAAGAGGATTCACTACAGATGATTCACTACATTCTATTTATACATCCCTGGTAACATAGATCTCTTTTACTTAAAAGCCATTTTAAAAGGGAAAAATAACATAAAGAAAAAATATCCTAATGAACACTTATGGCTCTGGATGTCATTGTACAGGTGTCTCTTGCATAAAAATTCTAATTGTCTGCCAAGTATGAGCTCAAGGGTTCTTGTCATGCCCTGTGAAGTTCTAATACTTTTTGTACACAGTGACAGACAATGCAAAGAAGCAGTATTTCTGAGCCAGATCCTATTTTGTAATTTCCTTTAACTTGCTTGTTACATTTTGTGTATTCAGATATTGGTTTAACTTTTCCATTGGTTTCTATTAGTGCCTTGTAACTTAAACCTTGGTACGAATCTAGCACTATAAATTAATACCATCCTCTAATATTCTATGTATGACATGGTATAGATAGCCTTATTCATAGTAGACAGTATCTCCATTTTAAGGTGATCAGATGGGATGACAGTTCTTTATATTGACACACAATGACTTGTTGGGTCAAGGTGAGTTTACACAGTGGAATGAGCTCCTTACAATTGCATCCAGTCACCTTGATAATGAGAAATGGCATAAATGTTTAATTTATTCATTTCTTTCCACTTGGATGGTCAAAATGAACTAGTATCTTCATTTCTGTTTCCATAAGTTTTCAAATGAGTTTTACTTTTTCATTTCCAAGCAGTATTTAATTTGAAATATCAAAAGAACAAAATTAAACTCTAGGTGCTATCCAAAGTTAAGAGAACGAATAAAAGATAAATTCAGTTCATTGTAAATTTCAATAACAACAGTCTAATTTAAATGCAGCTTAACTATTTTAGAAGTCGATGGCCAAAGTCAATTTTACTGTAAAACAGGGTGAGTGAAAGCAATCATTCTTGGGATGAAGGGGACTGATGATGACGTTTTTGCATTTATCAAGTGATTAGAAGAGCAAAGAGTTTTCTACATCAAGGATAAAAAAAAATCTTAAGTTATTAACAGGTATAACAAGTTCTGTTCACAAATCTGGAGAATGTTACAGCGTGCTTTTACCTTACCTTAACAAAAAAGATTTTAAAGAGCAGACTAGTTAATTTCCAGTGCAAACAACTGACTGGATTGTTTAAGGAGCAGAGAAGATAATTTAGGAAGTTCTTGGAATCCTAGGATATCACTGTGGCTTAAAGCCAACCCTCCTTTGGAAGACTGGTGCTGCATTAGAGTAAGAATTCCTTTTGGACAGCATACACTGCAACAGGAGCTCTACTAACCTGTGAGATGAAACAGCATATACCCATCTGTTGATGGCCAACTGTCCTGTACATTGCCCTCCTTTTCATGAGATCAGCCCGACAGCAGTAGTTATGCCCTCAAGCCATCATACAGCTGATCTGCAAACGTGATTCAAAAGGGGAAGGTGCTTCTTCATAGTCATTTGCTTGTCCAGAGTTCAGTCTCTGGATGTGCTGGGCTTTCTATCTCCAATCCACAAAAAAATACTTAGCATGTGTTTGTACCACTGAATCATGCAGGAGTCTTTCCCCAGTCTTTGTTAGGACTGATAATGAGAATGTTATAGGCATATTGTTGGAGTGTTTTCCTGCTAACTGCTGGTTTACAATGCTTAGTAGTTTTTTGCCATTTGCCATTGCCTTGTGTAAAGAGGATTGTCGTCGCTGTCCCTAAAGACTAACTCTCATATTTGGGAATAATAATTACTTTCCTTTTTTCAAAAAAGTTAATTTTGTAATATATTAAGGAAATACTCTAACAGTGGCTGCAAAATGTGTTAGTCCACAATGTGTTTTGAAATCTAGAGCTGTGAGTGAAGGATGAAATACCAAGAAAACACCTCTTTAATGTTTGTTCTGAGAGAGGGATGGTGATAAGGCTGTTAGGATTATTTGAGGAGTGGGATTTCTAAGGGAACAGTAGTGATTTTTTGTTTGGGTTTTTTGTTTGTTTGTTTTCTTTTTTTTTCTCCATAGATACCGGGCAAGGTTCAAAGTTTATATAGGGAAATAAAATTGAATCTACTCAATTCACTCAATGTCTGCCTTAAAAACATGCATAATTAAAGAATCTACCTGATTATTTCTTTGAGTAGCTCCTCATCCATGTTGCAAGAAATAGCAAGTAGTTGCTAGCTACTGCATTGAGTTTTTACAGGATCACAGATGTAGAGTAGCAAGAATAAGAATATGTAACTGATGTCATTACAACATCTTTATATTGAGTGGGAAGAGGCTTCTCATGTATTCCACTTAGGAATAAGCGGCTATCACTGGTTGATGTGTGAAGTGTTAAATCATTTTTCCATTTTCCCTCATTGCTATCAGATTCATTAAAGCTTACCCTGGGTGACAATAAACCTCAGGTATTTGTGAAGTAAAAGTATGATAGGAGTAGATATTGCAAAAAAAAGAAGTACTCAGTAGCTAACATAATGTGAACCTTTCTGGCATGTTCTTTGTGTTTGTTTTGCAGCCTGCACTTCCTTGGGAATGCAGATACGGAGATATGCTGGTGTAGCCTGGGTACCCAGGTTTCTGGTGGAAGGGAAGCCCCTGGCAGGCTATACACGGCAGCCAGTGCTCCCAGGAGAAGTTAGGAGGTAACTCACACACATGCCTACGCTGCTGGCTAGGCCTTGCTTGAAGACATCTGAATTAGGACACTGGAAGCAGAAAAAACTTAATCTATGTCGTAAATGGCAGGTTGATGTGATTTCTACCTGAAGTCACTATGACTTTTTTGATGGCCTTGTGGTGTTGCATAGCTCAAGCAGTATGCACTAGTAGTGCGCTAAGTTGAAAGAAGGAAGTAAAAAAGCAAAACTGTAATTGTTGATCTGTGGGAAGGAAAGTCTTTTTGAACCCCTTAGATTTTTTCTGTTTGCACAAGGGGAATGATAACAGACATGAAGTTAGATGAGACCCCCAAAACATGAAGTAAAAATTCAAAAAAGACTGAGAAGGTATCTAGAGAATATGGTATACATGACCATACAAAATGAAGAAGGCTCCATGAGCGGCATCCAAAAAACTTTTCCTTTTGGTGTTTTCTGGATCAGGATGATTGGAATGGGGCTACAGGATGGAGAATAGTCTAGTTTTGCATGGTTATTTGAGCTTAGCTTCTAAAATGCAGAAATCTTTAAGCTATGAGAGCGAAAGACGTCCTTCTTCCCAGATAGTTTCACTCAAAAGCAGAAATAAATATTTGAAATATCTGTTTGAATGAGGGCAAAATTGCACCTTCTGCATATCAGAAGACTTAAGTGAAGTGTGAGGAAGAAGCAATTTTTCATTTTATACCTCTTTACCGCCATAAAAAAGGCACTGAAACTAAAGATATTGAATAGTGAAATAAAGAAAAATGGAAAAAGAGCAAGTCCCACCTAATGACAAATTAGGAATCTTTAAAAAGTATTTTAACCAAGTCTGGCATTACAGACACTTTAAATCCCTAACTGTAAGTAGGTCATCATTGTAGTAAAATACCTGTATAATGTAACAACCATTTAAGTACTGTTGGATGTCTATTTCTGTTTTTAACTGTCTCAAATTAATTCTTTATTTTTTTGTAAGACTTTTCAGAGAGTATAGATTGAGTTTTAGTATCACTGCAATACTTAAAATTACTGATACATTCTCAATTTTAAATTCCAAATTAATAATTTTTAAATTGGAAATAAGAAAAATACAAGGTGAACAGCAATGTACTTCAAAAGAATAAGAATTTTTGCCTTTGTAATGGACTCTTTTCACATATTATTAGGAAACTAGTTTGTATCAATCAGTATGAAATACACCATTGGAACAAACTTTAACTTTTTTTCTCAATAATTCATCTCTGACTTATGAGGAAAACTTTCTATAGTGTATGAAAATATTAAAGAGTTAATTACAGTCCATAAAAAAGCCTTGTGGATGCATTGCATCCTTCATATAAGAAACATTGTTTTCTGTTTCTCAGTAAGTACTTTTATTTGTTCAAAGTGATCCCATGATATTAATTTTTGTCTTGGCAAGAATGGTATAGATCAACAGTATGTACTAACATCTGGCTGAATAGTGCAGCTGAATTACTCAAGCGATAGCATTAAGAGCAAAAAATGGCATGCTAATATGCATAATTTTAGGCTCAAGGGCCCAGTCTTCTTGTGCAATGCTGGTTAAACAGACTGACAAAGTAAAAACAGTTTGAGATGTGTTAATATCGAAAAATGTAATTAGTTCCAAAATAAAAGTTACTGTAATTCAAGCATTAGATATAAACTGAGGAAAATAGTGCTAGCCCTGTGTGTAATCAAATCATTCTCCGAGGCTGATGATTTGATGGGTATTGTAGAGTTGAAATAGAAGATTTGAAGAAAAAATGCAGAAGCAAATCCTTCAGAAGTAGAAGTGTTTATCACAGTGAAATATATCAATGACAGAAATACAGCATCATTAGTTACTGCAACTGTCTTATTGCTTTTAAAGACATGGGTAACACTTGATATCTATTCTTGAGGAGCATTTAATTTCTAACAGAAAAGTCTCTGAAGGACAGTTAAACTTTAAGTTCATAGAAAAATAGATATGCAGTAATTTTTTAGTCTCTAGAGAAATGTAGCTCTTTAGCTAAAAGTAAATTCCTCATCTCTTCTTCCCTGTTAACCATAATAGTGAAGAAGTTGAAGCCACTTTTTCTTTTCTTGCCAATACTCGGTGAAAAACTGCATGTTTTCTTTCCCTCTCCCTTTTTTATCTATTCCTTAATCTAAATGCACACATTGACGTTGTCCTTATCCAACCAAGATAATACAACAAAACAGTGTTTCCAGATTCCATATAGCTTAATATGTGGGTACCTTGTAATAGAAGTCAGCATCATAAAGACATTGATGTATTGGCTTTTTATATGACATATGAAATATCCACATAAAGTACAGACTGTCCATATGTCTGTGATCTGGTGGCTACATGCACTGGCCATCAGACAAAAACACATTGCTGATGAATCTAGAGGTAATTTTAAACTGGTGAGACAGGTCTTGGCCTCTGAGGTGTCTAAAAATAGCAGATAAGAGAGAGATGCGCTTCCACCTTTTCCTCATTTATTATGAGGACATCATCTGAACTTCCTTTCAGAGCATTTCTTGTTCATTTATTCATGGTGAGTATTACATATGCTGAAATATGTTGATTCTGTAATGAAATAGAAAGAGGATTTTTCTGAACCTGTACCATGAGTCATAAGTGCCTAGCCGTGGAAATTTAGCCACTTGATCTTTTGTTGCACTGTATGAAAAGTACCAATGTGATTCTGCTTACTCAGAACTGAAAAAAAATATCCAACATTAGAAGTGCTAGATTTCCAGAAGATGCTCATATCTTCATAGACAGTTTCTGGCAGGAGATGTCAGGGAAAAATTGGACAGCATTACAAGTTGTAAAAGTGAATTTTAATTACATCAAATTGGCCCAAAAGTTACCTTTTGTATATAAATACATTTCATCTAATGTGCTGAATTTCATCTTTTAAATTCCTGTTTGAGATTTTTTTTATTTGGTTTTATTTGATTTTTTTAACCTTGATTTGGCTTTCTTCCATCAAATTCACTCATCTATATACTAATAGTGGAAGTGTTTTTATCACAGATATTATGATAAAATGCAGGTGTTGTTTCATGGAAATCTCAAGGACACATCCTTGATCATCCTAACATCTTTATGAATAAAACCCGAACTTTATTTCTTTCCTATGCCCTATAAGTGAGGATGAAGTCCATTAAAGATAATATCTTGATGCTATCTTGGTATAGCAATCAAATTTCAATACATTCTTTTAGCCTAAAGAATGGTTTACAGAATTCTCATTTCAGTGTCTAATATCATATGCATACCTGTAATACTATAAAATTACTTTATTGTGGAGTTAGTATAATGTACAGACTAAAAACAGTCATGGAAATACTTAAAAGATAATAGTTTGGCCCAGGTTTAGGGAAGCAATTATTTATTGTGACTCTTCTTTTAACTTTTGACATGTGTGATTTTGACAAGGTTTCTTTTATTACTCTGTGCAGTTGCCATAAATACAGCATGTCTGTTGTTGGAAACCTCAGTCTGTATTTCTCACAGGCGTACCATGCAAGTAGGAAAAATTGTACTTAAGCCGTGACATAGTGTGGCATGACTTGGTTTATTTATCTGGTATCAGCCAGATGAGGGTAGTTCAGCACATTACTCAGTATAAAATGTACTTCCTTGTTATTTTCAGTGGATCATTAATTGCCCCTATCAGATAATAGTGAATGGTTAGCTTAAGTCCTGTGGTCCTGCATCAAGTTTAGTAAAACGTGGGGTTATTTCTGAGGTGCGGTATATACAATAAAACTAAAATAAGGCTAGTTTTAGTTTGCTTTGGTTTGATGATATTCCTTTCAACATGATTTCCAATGTTTGTCACTGTACTTTAGTGACCTTGTTGCTCAAGTTTCATAAAACATTACAACAAAAGGAGGGCTAAGGAGAATCTTTATCCTTTCATGGATACAAGGGGAAGCATAGTGACCAAGGATGAGGAAAAGACTGAGATACTTAATGCCTTCTTTGACTTCAATAATAAACCTAGTTGTTCTCTAGGTATCTGGCCCACTAAGCAGCAAGACGGGGATGGCGAGCGGAATGAAACCCCCTTACTCCATGGGGAAATGGTGTGTGATGTGCTGCTCCACCTTGACATACACAAGTTTATGGGGCTGGATGGGATCTATCCAAGGATGGCTGAGGGCTAGAGGAAGTATTCGCCAAGCTACTTTCCATCATCTACCTGTAGTCCTGGTTCACCAAGGAGTTTCCAGTGGATTATAGGTTGGAAAATGTAACGCCCATCTACAAAGAGGACTGGAAAGAGGATCCTGAGAACTACAGGCCTGTCAGCCTGACCTTGGTACTGGGGAAAGTTATCAAACAGATCAACTTGAGCACTATCATGAGGCACATATAACAACCAAGGGTTCAGGCTCAGTCAGCATGGCTTTATGAAAGGCAAGTCCTATTCAATCAACCTGATCTCCTTGTAGGACAAGGAGACCCACTTAGTGGATGAGGGAAAGGATGTGAATGTGGTCTTTCTGGACTTCAGTAAGGCCTTTGACACAATCTCCCACAGCATCCTTCTGGAGAAACTGGCTAGCCATGGCTTGGAAGGAAATATTCTTCACTGGGTAGAAAACTGTCTGGATGGCCAGGTCCAGAGAGTCATAGTTGAATGGAGTTAAATCCAGTCAACAGCTTGTCACCAATGGTGTTCCCCAGACTCAGTGTTGCGGCCTGTTCTGTTTAACATCTTTATCAGTGATTTAGATGAGAGGATTGAGTGCACCCTAGCTATGTTTGCAGATGATAAAAAGCTGGGTGGGAGTATAGATCTCCTTGAGGGAAGGACGCTTCTTAAAAGACCTCTTCAGAGTCCTCTTCCAGGGACCTGGATAGGCTGGATCAATGAATTGAGGCCAATTGTATGGGGTTCAATGAGGCCAAGTGCTGGGTTCTGCACTTGGGCCACAACAACCACATGCAATACTAGTCTTGGGATAGAGTGGGTAGAAAGCTGTCTGGCAGAAAGGGAGCTGTGAATGTTAATCAACAGCCGTCTGAATATGAGCCAGCAATGTATCCAGATGGCCAAGAAGGCCAATGGCCTTCTGGCTTGTGTTAGAAATAGTGTGGCCAGCAGGACCAGGGATGTGAATGTCCTCCTGTACTCACTGCTGGTTAGGCCACAGTTTGAAAACTGTGTTCAGTTTTGGTCCCCTCACTACAAGAAGGACATTGAGATGCTGGAGTGTGTCCAGAGATAGACAACAAAGCTGGTGAAGGATCTGGAGCACAAGTCTTCAGAGGAGCGGCTGAGGGACTGGGATTGTTTAATCTGGGGAAAAGGAAGCCGAGGCAAGGCTGTCTACAACTACCTGAAAGGAGGTACAGATTGGTCTCTTCTCCCAAGTAGTAAGTGATAGCAGAAGAGGAAATGTCCTCAAATTGCTCCAGGGGAGCTCTCAGATTGGAGATTAGGAAGAACTTCTTCACTGAGAGGATTATTAAACCCTGGAAGAGGCTGCCCAGGGAGGTGGTGGAGTCACCATCCATGGACATATTTAAAAGATGTGTGGATGAGGTGCTGAGGGCCATGGTTTAGTGGTGGGCTTGGCAGTGTTAGACTAGTAGTTGGACTCGATAGTCTTAAAAGTCTTTTCCAACCAGAATGATTCTGTGATTCTAAATCATATGTGACATGCTTGAATTGATTTTGCTACATATAAATCAATGTCTTGGATATGAAATACTCTGATCCTATTCTTCATTTGCATTATCAAAGTGAAGTTTTATATATTTACTTAGAAAGAAAATTTCAGTTTTGAAATTGGAAAGTGGACAGTATTGTTCCTTGATGAATTCTGTATGAATACATCATTCTAAAATAAATTTCCTTTGACTCATCATAAAAGAAACCATAAATAATTCGAACACATAAGTGCAAAAATAATTATTTCTAAATGCTATTTAATTTTTATATGACAAAGGGATGAAGAAAGGATGAATGATAGGAAATGGGTTTTCCAAAAGCAAATTATAACACAGATGATAATATGAAACATAAAAGTATTATCCAAACTATTAGAATAAACAGAGGAAGATTCATCCATGTATTTCTTTTTAATTGGGCTATGACTTAGTTCAGTAGGTCTAGCAGATATTTGTACCCTAATGTGGAAATCCTTGTTTCTCTTCTGGAAATCTTTAAAAGTTAGTATTTTAGAACTGTTGGCCATTATCCAGAAATCCCAGACATGTCTGTTGTTGATGCACAGTGCTCTCCTGCTGCTCAATACCTGAGACTTATTACTTCTTTGTCATGTAAAATAACTGCTTTAATTTCTGCACAGGCAATCTCAGGCAGAAATATGCCAGGCCTAGGCAGCATTAATCTGAATTCTGGATATTCAGCCCATAACAATCAAAAGTCACCTTAAAAGTTCAAAGTTCCTATAATGTTTGTGAGGATATGACATTGGGAGCTATATAGACACACATGTGTTTGCTCTCAAAATACATTTAGTTTTATTAATTTCCTTATGAGAAACTTGGACAATGCACAGGATCAGATTCCTATTGCCTTACACCCTAACCATATTACTTTGCACACTGTACTTTCTTCAGTTTCTGAAAATTTTTTTTTTTTTTTGACATGACATGAGTTGATTGCTCAAAAATTGAGATTTGTTAAATAAATAGTCAATTAAAAAAAACCTGTCTGTTCTGAGTCATCATTTGACTTTTAAAAGCAATCTTCATGCTGTAGCAGCGGTTTTATTTGCATGCACAGGTGAGAGAGATACGCTTCGAATAGAGCATGAGTCTGGAGAATTAATTCCTAGGATTTTAGAATCATATTAATTTTGTTTCTTGGCCTATTTTAATCCGTCTATCTGTTTTAATCAATATCTTCTTCAATTAATTTGGCATCAAAATTAACCATTTTGTATTACTTCTGTCTCAGGGACACGTTGTGGGGAAAACAAACCCAAAACCCCAGTTTCATATAGATTTAATTGTTGAAAACTCCTGTTAAAAGAATCTGTGAAAAGTTTTACATAATTTTGTGCCAATGATAAAGATTGGTTGGGTTTTCTCCTGTCTTCTTTCACACCTCCCATAAGATATTACTGTCCTCTTTGCCTAGTTATAAATTCCTCTGTCTTTCCTCGTTAATTTGGTTCAGAATCTGATTGTTCTGAAATAAAAATAAATGTTACTGTTGTATTTTTCTCAGTGTAGCTGATATTTGCTGTACTTATGCTACTCTGTTGGCCACTAATATTTCAGAAAAGGGGATCAAGCCCATGCATCTGAATTTCTTGCAGGAAATAATGAATGTTATCATTTAAAGGAAACTGATTGTGTGCTGGCTGCCAGAGAAGAAGCTAAAGAGTAAGAAAACATTTACAGAAAATAGAAATTATTTTATGTTTGCTCCTAAAGCTAGTGTTTAGCCAGGGCATTTGATGAAAAATGTGTAAACTGCTACATTTCTGTGAAATTCTGTTTTGATAAATTCTATCAAATAAACTGCAGCAATTTGGCCCAGACTTACATAGTTTCCTAAATCTGTTGAATGATTTAACAGTTGAAAGCTGTTTGGCATGGCAGTTACTCTCCAGAAATACTGTGACATTCTGCGCTGGTCAGCTGAGGCAAGAACAGCCATCGGAAAAAGTGCTGCAGGGTGATAGCATGCCACAGGTAGTGTTTTTAAAATACCTGCCACTGTGCTATGCTGTACATAAGAAAGCACCTTAATTATTTGTATGAAAGCACAAATGGCTTGACCAGAGACAAAGAGGCCAGAGAGAGAAGCAAATGCCACTGGGAGGGGAAAGCCAAGTGCTGCTGTTCTAAGAGGTGTATGTGGTTATGAATATTACTGAGCCTGCCCATATTTTCTTTCGTAATGCTTCCCACCTCCTCGCATGACTTAACTCAGATTATAGTACAGGCAAGGTCAATGAGGGTGAACCCAAACCTTTAGTCATGAGGCTAAAAGGTGACCTTGTTTTGCTGCGATGCCAAATATTTAATCTGAAATCTCAGCTAAGTCCTCTCGTGGTATCCTTGAGTGTGAGTACAGCTATTAATATATTGGAGAAATAACAGACAGTTTAAATAAGATAAATGTGATGATACAGAAGCCAGATGGAATGACAAATACAATCGATGTTTCGAAAAATATTATGCAGCTATGCTAACTCCCTAGAATGATTTCCTTTTTTGTTTTTGCCAACATTTTTTTTCTTTTGTGAGTAAATTCTATTTTGGCACAGAAAATATGCAAGTCTTCTTTCTGTGTCTTCTACAAGCACTGGCTCATACTACAATACACAAACAGACAATAGTTTGGCTAGTGCTGAATATATGAACTTTGCATATATCATTTCAGCTAAATGACATATAACACCAACATTAATTTTAATTTGTCCAGGAAATCCTCACATTTTGGGATGAATACTGGGTCTTCTATGGATTGCTTCTTTCATTTGCAATAAGTAAAAGGAAGGGATTGTTCATATATCACAATTTCAAATTTTCAAAGTCAAGATGTCATATTTTTCCAGTAGAAGAGCTTGGACATTGAATTTCCACTTGGCCCTCTGAAGATGAAATATGTTGAATTCGAGATAATAAAAGAGATACATTTCTTTGACTAGGAGAGAGAAATAATGTGGGATGAACTGTGGAGCAACTGTATCATGTAATCAACAAATTAACACTGCTACTAGGCTTCGTGCACTCTCAAAAATGGGAACGGCATTGAAATTGCCAAATTTGTACTGAAGACAAAGGGAAACATTTTTGCAAAGTCTGAAATATTGGCTTTAATCTTTTATGGTTCTTCATAGGAGTGAAAATTTTCCTCTTCTGAAATGTTGTCTTTAATGCTTTTTGTCTCTTTTTCAGCTAAAAGAAGACTTGTTATTCACTCTGTAAAATATATGCATCTATAAATCTTGAATGGTGTGTTGGACCAAATAAGATAGTTACATTTAAAAATCTGAGTTTTGTAGGTGTTTTCATTTTGAAAGATACAGTGAGAGAGAATGTTTCTGAAACAACCTTTTTTTTTTCTATTGAGAAAAAAGGATTATCCATTATTTACACACATAAACCCTGGATGCTTTTCCATGAGTATGGAAAAATAATAAAATAAAGAAATAATATTTTAAAATTACTTTGAAATTTGGGATTCCTCACTACCACTCTCATTTCAGAAAGTTTTGTGCTGAGCCTAATGTTTTTGTGTCTCACTTGATTTTTCCAGAGAAACTTAATAGTATCAGAGCACTCAGAACACGTAGATTCTACTGCCTACCTGCAGTAACCTGCCTGTTGTGTTTTAATCTTAGTACACCACTCTGGGTGCTGCACCACAGCGATAAATGCCTTAAAAATGCAGATGGATTATATCCAGGTTTTGAAATTGGCCTATGAAAAAGGCAATTTTAAAGGGCAAAAATAATACAATATGAAGGACTTTTCCATTGAGAAGCATACATGTTCTCTCACACTGAAAATTGAAAGAAGTCAATATATAATATATTCTGCAACCATCCCACTCATCACTGAGTTTCTTTAATGAACAAAATAAACAAAATTGATCATTGCTCCAGGATGAACAAGCTAATGTACAGCTTGAAAAACTTAATACATGTCTCTGCTTCATGTTTCATGTCCTTGGTACACCGACCTATTTGTAAAATAAACACCATACTTCAGAAAAACTGTATATTTTTCACATTCAGCTACTCAGTATTGACATGCAAAAGAAACAAAAATCTCCAGTTGTATTTACATTTATCTGTATGTTGCATTATGCTGTAAAATTTAATATCCTGGAATGCACATAACAATACTGCTTTGGATAGTGGTTTGTTGATAAAATATATCTTTCTTTATAATTGATAAGGATAAAGACTCCATCTCAGATTGTATATAAGTAGGCATTTTATGTCAGTCCCATGATGCAAATAAGCCCTAGAGCCCTTTGCTTTGCTTAAATAAGCATTTTATTTCAAGTACTTTATTGTCAATTAACAATGATTTTGTAGTTACTTGACAGCTAACGGAGTAATATTATATTTCGTATCAGAGCAGATATGTGATGTATTAGAGCAAATGAACCAGTGCTTTGCTTTGTTAACAGACAAATCGTTTTCCATACGTAAGGTGTAGCTATGCATATCCTCATCATAATGACTTGTAGATGTATAGTATGTGTAATATGTAACTGAGATTTTTTTCCTTGTGTAATTATGGAGAAAGCACAAATGTAACCTTATTGTCTAGCTGATGTCAACATCATTACTATTTCTAAGTGGTTTTCACTTTTTTTTATTTGTTTTTTGGCACACGATACAATTAGTATTCACAAAGCATATTGTCCTATTTAACTTTCTTAGGTTGTAGAGAGAAATACTGTTAGTAAAATTTTTCTTTTGAACTGTGCTAATTTCTCAATAACTATGCTTTTATTATGACTTCTTAAAAAAGCCTAAATACTTCTAGTGTAGTTATATTACGATATTTGTCTAATGAATCTTAGAGTTGTTTGTCATGCAGAAGCCAAAATACAGTGAATTTCAGTGAGTGATATAAAAGCTTTAAAGACAATGGATGTGACCGATTCAGGTCTTAGGTAATGGTCAGAGTACCCTTTAGCCAAACTTAGGAGCAACCCCGAATAATGAAATATGCAGATATAATACATTCTTTAGATATAATACATTCTCTAAGAAATGAGAATAAACAGGGGTGTTTATAAAAGCACAATATGTTAGGTGATCCAGCCACTGGCCTGAAATTCGTGTGCTAGGCATTAAGTAACGAGTAATCAGTCTTATCCTTGAGCATACCGAAGTGTTGCTTTATTATCTGTTTGACATGTAATTTTATCCTTCATGCCTCAAAGGCGTTGAGTGCTTTGTTCTATATTCTTTTATCTGGATTATAAAAGGCATGCAACTTTATATGACAGGGCTGCTGATTTGTTTGCTTATTTATGTTTTCTCACAGTGCTTCTGGTCACAATTTTTCTCAAATTCTCTTATTAAGAACTATGTTATATCTCTATGGCTGCTCTAATAGTATAAATTTAGTATAACCAAACAAGTATTCTGAGTGCAGAACTTCAGTCTGTTTATTTCATATCTAAGAACATTTCAATAATTACAGTACTCATTCTACTTAAAAGAGGTTTAGTCTTTTATTTTTGTGGGACTGATTTTTTCTGCCAACTTTGCAACTCAGAAATAATTATTTATTTTTTAAAAAAAACTTCAATGAGTACTCATTCTTAAATTTGCAAGAGAGAAATACATTAAAATTTACTTGTTAGAAACCACCACCTACATGTTCAAATGTGGGGTATGAGAAGTGTTGAAAGTACATAAAAGTTTGTTGTCATTCAATAATCAATCTTTTGTTTTATATTTTTTTTTACTACCTTTTTTGAGTCGGTGGATTGTAATGTATGGAATCCCCACTCTGACTCTTGCAGAAATATGACTGTATTGTACGTTGGAAAATGTTTTCTTCATTTACATACAGAATTTATAGTATTTGCATTACTGTGTTGTTTTCATTTAAATATTTTTTTAAATCTATGAACTAGCATGTATTATTATTATTAGTATTATTATTAGTATTATTTAGATTTTTCTGTGATGGAAAATTCACAGAATCACACAGAATCAACAGTACTTTGTGTTCATTTGTCATTTCAAATATGCACAGCTATCATAGTTATTAATACCTGCTTTGTAATGTATATATACTTTAAATGCATGCATGACTATAGAATGCAGCTAGCCCTAAAAGGCAAGTTTAAGTCTGATGCACAACAGATAGAAGATAGAGCCAATTGGAAAACACATAAATAGCCAGAGCTAGATGGCAAGTCATGCAGTCCTCAGAGTCCTATTTTGTTTTGCAAAGTTGAGTCATAGCTTGGAGATGAAAACAACAGTATTTGCTTTATCCTTTTGCACTCTAGTATTTGCTCAGGAAACTTGAAAAGGTATATTTTTTTACTGTCCTTTTTTACTTCCTAAAAATTCAAGGTTTATCAATGCTGCAAGTTTTAACAGTTGTCTTTATCCCGCAGGGGCCAATCACACATTTCCCCACAAAGGGCAAATGAAAAATTACGTGCTTGCAAATTTAGTTTCATAGGTATTACCACTTACATGTATTGTACCATTTTCTGAGATGCATAGGCACAAATCTGCAACTTAGGTATGTTTTTTCATTATATATTTCTTTTATCAGGTTAACAGTGCGATAAATGTATCTGGTGTTTTACAGACATAGTTTTTGAATCAGTAACTTATGCTATACTAGAAGAAAAGGAACAAACAACCCATGCACATGAAAGCTAGATTTATTTGGACTTAATTAGGGCAGAGTTCAATTTACTCAAACTATGTCTCTTAGTACAAATATTTTGTTGACTGAAGAGATGAATCTTACCTTACAAAAACATGTAGGGTGGGGGAGGAGTGAAAGAAGAAACCTCAAATTCAGTGTTTAATATTAAAAATAGAATGAAAAGAGAGTAATAATACTAAGGTTGAACAGAACACAGATTTTGAGTTTGAGTCAAACAGATTAAACCAACTACAGCTTCCCCTCAGGAACACCCGGCAGTACATCCAGTAACATTTTGAGAGATAAGTGAAAAATTGAAAAGTGTGTTTGGAGAAGAATCTGTAAAGAAAAAAAAACAGCTTACTTAAATCCAGTCATCCTAGAAGGTAGTTGTTTCATCTGCAGCTATTGACTGAGTAAAGGTCTAGCTAAATGACAATTAGAAATACGGATTTGTAGGTCAAATCCATCTAAGCCCCTTTGAAGTCAGTTGGGCTAAATGTAAAGTCTATCTATAGAAAGTCTATGCATAGTCTATGCATAAGTAGGATAATAGTTTAATGTTGCAGTAAAAATTAGTCAAGGAAGTGTCTAAATGTTTTGGAAAGATGTATAAATTCCAGAGTTGAGTGTTTTGTATACATTGAAGAGTAGTATTTATTGTCTTGAAGACTGAAAAAGTAATCTTCAGTGCCCTATAATGCTCTTAGGCTATGAATCCCATCACTGTATTGCTTTCTCAAGGAAAAACTGCTGTTGTTTCCTTGTCTTGTAATCGAGATAAAATTAATAGATATGTGGAATATACTGGACATATTTTCACACACTCTGGGCAATTTTACATGTACAAGTTTGTCTAGGCTCTTCTTTTTTTGTATAAGTTGTCCTTCAGTAGAAATCATAACAACTAAATGTGTGTATCTGCTTTCCACGAGGAAAAGCACAACTCAATTTTTTGCCTCTGAATTGATTAAACTTCTGTCCTGAACAGGACAACATAGTAATTGCTTAAATTGATGCGCTCATTGCTCCACGTTCAGTGTGACTTGCTCTTGATTTATTAAGTTTCTAGGAAAGTATGATTTAACTAGTCTGTTCTGTGAATATTTTCACTGCACCCTTTTGCTAATTGGAAGCATGCAAATATCACAGAGACCTTAGATTTCTTATCTACTCTCTCGAGATGTGTCATAATTTTTAAATATCTTTAAAATAAAAAAATCTAATAAAAAAATTTTGAGGATTTCAATTATTTTGATCTAGATTTTCAATAATGACAATAGTGAGTGTTACGTTAGTTAATGGAAGAACAGTGTGAAGTCTAAAGCTTTTCTTGTGATGATACAGAATGTAAAAGCTAATGCTTGTGAGTCTGTTTACTTTGGTGTTGTTTTGGCAAAGAAAGGTTATATAGAGCAAAACACTTCGGTACACAGGAGAAATTTTACAGTTGGAGTCCAGCATGTATCAACAAAAGTGCATCTTGTGGGTTTATAAAGTTGCTTTGGAGTAATGAAGCAATGCTTGGTCATATTCTCCGTCAAAAATGAGTAATTTACCAGCTTTAACAGAACTCTTGCAATAGCAAGTTAGTATTGTGTAATTAGCATGCTGTTGCACCTCAGGACTTCAGATGTGCGTTTTGGGTCTGCAACCCAGAGAGTGGCCTATTTGGATCACTCATTTATAGTGAGAAAAGTATTTCTGTCTTAATGTTCAAAAGGAGCACTTCTGTAACAGACTGATATAGCCAATAAATATATAGTGCTGGGATTAAATGGAAAAGCTATAATGGGAGAGTCAAATGTGGAAAATGTGAAAAGGTGTGGAAAAAAAATGGATTTCCAGGTTTTTCAGAAATTCCTGATGTCAGCATGAAGAGTTTTGGAATTATGTAGCACTTCTCTTGCATCGTTCAGTGCTTGGTTGTTTCTTTCAGTGTATTGACAAGCACTAAACAACTTTTTTTCAGTGCTACTGTACCAGAGCAGAACCTAAAGCCTGTTGCAGATTAGTTGAAGATTGTTTTAGCTGTAGCATTGTACAGCAACTACTCTCTGAGACATGTAAGAGTATGTTGTACTCTGAGTGTTGTGTACTGTGTTAGGAAAATGTGTCCTCCATAACACAGAAGAGAGGTTTTTTGATCTCCCCATGTCCAATTTCTCACAGTGGGTGGAGGACTACATATCAGAATTTGATTAAACTGTCTTGATCTTTAAAGTTGTTTTGTATATATATCAGCAGGTTACCTCATTAACATTTGGACAAAGTACATAGTAAGTTTGTAATTAAACATCCTCTTCCTTCCCATGGAAATCAAATACAATCGTAACTTCTTCCTTCCCTATGTTTGTTCATGCTAAAATATCGCCATGGCTTAAATTATATTAGCTTTGGTACGTACTTCAAATGAATTTTTTATCATCATGTTCCAGACTGGACAAATAATCATCATGCATGGACTTATTTTTTGTAAGAAAATGCCACGATACCTGAGTAGAACAAAATTGTCTTGGTGGGATACTGAGCTACCATAGCTATTTTGCTCCTAGTTGCCATGTTTAGCCATCAAGAGACAGCATGAGTATCTGTGTAGAACTACACTCTCATGTAAATACATCACTATTTGTTTAGCTGTCTACTCAAAATTGTAGGATATTAAGTAAGAATTGACTTTCTTTTACAATCTTTTGCCAGCATAAATATCAACATAAGATAAGCTGAAAGTTGAGTGTCCTGGATGTAGCTAGCTGTCTACTTTAATGCAAGGGAATTAGAGATGTCCTGAACACATCTCAAGGTGCTATTAGAATCTGATTTCTGTACTTAAGAAATGGAAAATGCATTTTCAAGGATGACTCCTGCATGGCTCCAAACACAAGCACCATGTAAGCATATGTGCATGATTATCTACCTACCTGGAACTGGAGAAAGTTGGAGTGAGGAACATATCTTGCTGTCACGTTTTGCTTTTTCAGAGCCATGCATATCACTGATCATGAGATTAATACAATGGAAATTAATGTCTCCAGCTTAAGAAAACTCTCAGGTAATCTATATCTGTAAGAAAAATATTAATGTTTTTAGAGTTCTTCGCCTTTGTTTTATGAAGCCATGAAGATTCAGTTCTAAAAAATGGTTTTTTTAATAGCATAAAGAGTTTTAATCTGTGCTAAATTCTGTTAAGCCAGATGAAGTCCATCCTTCCTTCCTTCTTTCCTTCCTTCTTCCCTTCCTTCCTTCCTTCCTTCCTTCCTTCCTTCCTTCCTTCCTTCCTTCCTTCTTTCCTTCCTTCCTTCCTTCCTTCCTTCCTTCCTTCCTTCCTTTCTTTCTTTCTTTCTTTCTTTCTTTCTTTCTTTCTTTCTTTCTTTCTTTCTTTCTTTTTCTTTCTTTCTTTCTTTCTTTCTTTCTTTCTTTCTTTCTTTCTTTCTTTCTTTCTTTCTTTCTCTCTTTCTCTCTTTCTTTCTTTCTTTCTCTCTTTCTCTCTTTTCTCTTTTTATTACTTTCTTTCTTTCTTTCTTTCTTTTCTCTCTGCTTCTTTCCTTCTATATTTCTTTTTCCTCTCTTCCTTCTCTGTTGTCCTAGCATCTCCCCCCCTCTTTCCACTGAACAAATATGATTTAGTATTTCTGGAAGGACCTCTGTATTAATTTGTCTTTTAGCTATACTGTACTTGGAATCAGGGGCTCACATTTTAACTTTCATTGGCAGAAAGAGCTCGCACATCATGCCTATATGAACACAGCTATATAAATTGGATATTTCTGTTTTAATTATCTTTATGATTTTAATTTCATTTGCTACAAATACATGGCTTACTTTCTCTAGTCTCACACAGCTTTTAAAATCTACATTAACTGAATGGCTTCTTACTTATGACCTAAGTCCTGAGATTTTTAGACTGGATACATACAAGAAAGGGAGCTTTTCCAAGATAGAGTGGTTCCCAAGTAATTTCTTTTAAAAACTATTTTCCTCATTTTGTTGGTTCTGCCTGTTTCCTTTTTGCCTTATGTATGTAATTTTCTATATAATACAAAATGAACTGTAGCTTTGCTAACAGATAATTAAGAATTTCTTAAATTTCCCAGACTAAAAATCTCTATGTCACCAGAAGTATTCCTAACTTTTTCCATTTTTTTAATAATATATAAAATATTCCTTAAGCTTGTAACAATTTCCAAACTGTCAGGAATAAATGAAATGTGAACCTTGTATAAGCTTTTGCAGTCTGAAGCTATTTTCCAGCCTTGGCCTGTTACATCTTTCCAGTCACATGCTCTTAGGAAAAGAATCCAGATCGGTTTACTTCCTATTACATAATCTAAGTAGTTGTCACTGAAACTTAACCATTACTATTTCCACCCATGGGAGTCCTGTGCTGCATGAGTATAGAAAAAAAATATTTTGCCAGTATGTGAGAGGTTCTGCTTCCAGGCCAGGATTTAGGCGAGTAGTAAGACAAATACAGAAAGTACACTGGGCCATTATACTGAAGTAGAGAAGACATCCAGGGACTGCATTCTAATCTGAAAAGCACAGAGTTACTTTCATAAAGTGTAAAAAAATTAATGTCAACAGAATTTGGATTGGAATCTATTGAATCTTCATAATGGCAAATAAAAAGTTAGTAGATGGATGTGAATATTGTCTTCAGCAATAAATGAATTGAATATTGTCACTTCCAACATATATGTTTATGTTAAAAGATATTAATTTGGATTTTGAGAACCTTAACTAATAACACAGCCTAAGAACAGTCTAGCTTTTTCCATCATTGATATTTTTTTCTGTAGCTTAGTATTGAGAGAATTATATTAAAATGAATATCTGTTATTATTGATAATGGAAAATCTGCTGCTCTGGTAAGATTATACTATTTATTTTTCAAGCAATGTGTAGCAGCTGTGCAGACAATTCTGTTAACACTGACTTGAAACTCGACTTCTTCCATTTATAAAGCATTACAAAAGAAGGAAATGAAAATGTAACTCCCCATCTTCCAAACACCAGAACTCTTAAAAATATATATCAAACATACAGCTCTAGATTCACATGATGTCTATTATTCTGAGTATTCTTCTCTTTTAAAACATGTACACAATGTGAATTTTAAAGGAAATAAGTATGCTGATGTACTGAAAAGGCTTATGTTACCCAAAATGGTTCAAAATAGATCTGTATAGAGTTAAAATAATAAGCTTATACAACATGTTGTAAAGCTGCTAACTACCATAGTTAAATACAAAGCAATAGTATTAGAATTTAAAAAGTGGTACGAGTAGTTAAAAATTTATAAGTGGATGAGTAATTTGACAGTGCTGGTAACCAACATTTTGAGTTATAAAGGATGTGTTTAGCTGAATTTATTAAAACTAGTTATTTAATGACAAAAAAAAAAGTTTTGGTTTGGGTTATTTTGAAAGGTGAATTAGTTTGATGGATTATTTTTTCCAGGTATGCAGAATTTTCCATCAATGTGCATCAACTTATTGTTAAAACTGATTAATTCTTCAGACTGGATCACTGGCATTTTCAATTTAGCCATCAACGTTTCATTTCAGTGCACTTCAATTTGTGTGGAGTGTCAGCCTCTTTAGTCTAGATATTCTACTGACTGTTCTTTTGAAGTAATTAAAACAGAATTGCAATCACTTTGGTCAGATTTCGTTCCACTTGACTTTAGTCATCTTGGCATGTAGTCATCCAGAGTAAGCCAGTCATGTTCTTTTCCCATAAAGTCAATGAAAAAAAGGTAGTAACAGAAAACACGATCAATTGAAGTCTAACCCATCAGTGTGATTGCAAATACAGATTATGGTTTTCCAGGAGAGTGTGTTATTTGAATATATGAGTTAAAAAACAGAAAAACAAAAAAAACCCAAGACCTCCCCCAACAAAACTCCAATGAATTATAAATATTGCATAAATATTGGTTTTGAAACCTTGTTAGTCATCTTGCTACTGGCTCAGCAGTGCTCAAAAACCTGAGTTCTATAATGTAATAATTCCAGTGTAATTATAATAACATTTTTTCAAGTGGAGGTTCCAGTTCTGTAAAAATCTGCCTGTAGTGACTCTCTTAGTAATAGCTTTAGGCCTCAGCTTCTGTTTAAACTATGACAAAATAGGGCCTTAGTGCAAATGTGATTTGAATTACATTCTCACAGCATAGTTTAAACAATTTGCTTTTTAAAGAGCAGTATCTTACAGGACTCACTTCTGTCTCAATAATTCTGTTTTGAGTCCTCAACAGGAAGACGGAATTACATGACATATGCCTTTATTCTGCCCTTCATTAGACCTTGCCTTATTCCCACCAACGTCAGGAAGTCACATTTGCAGCCATTCTTGTTTAACTCAGCAAACAATTTTTGCTTTTTTTATCCCATTATCTACTCAACTGATGCTGCTACTAAGTATCAGCCCTTTGCAATGCCAGACCCTAAGAGGAAAGAATATTGTTCGGATTGATAATTTATTTTTATCTTACAGCATGTACCTTTCCCTCTCTTCTACTTTCCTCCATGGAGCCTGCCTCTGCCAACTTCCTAGACACTTGGAGGAACAATATTGATATGCCTGCTTTGGATATGTGAGGGTCTGTTAGCTTCCCATACTGTCTTCAAGCACATACTTCTCTTGTTACTGATTCAGTAGGATGACAAGTATGCTACAATATTGATTCTGAACTGTGAATTTTGGATGAATTGATTAACTGTGTTTGTTTCATAGATGTGACTATTTAGAATTAGTTCCTTCATCTTCCCTTCAAGAAAAAAAGTTATTTTTTTTTTCTCATGAAGATATAGCTATACACCTAAAGACTCTCTAGTAATATATTTTAATATTATCAGATATTTTGCTATTAAAGAATGAAGTTAAATAGTCTTTAAAATTAAGTAAGGCTGCTGATTTTCTTTTAAAGATTTGCTTAGACATAAACCCTATAAACACAATTCAATATATATCTAATTTATTGTCAAATAAAAGTCTGGAAAGCATTCACAGACAGGGTCCTTTGATTCAAGCCTGTTGGAAAAACTTTAGAAAAAACAGTAGCTTTCTCAAATGCTAGGTAGCCTGGCCACATTTTCACAGGTTTGTTCTCACATAGGGTGTATTTGTCTTGCAGGTGAGACCCTAGTGATAAAAAGGTGATCAAGTCAGATTCTGAGTGTTATCATTCATTTACCTGGGTTTCATTTATTGCATACCCCTCAGTCTCTGAATACATAGGTTCAGATAAAATGGAGACTATTTTTGTCTTTCAGGATGATCAGCCAGTTCTTTAAGGCTACCAGAGCTCTTTAGGAGTTGCTTTACTTCCAGAACTGAGTAGTTAGAGCTAAAAGCTCTTTTGATCCCTTCATAGTCTTTCCGCACGGTCTTCAGAGTCTTTCTCCACAAAAAACATCCTAAGTCAAAGCAAAACCTTCTCACAAAAATAGCAAGGTATTTTTTTTTCTTCAAATACAGAGTATTACTCACAAGAAAATGGCAATAGCTTGTAGAAGTTGGTGAGGCAATAGCAATTGATGAGATGATACCTGCTCTCCTGCCACCTTGCTTGAAACTCCCTAAAGAGATGTTAGTAAAAGCAAGAAAATTGAAATTTTTACAGCTTTAAAGC
The DNA here is from genome assembly GCF_028858725.1 of Colius striatus. NCBI lineage: Eukaryota > Metazoa > Chordata > Aves > Coliiformes > Coliidae > Colius > Colius striatus. The sequence goes on along the minus strand of NC_084759.1, from coordinate 173,595,547 downwards.
AAGGATCTTTTACAAAAGTATAAAAGTATAGCTCATTATTTGCTAATGCTATCACAAAGTCATTTATTTCAAATACAGCAATGTAATTAAAATTTGTGGGGGCAAGTTGGAGAGGTGGACTATTCAAACCTACAAAGGAAACATTGTAGCCCACCTGTGCTCCTAGCTCAAATATTAAGCAGTGCAATTAATCTGCATTTGCTACTTAATGGGCTTTTAAAACACATATGCTTAAAAATCTCAGTTGTAACTCACGGCTTGCTTGGACGTTAGTCCACATCCTGTCTCTGCCACTTAGTTGGGACAACACATCAGTTATTTAGCCTGTTGTACTTGTTTCTCGTGTCAGAAAGTGGATCATACCTCTCTGTCATCCCACGGGGATGTTGTAAGAGTGAAATTGCTCAAGTTTTCAAGGCTTTTTGTGGTCCTTGACTTACTGTGTTGAAAAAGAATGCAGTACACACATGCCAAATATTCCTGCTATCCTACAACAACTGGGGACAGATTTTTCACATGCTATCTCTTTCACTCTGGCGCAAATGTCTGCTGAGTCAAGTGGTGATGGGGGACATTGAGAATAAGGCAGACAAAATGCAGGTAGAAAAGCAGTTACTCTAATGTTGCAGAAAAGCAAAACCAAAACTCCCAGTAAAATCAGACTCTGTAAAAAAGAGACCAGCATAACCCCTTCTCTGAAGAGTCTTTGACAAGCTGTCAGAGTGATAGTTGATTGTGGTGGTTGGCAACCGCAGAATATTAATGAGGCATTGGTACAACAGCAGTCTGAACAGGTTGATTATGACTAACTGAAGTCTATAGTGCATGATATCAAGATACATTTGTCTGTTGCATTTGCTCTTAGTTTGACCTTGTTGCTAGCTTGCTCCTTTTTCACTCTTTTTCCCCTTCCTTTCTCTTCCTTCCTCCCTCCCCTTCTCCTTCCCTCTCTTTCTCTCTTATTGACTAGTTTGCATTTTCTTAAGTTCAAGTGTGCTGAGAACTATATAATTAAAAATATTGCATATCACATTTTAAAAGTGGGGTTTTTTGCCTTGTTTCTCCTATTATTTGTTAGTAAACACACACAGCTCTTAGTACAGTAAACTATATTCTTGTTCACTGCTTATATCAATGGGATCTATATTGGGAAACTAGAAGGAGCTTGGGAGAAAATCCTTGTGCACAGTCTTACTAAGGGTAAGGAAAGGCTGAGCAACCTTTCTGTATCTGACAGAGAGAAGGGAGATTGATGGCTTCCTCAGGGTGTGCTTCAGTCACTTCTGACTATAAAAGCATAGGCTTGCTGGCTTTAAACTCATGATAGAATTCATATGACTGACTAAAAACACTGGTGGTGACCTTTATTTTTTCAAGTGCTACGTTTTTTTAGTCCAGTACCGTGTCCTTCACATGAACATCATCATGCGTGCCTGGTTTTATGCTTTCTACCATATTTCTTTTTATTCTTCACAGCCCGTAATAAGCTCTGAGATGTCTGAAAAGGCATTTTGTCACTGCATCATTCCTTCTTTACTAATTAGACTTAGAGCTAGGTATCTTATATTAAGATTTTACAGGAGAAAGCTGCTTTAGTTCCTTAGCAAGTATGGGGAAAGGTTTGATTGATGTTTCTGACAAAATGAATACTTTTTTCCTCTTGCTGCAAACATGTGTTTGTTTTTGTTTTTTTTTTCTTTTCATAACTGGAGCTAAAATTGGCTATCATGATCATAAAGGAACATCAGGGAAGCTATTATTAACTCTGCTCTGTGGGATAAACAGGAGGTGTGAGATACAATGATCCAGGCTCTTCTTTCTGACAGTGTAATGTCTCATGTAGTTTAGCAGACAGCTTTTTGCTGCAGTAGAACTACAAATGGCCAGGCAGTGAGCTTTGCAGCAGTTTGCCTCTAGGCTGAGGTGCAGAGGCAGCCAAAGTCCCTTTGCTCTTCTCGTTCATGACCCTTTAGTTTACTGTGAAGCTTTTAGAGTGAGGAAAGCACTGCACTTCAGAGCTGCTACCTTAAAGAAGTGGATGTAACAGGATCTTTCCGAAGCACCAATGCCTTAATGACATTCAACATTCTTCTGACTAATGCAGTGGCAGTGATTTTTCAAAGTAGTTGTGCATTATTTTTAGGAAAAGGAGTGTTTACTAAATAAATTGATAATCCCTTTCCATTTTATGGAGAGTAATGTCTTGATGTTGTGTAGCATTGCTTAAGTTTATAATAGAGATAGAAGTGTTGTCATATGAATATGAAACATGAAAACAAATATACTCAAACCTTTGAATTGTAAGAATACAATAGTTAACCTTTTTTGGGGCAGGAAAATTACCAAAAGTTTTCTCAGATGAGCAGAACAACAGCTTTCTGGGGCATATAGCAAACTGGTATTTACCGTCACTCAATTCACAGAAGCAGAGTTCTGCTTTTCATGCCAATTTGAGGTGTTGTGCTTTTGAAGGCAATTGATCATTACTACGTGTGTTACAGTGGGCTTTTTGAGATACTCTTCCTTCTGATAGGTCCTGATTCAGCAAAACCAATCTGGTATTTAACTGCTTTGCCAAAGTTAAGGCTTAGCAAGCAGAGTTGTATCTGCTTGTCCAACTTTTTCTAGTGGCAGGCTCAAGATTTCCTCACTGATATACACCAATAGACTAATACTAAGCAGAGACTATGAAAACTGGAAACAAAGTACATACCAGAGGCTCTTTCTGGACATGTGTATGAAAAGATTGATATGGTCTGTGTACAGATTAATACGTAGCTATTGCTATCAGCAACAAGTCTGTATGATGTGATGCAGCAGCCAAACTACCTGGGCTTTTGCATAGAAGACAGGTGTTTTAGTGGTTGATTTATCTTCCTCCTGGAGGTCTGCCATTATCAGTGTGATATTTGCAATCAACTTCAGTAGAGTGGAGAATCAAAAGTACAGTGGGTTTCTATCACAGAGCTAGCCTAGTGATAGATAGTCCTAAAAGGAACACTTTGCTAGTTATGCGGCATATATTGCATGCGGTCCTACATGGTGTTTACCCTGAAAGTACTCCAGGGACTATTCCAAGACATTAATAGAAGCTGACACAGTTCATTTTTTAGTTTTTGTTAAGGTAATCATATCACTCCCACTGCTAATGCAGTTTGCTGTGAGAAATTGGAATATACTGTAAGTGGCATGAAAGAAATCATGTAGATACTTGCTGGTAATCATAACAGCAACCTACACACTGTTATCATCTACAGCTTTTGATACCGGATGTGGCAGGAGACCAATCAAGAGTAATAAATTGCTTAAATGCCAAAAAAAAGAAACAGAGAGATTGGAGGAATTTTCAGCTCATGCTGTGTAGGCTGGATTACACAGAAGAAAACACAGTGGACTCCAGCTCTGTGTTTAATAATAAAGGGATTTGATAGTGCAAAAATCTCAGATTTACAAAATTAATCCTTACTACTACATGTTTTATATACGGAGTGTAGAAAGGTTAAGTTTTTAGGTATTAGGATAATAATAACAGTATGATATTTGTTTCAGGATTTAGGAGTTTTGTATGGATTACTTATGATTTCTTGATCTACTTGAATGGGTTAGTTACATCTCTCAGAACCTCTGTATGATATCATTCTGATAGAATCTGTTATGGTAACTGTGCAAAGTTTGTGAGGTTATTAGTGAAAGACTTCTGATGTCTTCTGATTTGTGGAAACAGAACAAAAATAGTACCATCAAGCTCCACTTTGTTCCGGCAAGTAATGTCAGCCTCAACTAATATGAACATCAAAATGTTAAAAATAAGAGTACAATATGGAATTGTAATATTGTGTATTTATTTTATGGATATACAGGGAATTTTGACTATTTAAAACCTGCTTTTTAGATGTTCTTGGGAGAAAAGCAAGAGATATTGACAGTGGTAAAAAGCTGAATAATGACAACGTGATAAAAAAAAGGTGTAATGAACCTATATTTTACTCTCGTTGCTGATAGTTTTGCTGAGGTACCAGTCAACAATTTGTAACTGTTGCCACATACTGAATAGGGTATTGCAAATATTCTTGCAAAAAGTTTTTACACAGAACAGATTTTACTTCTAAAAACAGTTACTTGCATTTCATGGTCCTATGAAAGCTGGAAATTATTCTCTGCTCTGAGGATTCTTTATAATCCTTGCAGATGATTGATTGATTGATCGATTGATTGATAAAGAAAGAAATAAGAAAAACTATTTGAAACCTTATTTCTTCTTTTCCTTTTTCAGCCTAGTTGGAGAAGAGGAACAGACCAAAAATGCCACCAGCAATAGGAGCACCACAGTACCCACCTCCAGATGGAGGTTGGGGATGGGTTGTGGTCTTTGGGGCTTTTATCTCCATTGGATTTTCCTATGCATTCCCCAAAGCCATCACAGTATTCTTCAAAGAAATCCAAGAAATCTTCCACACATCATATAGTGAGATAGCTTGGATATCATCAATAATGTTGGCTGTCATGTATGCAGGAGGTAAGACATCTCTTAAACTTGCAAATATAGATTTTCTGATTTTATTGTGTTTTTTCCTATGTTGTTAAAACATTTAAAGTGAATTACTACCTGAAGAATACCAAAATACATGCTTCTTTTTGTATCATACTTTGTCAGAAAATACCAGTAGCCATATCATTAAGGCACTATTTGCTTTCTCTTTTAAAGTATTTTATATTCTCTTCTCTTTTTTTGTTTTCTCCTTAAGGTCTTTTCTTTTCTCCTCTACGTAATTCTATGTTGCAATTTTGTCCTAAATTCACAGCTTTGGAGAGTCATATTTCCCAACAATGCAATGCTCAAATATCTTCTCCTGAGGCTGGAGGTACATTTGTTGTTTCCACTGCCTCAGTGAGCTCTCACAATAGATAAGATGATGGAGCTTAAACACAGAAAATTTTTATAGCAATGAGGGTTTGTTAGTCAGGCACAGGTACAGGGATTTTATATTTTGTCCCTAATTATTGTATAATAAAAGTCTACTTTCCATTTAGGACAAGAGCCATGTTTCATACATGCCATCTGTATGATAGCTAAGATGCACACAATCTTATTCTTGGGACTGAAATGAACAGTGAACCTAAGTTCTTTGATATCTTTTTTTCTTGTGAGCAGGCACTAAAGAACAAGACAGATAAAAAGGGATTTTAAAGTATAAAGCCATGCTTAAGTACTGTCAAACCTGCCTTGACAGGTTTTGTGTCTGTTGACCTCAAAGACTGTTAAATTCTATTTGATTTTTGGGAATTTTTAAGAAATGATGAGAGCTAGCAACTACTTAGGCAAAACACTTTATCAGGTAGTGCATAGGAAACCAAATAAGAGGTTATTTCAATAGATCTGACATTGTCCTTTCCTTGGATACTATGAGATAACCACTTAAAACATCTCAGACTATTTCAAATGACAGAGCAATTAACCACATACATTTATGTATGTATGTAGCTATGCAGCTCAAGAGGGAAAGGAAACTTCTGAAGGGAGTCCAGCGCAGGGCCATCAAGACGATCAGGGGACTGAGGGGGGATCTCATTAATATTTATAAGTATATAAATGATGGATGTCAGGAGGTTGGGGCATCCCTTTTTTCAATGATATCTAGCAACAGGGCAAGGGGTAATGGTATGAAGCTGGAACACAAAAAGTTCCACTTAAATATAGGAAAAAACTATTTCACTGTGAGGGTGAGGGAGCAGTGACACAGGCTGCCCAGAGGGATTGTGGAGTCTCCTTCCTTGGAGGTCTTCAAGACCCAGCTGGATGTGTTCCTGTGCAACTTGATCTTGGTGGACCTGCTTCTGCAGGGGAGTTGGACTAGAGGATCTCTAAAGGTCCCTTTCAACCCCTATCGTTCTATGGTTCTATGATTCTATGTATATGTACATATGTAAAAATGTATATGCACTAAAACTAAAAATGTTGCGGCAGTAGTACATTGAGATTCAGTATCTTTAATCACTGAAGCATATAATTCCAATATTTTTTAGAAGTAATATCTATGTAATAGTAAAGTACAGCATTGAAAGAAGGGTAAAGTCTCATTTTAGCTTGTTATTTTTTATGTCTGATTTCAGCCTACCTAAGTTTTGACACATGAATGACCCTGGCTCCTTTATCCATCAGGAAAGAGTGTTAGGTGCTTACAGAGAGGAATTCAGGCTACCTAAGTTGTTCCTTCTAACTACCTGGTTTTCTTCTCTGACCATAGAAGTGAACCTGCTGCCAGCATAGTATTAGCCTAAGGACCTCAGGTAATTTTTTTTTTTCAGTTAATAGGTCCTTTTTTCAAATGCTGGCAGAGACAGACACCTTAGAAAGACATCTTGTCAAGTGATGTCAGGATCAACTAAAGCTTGCTGTTCAGATATTTTGATCCAATTTTTATTCATATGCTAGTAGAGAATCATAAAGAATTTTATAAGACCAGCAACAATAACCAAGCGATTCAGCAAAATTCACCGGGTGAACAAGTAACCTAAACTACTGCAATCTGGAGTTGAGTAAAAAAGCAGGTATGTTTTATCACATTCAGATCCCCTATAACCTAGTTGCTTCTTGAGGATGTGTCAGCACTGGCACTGTGGAGTGTACATATGCAACTGTGGAGGCTCCTGAACAAGTGCTGGACATATATGGAACAAGGGAAGAGCATGGATGTTGAAAAGCTGGAGTTTGTTTCTGCTTCTCTTATGCTGTGACTTTTGACCTGAATTCTTCTTCACCAAGTTTTCCAAGCTAAATATTCAAAGACCAGATTTACGTTATAGCTCAGGTGCTATTCTTTTGGTTTTATCTTTGAATAACATTCAATTTATGCTGTTTCTGTCATCTCAAAGTTCAACCAAGTTTTATTAATGGTACAGATGCAAATCACAGGACATTTAGCTGTCGTCATTTTTATCTGTGCACTTCAATGAGAACAACTTTTCACGTGAAATACAAAGCATTCAGTACTTCTGCCTTTTCATGAATAATTTACTGTTCTGAGTATACTGTATCTGCTATATATACCAAATAGCATGTTAACTTCACCTGTACATTGACATTAAAAATTACAAAATGGTTTGTTATTCATTCTGCTAACACCTACCCCAGTCACTGTGAAGATTATCAGCACAGGAACAGTATACAAAGTTGTTTGGATATCTTGTTAGAGACTTGTGGTTTTAAAATACTGAGAATGACAATCCTGCCTGATGTAAACACTCTTTGAAGCCATAGCTTCTCTAGAACCACTTCCTAAAAAATACGCCATTCAGACAATCACTGGCAGAATATGAAATAGCAATCAGGAAAAACATTTCTGAAGGAAATCTTTCCATTGTTTTTACTGTCTGAAGGTGGCTTGATTCCTTAGCATTTGATGTACCGAAATGTGAAATACACATTCAGACTGTGAGTACAAGGCGTATTGTTTACTACAAAGTGCAATACGTACGTCTGTGATGAGCACGCTGTTCATCATACTGCTAATTAAGGTAACCTGAAAACATCTAAGATGTCTTATGCTCATTAGATCTTAGCATTCAACCTATTAATCATGACAGTGGGGTCAGTGAATAAGTTAGAGTCTGTGCAGACACTCTGCTTTGGAGGCTGCAGCCTCTTGCAGTAATTAGCTGGCATCTGTGTTTCAGTAACAAGGTATTAACTTACCTTTTAATGTCTGAGGAAAAAAAAGGAAACTAATAAAAGGCATCCAGTAAGGGGCTGAAAGAATGTTAATTATGTTTATCACTTACTTCATAGTTAGAATAAATGGCATTAAATTATAGCAGACCATCTGGCAATCCATATGGTCTCCTACAGTCCTGGTTAATTCCAGCAAATAGGTCAAGCACAGCATTCACCCCGTTAGGAAAGCACTAAGCAGAGGTGACAAATCTGATAACTCAAATCAATGTGAAACACTTTTCCCCCTCTCAATCTGGCATAATATGCACTTTCATACTGGGATTTTTTGTTGTCTTTTATATTTTTTGTTTGTACATTTTCCACCCCATCCCCCCTCCCCCCATATCCTGGGTGTTTGTTAGAGTTTACTAAAAAGCCATCCCAAAAAGCAAGATCCTGTGATGTGATCAAGGTTACAGGTATTGCTCAGCCTCTACCATTCAGCCCATGCTTGAAAAAAGCATCCTCTGGAGAAGAGCAATAGTTTGGTTTCCATGGCAACTCCTTCTTTTGCTTCTTTTGACCACAGACTGTCAACTGTATTAAATTAAGGGTGATTGTTTTGTGATGGACTCCTATACCCAAGGGACTATGATTGAGACCACCAAACTTTTGCTCCTGGAGGACAGAAGCTGGGATAAAATGGACTTAGTTGAGTTACCCTGACAGGTTAAGTTGTGATTCTATTTGTGTGTAAACACATACAGATATAAAATGTGTGTTCATGTCTCTATTCTTATATACATAACGTATAAATGTATTCACACACACACACACACACACACACACATTAAGAAATTCAAGAAAAAGAGGAAATACATTTGACCTCAGGTTCTGTCATTTCATTCTTCTTTTTCAAAACTTCACCTCTGACTGCCCAGCGTTAACAGCCAAAGGTGATTAGAGAGCTTCTTATCAGTGCTTGATCTGTTTCCAGTAAAAATGTTTTCATTGCTTTCAGTGTACATTTGATAGGAGCCTTAGTGGCAGCTATGAAAGCCATGTGACAGGTCTGGTGATTTCAGCTGACCTTGAGTTAGATTTCCTTAGGGAAAAAGCAGTTGGTTTTCTCGCCTTGTCTTTAACTCCTTTTCTGTCATTTTCCAAGGACAATTGCAATGTGGGTTTTTTACTTGGTTTGTTTGATTTTCTTTCTTTTTTTTCCAAAGTAATTTTTTGTGTGTAACGCTGAGTTACAGAGATTAGCTTCAGAATTGATAAATCCTTCAAGCCATACGCAGCTGTGGAATGTGGGATAGTTTTGTTGATCTGAAGTTTAAAATAAGAAAGTTCTGTTTAAATTCTAGATGATATTTATAAGTATATAATTTAAGCACCACCTCTGGACCCCTTTTGAAGAAAGATGTGGTGTAAGTGTAAGTAGTAACCATTACCATTTTTCAAAACACACTTATAATTAAAAAATGCAGCATTTAATAGGTTGCCATCTCTTCTGTATTTCTTAAGTTATTCAAGTTTGAGGTTAACTATTTCCAAACAGTAGCAAACACTTAGAGGATTTTTCATATGACAACAAAACGTGACAACAAAAAGCAACAAGTTGTTATTTTGACTTTGTCAAATATTAATTTGAATAATAAATATTTTTGATTTTATCTCCGTGGGTGTTTTGGTGATATTGCTGTGAAGATGAAATGGCCTGCACAGTGGAAATGACAGTTGTGAAATCCATGCGAAATCCATGTAACACAAACAACAGATGGTTATGGATTTTTACTTTTGGACAGGACCTGGGCATCTACACTTTTCTTCCTCCCTGTTAACACTTTCTTATTTTGGTTTTACAAATACTGGCACAAGGAATTCAGTGGCTGTGCACAGGGAGATCGAGGAGCTTTCCTAAAGTGACCTATGTTGTGTTCCTTTGTTGTGAGGGACAAATGTTTTTCTCCATCAGAATATGCGAAGTGTTGAATTTTAATAACCTCATTTAGAGTGTCCTTGAAAGCAGAACTTATCAACTTTCTGAATGCCTCATAGACATGAGGGAATACTTCACATTTAGGCTAAAATATATGTAAAACATCTATGTCAAGTTAATTTGAGACTCGCAGATAAAGGAAAAGAAGCCATAATGAGGTGACACAAGAACAGAGGATTTTCAATCTCGCTAGCAAATGGAGATAAGTACAAAAAAGGGATATCAAGAATAACAAAAATAAGTGTAGGGTGGTTCAGTTTTTTTTAAAAAAGACCTGAATGCCAAGGAAGCCTAATAAGACCTCTGAAGGGTAATATAACCTCTTATGGTTTTTGGAAGGCTTTAAATTTTTCTGAGGATTTTTGTGTACCTTCTAGGGAAGTGTTCTACAGTAGCAATGGCTGTTTAAAATGGAGGCCTTTCCTAATGTGAAAACACTCTTTAAAACAACCATGGGAAGAAAGAAAAAAAAAAAACAACCCAGATCTGTTGTAGATAGTTTTATACACTTTTTTCAAATGGATTTGTTGTCTTATCTACAGGAGCAAGCTGGCTTATTACCCTGTAACTTGTTATGTTTGGCTGAACAGATAACATCTAGTTGTTAAATATTCAATGTCTTTTGGGGATCCAATTTTGTCAAGTTTTCATGAAACATAATTTTTACTGAGGTCTACTAAGCCACACTCAGTAAGCCAGTCTCAAAGTTAAGGACAGGCTGCCACTGAGAGAAATAAGATTTTTTGTCTTTTATTATACACTTATGTTAATTTTGATTGAATATGTGACAAAGAATTCCCACTGTGCTTCTACCAAGTTCTTTCAGTATCCAAACCTTAGGTTATTAGTAATGATTTGATGCATATCATATAAATATTTGTGATAACTTAAATTTAATTAACTCAGCCCTTTACTAAAACAATTCTCATTTGCATATAAGTAGGCAACTTAGATTACATAATGAACATTAGTGTAAGTGTTCTTTTCCTATTTAAGGCTTTGTATTTGTCTTCATTTGATTTTATAGTTAAGTGTTTGTATAAGTAAAGTATTCAATATTGGCACTTTTACCTGCAAGGAAGATTCTTTTTTCTCCTACTTAATTTCAAGTAATGGGTCAAAGTCAAATAATAACTAAATCACATACACCATAAAATACATTTTCTAGGGGGCTAAAACTTTGGGTTCCTTAGAGAAAGATATCAAGGTATAAACTTAGGCCTTTGATTTGTTCGTTGAGCTTGTAAATCTTTGATGAAAGAATGCTTATTTTGTGTGTACTAATAACATTGGATTAGTTCCCATATAGTTTTTCATATCGCTGGATCATACAATGGTTGTATTTGTGATGTGTGTCGGGTAATTCAAAGGTAATGAAACAATGGTTTAGCACAACTGGGAATCATGAGGTATTTAAGCAAATACCAGAAAAGTACTGTGGGGAAGGAAAAGTCTGCGTATACCATTGTAGTCACATCATCACTTCAAATGAAATAATAAACCCAGCACTTTACAAAGAACTTATCATAGAATTTTACTGATCCTTTGTTTTGGAATGTCTAAGAAGTATTCGACTGTTTATTTTGAAGGGTATATTCAAGGGAAACAGAGTTGTGTTGATATGTTTAGAAGACACTCTAAGCCAATATCAAATGACAACAGCTGAGACTTTTACTTTATGATATTCATAAAGATATGAAGGTCTATAGTAATTAACAGAGGTAAGTGGACCAGGGACTTAGTATCAGGTTTATATTGATGCCAGAGGAACTACAGAAATAAAAAAAATGAGGTGGTTTTAAATTGTTTTTAATGATTAAACACTCTTTTAATCAATGAACTGGTTTTGAATATTTTTTCAGATATTAAATATGACACACATAGATAAACATATATACCATGTGAAGTTTTTGATCAGTCAGAACCTTTTTGTTTAACAGTGATATTCTAATTAAGGTTAGATATGTCAAAGAACACAAACACGTGCAGTTTTAGTAAGTAAGGTATGTTTTGTTGGTGCATACAAACAAAAGAAAAGCTCATTTGCTTTTCTATACATTTTGGCAGAGATTTTTTAAGTTGTAAAAAAGAAGCATTTTCACTGCAGTGTATCTGACTTTGGGTATATACTATGACTAGACAACCAAATGAAAAAATGTGATTAAAATAAGAGACTATATTGTGAAATAAGATGTTGATTTCCTCATCTAGTTGAAACACTTCTTGCAACACTTTCCCACTGATGATGGAAACATGTGCCTCATGGATTTCTACGTGTACTGCTTTGAAAAATTCAATGTTAAGTGCTTTGGCTCTTAGAAAACTTTGAAGGACGTAGTCTACTCTTTTTAACAGTAGTAACTAAAGACTATATGGACAGAACTCGTCTGTAATCTTCCTCAGCAAAGGCACCTACATCTGATCCAGTTGTCTAGACATCTTCTTTGTCAGTCAAAAAAGCCAAGAATTTCTGTTTCTTCTTTTCCTCCCTGGAGACCTTGAAATCTAAGGATGTTCCTGTTAGAGATATGCACTCATGGTTAGTGGTTTTGAACCTGTTGGGGTCCAGGTTTACTTCTTTAATTTACCTCTTGTATGTTGCATGGTTGTAATTCTCCCACATTTCTGTGACACTGACTCAGTTGCACTAGTTTTGATACTATTAAAAATACCTGGTAATTTTAAGATTTCCTTTTAGCTTGTAAATCCTCTCTAATTATTCAATGTCTTTCCTCATACTCCTTATTTTCCTTCTTCCATCACCAAAAATTTAGGTCACATGCTACATATAGTAAATCTTCAGGTCTGCTTTGAATTTATAGCTGAGCATTCTAGAGTCACAGTTTGGCTAGTGACACTGGGAAAAAATAAAAGGTGATGGTAGGAAAACTTATAACAGATCCATTAATATACATAGTGATGAATTACAGTTTTTACTGATGATGTTATGCTCTTATCAGAGATGTACAATAACTGCCTGGGATATTCCAAGTATGGGCACCATAGTGCTAAACCTGCAATGTGTTCTTAACTTTAAATATCTGAGTGATCTCATGAAATTCAATAAATTTCTCACCTACTTAGAGTCAACATATAAACATGTTTATATATTTATGCAAATATATTTGTCCCTAGGTGTTTGTAACATCAAAATCTCTTGACGGTGTACCTTCATTGACTTAAGTACTCCCATAGGCACTCATTTATATCAACCTCAAAAAGACATTACCCATAAATGATTCATGTATTTTCCCCAGAAGAAAATATAAGTAAAACACAGAATATTAGCTTGGGGGATTTGCAGCATGTGAGCAAAACTGGCGGTATTCACTTTATTAAAATAATAATTTGATTAAATCTTTGACTTATTTTTCAGTAAGTTTATCTCTGCTCGATAAATTTAAAAAAAAATTGAAGGACACAGTACAATTTGCTAGGGTCTCCTACCTTCAATTTTAATTTATTGGATTCACAGAGTTCCAGTGCTGCAAAGTGCACTGAAGAGTGGAGAATTGGTCACCCCGACTGTAGGGATTGTTCTGATTACTCATTGAGGCAACAAACTGTGTAGCAAAATGCATTCACTAATGACCTGAAATTATGTGATTCTCACGTGAGAAAAGAATGTAGTCAGCATCAAAGAGGGCTGTAAGGGACTGGTGGCTAAATAATAATTTTTGTTTAACATGTCTTTATTGTCATAGAAATTTACAGAAAACCTGAAAAAAAGTTTGACCAAAAAACCCACAAACCTCTCTCATGTGGGCTGGACTTGCAGAAGGACTATACTTCCTAGAATATGGTGGAGTAATTAATCTCAGAGCAAGATCTAATGTATGCTATGTCACTGCAGATACAATAATGAACAACACAATGCAGCAATTGGGTTTATACTAAATTAATATTCTACAGTGTTGCAGTATTTTTACAGGCACTTTGGCAATGCAGTGCAATATAGTACTGAGTGATGTGAAAGAAAAGGTTTTCAATTATTTTGAAAAGTTAAGAGAAAGTATTATATCATGGAATGCCAGATAGTTACAACTCTAATTTGTTTATTTGGACAACAGAAGACATTTGAGATACTTTAAAGCAACTTATTTGAAGAGCTTTAATTCAACTGAAAATTCTGAGACTTGAAATTTTAATTTCAGATGGGAAATGAAATGGATGTTAAAGCATAAGAGTGTTTCATGCAGTGCTAGTTCTAATTTTATGTATTGTTCCTTAAAAATCAAAAAGCATGTCTCAAAGGTAGTACATATGGCAGTGATTCTCTTGCCTTTCACCGAGTGCCATAGTTTAAACCTGTGCAAAGAGCGTGCAAGGTTATATAAACCATTGCCATTGTGATTTAGAAGCTTTTCATATTTACTTACTCAAATGTAAACAGTAACATAAGTGCAAAGCACTTGACCCTATGCTCAGAGAAACAGAGCTGAAGTGGCATATGGGATTAAGACAAGAACAATTTTGTATCGTAGAATTTTTTCTGGATCATTTCTCCGAATGTTATAAAGAATTTGCCTGACAAGGTGTTCAGATATAAATATTGCCTAGTCACTTTCTAACTGACTGCTTTTTGGTAAGATGTATTAAAACTTACTAGAGAAGCATAGTTCCTCCAGTGGGAAGAAAATAATTCTTTCATTAGTAAACCTAAGTAATATTCTCCTCACAGGCACTCATGTTAAATCCTTGCAGAAGTGAATATATTTTATTGGATTATTTTAATATGTTCTGGCTGAAGAATATCAACATAACTCCTTAGATAAATGGTGGCTCCAGGAACGCATGATGTTTAGACAGTGTCTGTAATACAAATCATGAGAAGCCTATACTTTAATGGATAACAATTTATCTTGAATTTATGATGTATCACAATCATTAGAAGTAAGCTGCTTGACATTACTCAGTGGAGAATAAGGTTTCCACTTGCGGTGAGTCATTTTATTTCTTCACACTAGGTAAGAAAATATTACTGGTTTAAAAGCCACACAAATACTGTCTTCAAGTGCCACTTCATGTTGCTTTTTGCAGCAGAGCTCAAATACTCCCTGTTCATGTCAGCAGACTCGATCTAGACTTCCTCCACCCCACTGCCCCCCTATCTTTGCAGAAGACCTTATCTATGGAGATGTATCCTCTGCTGCTAAAAGGGAAAGGACTATGTAGAGAATTTTATATACGTTGCTTCATCTCAAGGCAAAACACAAATTCCAGAAACACCTTTGCCCAACTTCCTCATAGTCACAGGCTTCTTATACCAATTTTTTATGATTCTTTCACTCATTACTTGGTCATATTTTATGAAATGTTTTCATAGGAGAAAGCATACTTTCTCTTTCATTAAAGGAAGCCATGTTTTGGTTGATTAAAGTCTGTAGAAACAGTATTTTTGTGGATTCAGTTTGCAAAAGAAACGTTACATGACTATACATAGGAAACAACTGAAAATTTGAAAAACACATTGAGTAAAGCTTTTTCCATTGTAGATGGAAATCTAAAAGTGAAAACTTGATGACAAATTCAACTCCAATGACAAAAAGTATGCAATATGGGTATTGGAATATGGAAAGATAAGCTGACATCCGCTCAGATAATGTAGAGATTAAAAACATATCTCTGATTAAAAAAATGTATCTGATTTCTCTTTCAGTTCTGTTGGTTCAAGTGTTATTCAGACATGTATTTGCTAGTAAAAGGCTAGAAGAGATTAGAACTCATTCTTAAGTTACTGAATATTCAGTAAATATTTTCCTGAAGATTACTATTTTTATAAACCAGTTAAATATATGTTATGTAAAGTTTAAGTAAATTGGAAAATATTGTGATCTGAATCTGTGAGACACTTAGAGAATTCTAGACTTGTTTACTAAGTTGTGTCCAAAGGTTTTGTTTCCTCTAGAGTGTAATAAAGGCTACTGATTCAGGCATAGCTGAAATTAGAAAGTGTATTGAAAGATGTAAAACAACACATAAATCTAGTTGCTATTGTTGATGAAGAATATAATCTTTTGATAACTTTTAATTATTCTAGTTTTAACTTTTTTCTTCATATTTCTAACCGTCTAACAGTTTGTAGTCTTTTTGACCTGGAACACAAAATGTTCAGTGTTACCTTTACATATGATTCTCTCTATAATTAAACAAATTTATTCAATCTACTTACATGTTATTTTTCACTTGTTTGAAAACAACTGAGAACACCACAAATGAACCCCCTTAAAGATTCTACACTGTAAAGGAATTTAGCAAATTATCACCCTTAAGCTTCCAATTGTTACCACTATATGCATTTTACTGTAAAAATACAACTATTATTAAAATAATGATAATGTTTTAGAAAGATTTTTATATAAAATATGTTTAAGCTTAATGATACATGTTTTAAAAAGCAAATGCATTTGGAAAACATCTTAAAATGACATTGATGCTATTGATGATATTAATGATTTTGAACAGCCTAAATATGAGGACTTTTCAGGACACTTCAAAGTTATAAATACATTCTGATTTATTCTTCTCATTAAATATATTCTGAATAGGTAGATGAGATTTAATGATCCACTCATGATCCATAATTCACAGTAAGTGGGCCACAGAAACATCATAGGTACTAGACTGAGTATTTTCAATTTGAAGCTTAATTATACAGTGCAAAATTGAGACCAGAGAGTAATACAATAAAGGAGCAACTAGGAAGAATCATACGTCTTGTGCTTTCTCTGAAATTACATATTATTGTGTGTAACAATATATAAGGGATCATTTCCAAGTTGAGTTAGCTATAATATTATTCTGGAAGAAAACAAATAAACCATAGGATGATGTGCAGAGTCAAAATGGGATATTATGTGAACATTATTATGATGGGAAGTTTGCAGAAGACAGAGAAATCCAAATGACAATATTAATTTTAACTGAAGTTGGCTGAATTTTTCACAGTCAATACATTGTCTGAAAAGTGTAATGATTTGAGTTGCAAATAATGTACCCTACATTCATAAGAACTACTAAATAGCCTGTGCAAGGTCTTCTGAAAGTGTTTGCTATGACATTTTACTCTCTGTGATGTCTGATAGGCTTCCACATGACAAAGTATTGATCAGCTTCTAGAAAAGTAGCCAGAGATTTTTAAAAAGGTGCATAAAAATCATGAATAATAGGGTGTAATAAGTAAGATGTGGTGAGTAATGAACATTTATGAATATTGCGTTCACATTTGAATCCACAGGTTTGTAGAAAAGATAGTCTTTCCTAAAAGAGGAAAATGTGGTTTAGTGTTTTTTCTTTCCCTAGAAGTGGTTTAGAAAAATGTCTGTGAAGAAGCGAAATAAGTATTTTCAAGCACTGTTTGTTTTGTTTTTATTTTTCTTCCCAACAATTATTTCTGAGATTAACAGCATATTTCTTATTTTCATGTTGCTATAATTGTAGTTGTGACACTTGTATACTGTAACTCTGTCTTTCTGTTCAGTTTTTATGATCTGCAACAGTACAAAAAATCATCCTCCCCTTGTAACAGTAGAATATATGGAACTTATTTGGCAATCTGGTTCATACAGCACAATGTAAAGACAAGTTTTACAGCTAAAAACTGCAATGTGCTTTGGCAAAACACAAAGTACCAAGTTTTCTCCGGTTAGTTACAAATTTTCAAGTTCTTTGAACTTGAAAGAGTGAGTTCAGAGGCTTCCAGGTGAAAAGTACTTATAAATAGGATGAGCACTTTTGTTATTCCAAAAATCATTTATATCCTTAGGAGTCCAACAATCAGATGAGGAAACATGTTAGGATTCTGGAGATTTTCTCTGTGTGTGTTTGTGTGAATATGTAATCTCTATATCTGGACATAGCAGTTTTCAGTCAGATTATTTTTGAGACTGAGAAACTAGTGGAAATACTGGATAACTATGAAAGACTGTGAAGTTACACATTAATTTTCCTGTGTTCTCTGGAAGCAGACGTATTAGATGGGATTTATTTTAATATCTTCAAGATTTGTGATGCTTCTTTCAGTATAAGTGCTCAAACACAGATATTACCAAATTGAATTAAATATTTTACTTTCAATCATTCACAGAGAAAGAGGAGGCAGCCACTGAGATGAACAGCTAACACTTAAGGATGAGACTTCTAAAGAAAAAGCACTAAATATTTTAACTGGAGCATTTTTATACTGGAGTTATATCTCCTGAAACTCCTGATGAAACCCTGAAAAGGATATAAATGTAGTGAAGTTTATTATTAATACCTTTATATTGACTTCTGCTACAGAGGATTGTATTTACTAATATTTATGTATTAATATCATAGAATCATAGAACCATAGAATGGTAGGGATTAGAAGGGACCTTTAGACAACATCTAGTCCAATTGCCCTGCAGAAGCAGATTCACCTAGATCAGGTTGAACAGGAATGCGTCCAGGTAGGTCTTGAAGACCTCCAAGGAAGGAGACTCCACACCCTCCCTGAGCAGCCTGTGCCAGACTCCTGTGGGTTACCACACACACCATTACTGTATTTCTTATAAAAGTCCTAAGGACTATCTGAAGGTCAAATTAATCCTCATTAGTAAACAAAAGATAGAAACTTAATAGAATTCAAGTATCCTTCAGGACACAAGCGAGAATGTGTGCATTCAAGGTAATAACACTGAGGAAACGTAGTTAGAGGAGAGGAAGTGGTGAGCAAACTGTGATGGATGGTTGAACGACTGACTGTTCACTCCCCAGCATGCTGTGCTTTCAGCTGCTTGAGCTATCTTAACTCATAGTTTAGCAACCTTAACTCAGTGTTAGCCATTTCTTTTTGGTGTTATTTATTGCAACAGCATTGTTTTCCTCTTTGCTTTCTGTCAAGGCTACCATATTTTCTAGGTTTATAGAATCAGTGCAGCCAGTTGTAAATGTTACATGAAATGGAAAAAAATGCTGCCAAATGTGTTCCCAAGGAACTAGAGAGAAAGCTTTCCAATGATTCTTGAACTATGTTACCTTCATTGCTGTTACACAAACGTATAGGATGTCAGAAACACAGGTTACCATTCAAAGAAACATGATAAAGACACAAAAATTCTAATATTTTCAAATTTATTGATATTTTTGGCTGATTTTTTTCT